>NC_070593.1:27427350-28039017 GCF_027409825.1 Scomber japonicus | reverse complement strand
GGAAGGAAGGAAAGGAGTAAGGAGGAAGGGAGGGAGGAAAGGAGGAAGGAAAGTAGGAAGGAAGGAAGGAAGGAAAGAAATGAGTAAGGAGGGAGGGAGGAAGGAAAGGAGGAAGGAAGGATGGAAAGAAATGAGGAAAGAAGTATGGAAGGAGGGGAAGAACGAAGGAAAAGTTAAAGAAAGAGGGAGGAAGGAAGAGATGGGGTCTGTTTGACCCGGGAGGACAACAGGAGGGTTAAGCAAACATTGATGCCAAATATAATCTTTTATAAATAAGGCCCCATGGGTCAGATGGTGGAAGCCACAAAGGCACAGAAGCCTTATTTAAAAATGAGCATGTAGTAAGCGACATCAGAAGCAGCACTAAAATCTAATATGATTTCCACAGAGATTATAGCCTTCTTTTGGGTTTTCTCTTCTTCTCATGTCTTTCATTATTTTCTTCTATCTGCCAAATTGCCTCTTAGCAAAACACAAGATCCAGATGTGTTGGTCAGATGTGCTGAGTGTATGTCATCAGGTCAGACAGTGAGACAGTAACAGGGATTCATTTCTTTGTCAGTGTAATCTTAAAGATGATCGTCTGGTCCGGGGCAAAAGCTTTGCTCACTGATAACTGGTCAACCATGTGACATAGCAACAGGCCTCCACAGCATCCTTTGGGTACTGATAACCTTTTGAACCAGAGATCACACCTCTTCTTCCCATAGGCATAACTATAAAATGTTAAATCAAAGGTCGATTTAATATTAACACTCCTGTTGTCCTCAGGTCATGGAAGGAAGGAAGGAAGGAAGGAGGGAGGGAGGAAAGGAGTAAGGAGGGAGGGAGGGATGAAAGGAGGAAGGAAGGAAGGAAAGAAGGAAGGAAAGGAGTAAGGCGAGAGGGAGGGAGGAAAGGAGGAAGGAAGGGAGGAAAGGAAGAAGGAAGGTAGGGAGTAAGGAAGGAAGGAAGGGAGGAAGGAAAGGAGTAAGGAGGGAGAGAGGAAGGAAGTAAGGAAATGAGTAAGGCGGGATGGAGGGAGGAAAGGAAGAAGGAAGGAAGGAAGGAAGGAAGGACTGAAGGAAGGAAGGGAGGAAGGACCGAAGGTAGGAAAGGAGTAAGGAAGGAGGGAAGGAAGGAAGGAAGGAAGGATGGAGGGAGGAAAGGAGTAAGGAGGGAGGAAGGGATGAAAGGAGGAAGGAAGGAAGGAAGGAAGGAAGGAAAGGAGTAAGGTGGGAGGGAGGAAAGGAGGAAGGAAGGGAGGAAAGGAAGAAGGAAGGTAGGGAGTAAGGAAGGAAGGAAGGGAGGAAGGAAGGAAAGGAGTAAGGAAGGAAGGAAGGAAGGAAAGGAGTAAAGAGGGAGGGAGGAAGGAAAGGAGTAAGGAGGGGGGGAGGATGAAGGAAGGGAGGAAAGGAGGAAGGAAGGTAGGGAGTAAGCAAGGAAGGAAGGAAAGAAGGAACCCGGGAGGACGACAGGAGGGTTAACATCTGCAAATCTGCTCTTTCAAATCTGCTAACTGCATAAAACAGACACTCCTTCTAACTTCAGGTCTTGCCTCTTAACACATTTTACACCATTTCTTCAGTGTCAACAGTAATCTAGATGACTTTTTTTCTTCTATGCATTCAATACAAACAGGAAGTGATAATAGCAAACACAACATAGCTTTCCAAAGTACACATTTATCAAGATGTAACCAAACTGGGCCAATAAAGGGTGTTCAGGTTAAACCCAACACTAAATGATTAGTCACTCAAGTATACTTCCTATTGCCCATTAGCAAAATTGATGGCAGATATCTAATAGTTATTCATCTAGGGTGACCAGATGCCCTGAAAAACTTGGGACACTTCTGAATTATGAGCAGCTGTCCCGAATCCCAAACCCTGTCCTGTTTGTCCTGAAAATGAACCGTTAAGATAAAAATAATAGATGCTGTGGGACTTAGTCACACAGTAATATTGAAAAATGCTGCACTGAATGTATTGTGGTTTTTGGAACGCTGCCAAATTTTCATGAATAATGAAAAACATAACAGAGATATGCGCAACAAGCTGCTGCTGTCATCAGAAGAAAATGTAGAAAGACTCTCAGTTCAAATGAGAGAAGCCTTTCATTAAATTATACATTCAAATATTCCATTTAGACGATGTATGTAGGCTGATTCCTGCTTTTAGTGGTTTAAAATTGTCCTGTTTGTTTTTGTCAAATAGATTCAGAATATTATTGATGTGTTTTTACTTGTCTATTGCATTGATTAGTCTAGCATAAGTAACAGATTGTTGACGTCATTTGACCTTTTCTGCAGCAGATGGTGGAGAGTGCAGCGGCAGTGGGAGGAATATGTGATAAAAATATCTTTTAAAAAAAAGTCTTGTAAGATCTTAGCTGCTGAAGTATAAACACAGCCAGGACTCTATTCTTCATATCATCCTCAGAGAAAATCTGTCTGTTTTATCCATTTGTACAAACTGATCTGTGTAATATTAATCACAAATGATCTGATGTTACTCTAAATGATTCTGTACATTTGAATCCCTCTGACATTTAAAATGAAGCCTGAAGTTTGAGTCCTTGGTTCAGTTGTTTCAGGATGAACATGTGAGTCACTGAACTCAGGAATATGACTGTAGATGTATTTCCAGTGAGCTGTTATTGAGCTTATATAGTGACTTTCTGAGGTAAATATTACTTTTGCTGCTCTTGAAACAATATGTAGTTATGTAATCCTGCTCTGAATCTCATCTTTAAAAAAAAAAAAATGAAACAGAATTTGCAGTTGTGAGGACAGGGGAAGTGTAGCTCCATCATGTAGACAGATGTGAGAGACACTGCACTGATGAAATGATGGAAATAAAATGAATGACATGTTATGAATAATGATGTATACACTGTTACATACAACACAGTCATCATGTTACTTCTTCCTAATGACAGACAGCTGACTTCTTGAACAAAAATAATATATTTTTGCATTGACTTTTGAGTTTGATGTGTTTTACTGTTAGTTGGAATAGAATAGAATAGCATAGCATAACATAGCATAGAATAGCATAGCATAACAGCATAGCATAGCATAGCATAGCATAACATAACATAACATAGAATAGCATAGCATAACAGCATAGCATATCATAGCATAACATAACACAACAAAACATAACATAACATAACATAGCATAGAATAAAATAGAATAAAGCTTTATTGTCCACCAAGGCAGAAATTCGTCTTCGGCTCACCAAACACATGAGACAACAATAAACAGACATGCATCGTTCCCATAGACTGTATATAAGAAATGGACGTAACATCCGTGACGTCACCCATTGGTTTGTGGACTGCTGCTCGGAAGCCAATAGTATCGAATCTAGGCAGCGCCATCTTGAAAATTTCAGGTGCATTCTGGGAAAAAATGAACACGGATGTTACTTATATGGGCATGAGGCGGAGTCATGAACCCGCCTCATGGCGGGACCAACGGCGGAGCGGGAGGCTGCGATTGGTTGCGAGGGCTGGATCTCAAGGCGATTGGTCAATCGACCTGTCAATCACAACGTAGCCACGTAGCCTGCTTTATCGTCAAATATAAAATCAGGGAGGCCAAAATGTCCCAAATGAACATCATACTGCATTGAAGAAGGCTTTAAACTAGCGATTGAGACCATAAACACATTTTGAAAACGTTTACTGAGGTTAGAAATCAAGTGAGAAGTTGGTGAATTCTCCATTGACTTGTATAGAGCCGGATGTCTTTTTGAACACAAAACGGTCGCCCCCTGGTGGCCTTTTGATAGAATGCAGCTCTAAGTTACTTCCGCATTGGCTTCTTTTCAGAGGACAGGAACTCCCCGCCTGATCGTTCCACATTAAAAACAGTTCATATCTGTAGCTTGGATCTTATCAGTCACTCTGCCGTGTTCAGGATGCTGACAGCACTTGGAATGAAGGATCACACCTGCTCCAACTCCCCTGTCCAGAATTTCACCCATTCTTATCTGGTCACCTACATTCATCCCATAAGAAAAAGAAAAACCATGACAATAAGACTGGCATTATCCAATGACCATTTGCATCCACCTATTTGTCGTATGTTGAAAAGCTGTGTACATCCTAAATCATCTAAAATTGAGAAATTGAGTAAAAACACTTTTTCTTCATAAAATCCAGAACATGAATATTCCCAATACCCTGAAATTGGAATGTCTGAGTCGCTAAATATATGCAATGCCCATGAAGTAAGTCTGCCATCCTGTAAGCCTGTATATAAGTGAATGAACAGTAAGCTAAACAGCCTTGGGTAACAAGGATTCATGTCCACCTACTCATATGTTTCATGATAAATGATGTTGCACATGGAACTCAGCGTGTAGCTCATGCTGAGGTGGAGTCATATTAAGTCACTTGTCACAAGTGTTTTGACGCCTAAAGTCACTTTCCTGTTTTCTACTTGTGAGTGATATGTTTTGAGTTTTGGCGCTGTGGTTCCCATCGTTCTTTAAGGGATTCAAACATGTGTAATGTTTCCATTTGCATTATAACCAATGATGTAGAGACAACTGATGCATGTAGGAAGTTGTTCTGAGTCCAGCTGTAGAATGTATGTATGCTCCAGTTTGAGTTTTGACACTGAGAAGAAAGAGTGAGATATTTGGTGGAAAATGTGCATGTGTTTGGTAAAGGCCTCAGTATGCCTGATTACAACTATTTGTGTGTGACTAACAGTTTGACAGTTAGTCACACTTCATGCATCCTTCACTTTCAATAAATTACTAGAAATCATTATGGCTATTATGTTCTCATTTTAGATGACATGACTTTATAATATAATGTGATTTGGAATGTATTTTCACTCTAAACAACTCTAAACCAAAACAGAACCAGGCACTAATTATAAAGCCAGGTCAGAATATGAACAGTATGTAAGAGTTAAATGGAATCATCTAGTTTGGACCTGGTATCATCATTTTATACTTTAGACATAAAAGACAGACAGGTCATACAGCCGAGTCTGTTTGAAGCCTGCTTATATATTTAATGATGTGTTTATGATGAAATACACTATTGGCCTTATCAAGGTAGTGACTGGGTATTTTATTATTTTAACTACACCAGTAGTAAGGGTATGTGTTGTTGTTTGCATTGAAACCTGCTGCTTGTGGTGTTTTTACGCCTAGATTTGAGCAGATATCTGACCAGTTTTATAATTTTCCGTACACTGTGATGAATTTTTGATTTTTATTAGTGTACACATATACAAATAAAAGAGATTATATACATATAAGCAATGTAAGATGTGATGGAGAAGTGCAAAAAACCCTCGGGGGGCTTATTTTAGACACTGTCCAGTGGAAGGGTTACAAAGAAATATGGATGTAAATGGTAATTCACACCATTCACATGCTAGCTTCCCGCTATGCTAGCTTAGCCTTATCACAGCTGGTGTTCATTGTCTCGTTCAAAGACACACAACCCTGTGATTATTAGACAACCCACTCCATCACCTGAGCCACAGGTCTTGCCTTATTCTGCTTCTTGGCAACGTTGCTAAGGCTAAGAAGACGTTTCCTGCCAATTGAACACACAGCCTTCAAATAAAGTTAAACTAAAATACCCGAGACTTGTATCCAGTCTCTGTTAAGGGGCATGTGCTTATAAGTTTTCTGGGCACCAGAACAAGCTGGCAGCAGATTTTTCATCAGTGAGAGAAAAACATAATGCCAGGTACACTTTTCAATATGAGCACTTTTCACTGTTTTGCTTCAGGGCACTTGGAGAGAATTAGATACAAATGCTGGCAGTGGAAAGCAGACCTCACGTTGCTTTTCTTATGAGCTGACTTTTTTTTTTCTTTCCCTTTTCTCCCTGAAGGTGTCTTAGGATGGAAGATGCATCCATTCCCTTTATTTCACTTGGATGACACTAAAAAAAAAAACTCACACACATACACAGCACTGTCTCTCTCACACACACACATTTTGACTTTAACATAAAGCACAGCCTGTTGTGTGCCTCAGACTAACAGGAGTAGTTTGACCTTGCTGTGTTCAGTTGTACAGACACAGTGGATCTAGAGTTATGAACAATGTGCTCCATAACACAGCAGTTAGGGTGAAGTAGTGTCTCCTGTCTGTCAAAGGTTGTTGGTAGGACTAATCTGTGCCTGATGCCTGATGATAGGAAACATTTACCTCATAGCTTGTCTGGGGAAATAATAGTTATGCTGAACCTCTATGATGATGTAAGGCCCTGATGCATGGCCCTGTAGCTGCAGGCAGTGCTAGAAACTAACATGTACTCATGCACTGTGTTTAACCCTTAAACAGGCAACGTGCACCAGGAGATACGCACTCTTCAACACTTTGCATGCAAACATTAGTATTTTGGGGATAGGCAGAGGCCGGTGCACCTTTACCCAGATGTTCAAGTGCTTAAAGTCAGTCAATAGCTTGAAGTTTGTTTGTCAACTTGAAGGTTGTTGTTCAATTTTATGTGTCTTGGAATTGGTAGAACTGGATTGGTAGAATTGAAGCTTGTAGTAGGTCTATTTTTTTTTAATAGAAATTATAAAATCAGTTTAGAAACTAGTATGTGTCATATTAATGACCAGGGAAAGCAAACAATATATCACTTTTCTTCAGCAAATAAAACAAGTTGTTTACCATTACGGCCATTTTTAGGCCGTAATACTAACTCATGAAATCCAAAATGCTTTAAAAATATGTGTGGAGATGTTTTACTTAGGTGCAAATGATATCTAATGCTCCATGCCTACCTGTTTAAGGGTTAAGTACAGTTTGAGGTACTTGTACTTTACTCTAGTACTTCCATGTGATGCTACTTTCTACATCTCAGAGGGAAATGTTGTACTTCCTACTCCACTACATTTATTTAACAGCTTTAGTTACTTTTCAGATGAAGATTTGACATAATGGATAATATAACAAGCTTTTAAAATACAACACATTGTTAAAGATGAAACCCAAAAGCAGTGTGTAGTTCACATTTCAGATGTCTATGAGTTGTTAACAGCTCCACCAAAAAGTGATTTTTTGCTCAGTTTGATGGACATAACCAGCAATTTAACTACAGATATTTATAAAGGACAGTCAGATAGAAGGAAAAGCCTAACAAGTCAAAATATCTCATTTGAAAATAGTTGTTGGAAGTTTGCATGTATTAAGATGAATGCATGTACAATAAACATATGTCATTCAAGGCCTTGAGTCAATATAATAGCTAATTATACCATAAAATATGAATACAAGCTGGGTCAAATAAATTACCCTTTTGTTCAAATCTCTTTTTGCTACATAGTTCTGAAATAAATGAATTACATAAACATGCTCGCAGCATATTTAACCTTCAGTGTTCATTTTTTACAAAAACATCATTTTAAACACATGCATTGTAGTTGCTCTGGGCTTCTGTATTTTATTAATGACTGATTCCACATCCAGCCAAACATGTTATTATAAACTACAGTCACTACAGTACTAGATCATCCAGTGTTATAAGCTGCAGCACAATCAAATCAAATGGAGTGATTATGCCCCCTTATCCACTTTACAAGGACTGAATGTATGATCATATCAGAGACAGACAGCTGTAGAAAATCAAGACTTATTTGAACATATCTAAACACTTTCTTTTTCTTTAGATGAAGAATTATTGCATAGTAAAATAAAAATCCTATTTATATAATTCACTTTTTATTGATAAAAAAACACATAGTTCCATCAACAAAGTACATCCTGTATAAATGACTAAGCAGTGCATGAAGTCTGTAGAAGAGATGCAAACCATAAACAGACATAAACTCATAGTCATCCATAAAAAAGAGTAAAACGAAGACAAGTCCAGGTAGATTATTTTCAGTTCTCTCTCCTTATTTAGAAAGAGAGACAGACAGGCAGGCAGGCAGACAGACAGATAGACAGGCAGGGCAGACAGACATACAGGCAGACAGACAGACACTTTATTGATCCCAATGGGTAGTGGGTAATTCAGGTTTCCAGCAGCTCAATATAAGCATAAAAAGTAATAAAGCAACAAGACAGTAAAAAGAGGTGTAAGAGTAATAAGCCAACAGTAATGTATATGACATGTCTAAAAATTAGGGATGTGACGAGATCTCGTGAGACTAAACATGACGATATTTCTCGTCAAAGTTAATGTTGTCTCAGGAAGCGCTCGGTATTCTATCGCTTATTCGCTCGTTATGTCTTCTTTGTGTAATGTCACGTGTGGATCATTAACCTTGTTACAGCTTCTACCTGCTGAGAAAATCTCAGTCAGAAGTATGAGATGAGGAGAGGAGCAGGTTTACCTCAGGTCTCTACACTGAGCCTGAGGTAGGAGGAGCGGCTATGGAAGCCTAATGATGCCAAAAGTAAAATGAGTCACACTACCAAATTATAACACAATTTATATGTTGTTCTACTTGTGTATTTATGATATACAGGATTTGTGCAATTTACTTTTATTTCAGTTTTTTATTAGCAATATGTTATAATTTGTGATAATTGTATTCTTTATTTAATTTATATTTATATATTAGAATTGTTTCTACTCTTTATAATTTACTTTTTAGTATTTGTGATTGTATCTAACTTTTGTATTTATGGTTCTTATTTCCATAAATACCAAAATCTATAAAATATCTATATGGGGAAACCTTTTACAGTGCTGCATACTGCATATGATAATTATATATTTAGAAAGTAGAACTGAAGTGATTCATTACAAGATGATTAGTTAAAATATTTCAAAATACACCTGCATTATTTCCATTTGAATTTCAAATAAAAGAACAGTCATGTATTTCTTCATTGAAGTTTTCTTAAAAATTGAGTTAAAATCCCAATATTGCGTCTCGTCTGGTGAGCTCGTGAAAAAAGTCAGGCATGACTTCAACCCAATCTTCCATCTTAGGTGACTCTGTCTTCTGCCACTTCCTGATAATGGCTTTTCTACTAGCAACAAACATGATCCGGAACATTTCTTTGACTCCTGAACTTGCTATTCTTTTGTTCCTTTATCCCACGTATAATATGTCAAATGGAAATGGAAACTCCACTGCACCATTCCTAAAAACATGGAAATGATAAGCTTTATTTTATCCACATAGTCTCCAACATATCAAACTATCTCACTAGTTCTTCCAACCATCCTCTCTCCATGAAAAAACATTCAAAAAACCCAAGTTTGGAAGACTTTGTAAATAATATCTGGTAGATGTACATGCAGGTGGTTCATTGTTATAATTTAATACACTTCAGTTAAGAATTCATGAAATATTTTTTCATTTTAAATTGATTCCAGTGTCTTACACCTAATGATCGATGACTAGCTTAGAGAGTATCGGCTATCCTATGGTGATCTACTGGCTGTTTTTGGATATTGGAATGCGTGAAAGAAGACGAGCCAAGCAGAGGCAAGTCAAACGTCTCTGAATGACTTAGAGGAACGCGCTCAAGAAACAAAGGTGATTACGTGTCTGAGAGAAAAAGACACATGGCTCTCCGAAGAATGCTCAGAAGAATAAGAGAAAAACTGAGTTGGGATGGATGCGTTTCAGAGAAGGGGAATTTGTGCACATACACAGCAAAAAGGATGGAGAAACCATAAAAGATTGTCCCGAAAGACTTAAAAAAAAACAGAACATGATTGAAAAGGTGTGCAAAGGGGAGCCTTACTGATTTTACCATAGATTTAATGTTCAGCAGCATTCATTAGAGAATAGTATCGCAGTCAGGGAAATGTATGTTTCTATTCAAAAAAAGAGAAAAAAAGAGAGACACTGCCAGTGGCATAAATCTGGAGGAGGTGAAAAGCCAAATAATATAACATATCTATCACCACTCTCCAGACACAAGGTTCAAGGTGTCTTTATTATCCCTGAGGGGCAGCAGTCTTACATGAACAACAAACACAACAAATACAAAAATACAACATTAAATAAATACAAATGTAAGTTTTAAGAGTCATTTAAAAGGCTGATAGCAGCAAGAATGAATGACTTCTTGAACTTCCTCATTCTGATGGAAGCAACATGAACTCGTCCCTCAGTGGATGGCTTAGGTTGGTCAAAATAGATCAGGCTTTTTTCAAAGACCTGATACGGGTCGTGGAGGTCGTTCAGTGCTATTCCAGCACACCTTCATGATGTCTTAAAGGCAATGTTCTTTTGTTTAAAAGTAAGTGACCTGTGCCAGCAGGTAAAAGAGAATGTAAGAACAGATTCAATAAAACATTTTCATAAAAGTTGGGTTGACATTAAAACTGCCAAGCTTGTTATAAAAGCATAAGCTGACATGCTTTTTTACACACAGCATCAACTTCAGAGTCAAAGCACAACTTGATATCAATCACAAAGCCGATGTGTTTGTACAGTCTGACTGTCCATCACCACAGGAGAGATGACAGTAGGATTTTTTTACTAAAATCAATACACACCTCACTTTAATGTTTAAAAAAAGATGATTTGCACCATTAAATAAAATCACTCACAACAGGACCATGATCAGAGTGGTCACTGCTGAGGAAGGACACAATAACACAATCATTCGCTAATTTGATGATGTGGCGCCGGTCATTACGGCATCCAGTAGAGGAGAAAAGGACATCTGATAAAACACCATCACCCTCACCCATTGTGACCTCCTAGGCCCTCAGCATCAGCGTTATGAATGCTCTTCTACCTGTCTGCTAAAACGTGGGGCTGGTCAATAAGGGTGCTTTCACACCTCTAGTTTGATTATTTGGTCTGTACCAGACAGTAAAGTTGTTACTATGTAGCATACAGGCTGCGGTGTGGTCCCCGTTCATACCTGCAAACCAATCAAAATTGGTCCGATTGACGTTCCCTCATCTTCTGGTAGATCGGCATTCGGTGCAGAATCAAGTGGACCGAGACCACAACTGATGCCGAGTGCAACTGATGCTTTCACACCAACGAAAACGAACCGAACTAAGAGCTTTTGGTCCGAATGGACTGTTTAGTGCGCACCAACTGCTGTTGGTGTGAAAGCACCCTAAGTCGATAAAAGTCAATAAAAATAGACGAACAAGAGACTTAGCCCCTTCAAGATGTTTAAAAACCACATTTAAAAGTGACCCTGTCGCAACAAATGCTGTGATTAGGGTTGCAAAGGGGTGGAAAGTTTCCGGTAAATTCCCGGAAAGTTTCCGGTAAATTTCCATGGGAAGTTAAGCTGGGGAATTTTGGAAATATTCCAAATTGGAAACTTTCCATGGGAATTATGGCAATTATGGGAATTTATGGGGATTAAATGGGAATTTATGGGAATTTATGGCAACTGAGGGTAATTTAGTGGAAAGGTATCATCATTTGATTGATTAATTGATTAATTAATTAATTAAAAGTTTGAAAATTCCCGGAATTTTGCAACCCTAGCTGTGATGATACATATTTCAGTTATCATTTATGTTTGAAGCAACAACAGAACAGTATCTGTAAATGCAAGCAGTGTGAGTTGTGTTTCCCTTCTTTTCACCAGTCGACCCAACGGATGCATCTTGTTTGCCAGAACATGAAATGTTGGGATAGTGGCGTTGTACCTTTCCACACAGAAAGCATCTCTGGGATGGAGCACTCTAGTTTTGATGATAACTTGCATTTCTCTCTCTCAAGAGATTCCCTTTTGAATCAGCCTGGCCTCCTTCCATGGTTATAGTGCAGGGACAATCCAATCAGAGAGAAATAGGGAAGATGATTGTTCTTCATTGTGGACAAATTCTTATAGAACTTATTCAAGTGTTTTGTGGGGGAGGTATTATAGAGGATGACTGTTACTTTCAAGTTATCTTCCTGATGGAAGGCTTGAAAAGGCTGTGGGTGATGGAGGTGTTTTGAGGGATGAACTGTCATAATTTTGGAATGAGCAGTGCACTATGGCAAATGACTTCAAAGTGCCATACCCACCACACAATTTTGGTAAACAAGAATGGGAAAGAATGGGGTGGCTGGCAAAAAGACAATTATTGTTTTGGGCTTTGTGGAGAGTGAACTTGTAGACAGCTTTTTCATGTATGTGTCAGATGCCAGGCTTTGAGTCTTATCATTCAGATTTAGACCTTTCTTAAATTATTAGATTATTATTTTCATACAATGTCAGTTACAAGAATTCAAGATAATTATTTATGGAGGGCAGACCCCTTAAAACACTCTGCACATACCAAAGTACAACGTTGAAGTTAATAAGCAAATGAACAGAAAAAGAACAAATGAATAAAAAGTAAATATGTAGAAATAAAAAAATGAATAAAAATAAATAGATACATTAAATTAATACAAAGAAAAGAGAAAAAAATACCAAATCATACAGAATAACAGTTGAGACAACAGTTCAGTCCAAGACAGTGTTACAGACAGTACTATTTACATAGTAACCCTAACCCTAAGGTAAATCTATTACCAGCACCAAACAGAGTCAGTCTCATTTTTTCTCATTCAAGAAAATACAAAACTTTCTTAATCCAGTCAGTGGTTTTCCATTTTAATAGTATCAACCATCCAACCAACATCATGTCCTGTTTAGCATATGATAGATTCAGTGGGGAGGGCATCACACCAAATAAAGCAGAGTCATGATTAGGAACAATGTTCTTCCCTATGACTGTAGAAAGTAGACCAAGAAGAATTGTTGCAAATGATGGATATTCATTATTCAATACTGAGTATATATTAAAGTGGCACCTTTGTGATTGACAAAGATGGCAGCACACTCTCACCTTTCAGATCAGAGCTGCCATCTATTAAGAGCTACAACAAACATCACAAAAGATGAGCTCAATTACTTACCACACATTGTCAAGTATCGAAGTACATACCTTATAGTGTCAGACACCCAACACATATTTTACTCTGATTTTGCACTGGATGGTTAATTAACCAGAATCTATGAGTACATGTGACTAAGACTTGGTGTATGTGTGTACAACACACATACACACATATACAACATTAAAAAACACCAGACAAACAAATAATCCAAATCATCAACATTGCAATATCATCACACTTCAATTCATGACACACGCGGAAAGGTCCAGTTACAAAATTTAATATAAGTAGGTATATATCATCAAATTGCATTCCCCATAGTCCACATTGTACTCTAAAAAAGTGGCTGAAACTCCACAGAGAGTGGATGGGAGGAATCCCCACACACCCTGCTGTTCTGTTAATCAGCCTGCTCATGTAAAGGTGGTAAAGCTCATCCTGCCAATCCTTTCACACTGATCTTCACAATTTTTCCAAAGTGAGTGATTTTGGTGCCTGTGCCAGCAGACAGTACAATAGCTGAGGATACTCTCAATAAAAGGTTTATAACATAAAGTGAAGATTATTTTATCAAGATAAAAGAAATGTAGTTTCCTAAGGAAATAAACACGCTGTTGACCCTATTTGTAAATGGTATCAAAGAATTGGTCCCATGAGAGCTCATGATCTATAATCAGACCAAGATACTTGTACTCTGTCACCACCTCAATCTCCTCTCCTCTGATCTGAGATGGGACGGGTGTTGGAGCATCATGTTGGAGTTCGAAAGTTCTTTGGTCTTAGAAGTGTTCAGGTTCAGATGTGAAGCCTTAAAACAATCAATGTGTGAGGCTGCATCGCTACAAGACTATTTCTAGTGGGTTTGTCCCTTGTGTGCCTGCGTAGAACTGACAAAATGTCGTCTACGTCCACCTGTGGGATGGGACACCACAGTCTTACCTTGGGTATACATAATAATGAGATCGGACAATCAGCTCCCAAAACAGCTTTTTCTTCGGTTATTTGTGGAGTAAGAGGGGCCTAGAATTTAGACTGCACCTATCTTCATAGAATCTATACTTATGGTACGTAAGCCTTTAAGTCAATCACTAGTGGGATATGGTCCATGCCACACCTGGTCCTGGTCCATCCTGTGCAACAAGCAAAAAAAAAACATCTACTACGAAGAACATCAAAACAAAGCAGTGCTCCATGCCCAACTATTGCACCATGTGTAATGATGCATCACTCACCCTCAAAGACACAGCATGATGGGATGAGGGCTGGAAAGAAATAAAAGGCATACTACTGTGCAAAAGCAGGGGCAAAGGTTACAGACTGTAGCAGTCCAGCAAGCAGCAGAGTAGGGGATAAAAGACAGCTGTCCATGCGCCGACTAGCAGGAGGGTAAGTGCACCTATTACCCCAATATCAATCACTGTGACAGAACACTCAGAACAGAGTGAGTCATAGGAAAGCAGGAGATCCTGATGATAAAAATGAATGGAAGAACAGAGGGAAGACCAAGGAGCTGCAGTGCAAATGTCTGCTACTGTCATTCCTCAGTGCAAACTGTGAAAGATGAAATTCCTCTGGTAGCGTGCACTCTGATGCACCTGGGAGTATCCATCCCAGAGGAAAGAGATGCCTGTAAAACATCTTTGCACAGCCAGCGTGAACAGCACAAGGCAGCCGTGCGCACAATTCAGCAGCCAAGTGTAGCAGCACCAGGTAGAGGAAATGAGACATGACTTACTTACCTCAGACATGTGAGGAGAAGAGAAGAAACCCCTTTAAAAGGTTATCCTCCTCGTCCCGAAAGAGCTAGTAATGCTCTTAGGCGTAAAAGCCGGGGTTGGCACCAAGATAGCTGAGCTGCCATCTTTCTGGATCCCAAGAAATAATGATGGAGCTGCAGAGAGAGCCGATAAACTCTTTTTGTAAACATCAGCGCCAAGAGAAGATCCATTTTGGTAGACAGGAACTTAAGCGAAACCTGATCCAAACATTCAAAGGGAGCCAGTGCACACAAAAGCAGTACTAAATCCCACTGATGGGCTAGAGGGCTTGACAATGCGTGATGACTCTCAGGAAGCATGTAATCGTAGTGTGTGGCTGAACACTGATCTGCCCCAAAAACCCTTTTGACAGGATGAAATAGCAGAAGTAGAAGTTTTGACTGTGATGGATGAAAATTGAAACAGTTGGAGGGTAAAAGCACATGAGGAGCTACCTCCTTGATTTTTGGATAGGGGACTGCTGAAGCCAAAGGTTCCTGTGTTTTCATTGTCTGCCAAGTCACAGTCTGTGCCTGGTAGACAGCGAGCGAGGACAGTGCCAGTAGCTTTGCTGATTTCCAATGATTGTTGTGGAGGCAGCACTATTGACTGAATTGCCAGCTTCATCATTGAGAAAGACAGCAATGAGACGCTGCCGGCTGCTGCCAACACCCAGAAGATACATTGGTGAGCCCAGTCCAACAGGTGGGCAGTTAGCTGGTCCTTGGAGGATAATAATATTGATTGGGCTCTACAAAAGGAACAGTGGGGTAGCAAAGGTTGGTGTAATCTTCGACATTGGTGATGGGCTCATACGTGGAGCTTTCAGGCTTCTTGGCTCTTGCTGTGCCCCCTGCTGATATTTTCCTGATGAGGACTGTCTTGAAAAGTAGAAAATCCCACGTTTTCAAGACATAACTATTGAACATCCATAAGACATCCATAGATGAGCCAGAATGAACGTTATTACTACGTCTTTCCTGGACGTTGCATAGTTGTTTTTTTAATTGAACATCCAGAAGTTGTCCTGAATAATGTCAACATAGCCCACATCTTTGGATCTTAAAGCTTAACAATCTAAACTGGGTTAACTAGTGAGAACAGCTTATAAAAGTAGTACACTTCACTATGCAGGGTTCAACATAACATTTTTTCAGAGTTTTACTGACCCCTTATGTATTTTCATTGGCCCGGAAGACAAAAAATGAAAATAACTATTTTTTTACCAAATTTTTTTTGATTTATTAAATGAATCAATTGTACAAATTTCAGATCATTTCTTGTGTCACTAACTAAGAATGCTGAGAGATCTGCTATAGAACACAGAGTAGAACACAAGAGCATCTTTGTCAGTGTGTTTACACTGAGGTTGCTCCCTCCAGTCTGTTTGATACGTTTCATGGCACTGAAGCCCCTCACCACAGACGCTGTGGACAGTGGCATGACCAGGATGAGCTCCACGATGAGAAGGAGGTTGCAAAACTTTTTTCTTCTATCATCATCCACAAAAAAGTCCTGCCAGGCATTCTGTTGAATGTTGAAGGCTCTGAGGTAGGGACTTGATGACGACCTTAGCACTGGGCCATTCTATGAGCTTTGCCTTTTCCAGATTACAGCCCATGCGGTAGAGCACGTTGGCAAAGTGCTCGGTGACTGTGTTGACATGGTCACTTCCATAGCAGGACACTCCCGAGGATCCACAAGCCTTGATGCACCTAGCAACACTTGATGGGATTGATTATGCAAGGATTCACTTGGACTTCTCTGTACAGCTAATTGTCACTTTAACAGTTTAGATTATGTAGAATACGATACAAAAACCACTGCAGTAGGGTGGTTTAATACTCACCTTTTTCAGTCTGTCATTGCCTTTCATTTCATCCATTGCTGCCAACTCCAGGACATGTCCCAGGCACTGGATGTTAATGAGATGGGGAATATCAGCTCTTTGGAGCGGGGTGACACTTCCATGACTCCCCACCATCACAGCAGCCCCATCAGAGCCAAAACCCACAATCTTATCTTTCTAGTTAGAAAGCTCTGCCTTCTGTAGTGCTGTAGACTGAGGAACACTTCAAAAAGTGATAACACGGCAATACAAACAATATATTAAATAACATGTCTTACTAGTATTTATTGCAGCATAGTGTCCAGGTGCAGTGGCGTGCTGGAGCTCCTCTACTCTCTCGCTGCTCAGGATCTGAATGTAGACCCCCTCAAGATCTCTGCCACTGACATCTGTAGCAGTGTCTGCCAACACACTTATGAAATGTGCTGCTTTAATCTCAGCTGCACAGCCCTCCCACAGCTCATCATAGATGACATTTCCAAACCTGATAAATAAAAAAAGTAATAGTTAGGACAATGTATTCACAAGGTATTGTTGAGTGGCCTCCACATGCAGCCTAACAGACTAATTATAATGTATCACTCACTCATACACACACAAAAATACGCAAGTATTGCTATATGACATGGCACTCTGAACAGTCACGTTTTGGATCTAAACAGTATGACTCACCTTCGACATGTCAGAGGAATATATTGTGTTCCCACGTCGCCACGGTTCGTCTCTAGGAGAGCGACCGTCTTTTCATACGAAACGAAAGACTGTTCGCACTTAATGGTGTGGTAGGCCGCGTTGATGAGCTTATCCACCTGCTGGTGACACTAGGTGTTTGCCCGTCTTGCCCAGACGTTAAGTGGGCCAGCAGCCGGTGTGTTCGCCATCCGCTTATAGTCACCATACACAGCAAATGATTTTTGCTCTTGTTGTGAGCATCGATAGCATGTTTCCGGTAGTTCCGTGCATTTCAGCAAATCACAATGCATTACTGGCCCCATGGGTTATGTAGAACCCTGCTATGAAACGCATTGACCAGGTTAAAGAAGCTATTATACAATGTAGGAACCTTGAACAGGTGGACAGTATCTGACTATGCAACATACACGGGAAAGTCATTTGTTTATCAAAACTGAAACAAACAAAAAAGAAAAAAAAGAACAACACAACTTTTATGGTACACCCCCCCCCCCCCCCCCCCCCCCCACAGGTCTGTAACCCTCCCCTCCCCTCCCCTCCCCAGACTATTACGAACATTGAACTAAAACAAACAGCAAGAACTATAAACTACTACACATATCTAATATAATAAGGACAATAAAATACTATAAAACTCTAAAATTAAAAAAAATAAATAAAAAACACAACACACACACACACACACACACACACACACTACTACTACTTATAACCTCCCTCTCCCACTCTTCCTGGTGAATATTTTAAGTGATCAGCAGCAGCCATTCTGATGATCCCTTCTGTTGCTGTGGGGTCCCACTGCACCACAGATGCAAAACGAAAAAAATCAAATGAGCATACATTCAAATTTACACAGATTCAAGCTATTTTTTCCCAGTGGCATTTCTCTCTCCGTTCCTACAGCAACCTGTGATACTTGCGGACCTCAGCGCTGTCTCTGTCCTGACACGTGTGCACATGCATATCTCTAGTCAAAGTTTATCTACTGCACTGAGTTTTATTGCGTCTTTAGAAGGGATGCGTGATATTGACTTTTCTGCCGATATTCCGATATTGTCCAACTCTTAATTTCCGATACAGATATCACCCAATATATTCAGGTTTTTTACACCAAAACTATTAACAACATAACATATCTCCTATTGTGGAATTAACACATTATGCCTAATTTTATTGTGGATGCATACATAAATGCCAATATGGCACTGCCATATTTATTATTAGGGCTCTATAAGTTATAAGTTTCATGAAAAGCTTGGCGTGAGATTACACAGACATCAGGGAGGTCCGTTTCATATAATATATGAATTTCTGTGTGGTGGGATCTATCACTTCTCAGCGTGAGAAATGACAGTTGTGTGATACCGTGCGCATATGACCATGTGATTGTGTGTGGGGTGGTACTGTTTTCTGATTGGCAGTTGGGCACTAACTCAGGATGGTATGAAGTCAGTGCAGAGCAGGGTTTAATCAAGGGACCCGGGATTCCCGGGAAATCTGATCAAAACTATTTCTCGATTCCCGGGAAAGGTTATGACGGGAAACCGGGAAATAATAATGATTTAAAAAATCAAAGCATCTTGACTCTCTTTTCTTTTAATTCTCCCTGTTGCTAACCAACTATCCATTTCAATACTGCAGATTTAGCTGAGTGAGAGGAGCGGAGGGATTGGGCTGTGTGACTGTTGCATCAGGACCGTGGAGCTCAGGTGGTAAAAAATAAATTAAAAAAATATACAGTATATAATAATAATAATAATTTCATTTAATATATTTTAAAAGTAATTTAGTTTTAATATCTGACACATTATTCATATATTATTTTATTTTTATATAATTACCTTTTTATTTATTTATTTCCCCCCCCCCCACAAAAATCATACTATTTGAAAATGATTTGAAGGCCCACTTGCAATACCTGGGCCGCGGCCCACAGGTTGGGAATCACTGATCTAAAACATGTTTACATATTCAAATGGATAGAACTGACTGAGTGTTAAATTTAATGTGTACTCCACCAAAACCAAGTCTTACTTTTATAGTGCAGTTCAAACAATCTGATGATAGAGAAGTGCATGAAAAATAAAAATCAACAGACCTTATCAAGGTTGTCAACTCCACCTTTGTTCATGTTGTAATCCAGGATGGCATCGGGTTTCTTGTCCTCCCTGGTGCTCACAGCGCCATCCCTGTGCAGAGGCGTCATCAGGAGCACATTTTTCCTTTTCTTTGGACAGTAGGACACAAGAGTGTGAGTATCGGTGAAGGCAAATCTGGAGGAAAAACGATCCCTGTCCTGGGTAGCAAGCATAGACTGCATAAAAGAAATAGACGTAACATCCGTGACGTCACCCATTGGTTTGTGGACTGCTGCTCGGGAGCCAATAGTTTCGGATTTGGGCAGCGCCATCTTGAAAATTTCAGGTGCATGCTGGGAAAAATTAAAACACGGATTCTACTTATATGGGCATGAGGCGGAGCCATGGGGGCGGAGCAGGGGAGGTTGCCATGGTTGCGAAGGCTGGATCTCGAGGACATTGTGCAATCAACCCACCAATCATGACGTAGCCACGCCCTAATGCATACCCTGCTCTATCAAATATAAAATCAGGGAGGCCAAAATGTCCCAAATGAACATCATACTGCATTGAAGAAGGCTTTAAACTAGCGATTGAGATCATAAACACATTTTGAAAACGTTTACTGAGGTTAGAAATCAAGTGGCCTTCTGTTAAAATGCAGTTCTAAGTTACTTATGCGTTGGCTTCATTTCAGAGGACCAGAACTCCCCACCTGGTAGCAAGTAAGGTGGGAGGCTGCTCAGGCTTGTTTCTTCTGATCGTTCCCACCATGGTCAATTTTTTTTGGAGCAGCTCCTGACCAAGAGCGTAGGAGGTGAAGAAATTATCACGTTACGTTGTGTCCCTTGAGACCTGCAGTCATCTCCAGAACCACACGCTTCCCTTGGTTCTTTTCAGGAACAACATGGCATCGCATGTTGCTCATATCTTTATGCCATATTTAGACGGCTTGCTTGACTTATACTCTTTGAAAGGGCAGCGTCCCATCCACAGTGACGTTTGGACTTGGGTTATAGATGAGTGGCAGGCGCTCTACCCACTTGTCCCAAACCTCTCTGCTCGCTGCCAGTTTGTCTTATTGACGACGGCCTGGTCTTGTATCACAGTTGTCAAAGGAATCACCCGTGACAACATATGAAATTTCTGGAGTGACATGGTGGCCCGAAAAATTGTCCGACCAGACTCTGCATCCCATAAACTGCTGTTAGATTTGTTTCTGGATCTGTACACACCAGCCAAAATCAAAACACCCATGTATGTGTTAATGTCTGTCTGGGTTACCTCCTTCCAATTGTCTTTGTAAGTTTGTTTTCCCCTCCAAGTTGGTCATGTTTACCACTATGTTTACGATGGACTCAGTCAGGAACAGTTCAAAGCAGGATTTCATGTCATCTTTTCAGGATACAGCATATTTTGTAGGTCCTGGGGTCATCCTGATGACATTTTCGGCTGAAAGCCTGCCTTGATTCTCAGGTGGGAATGAAGACCAGGGTACGTTCCCAGTCTTTGACTTGAATGTGACAGCAGCCTCAGCATGGCCATCCTCTTCATCACTGGATTCCTCCCCATCAGTTATTTCTTGATCTGGATTCTGTGTCGTCTTCATCTTCTGATACTTCCTCCTCTAATCCATCCTCACTGTCAGTTTCCTGGCCTCTCTCCTCCTCACCAGCGTGGTTATCAAATATGTAATCAATAGCCTCACTAATGGTATATCGATCTGCCATGGTGCTGCCACACAATGAACTGTGAGCAAGGCCTCAAAAAAGCATTTATATAGGCTACCAAAGCTACGAGAAAAGTTCAATATTATAGAAACCATGTTGCAACTTTCTGAGAACAGGTGTTGTTCCCGCTGGAGAGAGACTCTACCGGGCAAAGGTTCCCCATGGTGGTTGCCTGGGAACCCAAGGTGTGCGTTTGTGTTTGTGAATATGTGTGTGTGTGTGTGTGTTGGATCGATCTGCCATGGTGCTGCCACACAATGAACTGTGATATATTATGGAAACCATGTTGCAACTTTCTGAGAATGGTGTTGTTCCCGCGGGAGAGAGACTCTACTGGGCTACGGTTCCTGTGGTGGTTGTCTGGGAACCCAAGGTGTTTGTGTGTGTGCGTGCGTGCATGTGTGTGTGCACGCGTACATATGTGTGTGTGTCCATATGACAAGTGAGTATGTACCTGAGCTCAGTTTCTTACACTAATTGTAGTCTCCCCCATTCATTTCTAATGACTGGTCAAGTTGAATAAAATACACAACATTGTATGCAAATGAATACTATTTATTTTGTGTGTTGAAATCTTTTTTGTGGACAAAGACATGGAATCTTAGGTCAGTCTGATCACTAACACACCCACACACACACACACACACAGCTGCGGTCTGTGAAGGCTGCTCTGCTCTGCTTTAAGAGCTTAGAAGTATGATGGGAGAAAAGTTTTACTTACTACCTAAATTTCTGTATGGAAACTATTTTCAATAACTATCACTCCTGTGGCACATTGTGTTAGCTAATCTGCACTCATCCTTTCCTGAAACATAAACAACTGAAAGACAATTACATCAGAGTTAAGAAATACATGCTCCAGACTGAGACCATGCTGTCATTTTCTGCAACCATTGTTACTGTAACAGTTAATGTATTTCTCCCTGAAATGTGGGTGAGACTCAGTCAGTCATGATTGACAATGCTAGTGATTTGCATGCTGATGTTGTGGACTTCTCCCTGCTGAATGACTCTGATGAACGTGAACAGTCAGCACCAGAATTTTCAATCAGTCATGATCAACAGCTAGTCATCTGTACATTTATTTTATATATATGATGAATAACTATACTGACGTGTAGTGGACCTGTCACTGCTGTACAACTTTGATGAACCTGAATTGACAGCAGATTCATCAGTAAGTCAACAATGGTAGTCATCTGTACGTTGATTTTTTTTTTTTTTTTATCAATTCTCATCTGCATGCTGATTTGATATCTATGAATTGCTACACTAACCACTAACCTCTAGGTGTCTGGTCTTGTGAAATTGAGCTGGGTGAACTGGAACAATACAAATGATCATCCGTGCACAGAAATGTTAGCAATCGACATGCTGGTTTGATAGTCAATAGTCAATGACTATACTAGTTACTACTATACTACTAGTTATACTCACGTCTAGTGTCTGGTCTTGAGTAATGGAGCTGGTTGAACCTGAACAAGCCAAATTGTAATTATCAGTCAGTCATGATCAGTAGTACTATGCATGCCGATTTGGCATCAAATGAATGGTAATACTCACCAACAACTGACATGCACTGATCAGATCCAGATGAACTTGTGTAATAGAAATCAGAAATCTTACCAATGATTACAACGCTAGTGATCCGCATGCATATTTGATTGGGTTAGAGATTTAAATGGCCCTGGCTCCTCAACATCAACAATGGAGGGCAGCAGGGGAGTTGTGGGGATTGGGGGGGGGGGGGGGGGGGGTGTCATCATCAATCATTACCTTGTGCTTTTCATAATCTGTTTTCATAATTTCAGCATGAATTCAACAGCCTGACTGGCAAATGGCCCGTCTCTCCCTCATTGTCCATATCTGACCCGTCTGTCACTATCACAATCACTGACACCAGCATCTTTCTCATTTTGAGGGATAACTGTAATGGAGCATGCCTTATGTGGGTGGTCACCAAGGTCCAACATATCCAGTACTTGACTCAAACTTAAACTAAAAGAAAAATCCGAGCAGAAACTTAGATGAAAAAAGAAAGTGTATATATGAGCATGTGTATACCTAGATACATGTTATCCCACCGGTCACTATTGTTTTATGTATTAAGATGTTTACTCTTTCCATGACCAAACTGGACAAAGTTAATTGATTGCAAGTTCATATATCAATACTAGACAACTTAAAGATAATATGTACCAAACATTGTTGTCTTATCTTCATGTTAAAATACTTTACTAACCTTTTGTTTTGGAGCTTTGATGCAGCCATGCTCCTCTCATGGTGCAACCAAAAAGTAAACAGCTCTGGTCATGTGACAATTTACACTAAACTGGTCAAACTTTACATATTTCATTGAGACATTTTATTATTTCAGAGTTTGCTGGAAATACATTAATACAACAATCAGAAACATATTTAGAGCCTTATAACTGAAATATTTTTTTACAGTCACTATTTTGACCCATGGGATTAAATGGGTTAAATTGTGAAAGGACAATATGCATTGATCGAGACGGAAGTTGCAATGAATGAGTGCAGACAAGAGGGATAAAGAAGAGGGTCTGCTCTCATTGGCTATAGTTCATTCCTGGCTTCCTATCTGTCTAGGACTCAGCAATATTATATATTTGTATAATATTAGTGTGTATGTTTATATATTAATATATTTAATATATATAGCCTTAAGCATATCCAGCAAACGTCAGCTGTTGTGAGATCCTGAATCATTTCTTCCAACAGTCCACATATAGGTTAGTGTCTATTGTTACTGTTGTCTGCCTCTGATCTGGGGCATCTTGTCTAGTGCAAGATCAGGGCTACAATCCTGTGGCATGAACTTGGCATAATAGCTACAAAGATTTGAATATGTACTTGATCATTGCATATGTAAAAATTGTCATGGTGCCATTCATCGAGATGAACACCCCCCCACCCCCCCCCCCAACAAAGAGAGAAAATAACATCAATGTATAATAACTCACCATTCTTTGTTCTTTTCATCTTCTTCGGTGGGTACTAGCTAATATCGCTGCCAGCAGGCTACAATTGTTTTCCAAGTCAGATAGAGACTTAACTCATAGTCTGGCAAGGTGTGTTTTACATAGACTTAAGAATTTTAAGGTTTTGCAGAGAAGTACTGTGAATATCTCAGTGAAGGAACTACATTAAGACTGATGGTTTATATGGTTAGACTTCACCAATAACATGAGTCAAAATCAGTTGTTTCAGAGTACACACAGGTGCAGATCACATAGTGCAACAACTGCATTTCGCCATTGCACATACTAAGACTATGTCACATAATAGTCCAATCTTGTTACAGTTTATGTATTTAATTTTTTTTTTTACATAAGCACGTAACTAATATTAAATGCTCCCTGCTGTAGCAAGTTAGGTTAAATTGCATTTAAACTGAATATATATGCAGTTGAGGATTTAGCATTTTTCATCTGAAATGATATTAGTACTCATTACAGGTTCAACCTTATTATCATTTTTGACAGTTTCAATCAGAGTGTAAGTTTAAATTTGTCCTAATAGAAAATCCCTAGCTCTAAAACAGGAATATTTCACATGGGAAGTCACACACACTCATGTCATGGTTAGGCTTTCTCCCTAATTCCTTTAATCTCCCACAGTTTTCACCTCCCATGTGTTTTCTTGTTTGTGTGTGGTGATCCAGCTCACCTGCACACCTGCTACTCATCCACTCATCAGAAGCCTAAAGTATTTACACCCTATAGTCCTGCACTGCACTCCACTCTTTGCCAGATCATTCTCTGTACTACAAGGTAGATGCATCATCCATCCTCACTATAGTCAGGTAGTTATTTCTCTTGTGTAGTGTTTACTCTGGCTCAGGTTCATCTGACTCTGTTTACCTGTGCCTCAGGTTCATCGCCTCCAGCCAGTCTGCCTGCTCAACTCTGTGCCTTGTTTGTCTACGGTGTCTGCTGAAGACACACAGCCTGAGGTATTCCACTACCTGCACTGGCTCAGCTACTGTTACCACTGCCTGCCACCTATGCCAATCAAAATCTTCATCTACAATTTTACCCTTTGGTCCACAATTATTCCCATTTAATTATAACACTTAAAGTCTGTGTAAAGTAAGAATAAATATGTGTTCTGAGTTTGACATACCACAGAAAAGTGTGTTGTTAACCACCCTGCCAAATTTGAATGATTAAAAAAATCGCCAAATATATGAAATTAGGCTTCAAAGCTGTGTTCAAAACCGCATACTACATACTTCCATCCTACACACTACACACTAAACGACCAGATAGTAAGCAGACTGTTTACACTGTAGTAAACTACACAATAACCCACAATGCATTTCGTTCCTACAAGAGCTGAAATCAGCAGGCTGAAGCAGATTTCATTTTAGGTCTAACTCTGTAAATAAACCACTTTATCCACATTTCTAACCTTTTTAGGAAGAAAGTAAAGTAGCCCTTTAGATCCACAATGTGACGCTAATTTGTCCAAATAACACCTGTTTAAAGTTTTGTTCCTGAGAATTCAGAGCCGCTCAAGTTAGCTGTAGTGAGTACGAACTTCCGGTCATTTTCATAAAAAGAAAACCATAACGATAGAATTGGTGCTTTTATTTTGAAAACAGGAAGCGAACATACCCTGGCTGTTGCTAACTTGAAACCACCGAGGTGGTGATCTGTGACGTTCATATTTTGGATTTTTACGTTGCATCTTGGGTAATTTGAGTGTGAGTAGTCAGCTCTTGATGCATACTCTGCATTTCTGGAGAATCTAGTAAACCATCCAGGAACTTCTCACATACTCTAAATCACTACGCAGTTGAAACACACTTTATACTTCAAATGACGTCAGAGTTAGTACGAGTAGTAGGAAAGTATGCGGTTCCGAACCGATCCTAGGCCTCAGAGCTTTCTGCTGCTAACTCAGTGGCTAGCTCAGCGGCTAACTCAGCTAACTGGCTAACTGTAGACTGTAGTAGTAGTAGTATGCGCTGAATGTATTTAATTTGTGAAGCCTAGCTCCACAATTCAAATCTAAATGGTTGAAATGCTTTTTACACCTTTTTTAGAAATACATTTATGAACTATTTAATGTGTTTAGAAGAAAATGTCTGAATTCACTTTACACGGTCTTTAAAGGCAGACTTGAACCTTCCATATACTTAAGAGGCTGCATGTGATATGGAGAGATGTCCATATGGTGATTGTGAGTTGTGGATTTGAAGTCAATACAACCTTATACAATTCTTCCTAGGAAGCAAATAATATTCTCTCAGATAATGTATAAAATGATTAGGCATTGGTGGTTACTGCCTTGGTCACGTTTTCCTGACTCATGGTTTATTTCATTTGTGAGAATCTGGTCGTAATATGGTGCGTTGGCAAAATCGTCTCAATACCTGCAGAATGTAATGTGCTGCAGTGCAACTCATGTTGAAATTATATTTTTAAGTGTGGAAACACTCTCATTGATTATAGTGGTACCTATCAGCTCCGGTGACCGCGGTGCAGCTGTAACGCGCCGCTGACGGACCCGGTGGAAATTGGGCTTTAGTGTCCTTCCTTGAGCACAAAGTGAAATATTTCTTCTTTATTTCTTTATTGTATATATATATATATATATATATATATGCAACATGAGCTGATCTGCGCTCCACTGAGGTCAGTGATAACAAGCTATGAAAAACTCAACTCAACTTTCTGGAAAGTCCCAGAAACAACTGTAAGTTAACTGATATACGCAGACATGCTGTAATGTAACACACAGACAAAGCAATGCTGTGTCCTTGACTTAACACAGGCTGTAACTGGTTTAAACACATCCTATTTTCTTCTGAGGAGGGGAATTATACTAATAAAATACAAAATACACTAAAGGTTAAAGCTAAGTGTGAAACCACATTTCATTTAACTGTTATAAGAATGATATGAACTAAAAAAAAAGAAAACCAATGACTCAGGTATTATACATTTAATCAGGACGTAATGAGACCCAATCCTGGAGTTCATTCTTCTTAGGGGTTCAAGAGGTTGAAGACAAGCACACTATAGACACTATAGCACAGGGTATCTGGTATCCGGCTTAACAAATAACAAATCCATCAATCAAAAAGAGGCTTTTACATCATTATGTCATGCCATTTATTACACAGGACATAAAGTCTTTCTGGAAAACCCATCAATGCATCCACTGATTGCAATTCCAAATGGCTTAAAGGCAAAATTTCCCAATTTTTCAACCAGCATTGTATCATTGCAACGTGGGTAGTATATGCAAAATGAACAATGAGCTCTCCATTCATTTGCCAGCAAATATCCATTGGGGGACGCAAAGTCATAGGGCACAAATTTCACAAATAAATCCCCATTTGTACTGCATAAGTGACCTAGTTTAAAGACTTCACTGTAAAGTGAATTCAGACATTTTCTTCTAAACACATTAAATAGGTCATAAATGTATTTCTAAAAAAGGTGTAAAGCATTTCAACCATTTAGATTTGAATTGTGGAGCTAGGCTTCACAAACTGTGTTTCAACATTTCTGTGTTCAGGATTTAGTGGGCGGGTCTGATTAGCATAAACCTGCCCAAGCTGATTCAGCACACACTACTACTACTGCTACAGTCTACCGTTAGCCAGTTAGCTGAGTTAGCCGCCGAGCTAGCCGCCAAGCTGGCAGCTGAGTTAGCAGCAGAAAGCTCTCAGACGTAGCGTCCATGTTTCTGGTAGAGGTGGTGACTTTGATTGACAGGTGACACTTGGTAGGGGGCGGGGTTTCAGCGAGAGGCTGAGTTTTACACAACTTTGAAGCCTAATTTCATATATTTGGTGATTTTTTTAATCATTCAAATTTGGCAGGGTGGTTAACAACACACTTTTCTGTGGTATGTCAAACTCAGAACACATATTTATTCTTACTTTACACAGACTTTAAAGGAATCAGCATACCTCTATGGGTAATACTCTCATCCAATCACAGGAACATATTTGCCTACTGAAATGTGCCATGGCTGGTCAATCATGACATGCTTACCTGAATACGTGTGGTGCTCACAGTATATGAGGCAGCATTACCGCTGTCCAGCATCCATTATTCCAACTTTCTCCAAGGATGGACTTGCTGCTTCAACATTGTTGCTGCTGCCCAGAGGCATCACAGCGCAGTGCTGGTGTGTGAGCGATGTGTACGGTGTGATGCTGTCAGAAAGCACATCTCACCCAATCAGGATACATTATCTCTCTGCCAGCGAGGAAGACACCTGATGTGTTCTTCACTCAGAGTGAGGGGGAAACATGCACACTAAATCAATACAGTACTGCTGCTGCAATGCTTATAGGACGATCAGTGGTGCGTTCACAGACTGACCTGCTACCTCGCACTCTTTCAGACCTCATATTGATGGAGTGGATGGATACTGAGACTGGGTTATTCTCTTCAGTGCTGCTGTCTCCCTCCTCCAATCATAAAGGTTATATCTATTTTACCCTACATACTCCCTGGTTTCCAACAAGTGACCACAAAACATTTTGCTCACTTATTACTGTATTAAGCTTTTTGTCTAAAATGTTGATCATAATAACTTTTTTATCTCACAATTATTACTTTTAATTTGATCATTTTGACTATACGTGTTTTTTATATAATCAAGGCTGTTTTCCTATAATTTTTTTTTTTCCTATAATTTTTTAAACATTTTTTAAAGGCACTCTTATACTCTCTTATAGAACATTAGAACTCAATGCTGACATTCACTCATTAGTACAAATCACCTGTGACACTGGTGATTTGCAAATTCTATGACATTATAACTTTTTAGTTAATAGTTTATTTATTCATATTCTATAAAATAATGATATGTAAAATTTAGACCACTGGTTTTACACACTGCTTTTGTACATAAAAATACATGTGTGATGTAAACATGTCTTCTTTCACTATTCTTTATTGGAGGCAATTCTGAATTTAAAAAGTCAGGATTTGTGAATCAAGGGCAGATTTGTAAACTGCACATGAAACTAAGTCACACAAAAAACAATAAGAAACATATTTGGTACAGAAAGACCTGATACCAACTGTTTACAACCACAGCAATCAAGCCCCCACTTAATAACCCATATGATATATCAATGTGCCATGAAATAACCAATGTGTGGGTTTCCACCTGATTTCCACTAGTAGATCTCTGCTGACTAATCATACCCAGCTTTATAATATAGTGGAAGCTGTAAGACTGTGTTGTTGGAGAGATCCTGACCCAATAAAATCATTGTGAGGTCAGGTCTTTTACTCAATATCACCATCAGTAAACAACAGGATTTGGTGGACTTGGTGGGTTGCAGCAACTTTCCTTTGCATAAATTTGGCTTTTTCCCCCCTCATGTAAGTTTGATGCCAAGTTGTGTCTGTTCTTATAACATTGCTGTGTGGGCTGAAGTGTGGGACATGTTCTAGTGTATTTTGAAAGTCTAGCGTTATCCAGTTTTTTGTAGTTTGACTCTGAATGTTGATTCAGGAAGCAGAAGAAGATAAATGTTTCTTTCTTTCTCTTCTTTTAAAGTAGACCTGGAAAATGGCTCTATACATAACAGTTTTTGTCATGGCATTTGTTCTAAGTTTAGGAATTGTGACATGACCCCTCCTGTTCTGCTACACATGCCACATATTGGTACCAAATTAAAGAGGACATTGTTTTTTTAATGCGACTTTTGATTGTTAATGTATTTGTTTTATAGATAGAGTTGTGTTCTAATTGAGTAGGAAAAATCTAATTTAAGTGATGGTGGGGTCAATAGTTCAGGGTTAAATATACCTACAATGTGTCAATTTTCCAGTTCTTGTTAAGACCCCAGCTTGTTTGTGTGGGCAGGAAAAAACAATCATCCTGCCTGTTCACCCCCCCTCCTGCCTCCACAGGCACAGGCAGGGCTTCACAGTAACTGTCGGTACGCTACAGTGTACATGATTCAGATTCGGGGGATCTACAGGTTCTTTTGCCTCCTCTGTGGCATAACAAGCACAACGGTGCCTGCTTTCTCCCTGAGGAAAGGACACTGAATCTTTGATCTGGAGGATGTGGAGGATATATGTAGCAGCAGGCCTGTGGCGCTGAGTACAGAGCCACTGCAACAGCACCACATTCATGAATTTTGATTTAGGTGGAGACGCTCACAGGTTATCAGCTGTCAGTGTGATTGAAGGACAGGTGATGGTGTTGTTGTCAGAATGAGCTTGTAGCTACATTGAGTGACTTACAGGACATCCAGATAACAATAAATACATTGGTATATATATATGTATATGTATACTGTAGTAGGTGAACATATTTCCCCACATGTCTATTATGTAAATATGTAACCAAAACCGGGATTTTTCCCTAACTGTAACCATGACTTCTGAGTTCCCTCAACAAAACACAGCTCATTCTTTATCTATCAGGAGCAAATCGTATAGGAAAAATTTCAATAAACATTTTGTACATAGGGCCCTATTTTGGGGGGGGGGGGGTGCTTATGTCTCTTAATTAACATTTGATCAGTTTTCAGAATGTGTTAATTTCATATTGGTTTCACATGTTGGTACATATGTTATAAGTCTTGCCAACAGTCAAATGAGAAGATCAAAACACATTTCTGGGAGGTCTGAAGACTGCAAGCAGGGAGAAACAGCTGATCTAGCTCTTTACAAAGCCTAAAAACACACCAACCAACACATCTGAAGCTTAATAATTAACACATTGTATCTCATTTGTTTTATACACAAATCCATGCACAAGCAGAAATGTAAAAGAACAACATCTGTTTTACCTGCTGGGACTATTTTTCGTTGAACAACAGTTTATCCATCTCACCAGCACTTCTGCCACTGCCCCCAGTCTCTATGCTAAACTAGGCTAATTATGTCCTCAATTCAACTCTGTACCTAACACAAAAACATGAAATTAATATCCATCTTTTCATTAAAACTCTCGACAAGGAAGCAAATTACATGTTTCTCAGATAACGTGTCTTTACAGGAAATCTTGTACAATGGCGACAAGCTTATTAAATAAGACTTTACATTTCACATCCCTAATTTAATCCCCGGGCTTGTCACTTTCATGATGGTTCGAGTTGAGACGACACACCTTGTGCAGTGTCTTTCTTAACCCTTACATACTCAACAGCTGTAAAAACACCCTAAATGTATTTTATTCTGAAATTTGATGACTTTTCCTAAAGTGGCCCAAAATGCACAAAAATTAAAATAATGTTCTACTTTTGTATAGGTGCTACAAATGTTTGTCCATTGAGGCTGTTCTGGGTCAGATGATCTCTGTATCTATTGCCATGTGTTTATGTTAAATGAATAGTTAATAGTTTTAATAAGATAGTAGTTTTTATGATGTAGCAGTGAAGACTGATGGCTCTAATGGTTCTACAATAAACCTCACACTTCCATAAAGTTCTGCTCATTTTACCTTTACATTAAATACATTTACATCATTATTGCTAGGTTATATTTTCATGTCTTAGGTCAAATAGGACATGATATTGTGTGTAAAAGCTAAGAAATACACTCTCTCTGCTCTCTGAAACATGAATCAAGGTTTAATCACATTTATTGATCAGTCAGATCAACTATTGATGCTTTCTAAACACATCTGTGCTTCAACATTTGGTATAGACACTTTTTATGAGGGGAACATATTGTGAGGGTAGAATATGAACAGTATGTAAGGGTTAAAGTGGATATATTATGCTTTTTGTGATTTTTTGTTTGTTATACTGTTATGATAAATATCAATCAATAAATCTCAATCAACCTTTATTTATATAGCACCAAATCACAACAAAAGTCATCCCAAAGCACTTTACACATAGAGCAGGTTCTAAACCGAACTCTTCTGGTTTTAATTTTAAAGAGACCCAACATTCCCACATGAGCAACAGTGGCGAGAAAAAACTCCCTTTTAACAAGAAGGAACCTCAGGCAGAACCAGACTCAGAGTGGGAGAACATCTGCCTCGACCGGTTGGGGTCGAGATGACAGATATCCAACATATCTATGCTGAGCATGGTTCAAGTTCCAAAACCTGAGGTTAACGTATGTAGAAATGCTCCCTGTAACTCTAAAGTCAGGGCTTCAACCTGCTCTAAATGCTTCATTTCCAAAATGTTGTTTTTCTACCTGGCTGAAGAGCTGATCTTGTCTTGTCACACATACCCACAAATGGCCATCTGTTACACAGACTGTGTTGCTAATGTTGTTACTAACGTTTTTTTTTTAAATATTGTTTGCGTTGTCCGCTCATAATTGGGTTCAAAACCGCCACAAATGTGTATAGAAGTATTTGAGGAGTTGACAGTCAATCTTTTAAAGGCTTTACTTGCTGAGACTACTTAATTTTATATACAATTGAAATCTGAAAGTTCTGCCCTCAGCGCCATCTGGTGGGAATATCAAAAACAACACTTTACGCTTCTTCCTCAATAATTCCCAGACTTTAAATTGTGATGTATTTTAGACATATATTGATACAGACTGGTTTCATCACGTCAAGATGAGCAACAAGTCTTTGAACACTCATCAGAAGAAGGGAATTGAGTCCATCTTGTTTCATTTTCTTCTTATTATTATTATTATTATATGCTTTCAAGAAGTGAACCTAGCTTTAAAGATGACTACTTATTTTCTTTTTGCTACGCTGATGTGAATGTACTTCACATACAATAGAATATAATAGAATAAAGCTTTATTGTCCACCCAGGTGGAATGTCATCTTCGTCTCACCAAACACATGAGACAACATAAGAGCAGATGTACAACATAAAAGGTCCCATTGCACATTAAAACAGTTCATATCTGTAGCTTGGATCTTCTCAGTTGCTCTGTTGTGTTCAGGATGCTGACAGCACTTGGAATGAAGGATTTTTTAGTAGCCAGAGAGACTCTATAGCGTCTTCCGGAGCTCAAAAGCTCACACTGGCTATATAGAAGATGGAAACTGTCCTTTAAAAATGCTCCTTGCTTTCCTCCTTGTCCTTTCAGTGAAGAGTGATGACAAGCTCAGGAGAAACAGAAGCTGGGGTAAATTCCTAAATCACATCAGGACCACCAGGTAGTCCAGCAGGATCTGGTTAAATGTGAAGACATCTATGTTATAAAAAGGATCGGGAGCCTGCTTTTGTCTCCATCATGGATGAAACACAAGCAAACATACACAAAGATAACAACCTACTGCTCCAGCTGCTGTCTTAATTAAAAGTCTAAGAGCTGAAGTAGTCAGCATACTGGGCCTGCAATTGGTTATACAACATTGTTTAATGGATGTTAAAAGGAGGGGAAATGTGAGGTGGGCTGCAGCAGGTGGGCGCCTGTCAAGGTTTATAATAGCACTTGATTAATAGGAGCTTTTTGAACATTTCACAGCATGAGTCTTAGGCCAGACTGATTAATAACATATGAATTTAAATTATTTGGGGGATCTCAGAGGGGGAAAAAGCACTTACTATAATCAGGGATATTAAGGTTATTATGTCCAAATCTTGTCCATTTCACATTTGTCTTCAAATGATCTCTTAAATGGCCTCATTGTGCAATAACTGCAGGGTTAGGGTTAGGTTTAAAGAAACAAGGGCCACAAGTTCAGACATATTCAAGAAAATAGGTGAGGATAATTATGTTTTTTTACAATTTGGGTCTTATTTTGTATTTTGGTCTATCAGTTATAGTAACACTGTACAGACCAAGTTAATTTGTGAAGTCTGGAAATGGGGCGACATCTCTGAAATGAACGTGGCCTGGTGGAGATACACAAGCAGCCAACTGATTAATATAGTTTATTTATTGTGAACATTTCAGGTGTGCTCGCTTTCTGTTTTGCCTCTAAATAAATCCTCCTCTTTTTTTTCCCCACTAAATGACAAAAACAAAAGCAAACTAACAAAAACTGTGTTCCAAACTAAATGAAATAAAACACATTGCAAAAGGGCAAGACTCATATCAAAGCTGCTATAAGTCTGACAATCCTGTTAATGGATCAGTGTTCCATTATAGTGCAGCCCATAAGAGTCAAGTTTGGCTGCAATATGGGTCCCATGTGGGTTTGTCTGCAGTTTCCATGGTGGGTGTCAGGTGGGGCCCACCTGGGTGAGTTAGGGCGCTTTCACACCACTAGTTTGATTATTTGGTCCGCACCAGGCAGTAAAATAGTTACTATGTAGCATACAGGCTGCGGTGTGGTCCGTGTTCACACCTGCAAACCAATCAAAATGGGTCCGATTGACGTCCCCTCATCTTCCAGTAGGTCGGCATTTGGTGCGGAGTCAAGCGGACCGAGACCACCTCTCTTTGGAGGTCTCGGTCCACTTGATTTAGTGCACACCCGAGTGTGATTGATGCTTTCACACCAACGAAAAACAAACCGAACTAAGAGCTTTTGGTCCAAATGGATTGTTTAGTGCGGCACCAACTGCTGTTGGTGTGAAAGCACCCTAACACGTTTTCCAAAATGACCACTAGCACACTTATGAGAGGGTCTGAATTTAAAGATTGAGACCATGATTTGTTGAAAACAATGATTTGGAATGGGAGCCAGTTGGAACATGTATCAGCCCTATTGCACTTCACAGTATCTCTACATGGCTTCATTCTCAAGCTGTGTTCCCATTTGTTTGTAGCACCACTAGTCACACTGCGACAGAAATGCAAATTAAAAGCACTACACTGGAATTACTAAATGCTGTTTCTTGCCTTTTCACACTTTCCAATTACAACGTGTTACAACGTCTCAGATCTCTGCTCTTAACTCGGCACAATCAACATAAAACCCCCAGTTTAAATAAACAGGAATTACTCTTAAACTCACCACCCGAAGAGTGAAATATACCTATTCCTGTGAATCTGCCACATTTGTGGATTACTTTCCTTTTTCCACATGACAAGCTCACAGTCCTTGTTGAGTCTTTCAATCCTGCTGCAGGCTGGATTTCAAAATAACGGCTTTGTTTGCTTGGCAACGACATCTTTGGTTGAATGACTGATAAAGATGTGTGTGAAAACCATCATGCTGCATGGTAACTGAGATGTATGGCGTTCCATATTTCTCAGGAATTGTGTTTACATCTTTAGGTTTGCTGTGGTTGGAGGTGAAGGCATCAGATGACATTTATTGTGTCATGTATTAAGCCAAATCCAAAAAGCAATCTGCAGGAAGAGCGCGCTAGATCAGAATCATTTCATGGCAATATCCAAGGTGAGGCAGATGAAAGCCTTGTTCCACTAAGTAGTTTTATGTCTGTGTTGTGGAGCATCTAAAAGGAGCAATATTAGACTTGTGTAGACTGAGAACAATAAATGCAGCAGCGTGCACTAAGCTACACATGACAGTACACTACACTTTTTTTTCCGCATGGGTGACCGCGAAGGACGAAAAAAAAATACATTTATACGGTTGCCAAGGAGACGCAGAAGTTCAGCAACATAAGATGCCGTTGTCAATGACATACTCTGACAGTGTGTAGATTATGTTGTAGCCTGACGACGCTGCCACACAAATATGATTCATGGCGGTGCCACAATGCTGCACCAATCAAAATAAAGTGTGAAAGAGTGATAACCACTGTGTTTTATTGTTATAGGGTGACATTAAATAAGATTTATTGCCAGAGTGGAGTCATTCTAGTGCATAAAGACAGTGTAAAACACTGTTGTTGGCTCTTGTAAAGTGGTAAATGAAGGGGGAAGCACAGATGTAACGCTTTCAATTGTACATTACTATGTACTATGAGATTTATTATTATTATTATTATTATTATTATTATTACTAATTTGTTTATTTATTTATTAATTTATTCTACATTCGAGTCATGGTTGATTGTGTTCTTTTATCTTTTTTTATCCTGCACTTTTGTTTGTTTGTTCTTTTCTATGCCACTGAAGGGAGAAGCACTGACATTTCATTGTACAGTTGCTGTTCAATGACAATAAATGAATTCTAATTCTAAAGTCCTAATTAGATTGTTGAAAGAGAATGCAGAAAAGTCTTTACCAAGTGAAAGCTGTGTGCTGGTTGTCTGCTCAAAGTATATACTCACATGTCCAAACCCTCACTGTGTGCAAAATGTACTTTTATTTCAATGATTCATTCAGCTTGGTCTTGCCATGTTACTGTTTATAGGCAAGACTATTTCCTGGAAGCCTTTTGGTGTTACATTACTGGAACATGTGTTATGATGTTAGAAATAAAAAAAGCTTTAATGGCTACCTCAAATGTCTTGGTGATGTTCTCTTATTCACACATTGTTGAAGTGACTAATCTGTGATAATAATTGATTAGGTGAAATTGTGTGCTTGACTTTGGCTATAACTCCAGTTTTACTGTTATTATTATGACTTGGGGTATGTAGGCTATGCTACTTTGGTAATGAGGCAACAAAATACAGTATGTCTTCTAACTACCAAATATATTTATTTACATATTCATGCACTTATTTTTATTTTAAAGTAGTTTCAATTTAAACATGTAAAAAAACAACTATATTTTACATACCAATTGCTGACACTGTGTCCCATCATGCAACTTTGGTGCCTAAATAATTGCTCCACCCTCCAGTCTGAGGTCAAACCCACTTATAACCCTGATTTTATTGGATAAAGACTTATCTTGTGACATTGTATTTAAATAAAAATATATGAAAAAATGTAAAGTGATGCAGAGTGGCCTGGTGGTGGAGTGGTTAGAGCGCATGCACCATATTTACCTCTAATATCCATTTTCAGTGTGATTTCAGACCGATTACTGATGGCCATGCAAAGTGAATATTGTTCATAAATATACTTCAATTATAAAACAACAGGACCAACACACTGCTGATGATTAAACAAACTCATTCATTACTTTAGGCCTTCCTTTGTGAACACAATGCAACATTACCAATGCATTAGCTGACATGTTTTCATACACTATGAATATATGCTGTGTAGAACCAAAGGCAGACATTATCATAGATATTACAAAAAGTTATTGTTATGCTTCAGCTGTGAAAATAAAGCATTAAACAGGAGTAAACAGCGTGACAGTACAGTAGCAGTATGTGCAGTCTGTTTTTGTATTTTTATAGAATGCTCCAAGGTGCAGCAAAATAGTCAATTTGTAGTTTAGAAGTATAATCATGTACTATAAATTGCTTCTATGTTGTTTTATTATTCTTTTTTAGTGTCCATTAGAGACAATCAGGTCCAATTATGGAACACTGCTACACCTGGAAATCTCCTTTGAAATGTAATTGACAGTCATTAGTCTAATTAAAGATGGCTTCAGTGAAGAGTTGGACAGTGCAGCACTATTACAGGTTAAACATGGACACGTGACATATTTTACACCATAAAACTTTCACTTTATTTAAAGTAACAAAGAAAAAAGGATATTTATGTGTAGAGTGGATTTCACCTGCTTACAGAACTGAGCTGGCACCAGATGCATAAAATTGGAAACACATTATTTACATTAGATAAAGCTGTGTGCATGCATGGTTCTGTTTATTAAATCTAAGTCATTGTGAAACTGGGCGCACCTGCACAAGCCTGAATTCCACTCCTACAATTAGCTATAAATGGATGAAGATGCTTTAAACTGGCAGTTTTCATATCAATATGCTGCTGGAGTTTCCAGACAGGAAAGAAGAAGTCCAGTTTCACAGATGGTGAGTCACCAGCAAGGTTCTCCAACAGTCTGAGCAGCTAGTCATTATGTCCATCTATTTATACTGTCTATAAAATGTCAATAAAATGTCTATAAAATGTCCTCAAGTAAAGATTTGGAACGCCATAACGTCTGTGTTGTTATATAAATTAAAATAATGATCAAATGAATCACTCAGAAATGATTACCTTTCATTGACATTTCATAGATCTCTGTTTAAATGCAGAGAAATCAACCTAAACACACAGTGGGCCTCATGCATGAATCATGTGCATGCACAGAGTTGCTCTTAAATTGTTTATGTGAGCAATTTAAGAACTTTTGTAGCATTCATCAGTACTTACATACTTCCCACTTGTACTTAGTAAGACAGAAATGGAAGAGCCATCACCACACATGAGCCAATATGCACAAAAGCCAACTTGCATTTTGTGCTGTGAACAATTAATAATGATGTAAACACATGTTCTACAATGAATTAAATGTTTCCACTTATTAAAGATGATTAAGTCTACTCTGAATGACTACAACATTACACCAGTATGCCTGCAAATTATTACAGTAATTATGATAGTACAGTTTTTATAGTATATAAAGTAGTATGAAGCAGCACCCAACCAAATCTACAATGGCTCATTTCTTACTGCTCATTGGCCAGCCATGCTGTGAGAAGACAGCGTGTATTTAAAGATGGAGCAGATTTGTTTGCTGAGTGATGAGAGGCTCATAAGCCGCTTTTTGATTACCAACGCAGATTCTTCAAAACCTGTTTGGCATTCTGGCTTCAACTCAGGACAAAATGATCTAATCCCACTCTTACCTCATCTGTTCACTTCCCTGGCTACTGGGACCTCCCACAGAGAGATTGATGACAGGTCTGGCATATCCCAGTCCACTGTTAGTCAGCCCCCCCCCCCCCAAAGTCCTCCTGGGTATCATACAGTTAACACCACAATACATTCAGTTTCCATATCAGCTGTTCAGCAGATCTAGATAAAAAAGGATTGGTATGCTATTGCTGGACTGTATAAAGTATTCAGCAATCCACTGTACTCATGTGTATCAAGGCACCATCTCTAAATCTGTTCTCCTTTCTCCCCTTCAAAACAATTCCATTCAATCAACTTCCAAATAATATGTGAGTCACATCTTAAACATAGCGGCCCACTGACCAGGGAACGATTCTTGGGTTTAGTGTAGGTCTGCATTTTACAGTGTTAGATTTCAACAAAATTCAACATATAGTTGATCAGGATGTGCTACAGCTATGGCTTATGACACCACCTACCAACCCTCATACTACAACCAGAAACTAACACGTGCTCGCTCAATGGTGGAGCGCACTATTATTATACTGAAAGGCTGAAAGGTGGTGTAAAAACAGAGTAGAGGTTTCTGGTAGAACTTCCAAGGTGCATGGAGGAGGGAAAAAAGTCAAAGCATCAGCAATACTTGTATTATAGAACAACTTTATTAATAGAACAACGTCATCAGGATCATCATAAACTACATTACCAGCAGGATTTAAATAAGATATTTAAAAAGCAGAAAAGGTAAAAAAATATAAAAAATTATGTGCATCCAGATATGTATCAGCTAATGGGGGATCTACTAAGATGGGTTGGGTATATGATCATGTGACTGCAGGTCAATCATTGTCCCAGACAGTCAGGGAGGCAAGGGGAGTGTTTAACATGGGTGACACCATATTGAAAATAGGAAGGCCATAGGAAGGCTAAAATGTCAGTTTTTTACCTGTTCTGCCCTTAAAATAAATACATTTTAGCTTTTCCAAGATGAGTCGCCTTGGTGTCTAACTATTTTCAATGTTATTTCAGCCCTTATCCAAAGACCTTTAGAATTTATTCAATAGTTCCAGGTAGCACTCCTACTCTTCTGTTTTTTATGGGTGACACCATATTTGGTCCATAAACCAGAACCATGCAACCAAAGGAGTGATTAACAGTAAATGGAAGGCTTTTATATGCCACTGGAAAATGGAAAAATGACCATGTTCTGTTGTTACATTATGAAATGACTCAGGCCTATGCTCATTTATTCATATACCAGTGATTTATAATGGGCATGTAGCTTACAAATGGCATATGGTGAGATGTAGATTGGAAGCAATTTTTTTTGTTTTTAAGAATATGCTTAATGTTGAATCAAATAAAGAAAAATATTAGTTCAATTCAATCTATATGTACCATCAGATCGTGTTAGTTGACCCTGAGGTGTGCTGTGTGGTGCTGACTGGATGTTTCCTGGCTTTGGTAGGTCACTGTCCAGCAAAATATCAAAATGAACCCCCCACTCCCCATCCCAACAGAGAACCTCTCCAATGCGTTCATCCATATCTGTTGTTTTGACAGTTTCCTGGCTCCGTCCCGTGGCTGTCTTCAGATGTCTGGCAGCAGACACTCGTTTTTTTGGCATCCATTTTCAGATCAAACCATCAGACTTCTTTTCTTCTGCACATCCAGCATTAATTACACTGGTGATCTCGTGCCACGCGTTCTGCTTTTCTACACTTGTGACCCCACTGATTTTTTTTTTTCTTAAAGAAACGTCATTTAGTAAAGTTTCGTTCTTCTTTTTGCTGCCTTTATGAGACTTTTTCCTTTTTCCTGTTTTAACGTTGCATGTCAAATTACAGTGGCTTGTTTTTTTTGTGGTTTGCACATGACACCTAAGTCTGCTGCCCTTATTGGTTTACTGGCTCTTTTTTTACTTATTCATGTTGTGCTTAAACATTTAACATTGTTACAATCACATGACATATAATATGTCTTTTTTAGGGGTCTGTCAGGTCAAAAAATGCAGTCCAGCTACATCATTCATATCCAGCCAGACAACACAAAACACAGGACACCAAAAAAGTGTGTAAAATACAAATGTAAATATGTTATTTAGCACACACATTGTCATTTACCAAAGTCAAAGCTAATTTTTCTGATGGTAACTACATCTATAAATAATACCTTTGAAGGACAGGTATTAACTTGCTGTTACTATGGAGACGAGGAGGCAGAGACACAATGACAGAATACACACAGGACGGATTTTTTCCACCTGTATGAATATTTTTGGTTTTACTAGCAGCATTGACTTTGTCACTAATACTCTACCATATGTGGGTTTTTCTAGTAATATTAGTTTTTGTTATAACTCAATATATTTGTTAAAGACCGTGAAAGTGAATTCAGACATTTTTCTTCTAAACACATTAAATAGGTTGTAAAAAGTTTTTCAACCATTTAGATTTGAATTGTGCAGCTAGGCTTCACAAACTGTGTTTCAAGATTTCTGTGTTCAGGATTTAGTGGGCTGGTCTGAAAATCACTGCAGCATTACATAACTACAGTCTACAGTTAGCAAGTTAGCTGAGTTAGCCGCCGAGCTAGCCCCTGAGTTAGCAGCAGAAAGCTCTCAGACATAACGTCCATGTTTCTGGTAGAGGTGGTGACTTTGATTGACAGGTGATACTTGGTAGGGGGCGGGGTTTCAGCGGACTCGGCGGCCACGCCCACAGTGTTTGGGAGAAAAGAAAGAGGCTGATTCTTACACAACTTAACCTAATTTCATATATTTGGTGATTTTTTTAATCATTCAAATTTGGCAGGGTGGTTAACAACACACTTTTCTGTGGTATGTCAAACTCATACATGGACTTTAACCTCTTCCCCTAGAACCTGATCACATTTCATTTGGCGCTTGCAGCTTTCTGCTCGTCCAAACTCTCCATTAAGACACAAAACCCTCATTTAAATACTGCTGTCTGCACCTGTTTTCATTTACACAGTTATTCTTAGTAGATCACCTGCAAAACGCACGCAAACTAAACACACAATCTATTGTGTCTATCTACTGTGCACGCAGTTTAGTACTCTTTATTTTGGATCTTAGGAAATCAGGCCCAAAGTGTTCAAGAATTATAGCAAAAAATGAAGAGGACAAAAGGAAATGCTTGACATATGCCACAATTTAATCTGATTTAGGATGACATAATCCCATTGGTTAATACTGTGGCTGTTGGATCAGCATACATTAGTTCCACCCACTTCCTAAATAATGTTCCAAATCAAAGTATGAAATAAAAAAGAGAAATCCACTCTATCAAGTGCTATTAGACAGTAGTCTAATAAGATGGCAACTATTAGAACTATCTTCCACATGATATTCAGATTGTCTCCTGGATTTTTCATCCTCATGAATTAGAGATATACGGTTGTATCACATCAACGTCATGCTTTCAGGTAGCATGACTCTTTGTACAGATGAACACCAGCCTTAGGGGAAGATCATCTGTGAATGTCCTACAACATACTGTAGTGAACCCCATCACTCCACAGAGCCTTTCCTATCCTGAGACCACTGATTCCATTTTTGATTTCTTTTATGAACATATCTTCCTCTAGAAGTGCTTTCTCATATCCTGTGTGACAGTTGGGAGTTCAATAGAAGAGAAAAAACATTGCACTTTGTCATTTGAGAGGTATACAGTTCTTGATAAAGTTACATGAATGTGATATTTATGTTTCTTTTGTTTGTAATAAAGCTATTAACTTTATTAAAAATCCACTCCATAAAGTTTTGAGATAGTATTAGTTTTACTCTATGAGCCAGTACTTTGTTAGCTCTCTTACCTTGTTTGATATATATATATATATATTTGGCAGGTATGAAACAAAGCAAATTCAGTTTTCCTATTTAGTATGTCATTTCATTTGAATTCATATTAATGTTCATTCAGTTTACTCTTGTTGCTCAATCTATTGCTTTTTCAAGGTTTTTAATATCGTGTTCTGACTTAATCATCCTTTGACATTCTGCTTTTTTTTTAATAAGTGTACTTTTTTTTGGAATACTTGGAACGCCTCCTCAAAAAAGATAGAAAAGCATTGCATATTATACCAAGGTCTCAAATACAGCCTTCATTATTATCTCAAATTCCTGCATTGTAGTTTTCAATAAAGTTACAGTTCTCCTCTTTGTTTCAGCATACAGTTGTTACATGTACTGTATGTACTGGATAGAGATCTAAATCCACTGGTGCATGATCTGATAATACCTCCTTCTCTCTTTCCTCCCTTCCTCCATCCCCCTTTCTTTCTTCCTTCTGTCCTTCTTTCCTTCCCTCCTTCCTTCCTTCCTTTCCTTCCTCCCTTCCTCCTTCCTTCTGTCCGTCTTTCCTTCCCTCCTTCCTTCCTTCCTTTCTTTCCCCCTACCTTCCTCCCTTCCTTCTTTCCTCTGTCCTTCTTTCCTTCCTTCCTTCCTTCTTCCCTTCCTCTTTTCCTTTCTCCCTCCCTCCCTCCTTCCTTCTTTCCTCCCTCCCTCCTTTCTTTCCTTCCTCCCTCCTCCCTCCCTCCTTCATCCCTTCCATCCTTCCTTCTTTGACTCGAGGACAACAGGAGGATTAAAATGATCTTCTTGAATGAAGGCTATATCAGCCCCTTTCCTTTTTCTTTTCCTCTTGACCACATTATGGCACAGTGACAGATTCCACGATATCAACCCCATAATATTCTACTAACGTATTACTTCATCTACAGTCATAACAATAAAATATCCCAATTCTGTGGTCGCCCCCCTCTGATGTAAGTTGCATTTGAATATACAGGATTGTAAATAATATAGATTTATCTGAAAGAGACACTGATGGTTACACACAAAACCAACAAACATATACTTAGGAACAGTTTGAAAAAGCATACAACTTTCCAACATACATAGTTCCCTTAGCTGCTCTTCTAGGCCCGCCAACTCCTTCATACTCCCTGCAATTTTAATGTAAGACTGTTATCCATTGCAACATACTGTAAGTCTGTGATTATAGCTTGACTCAACCATGATGTAACAAGCACAGCAGGATAATTGTAAAAGTGTTGGAATTTGAAGGCCCAGTATTCAATATCTACTGTGTGAGAAATGGATATGCCATCTTTATGTCATGTAGATATAAGAATGATAGATTCCACAATTACTCAAAGATCAACAACAAGATGATCAACAACATTCACATTAGTCTGCTTTCTTGTGTTCTGTCTAGTCCTTTCATTATTTTACTTTAGTTTAGTTTATGTTGCACATGTTCAAATTTACACACAAAAATGGGCTTATTTAAAACCTCCACCTAAAAAATGTAAAAGTGTGTGTGTGTGTGTGTGTGTGTGTGTGTGTGTGTGTGTGTGTGTGTGTGTGTGTGTGTGTGTGTGTGACACTGGCCTCAGCGTCTGAACATCAACCTGAACTGAATGGAACAAATAAACCAGATAAAATACATAAAGAGAAAAACAGTTAAATGTTCCTTCAAACATCCTGTATAACTTGTTAAAGAAGATCAGTGTTTTCTCAGGTGGGAATAGCTGCTCCATAACTTGGTTCCCCTAAATCTTAACGAAAACTGACCTCTGTAAGTAAAATCTTTAGAAAGATTAAGATCTGATGATTGATGAGTTGAGTATGAACGAACCTGTGAATTATCATTATAGTAAAACTGAAACTCCTCAGGATTATTTCCTACCTGTGAAAGTATCTTATAAATAAAAAGTACATATTTGAAAAATATTGATGTTATGTATAGACATGGTCTGAAGTTTTTGAAAGAGGAGCAGATGAGGTAGGGCTCTGATTTGGGTTGAAATCCTAACAAAACGTTTCTGTAGGATCTGAATTTAATGGAGAGCAGTAAGAAGTCTATACTATACTACAATATTTTTTTTTCAGTGTCTCTGTCCACAAACATATGACAATTACTCCACTTCCAGTCCAAACTTTTTGAAGCGGCAGAGAAAGGCTTTGGCATTCGCTGCACACAAGAACTCATTCTATTGGTTTTCCAATGAAAAAGTCATGTAAATAAAAGTAAATTCATCAATCCCAATCCATCAACATACTCAGGTTGGTAAGAACATACTTGGCTATCAGTATCTCATCAATCCCAAATAGGGTTTTTTTTATTTCACTGCCATTAACACAACTGCCTAGGCCTTGTCCAGAAAGAACCGAACAATGGTCTTGACCTGGAGTTATCACCCAGTCAGAGATCCAAAAATCCCGTGTTCACTTCATCCCAGTCTTCATCATAATATGTAATGCCTCTGACAGCAGTGTTCTAGTGGTAAGGAAATCCTTCCAGTGACGATACTTTCTCCTTCGGTAAATGATTCTGTCTTACCAGGTCATTCACCACCAGGGCCCTTCATTATCCAGTTTGGATATTCTCTGTTCTGCCTCAGTAATCCTGCAGTCCATACCTTTCACTGTCTCATTCAGAGCCTCAGTTTCTCTTTTTACCCCTGAGATGTCTGTTCTTTCTCTCTAGGATATTCCTAATTCTATATTCAATGACCACAGTTGAGGTGTTTAGTGGAGGTGATTCTGCCATCTGGGTTGCTTCTGAGGCCTCTTGCATGTTTTTGAGAGGGTGTCTCATGTATACCAGTGGTACATCCATTTCTACAATCTCAATTTATGCAGAAAACAGGGGAATCAATGACATTGACTTAGCCCACTTCTTCTTTGCAGCCGTCTTGTGTGTCAACACCAGAAGTTATTGGGGCATATCTTTATGCTAATTTCAAATTGCCTGGCAAGTACAGTGCATTCAAGTTAAGATCCAACACAATTCATCAACATACTCAGGTACTGTAGGTAACAACAGGCTTGGCTGTGGCATGAATCCCATGTAGGATTGTGCTTATTTCATTGTATTGCTTTGTACAAGAACAAATAAAATATGCATGCATTAGGCCAAGTGTTTTACTCCTGTCTCTCACCTATATACATACATACATATATATATATTTTATTTTTATCACATTATAAAAACATGTGCACGCATAATCTAAAGAATGTAAGTTGTCCACATTCTCACTGCACATTCTGTATTCATGAATATTAGCTTTTGAGCAGGAAATGGTTAGGGTTAGAGTTATGCATGGTTTTATGGTGTCTACGCATCATTTATGCATCTGGTCCCTGGTGCTGAGGATATGCTGTTGAAATGTTGTGAAGATCAAGGCGATGGATGAGTTGTTTTGTTTTTCATTTTCATTGTTTTTTTGATGGTGAAAAAGCTGTGATATATACAGTAACCTATGTTTCCCTGTTAACAGTTACGTAGACAATAAGACATACAATATGCTTTATTACTATTGTATGCATGCAACATGCAAGGAAACTCTGTTTGGTAACTTGTCTCAGTAACCAGCAATAGAGAACAAGATAAAACAAGATAATAAAAGATAATAAATCATTAAAAAAAGGTATTGCAATATGTATGTAATAAAGTGTAGTGGTGCATTAGCAGCAGCAGGGGAGATGGGTGGTAATATTTATAGTCGTCAGTGCTCAACAGTTATGGGAGGATGGGGGCTGATGTGGCACAGAAATAGAGGATAGTGTGTATGGTGCTGTAGAAGTTAAGTTCAGATGGAGGTTTGGCCTGTTTGAGTTTTCTTAGGAAGAAAAGCATCTGGCATCTGTCGAGATTTCTTCACCAGGTGGGAGGTCTTCAGAGACCATTACAGAACTTTTGCTTTACAGAATTTGAAATGTATATCCTAGGAATTTGATGTTACTATCTGTCTTCACTTCCTTAACATTTATGTGAAGAGGAGGAATGTGTGGTCTTCCTGGATTTATTAAAGTTCACAATCATCTCCTTGGTGTTTGTTGTGTTCAGGACCAGATCATTGCTTGAACACTACTCGACCAGATGTTGGACCTCCTCTCCAAAGTCCTACAATAGTGGTGTTGTTGGGAAACCTCACTATAGTGTTTGAGAAGTGTAGTCATGTGTGAGAGAGTGAAGTGAGGGCTGGACAGACCACCACATAGCCCTGTGATACCCTGGGCTGAGGATGGTGTCCATTCTGACATTACTGATCTGTTTCTGAGCTATTCATTCATAAGGAGAGTGACGTGGCTAGTTCCAGGTTTTTGAGTCTGTCCACTAGTTTATTGGAGACTATGGTAAAGAAAGTGGAGCTAAAATCAACAAATAGCATAGCATCCTGACATGTATTTTGATGATGTACAGTCATGTGACAGGGCTGTATCAAGTGCATCTGAGATTGCATCCTCCGTAGATCTGTTTCCTTGATAATCAAACTGGTGGATGTCCGATGAAGGTGCTGGTCTTGTTGTAAGAGCTTCATACATCTCTCATTCTCTGCCACATAGGGTGAAATGCAGATTTTGTTATTGCTGGGGTTGTAAAGTGGATTTGTGTATTAATATTTGTTAATCTGAGTGTTTCATACAAAGACACTTTTCTTTGTCAGGTTGATCTGCTCTGTTTTCAGTTCTGCTCATCATAGACTCAATGGGATCAAATATAATTTGTATGACTCTGTATACTTTAAAGCAATGTTTCCATTTATATTAGTGTCAAATAAGGCACCAGGGTGTGAAATGTGTAGAGATGCTCACCAAGGGTTTTAAGCTCAGGGTCCAATAAGCACACACTTTCTGCTGAATAGCAAAATGGCAAAGTTGCTCCATATGGAAATGCAAAAGAAAAACAAATGAAATCACTGAAGAAAAAAGCTACATGACCATAAAGCATCTCATAGTCACAAATTAGCTGAATCAATTCTTCTAAAACAAGCAGAAAACAGTTTTCTCAGTGCACAGCAGGATCTGCTAAGCAAGGGAAGTGTTCTTTATACCAATGATACAGTACATGATCAGATATTGTGCATTTCATTAAAAAAAAAAAAAATGAAACAAGCCTTGATGGCAAGCATCAAGTGTACACGACTCAAAGTGCTCATTCTGATTGATGAAAGGGCAAAGTGTATATTAGAGGATAATGGCAAACATGTCTAAGTGGTGTAACCATAAAAACTTTGTACCAAATAATTGAACGTTTCTTAAAAACAGTAAATAGTCAATAAAACACCATATCAACTAGTTTGGCATGATCTTACATTATAACGTTTATATTAAATAAAGCTAATGGAATACTATTGTTCTAAATATTACATTTAATCTGGAGAATCATGGAGATCAGGAAACATTTACATTCATTACCATTTTTGTATAAATTCACTTAAAAACACTGTGGGTGGATAAAATATTTCATATTTATCATTCTTTTGTGGTTAGCTACACCATTTGACATTTTCAGCAGCATTCTTACTTTTGGTAAAATATGGTGCAAATGTCATTTCAAATGATATAAAACCAACAAAAATACTAAATGTATATTTTAACAAACTGCTTTTAAAACTATTTTTTTTTATTGTTCATCTTGCCAACCCTTATTTGTCACTGATCTATACACTCATCAGCCACTGTATTAGGAACACCTGTACAGTATAATGCATTGCAATACAGCAGCTCTGCCATACATTCTAGTTTTACAAAGCTTATACATTTTCAGTTCTTGTTGACATTATCAGAAAGGTGATAATTCTACTTCATGTTTATTATTAAGGTCCTATCGGGTGGTGATGTATAGTATATGAGTGCTCTAATATTTTGCCCCCTCATATATGTCAAAATAGTGGACAAAATATTAGGAGCACCATTGCACAATGTTTCTTACACAAGCTGTATCTCCTAAACATGTCAGAGAGCTGGATCAAGCATTGGCAGTGAACTCACAGTGTGGAACATGTACAGTGCTTTGCAACAACAGTCTTGTCATGTTTTAGTGAAGATGCAACAAAGAACTCTGCTGAGAGGTGCAATGAATGAAAGAGCTCTCCATTTTATAGTATTTCTTCAATGAAATGGAGGATGGTTTTACTGTTTTTAAATCAAGATTCTTTTTAGATAAGAATTTCATTAAAAACCTTGGTCTTATATGTGATGCTTTGAAGAGCTAAACGACTTGTCAGAGCTACTGCAGGAAGGAGACATCTGCTTGTCAGATGCTATGAATATGGTTAAAGGGCAAGCTGAGATCTCTACAGCTAAGAAGGAGACACCTGGGCCATACCATCATATAGCATTATAGATACTTAAAGGGTATCTAGGCAAAACCTAATTGCACCTAAGAATGTCTTTGATGCTACCTAGGATGGTCCCACAGGATGAACTTGAACCTGTTGAAAAGGTGAATGTGCTTTCATCTAAAACCTGACCTACACCAGTGCGTTGGCCCTGCAGAGAACTTGAAGTAAGTGCATTCTTTGATCTTTTAAAATAAGTTAGTTCAATGTAAAGCAATGTAGGCTTCAGGGATTTTAAACTGAATACAGATAAGGATTCTTTAAACTGACAAGCAGCTGATACTTTGGCTGTAATGGAAAATAGGATTCTCTGTCATGAACATTGCCTCTCCACCTCACACTCAGCTAAATGTAGATAATGTATTCTATCTTTACGCTCTATATAGCTGGCCCACCATTAGAGTTGTGAAAAGCAACAAACTATGTCAGGAAATGGGTAATGACCAGGAGGTCAGCAGATGTAGCTTGTAGAGAGAGAGACATGAGGAACGGACCCATTTGATGTATCTGTCCTTGATTAAACCCCCAAAACACTTACAAAATCAAACCTGCTAGCATTTATCAGTCTCAGTAGTTCATGCAGCTTCTCTAAAGAAGGAAAAAAAGAGCTTCCCAACCGTCAGTAAACTCATTAGCCTAGCGAATGAGATGCTAACTTATCACAGTTTATTCCAAAGACATTTCTAGCATCAACTCCTGTCTCTAAACGATATTTTGTAGAACACTTTGATAGAGGTTAAATACATTAAAGTCACAGCTAATAAACTATGATCACTTCCTTCATTTTGGATTCTCCGGCTCTCTGTCCTCTCAAAGGTCAGCACTGTCAAGAAGGCTTGTTATTGGTCACATGAAATCTGTGTGGATTTATTTCATCTTAGATTTGAATCCCCACTGCTCATAGAAATTTAATTAGAATTCATTTCATTTATAATAAAAATGGAGCTATTTTAAATCCTAGTTGGTCCAGGCCTTTCATTTAGTTTGCCAGACAAAACATTCATATTGAACTATTCTATAAAACTATGGATTCAAATGAAAACAATTTTAACATTGAGTCTTTTAACCCTTACAAACTGTTCGGGTCAAATTTGACACAATATGATATGTGACAGCTGTAAAAACAACTCTATTGTCTTTTACTCTTTGTGGGCTTTGATGACTTTTCCTAAAGTGGCCCAAAATGCACAAAAATGAAAATATTTTAAAATGTTATACTTTTGCTACAAATTGTTTTGTCCATTGAGGCTGTTCTGGGTCAAATTTGAATAGTTAATAGTTTTAATAAGATAGTAGTTTTTATGATGTAGCAGTGAAGACTGATGGCTCTAATGGTTCTACAATAAACCCCACACTTCCATAAAGTTCTGCTCATTTTACCTTTACATTAAATACATTTACATCATTATTACTATGTTATATTTTCATGTCTTAGGTAAAATAGGACATGATATTGTGTGATAGGAGCTAAAAATACACTCTCTCTGCTCTCTGAAACATGAATCAAGGTTTAATCACATTTATTGATCAGTCAGATCAACTATTGATGCTTTCTAAACACATCTGTTCTTCAACATTTGGTATAAACACTTTTTATGAGTGGATTCTTAGTCCAGGTGAAATCTAATATTAATGAATCCTGGTTTCCAGTATGCAACACACCTATCCACAGTCCCAATCCCCAGTCAATGACATATATTCCACTTAACATAAAAGGACTCACTACTTTCTGCATAGGTACTGAACATTGGCATTTTACATACTGTATTGTTTGCTGAAAAGAATGGATAATGATACATCCGAGGATTTTTGCAGATAAATCTGGCTCAGGTCAGGCCTGGATTAAGCATTAACCTGATTTCTTGTCCATCTTTGATAGCTGTAACTTTGATATTACAGACTGTCAGTTACCTCCTCCACCCCAGCCAGCAGGATGCTTTGCACTGTCAGTATTCTCCTAGTTCAAAAATGTTGTAGTGAGCTTTTAAAATGAGAGAGCAGAGTTTTACATCTGACTTTGTTGAAATTCCCATAATATCAGTCTGCATTACTTTCAGAATAGCTCCAGTTTATGGGACATTGAAAATTTTAGAGAAAGGGCAGCCGTATGTGGCACTGGTTCACTTAGATGTTAGTAAAGGCCCATTTATGCTCAACATTAAATACAGATCCGGATACAGACCGAGCCTTCTGTCCGTGCTCTGCTTTCATTTCGTCCCTATTTCTGCATGTTTCCATAAAGCTTACGGATACAGACCAAACGGAGCAGTACCACCGGAAACCATGGGGGACAGTGTTGCTGTCACTATTCGATGCGTAGCTCTAGTGAGACACAAAGAAGAAATAACAATGGCGGAACTTTTTAAAGAAAGGTTTTGCGAGTTGGTTAGAAACTTTAAACATATAGTTCTTGTCTTTTATGCAAGAGGAACATTATCAATATCTCCTCCACAGTCGCCATGTTTGTTTTTGAGTTTGTTGTTGTCATAAACTTTTGACTCTGTGCTGCCCCCTGGTGGACATATTGGTTAACATTCATGCCAACGTAACTTTAATAACTTTATTGATCTGATATTGATCTTCAGCTTCTGTTTGTTGAAGGTGAAATCCTGTTGGAGTGACTGAATTCTTCATTATCTGAGGGGTTCTTGTGTCCTATATTGAAGATTATTAATGTGGAGCAGATGAGGGCAAGAGGACAGTGGCCAAGTGTAATCAAGTGGCTGTGCTTGGTTGTAAGCAGAGTGTGAAGGATAATGAAAGATTCTGTCATGTTTTCATTCAATCTGCAAAGTCACATATAGAACTTTAGAACTCTTGTTTGAAAAAGAGTAGTTCCTGACTAGTAGTGGGAGACTGCTGAGGTGATATCAGTTGGAGTCAACAAAAAGTGTCAGCCATAGCGCAAGGAGCTGTGGGTCGAGGAGAGAGGAGGTGGAGTACTGATCAGTATCTGCTCAACCCATAAAAGCTGACAATCTTACTGTGTTGAATATTGACAATATCACATTAATGCATAGGAACATAAGTGGTTAAACCAGCTGGAACTGTGAACTACCTGACCATAACCCTGATATTATCTCACTTAATGTAATATTTAAAATGCAGTGGAACCATTGATTTACAGGCTTATGCCTGTTTTGGATTTGACAAATCAGTAGAAGGGATACTGGCAGTATAATTTAAGAACAGATGACTGAGTACTGGTTTAATATTTTCACTTAATTACCTCCAGAAGGATCCACAAAATCAACTTTCTATGTGGAGATTTCAATAGTCGATTTAGTAGAATTGTTGATTGTGGATAATATTCATACCCAAATTCATTTACACAGCACTATTAATAACTATGGGGAAATACTGAGTTTTTTTACAAGAGGTAAAAAATTGAATAGGTGAATGCAATCTGAACAAAGTTACTGGAATTGACAACATTTCCAATCCAAAATGCTGAAGTTGCCATGGTTGTTATATGTGTTGAGTCTTTTTGACAGTGGCATTTTATACATGTAGTCATTTCCACTATATGTGTACGAATTACAGATAATAGGTCTAAATGTATCTGTTTCATTGAATTGAGTATATTTTGTTAAATGCTGGTATCAGTGGGAGCTTTTAAGATGCCATTTGCTATTACTCTTATGGTGGCTAGATGCTGGACAAGCACATGACATTTAAAGAATCTGTCAGCTACTGGGATCTGTACTGAATAAAATTGTATGTGGTAATGTAGGATTCCATACTTATACCCAACTCTGTAATTCATGTGGGTGTCTTGTGACTATGCTTCTAATGTTTAGGGTTCCTGTGAATATGTAACTTGCATTATAACAGAGGTATTTGATCTTGTTCTGGGAGGCAATACAATTAGTTCAGTTTGTGGATATATTGGATGTTATTCATTTTCCAGAACAGGTCACTATGTGATATTCAGGAGATTAGCAGTAAAATGTTTCTCACACATAAAGAAAAATGATATGTTGATATGTGGTATGTGGTATGAACAAAAATGATGAACTTAATGACTTATAAAGAAGAGCTAAAATGTAGAACATTAAGTATATTTTAAATGAAAAGACAAAGATTCCTTACAATCAGGAATATTACCATTAGCTTAAGAGTCTGGCAAGTTCAATGCCACTGCAGAGGAGGACAGACTCATTTGTTGTGTCAGCAAGGTGACATTGAAAGCAAGGTTTTTGTTTTTTCTTTTACTGAATGTAACTGGATGTGCTTTATCTTGATTTCTTTGGACTGGGTGATTATGAAAAACTGAAAGAAAGCTGTGTAATAAGCAGTCATTTTGTAATAAAATTAAATGTTGACCACTGCTTCAGTGTGCTTTTAGTGTTTTTGTGTGCATGAAACAACACATTTTAAGTGTAACTACACCCCCAGAGGAGAGGAGGGGGGGGGGGCAGCTATGTGAGGCAGGAGCATAGCAGCAACATAATAATCACAGGAAGACAAACAGTGCAATGACATTTAAACGGACCAGAAGTCATTTCATATTTTGTCCTGTAGCTCTTTCTCTCTTTTTAAAAGTAAAAGCAAAAGTAGCTCCATGTTGTTCTTTTTTAAATAAATGACAATGCAAATGGTTGGTTATAGATTTATATTCATAACTAAACTATGTGAACATTTACAAGGTGAAATACATTCAAATTATAGCTGAAATAGTGTCACTTACATGTGTTACACGTGTTCACACCAAATGCAAAGACTGTGTTCGCAAATGTTTTGCTGGGAATGACGGAAATATGTAAAATTCAAGTTATTCAAGTTGAATATTTTCAACTTGTGTGAGAAAAAAAAGCAAGCTGATGATATTTATGCTCTCATTATCTGATTCCTGGAAGACCACATATGCCTGGATAAGTAGTGGTGCCAGGCTTACTATTGATCATTGCTTGCATTGCATTGTTGTTACTGGTGTGAATGATGAGATTCAGTGGTGTGCCTGTGCCTTTGAGTGTGTGAGGTGGCATGTGTGTTAAGGCCCTGCAGCTTGGCTGGAATCTTTGGGGAACCCTATTGAGTCCTAATTGTGTTATTAACATTTTAAGGCATTTTTGTCCACTTGGTGTTTGTAAGAGTAAATGTGACTGGTTGTCGTGAGATGTGCTTGTTGCTGTGGTAATGACATTGATTTGTGCTTTGCAATGTTTAATTGTGAAGGGATTCTTGATGGTTTCAGTCACCATGTATTCATTAGTGTTTTGTAAGGATCGTAGATGTTGTTAAAATCACCTTATTCCAATCAATGAGATGGTTTTATTGAATGACAATAGGCTATGGTGTAAAATGAAAGACCCACTACTGATCCTGACCACATATCTTCCTGATAAGGCTGCCCCAATCTGACTTGAATCTATCGAATAAAAAGACTTCAATCCATTATTATGTGTTCTACCTGCTATCCCTGTCAAATCTAATTTGATAATTAATTCCTCCTTCCAAATCATAGCATGTGCCTTTTCCATGTCATATACCTGAAATCATCATATGCCTTTTCTATTATTAACTTGTACTTTCCTCAGGCACATAACAGGGTCGTTGGTTCTTTTACCCCTTTTAAATCTATTCAGAATAGGTAAAATAATTATTCTGCTTTCCATATAAGATGCTAATGTTTCTGTTATCTTCCCTATGTGCTACTGGCCTATAGGTGATTGGACTTGACAGGTCTCTCCCTGGTTTCCTAATAGGAATTAATCACTGCCTTTTTTCAACTTGTTGGCAATTTTTCCACTTCTTATTCCTTATTATAAAAACCTAGCAGCTTCATAGATGTTAAAATGCCTAAATGCTTTAACATTATATAGCAGATTACATCCTTCCCAGGACAAACCACGTGGGTTCCACATGGGTTAAATATGGGCTATGTGGGTACAGAGTGGGCATGGGCTTGAACTGAATACATTTTGCCACATGTGAAGCCCACATGGGCTGACTGTTTGGGCCCCATATGGAATGTAGGTAGGCTAAGCAGGCATGGGCATCAACAAGGTAAATTGTATTTTTTTAGAAAGTGGGCTTGCTAAATGGGCCCTATCCATGTAAGGTCCATTCTGATCCCACTTCGACCCCATATGGGCACACATATGGAGCCTACATGGGTTTCACTGTGGTGAAAAACCCACTTGATACCCAAAGTTGCAGCCCAAATTGAACCCTTCTGGGGCCCACAAGGACATGCTGGCTGGGAAGTTAGTCCACATCTTACTATTGCTCTCTTCATTTCTATCAAAGTAAATGGAGCATCATAGTACTGTTAGTATCATCCCATCTAGCAATAATTTCAGGATGAAATTGTCATTGTCAATTGTCTTGTCATTTGGCATACTATGGCAACAAGGAGACTCAGAGGGGTTTTGAGTCCTCATGGTGAAATGCTTTTGGTGCAGCGCTTCAGTGACGTGACGGTCAAAACTGTTGCAGAATGATTATGCCACGATCAAAACTGTTGCAGAATGATTATGCCACGATCAAAACTGTTGCAGAATGATTATGCCACGATCAAAACTGTTGCAGAATGATTATGCCACGATCAAAACTGTTGCAGAATGATTACATCACCTCCAGAGTCCGGTGGGTCCTATCAAGGTCCTAATCTGCAGTGGAAACACAACGGTGAGGACCGAGTGAGAGGACGTTCCTGTAAAGTTCCAGCCTCCTAAAATTCACCCACAACTAATTGAAATGGGACATTTAGTACAATCCAACACATGGTTTTCCCCAGCCTGCTTGAACACTGAGATCATCTTCTTTAAATCAACCATTACTTTTCCCTCATTCGCCTGATCTGATTCTTTTGTGGATTGCTTTCCTTCTCCATCAGTCCCTCCTTTCTGACCACCATCACCATCTTCACAGCCTTTGCATATGTGATCTTACACTTAGCACTTACCTGCTGTATTTCTATTCCTCTTTTCATCACTTCATATTCCCCATAAGCCACACTGTGGTACATCATCTTCTGCTTTTGCATGTCTTGACTGTATGACCAACATTTTGACAGATATATCACTTCATTGACTTTGGTACATACTCATATTGTACAACTCAAGAACCCTAGAGTCACTTCACTTCTCTTCTTTGGGAGCTAACATACTAACTGAGCCAAATCAACGAAAGGATTGTGTAGCTTTTGCGGCTGCTGAACCTGTGCAAATGAGACAAAAAAATAGTGTGTAATTCACAAAGCATCCACACAAATGTGAAATTCACTGCAAACTGCGCTGCCAAGCAAATAGCATCATGGTGCCTGTACCATTTGCGTGTATGTAAATGAGATAAATTCATACATGTAGCACAAAATTAGCCACTCTCTATGCAAATGAGTCACATTGCAAAAAGCGTCTAATTCACAAAGACCAGAGCTAATTTCCACATGCAGTTACAAAGGAGATACTAGTCTGATCACAGAGTTGGTTTTAACTGGTGTATCACTCCTCACACTCAATCCTCCTTTATCTCTATCTATATCTCTCTCTTTCTCATCAAACTTGTGAGGCTTGAATTATATTTATTATCAATGTATTTTCAGTCAGGCATTTGGGGAGGGATGGGGGGTTATCATGGACTTTCAGTTACTTAAAAAATGAAAATGTCCTGACAGTTCAGGTTTCATTCCTAAAGGCTTCTTTATTACAAACAGTCCTAATGTATAAACCTGAATCTGTGTGTAACACAGCCAGCACACATCCAGCTGTGACTCACAGCCAGCTGAGGGCATCACTGGAAGCCTCTGAGCTCACACAAACAGACGCAAAAAACTCAGCTGCAAAACTTCATGGATATGATTACACTGGCATAGTATATCTAAAAATGGTTTGCAGGTGCATTTCATGATGCTATTAACAGGTGCAATCCATTCTTTGTGAATTTGGCCCACAGTCTTTTTCTTACATGCCTTGGTTATGAGTGATGTGTATATTATTTTTTAACCCTTACATACTGTTCATATTCTACCCTTGCAGTACAATTTGGGTCAATTTTGATCCGGTCTAAGAATCCCCTCATAAACAGTGTTAGAGAGCATCAGTAGTCGATATTTTTTAGCTTTTACACCACTCATTTGTGGAGAAAAAACAGATCCTATCACACAATATCATGTCCTATTTGACCTAAGACATGAAAATATAACATAGCAATAATGATGTAAATGTATTTAATGTAAAGGTAAAATGAGCAGAACTTTATGGAAGTGTGGGGTTTATTGTAGAACCATTAGAGCCATCAGTCTTCACTGCTACATCATAAAAACTACTATCTTATTAAAACTATTTTAAACAAATTAGACCCAAATGAGCCTAAATGGACAAACATTTGTAGCATCTATACAAAAGTATAACATTTTAAAATATTTGAATTTTTGTGCATTTTGGGCCACTTTAGGAAAAGTCATCAAATTTCAGAGTAAAAGACATTTGTGGTGTTTTTACAGATGTTAAATTTGACCTGAACAGTATGTAAAGGTTATAGGCACAATGCAGCAGGCCGTTTATTCACTATATTTTTCTATTATATTATATTAATGGAGTTACTGTAACAATACATTTCAAGGAAAGGGGTAAATAAGAAAATATCTAATTTAAAGGGCTGATGTCTTTGTTTTGAAAGCAATTACATTTTTGTATATTTTCCCTTGGTTTTCTATAAAGGTTATCAGCCTGACTAACTCCACTGCCAATGTCAAAAGCTCTACTGAGTGCTCTTATTACTTTTAATAAAAGCAAAAACTGGGCTGCAAATTGGAAGTAGATTGAAAATGAAAAAGAGGAAAAAGAAGAGTGAAGTTAACCAGGCCGTTTTTCAAGTCGGGGCCAAGACCTGAACAAAACTTAGTATAACCTGTCACTCAGCCAGGCTGGACTTCAGGAACTCTGTATAAAAACTTTAATGAACCTGTCAAGTAGGTCGAGCAGGAGAGTTTTCTTTGAGAGGATTAATGGTTAGGATTTAATGTCTGCTCCCAACTCTGAAGCAGAAGGTGGCAGTAATGGACACACTGGTTCCCAACTGCAGTTAAAAACAAAGAAGTTAAACGCTGGGTCTGTTTGAAACCGCATACTACATACTACATACTACATACTACATACTACATACTTCTATACTACATACTTCCATCCTACACACTAAACGACCAGATAGTAAGCAGACCGTTTACACTGTAGTAAACTACACGATAACCCACAATGCATTTGGTTCCTACCTGAGCTGAAATCATCAGGCTGAAGCTGATTTCATTTTTTTCTGACCTTTTTAGGAAGAAAGTAAAGTAGCCCTTTAGATCCACAATGTGACGCTAATTTGTCCAAATAACACCTGTTTAAAGTTTTGTTCCTGTGAATTCGGAGCCACTCAAGTTAGCCGTAGTGAGTAAAGCACTTCCGGTCATTTTCACAAAATAAAACACCCTTTACCTTTTATTATTAAGAAAACCATAACGATAGAATTGGTGCTTTTATTTTGAAAACAGGAAGCAAACATACCCTCGCTGTAGCTAACTTGAAACCACCGAGGTGGTGATCTGTGACGTTTGTATTTTGGGTTTTTTTCAGAAGTAGTGTTGCATCTTGGGTAATGTGAGTGTGAGTAGTAGCGTTGCATCTTGGGTAATGTGAGTGTGAGTAGTCAGCTCTTGATGCATACTCTGCATTTCTGGAGAATCTAGTAAACCATCCAGGAACTTCTCACATACTCTAAATCACTACGCAGTTGAAACACACTACATACTTCACATAACGTCAGAGTTAGTAGAGTAGTAGGAAAGTATGAGGTTTAAAACAGAGACATAGATTATGTTTTGTAGTTTTGTGCAATTAATCAGGCCTCAAATTTGACTTTCAATGATGAAGCCTGTTAAGATTAACATAACAAGCCGGATGGTTTGTTACAAGGAACCCTAACTGTTTGGGAAAAAGGGAAAGCACAAAAAATACTTAGCAGGGGATTCAGTGAAGCATCAGTCTATCAGCAGCTGGATTCACAAGATCACACGAGAATCCTCACAGGATGCTGATTTCTTTGAACCACCGACGGTTCAAGTTGAAGCCTGACAAGATGGATTCTGATGTGATCACATCAGAATCTCACAAATCCAATCAACTCACAAGGTATAGTTAAGATAGCTTCAATTATTTAGTTTTCAGAAACTGTTTTTTTCTGTTATTATGGTCTGAATGTATCTATTTTAGTCATTCAATAAATCTAATCTGTCTGCTGTCACTCCTATTACTCTGTGCTAAACTACCACACACACATTTATTACAATTTCATTTACAGCCAAAAGAAAAAAAGGAAAAAAAAAGCTTTAGTGTCACAGTGAGCTTAGACTGTGTGAAGGGAGAGGAGTTCAGATGATGAAACACAGAGATTAAATGTATATTTAAAAAAAAAAAATGATGTCAGCTGCTACTCTGGACTTGCAGGAAATGATGCAACAAAGTGATGCAACTCAGCAGGTGATTCAATGAACCGACTATCAGCGTCTATCAGCGTCTTACCTCGCGAGGCAGCTGAATTCTCAAGATCACACGAAAACTCTCAAAGGATGCTGATTTCTCTGAAGCATCGGCGGTTTGGACACAAGCACGTGACTTGAAGCCTGACAAGATGAATCCAGCTGCCTCGCAAGGTAAACTTAAGTTCAGTTGGTTTATTTTATTATTTATTTTGCAGACACTTGTTTTTTTTGGTTCCATTGGTCTGAATAAATCTGTTTTTAATCATTCAACAAGTCTGATCTGTCTCCTATCACTCCCATTCCTCCCCACACACATGATTACAACTCTTTAGCCAGTATTTGGCTTCATTAGCTTTTTTCAACCCTCACATACTGTTCATTCTGACCCGTCACAGTATTTCCTCACATAGTTAGTCTCTATACCAAATGTCTGAACCACAAATCATTCATAAAGAGCTCATCAGTCACAGATGAACAGAGAGCAGAGAGAGTTTATTCCTTAGTTTTTATGATTAAAAAAACTATATAAAAGACATTATATTATGGTCTAATGTTACATAAAACATGAGAAGTAGTTCAACAAAATATATTAAAAGTGAAGAACAAACATTCTACAAATTTTGGATGAATATGGGTCAAATAAATTTCCTTTTTATATATTCTGGGTCACATTAGGGGAAGGCATTGAATTTCAAGCTAAAAGAAAATGCATTTTTACAGCTCAAAATGGGTCAAATTTGACCCTGAACATTAAACATCTGAGGAAGTTTGAGCCAAAAGAAAAAAGAATAGACCTCCTCTGCCCAAACAACTTTAGTGTCACAGTGAGCTTGGCCTGGGAGAATGGAGAGAAGGTTCAGATGACAGAGGATGATGATACAGAGAGAATCAGATTAAATGTACATTAAAGAAATGATGGAAACTGCTGCTCTGAACTGCAGGAAATGATGCAATAAAAATATCTCATCACAACACCCATAAACATGGTGGTTGAAGTATTAAAGTGTGTGTACAGTAAGAAAAGTGTGTTGTTAACCAGCCTATAAAAAGGTGAATGATTTTAAAAAATCGTCAAATATATGAAATAAGGCTTCAAAACCATGAAAAATGAAGCCCTCTTGTTTTTATATAGAGGGGGAGGGACCAAGTTCATGCAGGCTACGCCACTACTTCATGGTGTAGCTGTTTTTTGCTTGCTCAGCAAATCTGAAAAAATGTAATGGTGAAAAACAGTGCAACACTCTATCTTCACAATTCAGTATTACATAGTTATCAGCCTTTTCACGTTTTCTGTAACCATTTTCTAACGTGTATAATGTATTTACACTGACTTTAACAAATGTGTAAAGTGAATTCAAACATTTTCTTCTAAACACATTAAATAGATCATAAATGTATTTCTAAAAAAGGTGTAAAAAGCATTTCAACCATTTAGATTTGAATTGTGGAGCTAGGCTTCACAAACTGTGTTTCAAGATTTCTGTGTTCAGGATTTAGTGGGCGGGTCTGAAAATCATGAACCCGCCCCTGCTGCTGTAGAGGTATAAATACATTCAGCACTCACTACTACTACTACAGTCTACAGTTAGCCAGTTAGCTGAGCTAGCCGCCGAGCTAGCCGCTGAACTAGCAGAAGAAAGCTCTCAGACTTAGCGTCCATGTTTCGGGTAGAGGTGGTGACTTTGATTGACAGGTGACACTTGGTAGGAGGCGGTGTTTCAGCGAACTTGGCGGCCACGCCCACAGCGTTTGGGAGCAGAGAAAGAGGCTGATTTTTACACAACTTTTGATATCAAGAAAACCAGTTTACTAGAAATGTATATCCTGTGTGGAGAATGAGTGTACATGCTCGCAGTGGAAATAAATGAGAAAGCATTGCTGAAAATGTGTATCATACAGAGATATGAATAACCAGCTGATGCTCCATATAAATACACTGAATGTGATTTTAAAAATCTAACAGGACTGATGTGCAAGGTACTGCCAGATGTTGATACCATGAGACAGAAGTTCTATTTAAAATAAGTGATATAATTATAATAAAGTTGTATAATGTATTTACATAGTAGAAGTGTCCTCTACCTGTTTGGTACCAGCATGTCACACACAGCTGGATTCAATGAGAACTCTGCTTACTTTTTACTCGTCAGTGCTCTGAGATAACACAGTGATTCACTCCTATGTTTATTCATTTCATACACACTTTAATAGTAAGTATAACACAATGAGAATTCAACACACTGCACATTCAAAGATAAGCATTGAACATTTTTAGTGAGTGCAAGCTTCTTTTTGACAGTTTAGGAGAGATTGAACATTTCTCTATCTTCTTTTTAGTTGTGCACTTAATGCTTTAGCTTCAATCTATCTTCCTCTGAAAGGTTAGAAAAGGCATTAACTGTCCGCTCTGTACTGTGGGTGGCTTTTCTCTTCTTATCATTGGACCAATAGCAGTGGAAACAATGATAAAACTTTTTATCAGTAACAGGATTGTGAGTTTCTGAAAATTTAAGTTGTAAAACCTGATATTTGGTAAACTGCTTCATGTTATGTTAGACAATGTGGGATAATGTCAGCTCACCATGGTTACCTTTTTAACCTCATTGTATAACACACAGTAGTTTACTCACCATCATTCATTCATCTATAAAATGGTTGGTTTAATATAGTGCACTTTATAATAAACAGTGAATAATTCTGGGTTATAAAATAGAGCACATTAATAGATCGAAATGAAAAGTGTGGCAGTACACATATTAATACCTTCAAATAAGACTGAGGCTGTTCTTACTGTTTAATCCCAAGAACATTACTCACCTGTATATAGTATCAGGGATTGATGTAGATTGTTGATTGTTGTATCACCATTACAACGCTACTGTTGTGTCAATTTTGAATTTCCCTCTAGGAGGATAAAGTTTACCTTACTTTGCCTTATTATATATTGAAAGAAAAAAAAAGATTAAATAAAAGATTGAATCAAATAAAGTCAATGAATTATATTTAAGATAAATAGTAAAATGAAATAAATTACAAAAATCTAATATTACATTTCATGTTAAAACAAATGAAACAGAAAACTAATAAAAAGTTAGAATATGGACGCTTTTTTATGTTAAAAAAATACAATTATAAGTTTAATTGATTTAATTTAGTTTTTCATTTTGTTCTCGTTTTGTTTATTTTTTAGTATTATTTTATTGGATGTGCAATTATTTAGTTTTATTTGATGTCTTTTTAAATGTATTATTTCATTTAATTTTAAATGTAATTTGTTTTGTAATATTTCTTCCACTGCTACAGCTTTAACTTGTTCTACACTCTGCACCTGAAAACAACTCTATTGTCTCACACTGACTGTGTAATCACATTCATATTGTCTATTACACTATTGCACTAAAGCTCCTTTTCAATGTTTGCTGATGTTATTATGCCTGGTGCACTCTTGTTGTTTTCTATGTATGTCTTGTAAGGTGTCCTTCACTGCTTTGTGAGGTGTCTGTAAATAAAATGCTAAATGTTATGCTCCTCATTACAGTGTATAGTACAGTGCTCCATGTCAGTGACAGCTGACCTGTCTGGACTGGAAACAACCAATAAGCCTGCTTGTTTCTCTTCTGCATTACACATGAATAAAAGTACTTTAACTGTTTACCTCCAAGCTCAAAATACAATTATTTTAGAAAGATCAGCAGGTTTTATGCATAGTTTAGACATATTACATTACAACTTGATCAAATAAAAGCATTATGTGCAAGCAATATTTCATCTACAATACAATTATGTCACTTTAATAATAAAAAACCCCATCACATTTCACTTTCCATTATTCAAAGAAAAGAAAAAAAGGGGGAAATGTGATTTGAAGATCCAGCATAAAGTAATAAACATTTCTGCTTATGCACTATATTCAAGTAGATCATCTCTAAAGCATCATCTGACAGAGACATGTGGGAATACTGTGGTGACACTGAAGCAAACAGAAGATGAATACAGATGTGTGAACAGTACATAAGCTGCCACTCTGACACAATAAATCCAGTCTGCTTACTATCCGTGTTCTTCTGTCCATTTCCCTCATGTTTGTGCTGCACCACTGCTTCTTTTATTAGCCTTTAATTGGTTTGAGAAGCTCTAAGTTCAAAGCAGTGAGAGAAATGGGAAGAAATACGATTATAGTTGTATAGATGTAGTCTTCCAAGCGTGTCATTTATCCGTGCCTACATAAATCCAAATTATTGTCAGACGTATGTTCTCCCTCTGTCAGCTTGATCCACCACATCGCTTCTTACGGCTGTATTTTATACTTTGACTGTATTTATGACAAGTTGCCGGTTACAGTATCCATTCATTATTCATACTGTGTTGTGAATCTTTCAGCAGTGGCAGCCACATAAGAAGTGTGGAAGGTGATGTTTTGCAGACAGATCTGAGTGAAGACTTTCTTTATCCTGGTTATTCATGCAAACGTAGTTACAGTAAAACCCAAACCTTCAGAACTAGCTCTGAGCTGTGAAGTGATTTTTGCAGCGTGGCCACACTCAGTTTTTCAGAATCATATAAGACACTCTGGGCCAGAAGTATATTTGTTCCCCATACTCAATAATTACAAAAGGAACAGCACACACACACACACACACACACACACACACACACACACACACAAAAGGGTCAGTGACAAAGTATGGTAAAATGAGCAATTCAAAAATATCTTTTTAAAAGCAGCATCAGGTTTGTTAAAATGTACATTTAGAATTTTTGTTGGTTTAATGTCCATTTTTATTTAAAAATGACATTTGCACCATTTTTTACCAAGAGACTGAATGCTCCTGAAAATGTCAAATGGTGTAACCACAAACGAATGATAAATATTAAATATTTGATGTGTATTTAAGTGTATTCCTTTCCCTTTATTTAATATAAAAGTTATAATGTAAGATCATGCCTAACTAGTTGATATGGTGTTTTATTGACTATTTACTGTTTTTAAGCAAGTTGAATTATTTGGTACAAAGTTGTTATGGTTACACCACTTAGACATTTTTGCCATAATCCTCTAATATATTCTCTCAAAATGGATTAAAAGCAGAAATTTGATGCTGGGTCCACAAAAAAAGAATGTGTGAAGTTATTAATATGTTTATTTTCACATTTTAACCCTTTAAATTTAAACTAAACCATATGGAAACAACAAAATTGATTCATTGGCCCATAAACAGAATTGAATTAAAGCAGTCCAATAGCATTTGGAAAAGCTGTATCATCCCATACCTGCAGTGTAACCGTGGTCTGGTTCACAAACCTCTAACAACACATGCACTGACATTTTGACTGCAAAGACGGATGATTAGATGTGGTGTAGGTTGGACTAACTGCTGATCATGTTAGTTTTCCATTCCTTCTCTGTCAGTTTTGAGTTGCATTTGTCTCTTGCAGGAACTTGCTTGGAACTGTGGCATCATATAATAAAAAAAGCACTCCCTGAATACTAAACATCTCTAAATGGGGTTGGCTTAACATGTACTCATTATATTTCACTGTATAAACTTGGAATCCAGTGTCGTGACAGAAGAGGTAGGTCTGAACTGCGGCTGTAACTAACCACTGTTATCTGATAATCTGACAATTATTGTCTGAATCATTTGTTTTGTCTATAAAATGTCAGAGATTAGTGAAAAATATACATTATGTATTTCCCAGAAACTGAACGATACCAGCTGTGATGGTGGTTGGGTGACCGGTGGTGGTTTTAGAAATTTTGGAACTCTACTGTACCTCATGTAGTAAACTTCAATGATTTTTAAAATAGGCAAATAGGCCTAGTTGTTAATGGACTACATGTGTTTCACTGTCTGCAACAATCTACATTTGAAAGTTATAAGATATTCTTTTATTAGAGCCACAGTGGTGAAATTGACAATATTGCAGCATCAAGTAGACAGTAAAAACAGAAGAGCATCAATGCATCCTACACTTGTTAGAACCATTATGTCAGACAGTAGAGTTTCATAAGATGTAAAGTAAAAGGTTTTTATATCAGTGCACTATAGGAAGAGTGAGCAAACCTGAAGGGAACTGTCCGAAATCAGCACCTATGAATCTATAACCTCATTGTAATTCCATCAGGTGATTGAGTTAATCATTCATTTTACAAGGCCATGATCGCCACTGGTGTGTGTACTGGCTTCACCGTGGGAAGTGAAGCTACACATTGTGGAGTATCATTTTTGAGGATAGTTGTTAACAATGCATAAGGTTATATTTGATATAAGGGTATTTGTTGGTTGACTATTATTTGCTAATGATACTCAAAACCAATGATGTTGTGTTAAATGAAGAAGATGTGAGTGATTCTGCATCTACTGAGTGAAGAAGTATTTTATGATTGAATAAGCATAAAAAACACAATATATGTGATTATATATAATCCACACTTTTATTATTATTATTATTGTTATAGAAAATGAATGCAGTAAGAAAAGTAATTGGGTAATATTGAAATTGAAATAACCTGTGGTAAACAGTGCTGAGGCAGCTGAACAGCAGCTGTGGGGAGTCTTGGGTAGCACTGAGTGAAATTAATGAGTGAATAATGATGTAATCCAAAAGACTCCTAAAGACCCGAAGCACGTGCAAAACCATGAAGCGAATAGAGCAACCACTAAGGGTATAGTTGGGGGCATCTTAGGAACAGGTGCCAAGAGAATGAGATCATGTTGTTTTGAAAGAAAGCTGATTGGTTGAAATTCACTCCACTTTTTGCAAGGGTCAGCAATATTGACAGTTTCAAAGGGACCCCAGTTTTTAGTTCTTTGTGTCATTTATGCATCAATTCTGTCTGTGTATGGTGATTCTGAGTTTTGCTGTCGATAATAAAACTCTGACTGCATTCAGCTGGATGACTCCTGGTTAATCCTGATTCAATATTTTTTAGACTTCATCATTTTTTTAACAACAAATTACTTATCGATAATTTGAGATGACAACATTAACAGGTACAGATATTCATGTGAGGCAACAATCAGGTACCGTTATCTATACTGGTGTATACTGACCAAAAACAACACTGACACTAACCCAGTAACACAGCCTGATGTTGATCAGCTGGAGATGATTTTGATTCTGTCACAATGCATCACTGAAATATATTCTGTTCTATACAAGCCTTTCGTTCAATATTACACACTTGTTTCATCATTTAACTTTACTTAAAATCACATGTTACATGTACAGTGTGTTCTCTGGTGTCCTGACCTTTCAATCAACATTTTAATGAGTGATTTAGAGAAGAGACAGAACAGTACAGTACATACACTTATAATTCATAATGAGACATGTTCATCAAACATTTGGTGACTCTTTGCTCTCGTCGGTTGAAATCCATTCATCATTCCATATTCACCAGAGGAGGTCATGTCAGGAATGCCCAATTTGGCTATTGATTTATGCAGCGCATGCTTAATGAATGATCTAACCTTGGCAACATATTGAAACGGGCTCCACGCTGGAGAGGGTGAATAATGCATTAACAGCTGATCAAAACAAACAGCGCTTAAAAACCTAGCCGTGAATAAATTACACAGACGCAATCTCAGAGAGGCCGGGACCTTTGTTTCATTCAGTGCGCTTGCAGATGGTTAAATTTGCCATGCATCTTAAAGGACCGGTGGGAGCTTTAGATAACATCGACAATATCCAGAACACATTTACTGTGGAGGATTTAGTGTAGATTGAGACTCACCTCGAGAGACTCAGAAAGAGGGTTTATCTTACCTTATCCTGTATGTGAGGACCAGTGGGGAACCAGTTTAGTCCTCCAGAGAGGGTTGGAGATAAATCTACAAGGAATTGTAATAATGGAGCCAAACTAATACTTATTTTACATTTACTGACACTATAGTCTCAATATCATTTAATTGTTATAGCTTGTCTTTCTAAGTAAAAAACACATCAGGGGTTCTATAATTGGTGGTTCCACTATAATGTTGTTGATGGACTTAACAATAAAACTAGGAAGGGAGGGTACATTGAAATATGTTCTCACCAATATTTGACTAGTTGAAAGGAAACCTATTTCAACCTCTCACTGGAGTAAATATATGCTACTTAAAAGTCATTAACAGTGACACAGGACTGTGTTCCTTTCAAGACATATGTGATCAGATCTGCTCTAGAGAAGTAAATAAATGGCTTCTAAGGAACCAAACGTACCAGCATCAAGCCATGTTTTTATTGTGGTGTTTTTTCATGCTATTTGACCTTATGTACATTCTTACATGTGATTGGGGAGGCTAGTTTAGGTTTTTTTGTGGACTTGGAGACTTTAAATGGTCTGTATGCTCTATGTGCACTTTGACAGGTAACAACGGAGAATGGGCAGGGGTCGTGCCATTGGAAACTTTTTAGCATCTGGAACTTTACTTAATGTTTTAGATGCTGTAGTATTGACTGTCTATTGTCATTGCTGATTTGTCTTTTTGTTATTGGGTTAGGGGTTAGGGTTAGGGGTAAGGGTTAGGGTCATTGTGCTACCCACACTATCTAGTTTGTAGTTCTTGTGTCTGACTATTACAGGAAATGCAGATGGAAACTTGCCAATAACTCTGGTGCAATGCATCTTTTCTCTTTGAGATTAATGTCAATTACACATGCTCCCCTGACAAATAAACATACATTTAGATCACGCTCCTGGTGTCCCAGACTGTCTGACCTAATCTCAGTGACCATCCCAGTGACTATACTCACCTTTCTTACCAAAACTTAATATTACCAAGCTTGAAAGGTGCATTGTACTAGCTGGTCTGACAGCTGCCTAACCCTAACCCTCCTCAGTCCCTCACCATCAGACACTGGATCCTTAGTTGCTTGGATGTTATTTGTTTAGAGCTGTCAACAGCTAGAATCAATTTTGCTAGTGAGGCTTCCTTAAATAACTGTCAAATTGCAACTGACTTAATGAAAGATCTCCTAGGGTGATTCCTTCCTCTTTTGAAACCCTTTTAAAGGTTTTTGTAGAACCTCTTCCTTACCCTATGTGTACTTGTCTGTATGTGTATTTTGGACTCGTATATGTGTGTTGGGGACACAATATATTTCTTGTTTTTTGTATTGCTTTGAGTGCTGGTAACCAACAGCGTACATCCCCAGTGAATGTGTGCATTACTGTACTTGGGGTGGGATGGTGGGAAGGGGGGGGGTTCCTTTTGTCTCCTATGATTTCTGTGATTCTATATTTCCCTTTGCTGTGTCTGTCTATAAGTTGTTCTGGTTGTAAATCATGTAACAAAATAGTGATCATTTTCATCAGCTAGAAGAATGTAGATCAAACAGCAATTTCTTCAACAGAGGAATGGAGGGATAATGTTGTTAGTTTGGGGTGAACATTACCGTCAACCTAGGGAACTGCCCCAAATTAAAAGGGACCCTCAACAACTATAGCTTTATCATGATATTTACATATCAAACATATGAAATTAAGTTTCTATTCTAAATCAAATATACTTTGAAATAATGAGAAGGGGCCATTCAATCAATGCACGCACACAAAAACTACATAGTTTAAAATGAGCTGTACCTTGAACAGACTTTAAGTAAATTAAAAAACATTGTGCTGATACCTTTGTTTGATTGTAGTACCTTCAGTGTTGACACAGTATTTTCATTAGTTTTACTTAAGTACACGTTTAAGTACTTCTTCAGCCACAGCGACATTATTAATTAGAGAAAGAGTGAAACTAAAGCTAAAGATGGAGGCCTTCTCAATGAAATTTGAACTTGTAAAAGTGTGAGATAGCTGGAGCATGATCATAGACTACTGTTTTTATAAATATGTCTGGGTTTATATGTTTGTATGTATGCTCTCAAGCGTCACCACCATTACTGTGGTGTCAGATTGGAACTGAGCACAATAAAGCTGACAGTGATGGTAGAGATGTTTGTGTCAATCATCAGAAGTCATTTGTCTCCTCTGACAGATGAAGATGGTCTCTAAACAATAGTGTGAAATTAAGGATGCAGCTTTGTAAAAAAAATATCAGTGCATTCAGTCTTTTGCATTTGAGTCCACCTGCTCTGTTTCCCATGATAGAAAATGACGTGTGAAGTCGTTCATGTAACCCATGGATGTATTATAACATCTGAATCCCCGATCCCCATCATTGTGTCACCTTCAATCAAATGAAAATTGCTCACCTGGCACATAAGCCAAAAAAAAGGCTTCCATGTTTGAACACGAGTAGTAGTGTTTCTCCAGCTGACCCCACCCACAAGTTTCAGATTATCCCAAAATACGTTACATTGTGATGACATCACACATTCTAAATGAAGATAAACTGTATCTTTATCCATCACCCTCAGGAGGAATTCAAATTGACACAAGCAGTACGGTGGAGAAAACAAGTAACAGTGTATGGGTGGAAGTAATAAAATACAATGGATAAATAAAATACTATATACAATAAATAATCTATGTAAATTAATCTGTTATATAGAAATGTGCAATGCAGAAGTTCCTGAGGTTATATATGTGTGTGCAATGGGATTTACATTCATAACACAAAAAATAATAATTGATCTTATTTGCAGTTCAGTGGTCAACAGTTTTTTCAATTGTGTCTTTTATAATGGCTGTCTGTGAGGGGGAAATGCTTTTTGGACTGGGATTTTTTACTGCAGTACTATGTGTTGGCCACTAGGAGAAACTGGAAGCCAGGCTGAGTGGCAGTTTATGAGTTAAATAATTAAACTCTGGTCTCTTTAATTTGAATCAGAATAAAATGCATCATTAAAGCTCATAATGAAGAAGAAACAAATAATACTAAAGTGAAATTTCAGCTTGGAATAATATCATAGAATCTAGTTTATACCCATACTTAGATAAAAGGTGATACATTTTGAGAAAAAAACCCCATAAAACTATTGCATTCCTTCATTCAAGCCTCATTTCATAGGAAGAAAAAACATGCAAGTGCACCACAAAGAAAGAACAACATCCACACATAGACCACACAATGAGGCTCAAACCTTTTATCATTAATGCTTTCTTCAGTCTTCAAATAGAAGTCTGAACTAGACGGTGATACAGGAGTGGATTTTCACTGCTGAAAAAATATTCCCGTCCCATCCTAGTCGCATGATGAATAGTGAAACTGACACCCATCCTGCGGGAATTCCACAGGAATCCCGTGAGCCAAAGGATTCCCAAAAAAAACATCTCAGCTTCTGCACACACATGCAGAGCAAAGGCCACAGCAGACAGGATGAAACACACATGTAAATGAATGAGTTTACTGCTCTCTTTTGCGTGATAGAGCTTATGATCTTCAGGCAATGCTGACCTATTTTAATTATGATTGACTCATGAAATTATGTCTTATCCTGCAGGAATTGCGTGACCCACAGGATTCCTAAGAAAATGTCAGCCTGACAGTCATTTTGGCTCTGAGCCCAACTATAGCTGTAGCTGTTTCATGGTCAGACAATGAGATTATAATATGACTTCAGACTCTGGTTTCTTGCTTATTATGATTTTCTGATTTCAGATATTAGTTCACCTCCTGTAAATTCCCCCAGAAGACAATATTTATGGCTCTGGTTTATGTGTGTGTGTGTATGTATGGTCAATAGTGTGTATGTCCAGGATCAACACTTGCATTGTGTTGGGTCCCTGCAGCTCCTGGACAGCTGTTGGCTGTTGGATCAGGCTTGTTTATCCAGATCCAGCAGTCTTCTTCTGCTGCTTAAACCCACAGTTTCAGCCCTGAGGCTTCCCCAGCCCCTACCTCAATTACAACCCAGTTTACTCAAGCATTTTCTGTTTATTAGAGTGACCAAACATACCAATTTGTGCAGGAAATCCCAGTATTGCCCTACATATTGAAAGAAAAGAAAATCCTAATTCCGCCTGTTTTATAAATATACTAGTTATTTTTAGCAAAAGCTTCTATTTTTTCTGATTTGTCCCTTTTTATTTGCTCACTTCTTCCCTATTTATCTGGAGTTGTCTTAATAAATTGAGTATAATGTCCATTTCCACAGCACTAACTCCATCGTACAACTTCAGTCTCATCATACTCACCACTCTCTCAAGTCACTTCTCATCTGTCTTTTTTCAATCATTGTTAAGCTACCATCAATGAGGTTTCACTTTAAAAGCCATATATCAGCTAACCCTATCCTGGTTGGTAGGAAGTTTGGAGTGGTTGAGCAGCAGATATTTTGACAATGCCGTAAAAGTTTCTTACCCAGCCTTCATCAACAACCCACCATGTTTGTTTACATTCATTTCTATCATTTGTATCTTCATTCATTTTCCATCTCACTTATGCTACAGAGGGTGCTGCCCTATTATTTGAATTTATTTGAGGATTTACGGTTATATGCTTCATAAACAGTGGCCAGCTGCCATCACTGCAATAGTCTCCTCTGCTTCAACATCAGGTGGTTTCTATAGTTATGGCTTACACTCTGCAGCATTAATACCCCCATGCTATTGCCTCATTGTCTGGCTGAACTAGCAAAGTAAGGTAGGAAAACGTTAAGATCATTTAGTCAAAGCCCAAAACAAGAATATTTATGGCTAACATGTTAGTAAATAGTTGCACAACCAGCAGACAAAGACTAACATTCATATTAAGTCCAATATTCACTCTTCTTTTAGCTCTGTTTTTGGTCTCCACCACCTCCTGAGGGAAATGTCTGGCTCTTTAGCTGCTAAATGCTACGCTATGTTCATCAGCTAGTTGCTAACTTTATGCGTCTGCTGTTTGGTGCTGAGCAGGTAGTGTACAGTGAGTGTCTCAGAGCTTTTTCAAGAAAAATAGATGCTACCGAAACGATTAGCTAGCAGAGGCTAAATTTGCTTACGTTTTCACTACAAACTTTCACTATTACCTTCCACATTAAAAGGATTTTATTAATGTGATTGATATGAAATGGAGGGTTAGTGCAGCTTTAAACATGTATTACTACTTAATTAATCTTCAAATTTGATTATTTCAATATTAAATTCATGTTTTTACAGTCCAGCTGTGTGTGTGTAGAGAGGGTTGGAGAGGTGATCTGGGTGTTTTTAAGGCTGCAAATGACAGGTTAGCTCTTCCTCAGTGAACATTATTCAGTCTCACGTCCATCTCATGAGCCATTCAAATTATATCTGCCTTGATTTCATGCAAACTCTCAGCATATTATTCCATCTTGAAAAATCAAGCTTGAGATGAATGTAGTGCAATCTTGGCCTACTTGTAAACGTCCCTGACATCCAAACTGCTTTGTTGTGTTAGCAAATCCTTGCTGAGGTGCGCCCATGTAGTTGGCAAGGCAAGGCAAGGCAGTTTTATTTATATAGCGCATTTCATACACAATGGCAATTCAATGTGCTTTACATAAAACAGAAAAACATGTAATTTGAGAAACTTAAAACATACAATTAAACCCCCCCCCCCCTCACCCCCCCATAATAAAAACAAAGTACAGAAAAATAGAAAGACATAAATAAAATGATTGCAGCATAAAATAATAAATTAGCTTTAAAATCATTAAAAGGACAAAGAGTGCAAATGAAAGATTAAAATGTAAAGTGCTTTAGAAGAGCTCAATCGTAAGCACAGGAGAAGAGAAATGTTTTTAACCTGGATTTAAAAGTGTTCACAGTTGGGGCTGATTTCAGTTCTGCTGGTAGTTTGTTCCAGTTGTGTGCAGCATAACAGCTAAAAGCTGCTTCACCATGTTTAGTTTGAACTCTGGGCTCAACTATCTGACCTGAGTCAGTAGATCTCAGAGCTCTACTGGGTTTATATTCTACTAACATGTCATTCATGTATTCTGGACCTAAACCATTCAGTGATTTGTAGACCAGTAGCAGAACTTTAAAATCTATTCTATAGCTGACTGGGAGCCAGTGTAAAGACTTTAGAACTGGAGTAATGTGCTCTGATCTCTTTGTTCTGGAGGGTAAATAATCCAAATGATAATCCAAATGAACATTACCTTCACCCTTTTCCCATTTCTTCCCCAGAATTATTGATGAATTATTTATCAGGAGAATACAAATGCTGACTCCAAAACTTCAAAGAGTTTGTATTTTTTCTCTTTTTTTGAAAAGGCAGCGGTGAGGCTCACTAATTAATCACTCGTGTCGAGATTCATCATCAGTGGCATGAAGGGCGCTTAGAACTGACCTCTTCTACTACTCACGTTAATCAATGGAGCTTGACATATTGACTAGCGGGTTTTCAAGACCGCAACAGAAAGTTGTATGGTGCCTGAGGCTGACTCACATCAACACATTTGTATTTATTTCATCTGATTTATTTCAGCACACTCAAAACCCCAGTTTACAATTATGTAGATACATGCTTCACTGTACATTGAGTAGATCTATCCACCAGCAATGGAATGCCAGAGTATTGCATTATTGTATCATATTATAATACAGTGATAGCATTATGCTATAACTATATAATTGATCATTAAACTTAAAATTCCAAATAGAACATTAATATAGATAAAATTGTAAATATTATTATTTTACTACACTACTAAGAATAATCAGGCCTTAATAAAATTTAAACAGAAAAAAAGAAAAAGCAAATGTAAAATGTAAGTGACAAAAAATGTGAAAAGCTTGAATGGAAACATGAAGACAAAACTGAAAACTTAAACTGTAATGAAATCGAACATGGAAATATGAAAATCAAATATGAAACTCAAAAAGGAAAAGCTTACATTCAAAAACATGAATTGAAAGCTTAAATAGAAGAAAAAAATACATTTACGTATTTTTTATGCATTTGCAGTTAATCATTTGACATTTTACGTTTGTCATACTTGAAAAGGCAAAGGTATTCAAAACTACTGAAGAGTCAAGCAGCCTTAAAAATAGTAATGTTTCAGACTTTAAAGTAATGAATAAAATCAATAATGACAACGCTAACCTGCTAATTAATACTAAACACAAAGTGCTGTCCAACTGTCCAACAAGACATCAGTGACATCCAAACATGTCACTCTCATATATATTTTCATGTGATAATGGCCAATGGTACTTCTTCCCTGCCACAAACCCCTACCTACAAAAAAAGGACAAACTAAGCTTATTGACAGTAATGTTATATTTAACTATTAACATAGTGGATGTCAATTTTACTGCACAGTACTTTTAGACTTTTAGACCATCTGACGTCGTGAGGAGTCAATCAGAGTTTTGGTGCAGTTGTACTCTTTAATTACACGGTCTCCCCCCAGCCTCGTCAACGCCAGCTCAACCACCTTTGACGTAGACAAGCCTGAAACTCCTGGAGTAGTCAATTGCAAAAAAAATTCCCACATAAACTTACATGTTTGGCCTCCTCATATGCCCTTCCACGTTTTCTTGTAGGGCTGTCACTTTCCTCAAGAATGACCGTGTCGTCTGAGTGGCAGGAAAGAATTTTAAGGATGACTGTGTTGTCCTCACTAGCAGGCAGTGGACTGGAACTGGATTCTTGGGACCTGGTTTCTTGAGAACGTTTCCTTGAAATCTAAGTGAAGTTTGAGAGAGAGAGGCAGAACAAAAATAACAACAAAGTGCGACCTAGGTCAACATTTAATGAATGATGCTAAAAAAAACATAAAAAATAGAATCAATAAAAAGAGCAATTATACAATTATCAAATGTGATAGTCAGTATGCCAACGTTGGGCTGCTGTGCAATCTCTTCAAAGACCTCTGCATCCACCTCAGTCCCCGTCTCATCAAAAACCCTAGCGCCTTCAGTGACTGGTGGAACTGAGAACTTGAAGACAGCTATAACAAAACATAAACAAGACTTCAATCCATGCTAAATGCTAAATATTAAAGCAATAGTTACATTATTATTTCATAGTGTGGTGAACTTGCAGGTCACAACAGAGTGTTTTGGAGTTGTTGGATTGTGTATCTGATGAGTTTTGAGGGAGGGCGGGACCTGTCCCATTTACCTCCATTGTGTTCAATGAGCAGCTCAAGTTTCTGCCCAATGAGTAATGTACCTACTCATATGACTATAGGGATTGTGGTGATTATTCTTTATCTTTGCACTAAATGTCATCTGATTTATATTGTTTGATGTACTGTTGTGTTATATGTGCCTTGTAAGGTGACCTTGAGTGCTTTGGAAGGCGCCTTTAAATAAAATGCATTATTATTATTATTTGTATCAAGCACACTAGCTTATTACTTACCATTAGTAGACCTCGGTACATTACAAAACAATCTGAAATGAAAGGGAGAAAAGAAAACATGCACATTAAAAAGAGTAAAGGGGAAACACAACCATGTGTGTATATTTTAGCAGCTGCAGTGCGCGGCATTTTAACACAGCCGACCTACACCGGCAACTAATGAATCCAAAGCCACCTTCCACTAAAATCTTTAAGAGGAACTATGTAGGATATTTTCCTTAACCATCATTCATTTTTACCTCAATTAAACTGCTTGGGACAAATAGTGATGTTAGATAAATGACCGTGACACAGACCCGTAACCCATTATCTCTTGTTTTATGACAGATAACACTAAACAAATACATATATATCCTAACACGTAATGATAACCGCTCCACAACTGCACACGGTCAGGATGAGGGTTAGCCAGACAGAGGTAACATGACCGGGCTAGCATAGTTCAGCTAGCCTGCACGTGTATCTCCAGCACCTAGTGACTAATGTTGTTTACTTTATTTGACTCCACACAGGTGCAGTCTTGGTTCTTTCACTAGAATAAATGTTCAACCTTTACATATAATACACCACAACCACCCTTCAATGTTGACATTAACTTTCCCTCGTGTCTGTCCAGTTTGGCTTTGGCTGGTTAGCATTATTTTTTTCAATGTGGTTGGTACATTTAAGCTAGCTGCAAACACAATATCACGTTAGCTATTTAAAGTCGGTATTTGGACATATGCACAACATTGACCGGTATTGTAAACAACGGCATCCACTTATATCTAACCCACCCCTCCTGCTTAAATGAAAAGACCGGACTAATGAGTAATATTTGAAAACTTACCACTATCTTTCGAGGAAGATTGATGCGTCTGTTGAACTTCTGAATATGACCGGAGAGGTTGATGGGCGGGGATTTCTAGAGTGATTTTCTTGAAAAGGCGGGCATCTTTACTATGATTGATGTTAAAATAATTTAACAATAACAATTTTATTTAACAAGGAATATTTGACACTGACAGTATAACTAGGGGTGGGAATCGAGAACCGGTTCCAGTTGAGAACCGGTTGCAATTGGTTCAATCCATCGACATCATTTGCCTTTATGCTTGACGTTTCTCTTATCGATGCCTTTCTTTCACGTGCCTTGCAAAATAATGACGTCACGCTTGCGCAAGAGTCAATCAGCAGCGCGAGCGACTCCAAGGAGAGACAGAAGCGGTCCAAAGTGTGGCTTAATTTCACTAAGAAGGATGCTAACAGCTCTTCAGAGAGAAAGTGGAGGTCCCTCAGGTCGTGTGCAGCTGCAGCGTAAAGTACCCCCTCCCCCGCACACCTCCGGTTGCTGTTACAAGCAGGTAGCTCTGCAGGCTGTATGATGGCTGAAGGAGGCGAGCCCCATGAACTTTTCCCCCTGTCTAAACGGACCAAGTCGGCTGTGTGGGAATACTTTGGCTACCGTAAAAAGACTTGGAGGAAGAAGGTTGTTTTTTTCCCACTAAAAATAATTCATTTATGTCGTGACTTGAGTTGCAGGTTTAGCCTCAGTTAAAGGACTCCTACTTTTTCCACACAGAAATTCCACAGGAATCGATAATTGTTATCGATAATCGATGATGTGTTTGTGTAGATCAAAAAACACATCATCTCAATGGTATTATTATATTATATTCAAAAGTATGGTATTACTTTTATGCTATGGAGTTACCTTTCATGTTAATCAGAACGATAGGCCTCCCTGGAATGACTACAGGTTTCTCTTCAGGGCAGTGGCAAACACGGTCTGGTAGTTCCATCGGCAAGATTTTCACTACAGAATGAAACATTTTTAAAAAGATTATTTTTTTGTAATGGCAAAAAATAAATAGATTGTTTTTTTGTTTGCAGTGCACAACATTTGTGTCCCCCTTCTGGTCATGAGAGTAAAGGGGGGCGCTTAGTTGAGATTGTCTGATAAAGAAATGCAGCGTGCTCTTGAACCTTGAATAACAGGCACACAGAGAGCACCATCAAAAACTGAAGTCTTGGGACTTAATCTGTATAATGTGAGATGCAGACATTTGGCTGGTTGGGGTTAGCTGATTGTGTGAACTCTTTTGGCAAAGGCTTTAGTATAATGGAGATATTTTATATGTAAAATTTCCGCACTGCAAGTTTAAAGAAAATTAAAAAATAAAATATATATGGTACCACGTGATTGGTGCGAAAATCTCCCATGGCCTTCATCCTTGACTATAACGGTTGGTGCCAGAGGCACGTAGAAGCCCTTTATTTGAGAAAGCCGGTTGTGTAGGGCAAGGGTCTGATGCCTTTCTGCATCACAGTCACAGCAGTAGTGTTGCATTGGCATGCAGTCAGGACACTTAACCACTGCTGGTTTTCTGCATGTTTGCTGCTGGCATTCCTGTTTATTGGGATAAGTTGCTCGAAGCATGTTATCCACAACATGCTTTCGAGCTTCCTTCCACTTCTCAGCAGACAGCTCATTACGCATACTCCAGCCGGTTGCTGCTGCTGACTTGTGCATTTGGAGTGACTGTTAGCTCAAACTGGTCTCCATGCAAATGTAAAACGCTGCTGAGGTCTTTCAGAGCAGCATCTGTTTCAGGACAGGTAAATCACATTAAATTTCACACCAAGGCAAAGTTCTGTTAGTGTCTTGGTTTTTGGATCATGGTTCTCAAAAAAATGAAACATCCTGTTGTAAATGTCCCTTTATAATCAGGACATTATACACATAGTTTTTTTTTTTTAAAGTATATTTTTTCTGGCTTTTTTTGCCTTTAATGTTCAGGATAGTGGAGATAGACAGGAAACAGGAGGCAGAGAGAGGGGGAATGACACGCAGGATAAGACCGCTCGGCACGGGATTCGAACCGGGATCACCTGCAACGAGGACTATAGCCTCAACATATGGGGTGGGTGCGCTACCCGCTGAGCTATGCTCAACCCCACATAGTTTTATCTACATTATATTTAAACAATCCATTGATGATAACAACAACACAAAATACTTTGTACACTATGCAAAGTTGGATATGATAAACTAACCTCGTGAGTTTGATGAGGGAGACTTGACGGTTCTGGCAATAATATTGCCGTCTTCATCACGTCTTCTCCACGTCTTCTCCACGTAACTTGACGGGAGTGGTGCCGGTTTCTTCTTTTTTTCATCTAAGAGAGAGAGCGCGCGAGATAAAAAGCGGCACAGTAATAACAACAATTATGCATCAAATAGCATGATGTTAATGTGAGTGCTAGGCTACATACTGTATACTACCCAGCAGCCGAGCCACTCACTATACGCTAATGCAACCACAACATAATGTACACTACAGCTACTGTTCTCTTTTGAAGATCGCAGATATATATCCATTGTCTGCTAAGTTTCCCAATCCATGACACTATCCCATATTGTGATTTTGTAGATACATTAAACAGAATGTTGATATGCATAATTATGTCTGGTTTCCAAGTATAGAACAGGATTTTAAATGAATACATTACCAAAGTTGTGTTGAGATACTCTGACAAATGTTGAGCTTTTAGGAGATTTTGCTCCAGCCCTGGCTCTGTTTCAGATTCTCCTGATGCCATAGTACCTAAACAACAAAAATAGAAGATGTTGAAACCCTAATCTCTGGGAAAGGGTAATAAGTCATAAGCACAAGTATTACCATAAGTATTTTAGATGATATAACTGTGTATCTCATAATTAAATCACTATATGACACTTATATAATACTATAGCCAGTGACAATTGAATTATGATCAAACTTGACCATTAACATGACTTTTGAATCAGTACAATAATAATATGATTGGACAGACAGGCTGAATGGTTGCCTCTTAAAAGAGCCATTGGTTTGTATTAAATGGGTGCTTGGGTTGAGGGGTTTGAAGGGGAACTGGTTATCTGTAAAACAGTAATAAAGGTTCAGTGAAACACAGGCTGTGTCCCAATCTGGTCCCAATTGCGAGGCTGCATCCTCGAAGTACGCATTTAGAGGCCGATTACGTCACAACGCCGCGCGAAGGCTGTCCCAATTCGAAGACTCCTTCAAATGCAGCCTTGAAATGCGGCCTTCTTTTCCCTCTTTTTCGAGGATGCATCGCTACTATCCTTCGCAGCCTCCCAGATCCCAGGATCCTTTGCGCGGCGCTGTTCAGTGCCGCGCAAACACAACAATGGCGACACCAACAGGTGAAGACTTTTCATTCAGTGTAAGTATTGGTTTGTTTCATTTAATTATTTGTACTTATTACTACTTATACTTTTATACTTTTACTAATTACTTATATTTTATTACTTGATATTACTTTATATATTTATATATATATATATATATATATATATATATATATATATATATATATATATATATAGACTAAGATGAACAAATTTAGATTTTAATAAAGAGCTACGTTTGGGATTGTCACTATTATATGTTATACTTCATTATTATGATAATGTTTTGCTATATTAGAACCCTTTTGTCTGTTAACATAGCATCCCTGTGTTTACCTTTTCTCTTGCTTCCCTCTGTGTTTAGAACAATACTGGAAAAGATGGGCATGGAGGGGAAGGTCCAGCCCCACCAGGCGAAAAAGAAGTGGTGATTTTATGTTAATGTTATAAAATAAAAAATATTGTCAATTGTTACACGTTGTCTATTCCATTTAGTATTTACAACTTAAGTACAATTTATAACAGGGTTAACAAACGGCATAAAGTGCTACTGTTCAGGAAGAACAAGGGATTAAATATTTTCTTTTATTATCAAGTGACGAAACATTTAACTATTTACAAAAATTACATCAGGAATAACTATTTACAGATTATTATTATTTTATTATTCTTTCTCTTGTGTGTTTTCCTTCTTTCTTCTTCTTTCTTTCTTGTGTGTTTTCCTTCTTTCTTCTCCTTTCCTTTATTCTTCTCCTTTCTTCTCTCATAATTTTGTCAGCTTTTTCACCGTCTTTTCGGTCGTGGCGTCTTTCTCGTCTTATGGGAGGGAACAGCTGGTGACGCAACCAGGAAATGCCTCGAAGGCTAGACCGTCTCATTTAACAACGGTTGATGCATCCTTCGGAGGTTCCTCAGAAGGCTGCATCCTTCGAAGGCCGCAAAGGCCGCGTACTTCGAGGATGCAGCCTCGCAGTTGGGACCAGATTGGGACACAGCCATAGTCAAGCAAGACTACTCTAGTAAGGTTAGCATAAACACGAGCCTTGCTATGTTAAGAACCCATAAATCCATACAGAAACTTAGTCAATAACGTTGATCCATCAGTCTTATTGTTGTTGACAAAATCGATCGGTTTCATGCCAAAATAGTTATTAGAATTTGCAATTATAACACAATTTGGTAGTCTTACCTGGGACGAAGGAAGGCGGGGAAATGGGTTCTGAGCGGCAGAGGATTGTACGGAAGCACATTGCATTCACTGGATAAAAAAAAATTAGACACCTTATCTTGTAATTACGAGATCTGTTCTCTCCTCTCTCTCTGCTCCTCGGGAGAGAGGAGCAGAGAGGACTGTGCAAACACAAAGATGAGTGACAGTAGGAAAACAAGCAGCATTTGGATGCATTTCAATAGCTGTGAAAACACAAAGGCAGAACATAATGTTATTTATTTATGATTATTTTTACTCTATACAGGTAATCTTTGTTTTATTTGTCCAGATTGCACTTTTTATAAAAGCAACCGACTGATAAAAACAATCAATTAATTAATCAATCATCAATTTGGGTGATAATCAGTCGACCCCCACTGTACAGTGTAACACCTAATGTGGCACCTTTTTCTTATCTCGTAATTACGAGATCAGGATCTCATAATTACGAGATCTTTTCCGAGATAAGGTGTCTAATTTTTTTTTATGCAGTGAATGCAATGCACTTCCGTAGGATTGCGCATGCGTACTGAAAAAGTAAAGATATTGCTTATTCCAGATATGTAGCCAAAAGAGGAAACGCACATTACCGACCATCGACCAACGATACCGGGTTGAGTCCTTAGCAACCACCATAGCAACGTAGTGAGACGTGAAAAAATCAGTAGGGACTAATTATAAAATCATACCCGCTCCATGCTGTGTATAATGAATATGAGAATACTTTTTCTTGACTATCTCACCGCCTGCTGTGACCTTTTCTCAATGAAATATAAAAAAGTGGGAGGGGGTGGAGGGCCGGGGTTCCCTTCTGTGAGCGCATGACGTCACTGGGAATGCCCCCTGATGTAAACGCTTGTTTCACAGTGTTATTATTATCATCATAGTGTGTATCTGAGCTGCAGATGCTTTAGACCATAGGCATATATACACTGTAGACAACTATGAGCAGAATATTGAGACATCAACGTTTATTTCTCTTTTTATTCCTCACAACAAGTTACATTCGCTGAGGATCATGGGTAGGCTAAAGTAGCCACTTCCGCTAATGTCCAAAGTGGCAGAAACAAAACGTATTTCTCACAATCGAAGGTGAAATAATTGAAACTGATGGTCATAACATTCAGCCAACATTTCTTTGAGTTATCCAGGACACTTTCTTGTTTTTGTGGTAAGAAATGTGGAGGATATAAATAAAGTCGTCAGTGAATTAGCCGGTCTTTCCGGGACGTAAAAAGACACAAAAGGGGTAAAATCTCCTGGTTAAATGTTTAATAATATAGTGTTTATATTTTTAAAGCAATATATAAGTGGATTACTGGATTTGAATCAATACATTTCATTTCAGGGCTATTTTAACATACTACAAACTGCTATCAATGTAAGAAAACTTCTCCTTCTCCATCTCCTGCATGGTCATTAAACCAAACCACTGATTCTGCCACCTTCCACCTTTCAACATCTCCAAGAGCCAGCAACATAGAAAGACCAGTTCATACCCCAGTGTTTGCTGATAGCACAACTTTGATAAACATTTGATAACCATCAGCCATGAAAACTCACTTTTAAGTACAGTTGTAAGTTAAGTTTACTTACTGTTACACCTTTCAAAGTGCAAAGTCACAAAGTGCTTCAGAACCACAAAGAACCGCCCACAGGAACTAGATAGGACCAACTTCTGTCAACTCTCATTTTAGGACTCAGCGGGTAAACTGACATAAGTCATCACTACATGGAGAATGAAGACACTCACAGACACACTCTTATATATACATATTCTACACATATTGACATTGAAACTATAATGAAAGGTGTAATGTTGTCTATATATTGTCAATATGACATGGCTGGTGGGATGATGTTGAGGTTTTTGCTGTTCGCTCACTGAGCAAACTCTACACCCTGCTTGGCATCACTGGGTTGGCTCAAAGAAAAAAAACATCAAGGCCTCCACAGAAGCCGCCTAAAGAGCCACCAGATGGCTGTGGTTCAAGGGGTCCAGCATGTGCCAGCCGGGGTCTGATCAACCCTGGCTGGGTCACATGAGGGAGGGGGTCCAATGACCTCAGGAACATTACTGAACATGTGTCCCAGCACATCTCTGGATGTATCTTCTAACCTGACTATCAAAAGATCATTTTCACTGTGTATCCCAGCATTGAGGTCTTCTTGCTTAAGACTAGTCTTAAAAATGTAAATGAATGCTAGTCAGGAAATTTGAGTCTGAAGATATGAACTAGTCTAACACAGCTGAAGAAAGGCCAGTGAGGTGTCCTGCTGTGGTCCTTGGTTCTGTGACATTTTATGACATCCTGGGAAATCCTGGGATACTCAAACTGATGTTTACTTAGGTTACAGTTTAAAGCTAGTCATGGATGATGAGCTAGGGGCTATTTCTCCAGACTGATCAAACTAGTCATAAATGATGGGTCAGAGGCAGTTTTTCCAGACTGACCATTTGTTTTGAAGTTGGAGTTTTTTAGGAACTATATATAATGTTGTAAGAATTGGAGTGGTCAGAGAGCTTCAGATGTTTGACACTTTTCTCTTTTGTAATAAAACCTTTCAAATATACAAGTGAGATGTGTCAGCGGTGGTTTCCTTCTTCATCAACACATCAAGAATCTACCTATTAATAGAAACTTCACCAGTCAGAACAATAGGTGTCAAGATCTAAAGTCATGACTTGTCCATCAAAACTAGGAATGCTAAACCAGGAACTTTCCTCCAATCGATCATTTTCAAGATCCAGAATTCAGCCTTCTCACCCCAGCACATCCAACTCTGTTCTCTACAACAGGGCCACCCAAGTGAGTAAAATCTCTACTAACTTGCTTAAACCACGGCTTTCATTTGTATGGCTCACTTTACACTTACGTTACATCACTCCAGTTATACCTATACAGAATCACACACAGATCAGCCTCCCTGCTCTCTACAAGTGAAGCACATAGAAGCATCATTTGAATCCTACATTTTTTTTCTTCATCTTTTCCGTGATCTGAAGTTGCAGCAGAGAAAGGTAAAGTTGAGCATCAGCACTACATTTCTCTTCTCACTTAGATTAGAAGCTTTAGTTAATAAATGCTTTTTCCAGATAGCAGAGAGTGTGTGGGGGGGGGGGCTTGGGGAGGGGCGAGTTATTGAATCAAGGTTTATTTACACAGCTTTGTGTTCAGTTTAGAAAGGATTACATTTCATGCCCCAGCAAATACCCAATGAACAGCCATGAAAAAAAAATCCAGGCTGGTTGAGAAAGTCAAATATGCTGGGGCAGTGTGAACAGTCAGCGTATAGCCCTTATGTTCTCATTAACTATGGCTTGGAAACACTGTATGGATTAATTTCAAAGTGATAATAAAACAGTAAGAGTGAGAGGAAATAACCTGATATAGAACTCATTTTCAGCTCAGCAAGTCACATCTGGTTAGTTTTGCACATGTGATGAGGATATATCTACAGAGGCCCCCTAGGGTCAGTTCAGAAAAAAAAAGATCCATGTGTAAAACCTGTAATCTTGGTTTCTTGGTTGTGTGTGTGTGTACTGCAATATGTTATTTTTTTATTTTCCAATATAGAACATATTTTTTTAGTTGGATGGTGGAAGGCTACATTACCCATGATCCTCAGCCACCATTGCTATGGAGATGATGCCAGTTCACTTGACTGTAATATATCAAACTGATGAAGATTGACTGATAAGACACACACACACACCTACACACCTACACACACACACACACACACACACACACACACACTGACAATAAATAATCATTTACCTGCAAATCAGAATAATCTTAGCTACATGCACCACTATCATAGACATTATTAACACCAAAATGTACTTTATCATACAAAATATATTTTTAAAGTTACATTTTAAAGATTAATTACATCAGTTCACTCATTTTAATGATCGTTTAGTGGAATTCATATTCTTCTGTGTTAAGTTTCATCCTGTGGATTACATCTTATTTTCTATTTGCTCTTAAAAACTTGGAGTCAAAAAAAGAAAACATCTTAAGCAGGTTCAAATACATTTAGTGACTGTGAATACATCTTAAGGATATTTATTTGAAGTCAGTCATGACTATAGCGAGGTCAGGTGAAAACAAACTTTTTTTAGTTTTAATAAGGATAATTTATTTATTTGCTCCTGTTTCCTTATTCATCCATAATTGTGCATTAATGTTGCTCTTATTGGTCTTAAAAACAACACAAAAGGGCATCTACTAGTAAAATCTACATCATAATAGAAATGTTCTGGATAAAATACATTATGTGGACAAAATATTGGAACTGATGTTTCCAATCAATCAATCAATGTATATGTTTTCTCAACATATACAGTTGAAATAAAATAGGTAGTGTCATTCTAATGATGGAGTTACCTGCAGTCTATCTCAGAGCCAGCATGAAACAATCTTTAAAGATTATAAAAAGCTTTTAAAAACCTTTTTTGCTTTCTATGTAATTATTGAGACATTAATGCAACATCTGTATTGTGCCTTTCACTTTATGATAACTCTGTTTGACTGTTGCAATGCTCCATCATAAGACAGACATCATACATGTTCCATATTGTCTGTTCATCAATACATTAGATTATTTATGTGACAGATTGCAGCCATCAGAAAAACCAAAACACAGACATGTGAAAGATTGTTTCACATACATTCCCCATGACAACATGTCTGTGTACATATCTTTGCATTTGTACTCACAGACAATCAATGATCTGTGGCAAATGATTCATTTTAACCTGCAGAGACAGGGAAGGAAACATATGTACAAAAAATATCAAACCCATAGTAATTATTCTCTGAGGGGATCATCTCATCTTTTCAGTTTTTTCTGTCACAGAAGTTCAAAATCAAATTCTACACACAGTGCTTTATTTAAATGAGCTTCCTGTTGTGCTGCTTCTGAGAGAGGCTGATTTCATTGCCAATTTACATACAAGTTAAATGCTGAAGAAGCATTTCATTTGAGAATATTGGGATGCAAATACCCATAAAGACCAACTGCTGCTGAGTATCAAAGTGAACTGAATGCATCACTGCTTGTGTCCCTTCCACTTTATGCAAACTTTATGTGACACAGATTGAAGCCTTCAGAAGAAAACATAAATGACGGTTTATTTCAAGCATTTGAACCTTTTTCAAAATGTCTGCATGCAAGTAAATCAATGAGCTAAGGTTAAGCTAAGCTAACATTACAAAAGAAAAAACTGATCAAACACTTAACTCTTTTTCTCTCAAACATTGTCACATGATGATTTTTAACCCTAACTCTAACCCTTTTAACACTGTCATGACGAATTTAACATTAGTGTCATATTAATCATATTAGATGTAATTATGCTTTGTGTAAACAGTGAGGAGTCCTGAATTAGAAACCATTAGAAAATGAGTCAGAAGAGCTCTGATGTGGATGTCCCTATGTAAGTTCACTGAGTTCATATTAGAAAACTATACATAAAGAAAATAATATTGCAGTTGAAGTTTAACACAGACTATGGAGTATTCTAGAGACAAGGTTGTTGAATGAAACCAGTTTGAAACGGTGGTGAAGGTCTTTAACTACTGCCAACATGTAGGGTCATTGAGCTTATTGCTATGTCTTATATAAGTAGAGCTTTATATGCCTTTATGAATGCTGTATTTGCCAATGCATGTGTGTTCAATGAACTGCTGGAACTAAGAATTGAGTTTTTCCTAACACCATTCAAAGGGACCAGAGTGACTTTGTTCAGTGGAAAAGAGGACTTCATTCATTCTGTACATTGAAGTGGAGACCATTTCTTCTGTTTTAGAGCTCAATGATCAAATCAAAATTTCAATATATTCTTGGAATTATCAATAAAAGGAACAACTTCCCTTTTAACAATCAAATTTATTTGAGTGCACAGATTATAGGCTGTATTTCTACAGTTTCCTTTTTAGTCTTCCAGCCATTAAAAGTGCATGCCAACATTCACCCATTAACACACGTATTCATACACTGATGGCAGAGGCTACGATGAAAGGTGCCAAACTGCTCATCAGGAGTTCTAATGCTTATTTACACACACTCACACACCTGTGAGCCTACATGGAATATGATTCTGAGATCACGGTCTATAATCAATGTGTACAGATTTCAGTACCGATTTACACATGGATATATTTTTTTTTCTCAGCTGACCACAGTGGGCTCCGTACCCATCAATCAAACCAATTGAAAATGAACTGCATAGCACTCAGATGGAGGTTAGCAATAAATTAATGACATCACCTGCCCTTGTCAATAATTGAAATACCTTTAAAATGGACATTGACATACTTTTTGACTGCACAAAGGGGATGACCTAATGGGATTCCATGTGGACTTTAGACAAACAGTGTATGGGGAACACACATCCAGAAACCCTACAAAGGTGGATCAAAAAAGAACATGAAGGCAAATTCAGATCATTGGCTGTATTTTCTGAGGACGCTTGGGTCCTTCAGTGTTTGCAGCAAGATGTTCAACATGTTTTATCAGACTGTTGTGGCTAGTACTCTCGTCTTTGCTGTGGTGTGCTGAGTGGGGCGGGTATTAAGAAAAAAGATGCCAATAGGCTGAACAAACTGATAAAGAAGGCCCAGTCTGTGGTTGGTCTGAAACTAAGCACTCTTGAGGAGGTGACTGAGGATAGAATTAAAACAAAATTCCTCAAGATCCAGGACAATACCACCCATCCCCTCCATAAAACACTAGAACATCTCAGGAGCTCATTCAGCAACAGATTCAGACTCCCCTGCTGCTCAAGAGAACGTTACAAAAGATCCTTCCTACCCACTGCAATACAATGTACAATGCCTCACTTGCATAATGCAGACTGACCCTAACTACTTTACATGCACTTTTCATCATCAGCATATTTTAAGCTACTTGAACTCAAATTCACAATAGCATTCTGTACATATAACAGTAAGCATATCAAAAGTATTAGAAATTGGTTTAAATCCAAATTGGAAATATTGTCAACTAATATTGGGTTTGAATTGTGCGTGGTTATGCTTGGGAACGAAAATTACACAATAAGTGAACCAATTTAAACAGGCGTGATGCCTCCTGCCTCTTTTAGTTGTAACAGTACGATATCTGTAGTATACCATGTTAGAGACTAGGCTTAGTGAAATGTAATCACTGTCCACACCATGGAAACCCAGCCATTAGCTACTGTAGTTAGCCAGTCTCAATCAAAGTATAATCTACCACACTTACAGAATCTTGAGAAATGAAATAAACAGTAAAATAAGCTGTTTGTTGTTACAAATCCTGTCCAGCCCATTGATATGTTTGTTTCTTCCCTGGTGGTCCTAATTCTGATCAACCTGGCTTACCTCTCTCTTCCTCTTCCCATCTTCCCAGTTAGTTATTTGTCTTCTCTGTTACTTTTCTGTTTGTGTGATGGGCATGGTAGTCCTGTTTCTGTGGCTTAATCTCTATTAGGTTTACTTTTCATGTGGATTTTAGATTGGAGGGAAGAGCTCAGATCCTACAGCCCTTTGTAGGCCGGTCTGGGTGTCTTCTCTTCTTTTTGTTCAGTTTGGCAGGCTCATCAGTTTTGGTTGGCCGGCTCATCGCTTTTTGGTCTTTGCAATCCTGTCTCTCGTTATTATGTTTGGCCCTCTTTGTCACGAGCTGATTCAGAGGGTCGTAACAATCATACATGCATTTTTATCATTTCAAGCCAAGGCTTTAATTCAGCAGAGCGGTGTTTCGATTGATTTTTGGGAGGCATCATTGCAACTTGTGGGTCTTTTGTCTGACTCTTGGGTTCCATTAGATTAACATCATACTGTTGCTATGCTCAGATATTGTCGGAAATGATAATTATGAAACCTTTGACAGGAAATTGAATCATTGAATATAATCCAGGGTATTGCAAAATCAGCCAATATCAATCTAGCTAATATCAGTCAATGGATAGTTGAAGAAGTGTTGTTGAAAATGTCCATGGATGGGTTATTAACCCAAGTGACAGCTCATTGTAACTGTATGAGAATGGACTACAGGGCAGTTTTATAGATCAGTTACAGTTACACATGGATGTTTATGTAGAGGGGGATTTCTGAGACTTGGAAATTTATTTTGAAAGTACATAAGCAATACTGACTTTGTTGTTTATGCTGAACAGTAAAAACAGCATACTGTTACACTGTCTGGAAGATCCAGTGGCAGAGATGCCCTCAAGGCTCAGCCAAGCATGGAGCTCCAAATAGGCCTTTGTATTGATCATTTCATTGGCCTATAGAATCAAACTGCAGCGAACAGCCTGAAGTATTGAATTAATTAGGGCTATGCAAGTGAGTAAAGTGCTGCATCAACATAATTATTGAAGAAACAATTATGTTAACAACTCTTTTACTGGGAGCAAGCTGACTCTGTATTTCATTTTTCATGGATACTCTGCAAAATGGCACAGTTTGTGCTTTCACAATAACAAAACATGTATAATGAACAGCTTGAGAGTGCTAAAGCATAATTAAAATCTGCTCCGACTAGACTAGAAGACTGTCTGGATTGTGGAAAGAGTCGGGTGAACTTCTGAGATTTGTGAAACATTTCTGTTCATTTTTACCAGACCACCAGTGTTAATGATTAAGTATACAGATTTAATTTGAAATGATTGTGGTTTAATGTTAATGTGACAAAAATCTGGATCACTTTTAACCCCTGAACAAACATTAACCAAACAAGAAAAGAACGCTCAACCTTATTGTCTTTATATCTTGAATGTACATAAAACATAAATTAACATAAGTTTAACGTTCAGTTCCTCTAACAAGAAGGGTCATGGCTCTGAGACTGGACACATTATCCTCATATCCTCTAAGCGCTGGTATTTTATGTACTAACAAGTATCTCAAGAATACATACCTTTTCCCCATTATTGGTCCCAAAGGACATAGTTCATAGTTCAAGCAACAATCTTCAAATGAAGTGCTCAGACTTCATTTAAGTGATGTTGCCATGGGAACTGATGGAAACAATGGCCAACACTCTGAAAATAAGACTCCAGTTTTAAAGAGCATTCATAAATGTGTATGATTCCAAACTAAAGTTGGGTGTTTTGTTGAAGTTACTACTGTACAGTAAGAGCTGAGATATCAGCTGTGAAGTAGAGACACACAGAGAAGCTGAGAGCCACACCTGCAGTGCAGATCTGTTAAAATTCTCAATAAAATCTTGAAGAATTGAATAAATCAGCTGTGCGACCTTCCGAACATTGTCCTTCAGTTTGTAGAACACAGTTTCTCTTGGAGCAGAAACTGATGACTGCTGTGCACTATGAAATTCATATGATGTGTTTTCTAGCTGAATACAATCATCACTTTTGTTAGTAAAAAGCTGCACAAAAAGGAAATAAACAAATCATTTCCATTTCAAAGTTTTTCAGAACAACTTTTCATCTCACACAGCTATTAGACTCACTGTGTGCTCTCTTTTTCTACTTGTAGACACAATAAGAGCTTTTCACATGGCTCATTATGGACGTATGGCTGTTATGAAGCTGTATTTGGATTATTTCTGTGTACATTCTTAACACCTGAGCCAAATGAGTGTGTGTGTAGGTAGGTCATAAGAAGATCCACACACAAAATTTCACTTAGGAAATAGATATAAACAATTCTGCCAGCTCATCTGACTGTCACTAAAGACACCACACCACAAAAAGGGGAATAAATAATAATGTTCATTTAGTAATATACCTACTTACATATGTTCCCAATACCTATCCATAACTACACACAAACAAGTTTAATATATACTTAAACATGGATGAACTAATGCACCCACAAAGGCTTCACATGTATAATACATTTAGAATGTGTGTCGATGTAAAAACGCGTAAATATATGCACATATATTTCACACTCCAACAATCTGGAAATAACACACCTTTCATATGATATTGGCCCATAAAGTTGATGTGGCTAATGTGTTATCAAACTATTAACTGTATGCACATGCAGTAACATTAGCATTTATTTACAGTCTTCCCTTAGCAATAAGTAGTTTATTCAAGTATACTTATTTTATACTAAAACTGAGGCACTATACTTGAAGTTTACTTTTTCTATACTATATTTTATATACTTAAGAATAGTATAGTGAAGTATACTTGGCTTATACTGAAAAGTATAAAGAAAAGTCTAAGACTAAGTACATTAATACTAAAACTTACAGCTTATACTTTAATACTAAAGCTTGTACTTGTACTTTAGTATACTTTTTACTTCTTTCTGCCACAAAGTACTAATACTTAGTATATCTTGATCCAAGTACAGAATAAGGTCAAGTCATTGACTCGTGCTTACATTTCATTTAGCAGAATAAAACTGTTTTTAGCTTTGAGGTATTACCCCTGTTATAAACTTCATATAGTATAGAACTAGTACAATGGCACTATATAGAAGAGTGGACTTGTGCCATACTTTAAGTATACTTCAATACACTAAAATGTGGACTAGAAGTATATAACTAGTACACTAGTAGTATATAGATGAGTGTACTTGTAAACTTAAAATGACCTTATAAAGTATACTTAAAGTATACTTTCATAAACTTAAAAATGTTCCAATTTAGTCCGAAGAGATATTGAATTAGTATACTTTCTCGTACACTACAAGTATATGGTCCATAGTATACTTGCTATACTTATACTTACACTCAAGCATACTTAATAAAATGAACTTCAAGTATACTACTTTTTGCTTAGGGTTGTTTGTGTCCACTTGATGATGTAAGATAACCAGTGGTGGACAGTAACGAAGTACAAGTAATTCGTTACTGTACTTAAGTAACTTTTTAGCGGATCTGTACTTTACTTGAGTATCATTGTTTTGTGAGACTTTATACTTTGACTCAACTACATTTGGAAGAGGAAAATCTTACTTTTTACTCAACTACTTTCCAAAAACCTGTCGTTCCTTTCAATGTTCCTTTCCACAACATGCATGCATGACCAGCTGCTGTGACAGGTCCAAATGAACGTGCACCGCAAGTGTACCAATCAGAACACATCGTGTGTCGAGCAGTTTTGGCCCGGCCCCCTACCTGGCTACTTGTCCCAACTTGCCTTCTCCTCCATCCATATCTCTATTAGCATTCATTTGACAAAGTTTCGCTGTCCAGTAGCCTGCCCTGCCAACACATGGAAGTTAAAGAAATATGTGTCTAGTGTGGTTTTCCCCCTCCCTATTAATTCCTAATCAGGTGATTTCCATTTAGTATGATGTGCTTATGATAATTTCAAAAGATATCAATACCAGATATCACAAATGGAAAACATTTTGTTTTCAGGGTGGTGTTAGTGGGCTTTTTAACCTTAAATGACTTGATTGAGTGTATAAAGGACATACCAAGACATTGGAACTACATTACACCAAATTACTTTTACTTTTGATACTTAAGTACATTTGAAGCCAAGTACTTTTATACTTTTACTCAAGTCGACATTTAAAGGGAGCACTTTCACTTTTACTGGAGTAATATTTTACACTAGGTATCTCAACTTCTACTCAAGTACGTGGTCTGTGTACTTCGTCCACCACTGAAGATAACTCTGGCTTGGTCTCCACCAACCTCTGAGAAAAAAAAAATTGTGGCTCCTAAGTTGCTAAATGCTACACTGTGTTCACGGGCCGGTCTCTAACTGTGTGTGCTGGTGATGCTGAGCAGGTTGTGTACAGTGGCTTTATCACAGTTTATTTTACATTGAACTAGCTGCTGCTGAGAGCAGTGCAATGAGACTGAAATATTGAAGTTGCTAAGCCGAATCAATGAGCTGGAAGATGCTGAAATGCTCTACAGAGCTGAGAGGAACTGCAGAGTTAGTGAAACCTCTATTGGTTTGTCTATGTCTGCTTTATACAACTCCCATCACACTACACAATTTGATCCTTGGTGATATAAAACATTGGTTAATCAGGTGCTCAATAAACAATGTTTATATATTTTTAATATGTGTACTCAAGTACTAGAGTTCTAGAAAGAAAGGACAAAATAAAACAGAAAAAGAGACAAAATAAATAATGGATGAGACTGAATTTAAATAAGTTGACTGTCATAGTTTTGTGTATTCAGCTATAGTATAGTATAGTAATAGCCTTTAATATGCAGCACATCTTTAAAGCCTGTGTAAAGTCAGAATAAATATGTGTTCTGAGTTTGACATACCACAGTAAAGTGTGTTGTTAACCACCCTGCCAAATTTGAATGATTAAAAAAAAATCGCAAATATATGAAATTAGGCTTCAAAGTTGTGTAAAACTCAGCCTCTTTCTCTGCTGCCAAACGCTGTGGGAGTACCTGCCGAGTTCACTGAAACACCGCCCCCTACCAATTGTCACCTGTCAATCAAAGTCACCACCTCTACCTGAAACATGGACGCTACAGCTCTTTCTGCTGCTAGCTCACCTGCTAGCTCGGCGACTAACTGGCTAACTGGCTAACTGTAGACTGTATTGGTAATAGTTAGATGTAGTAACAATAACTGGCCACTAGGCAGGTTAACCACTGAGGAGAGCAGACTCTCGGTCTTATATAGTAGAGGAGGGACCAAGAGTACGCCACTACGTTATGGAGTAGCCCTTTCTTGCATGCTCAGAAAATCAGGAAAAATGAGTGAATGAGAAACAGTTTAAGGCTCTATCTGCATAGTTATCAGCCTTTGCACATGTTTTCTGTAACCATTTTCTAACATGTATAATATGTTTGGAAGTAAATTAATGAATTGACTTTACACAGACTTTAATTTCTTTTAAAAATGGTGCCTGAGTGATTGAATCATTATCACTTGACAATAAATTATAGATTTCACAAGAAAACCTACTTTTAACTACTGTTTAAAACCTACTTTAGTAAAAACCTACTGTTTCCTTTTCTTTCCAATGCTGTGTTGATTGATTTTTTAATCCTCTGTAGGTCACACCAAGAAAGTGCTATTTAAAAAAATCCATGACAACGTAAAACATTGATTTTTTCTCTAATTGACCCTAGATATTATGTTTTACAGACCTCTACACAACTCATTTGTTGAGCATTCAAAAAAAAACATGTCAGAGACTCACTCTGTTTGTGATGAAAAAATGAAAGTCAACTTCGAAAATGTCTGCAGCAGGATCTCTGATGTCAGCAGTGATTTGTGTTATTCTACGTTTATACACTAGCACAACCATAACACAATCTGATGGTCTGTCTGTGCATTACATACCTCATACAAGTGCTAAAGATTGCCCAAAAAGTTAAATGGGTTCAATAGATTTAGTTTTTGAGCAGATATCATGACACACAGTAACCAGTAACAGTTGAGCAGACCTACACACAACATATAACATCAACCCACAACAGTCTCAGCAATAAGGAACAATTCAAAAATAAATGTAATAGAAAAGAAGAGTTATAGTTCACATACTTAAACCTTGTGTGTATGGACACACTTACTTCCATGCATACACACACATACACTCATATACAACAATTTGAGCCCATTAAGAATGTATCCACATCATTTAGAAATAAGTATTCCCAAAATACTACATGTATTTATTTATGAATTAACCATATTAGTTCTAAAATAATAAATACACATATGTACACCCTTACCTAGACAAGAACAACATGAAACAACAAGCAAATAGAATAATAATAACACAACAATAATAATAATTATTATAATAATAATAATAATAACAATAATTAAAGCTGAAAGCAGCGGTGAACGGGCCCTCACCCCCCCATGCATGTCGGTTTACAGATACAATAGGGCTTTGCTCTGGTCAGCACTCAGGCCCTAATATTAATATTAATAATAATAATAATGTTCACTGTTGTGGGCGATTTACATACTACAGTAAAATAAACTGTAGCCAGTGGCAGCCTACATCAAAACATGCTGTTAAAATAATTAGCCAGTGTAAATGATGTGCCATGTCCTCTCGATGAGTTTGCTTCCTGTCTTAGACTTCTTCCTGACTCAACCAACGCATGCTACAACGACTCAACCCCGTCGTGACCCGGAAAAGAAGTCATGAATAAATTCATGGTGTTCCTGGCAGACAGACCAGGATAAAGACGCATATTAAAGACGTTCCTGAAGTTCATGTTCAGGTTTCAAGACAAACAGGAGTCTGTGTTGTGTAACCGTCAAAAAAAGAATTCAATCCAGCCCAAAATGAAAACACAGATGGAACACAGCAACCACAACTCCTCCAACAATCACCAATGCTCTTTGTGTTAGCATGCAGAGTGCTGCGTGAGATGACTGTTAGCCTCTTCTGTGGTTTTCGGAGGCCTTTTAAAGCTGACAGAGGACCATTTGGGGAAACACAAAAAAGCCTTTAAAGAGATGGCAAAAAGCTCTAAAACTGTGCCTAGAATCTATCGCAATGTACCGCCACAAGATCATGAGTGAGGTCTCTGGCACATTATATCATTAGAGTGAGAAGTTCTGCTCTATTTCGTAAACTCCCTTATGTATCTCATCGCAGGCCTGCCCTATTATAGTAATACGATTCCTAACCACCTCTGCTACAGATGTCCTGGAGAGCTGTGAGATATATTTCGATCCAGCGTTCTCCAGCTTCTGGCTCTCTGATGATGCCGTTTGCTTCAACCGCAGCTCTTTTTTAGTCATTCCTGAGCTCTGAAGGTTGATCATGATGAAAGTGCTCTCAGCTGGCACAAGGAATCTCAACGATATTTGCAATCTAAACACTTCATCTGCTCAACCAAGAAAGGAAAAAAAGATGATTAATAGCTCCAGTCAGGACATTTCACAGATAAATATAAACCAGGTGGACACGGATGAAGAAAAATGACAGTCGTTGAGGCTCCTTTCGTACTGCTTGGTAGATCCTCTTAACACTATAGCAAGCTGGTTAATAAAATGACAAGAGAAAACCGGCTCAGCGCTCAGCTCCATTCCTCCAGGTCTGCTGAAGCCTGGTAATAATGATAAAACATGTTTAGCCAATGCATTGTGTCATATTTCATCTGGTGGTCAAGGAATGCCAGGAATTCATATTGCAGCAGATGGGTGAGGCATATGTTAGGGGAGATCCTGTGATTAGGAATGCACACACACACACACACACACACACACACACCTCATCCATGTAAAGTACAGTTTGGTATTCATGTGAGCTTCATTAAGCTGACAGTAAAAGCCAAGGTTAAAATAATCCTGAGGTCATGTATGTGTTGATTTTCAGTGTAAAGGGATATTGCTTCTTATTTTAATCCCTGAACAGTGTAAAATGAGATATTCCTTTATTAGTCCCACACACATTTACTGTATTACAGCAGCAAAGTGGATAGTAAAAATAGAAGAATGTCAATAAAAAAAGAATAAAGAACAATAAATAACAGGAGCAATTTAAAAAATACAAAGGTAATATTGGTGTTCAGCAGTGTTGAACAATGTTCCTTTTAAAAGTATGTAATTACATTAGAAAGTTACTGCTATTAAAAAGTCATTTTTACCTTCTGAGAAAAGTAACTGGGTAACTTTAGTGTTACTTTGTGATTCCTCATGTAGTTTTAGTCCAGACCTCCTTTAAATATAATGAGTGTACCATCATCACACAGCCAAGTCTGACCCATCATCTGTAAATCTTTACACTAATAGCAGGAATGACACACACTATGTCTCATTTACAGCTCTTTATTGGACTAAAGTGGTTTCTCTAACATAAGCTCACATACAAGTTATAAACTCCATCCAGGCTTTTAAACACATGTACATCACTGCTACAGACCAACACACACAACCTGCATGTTACTGGAATGTTCTTGCTCTGATTTGCCCTTAAATAGACTGTACTGTATATAGCACTTTTCTAGTCGTTATGACAACTCAAAGCGCTTTTACATTACATCTCATTCACCCATTCACACACATTCATACACTGATGACAGGAGCTACCACACAGGGTGCCAACCTGCTCATCAGGAGGAAGCTAACCATTCATACATCGTTGGCGCAGCAATTTTAGGGTTAAGTATCTTGCCCAAGGACACATGGCCATGTAGACTGGAGGAGCCGGAGATCGAACCACCAAACTCCCAACTGGTGGACGACTGCAAATTCTCTGTATGTATGTAACAACTGAGTACTTAAATTGTGGACCTAACGCATTAGGTTACTTGTTACATCAAAAAAGTGATCCAATCACTCTGACGCATTACTTAGTGACACATTGAGTGATAATACATAGTATAGAATGATATATATTGCACATTTGAACTGAAAACAGAAGTATACCTGAAATACTAATATTACACAGTAGTGTACATTCTAAAGTTGAATTGTTGTTGTTGGTGGTGATGGTGTGAGGTTTACTGGGAGCAGTGCTGATTGTACAGTCTGACAGCTGCAGGGAGGAAGGACATGCCATATCATTCATTCACACACTTTGGTTGAAGGAGTCTGTCACTGCAGGAGCTCTGCAGTACAGGTGGGAGTCATCGTTCATCATAGATGACAGTCTGGCCATCGTTCTCCTTTCTCTTGCCTCCTCCACCAGATCAACGTGGCATCCTGGGACAGAGCTGGCCTAGAGTAAATGCAGTTTTTTGTAGCCACTCTAGCAAAGAAAGACAGTTTTGTTTGGTAAGTCCACAACTTTGGAACAATTTGAAACATCTTAACTACTGGATGGATTTTATACAGACACTCATGTTCCCCAGCGGATGCACTCTACTGACTTTGGTAATCAATAACTTTGGTGATTCCCTCACTTGTTCTTTGTGCGCCTCTATGTCACCATTTTAAATTGTCCAGTATATTTTTAATGTAATTCCTGACTACCAACATCAACCTCAACTGTGCTTTGTCTATAATGCTAATCAGCAAATGTTAGCACGTTAACACACAAAACTAAAATAGTGAACACAGTAAACATTACTCACTAAGCATCAGTATGTGAGCCTTGGCTTTTAAATCAAATACAGCTTCACAGAGCTGCTAGGCTACATGTCAGAAATCACTATACTGCATTAATTGATCTCCTTCTTAATTGAGTGTTCAGAGTATAATTTCCGCTCAATATAGTGCCAATGACATTCCCACATATGCAATAGAAAAAGTAATGTCCACTGCACACTACTTCCTGCTGACAGTTCCAACATTTTAAATAGAAGCTGAGTTTTGACACACTATTATTTGCAGGTGTGTTGCACAGCTGTATTTTTTGCATATAACAAATGCAATGCACTGAATTGTGTAATGTTAGTAGATAGTGGTGAATTGTCTTTGAAGAATATGCTTTCCATCCCTTTTTTTTGGAAACGTTAACATAAAATGATTAAATAATTGAATTCATTTTCTACACTGAAACACAAGACTGTCAACATAAGCTAAGATAAGAAGGGATTTGCATTTCCAGTGTATTCTTGTCAAAATGTTCCTAGCAGCTATAATGGCTTTTTGTAGCATAAACATTTAACATAAATGAGACACAAATAGATGTTGGTGTCATGTTTCACTATTCCTTGTATGTCATTTAGTAGTAATTGTACTAATGGCCAAATTAACATGTGGGAAAATGGTTACAGCAGTTTATTTTATTTTTTCTCTAAAGCTGGAAAGCCAGCAGTCTTAAAACACTATCTCTAGTTAAGAAGCTGTTTAACGCAGCTCTGATATGATGTTCTGTGACCTTGAAATCCAATTGTGTTATCAGTGTTTGAACAAGCAGCCATTTTGCTGAGCCATATCACACGCTTGGCTAGTGGCATGAAAAATGAACTGAGCCACTCCAGTCTGTGCAACACCACCCGCACATACAGTACTCTAGGATCAGATATGAACACTGTTATATTGATGGAATAATGATTATTTGGGTTTGCCAAAGGCTGGGGTTTTTTAATTATTAATTGGATGCTGATAGAGGGGAGGGGGGGGGGTGTCTCTGACTCCATTTAGTCGGCATAAGATGTGAAAAGAAGATTCTGATGCAACTTTTTTGCAGTGTCTAAGTGAATTCCAACAGATATACGTAGTAAAATCATCAATCAACACAGCTTTCTAACCTTCATGCTGAAGCTGCCTCTAGGTCACATTAGAAGCATCTCTCTCGTCTGGTTTTTGACAACCAAATATAATCAATCAAGGAAATCACACATTATCTTGGCACATGCTTAGACTGTCCACCTGTTGCACATTAAAAAGCTTTCTATCTTATCTAAATATCATCCATAACATTGTGACTTTTTGTTATGGGGTGTTATGAAACCAAAGCTCAAAATGGGTCCGAAATGGAAAGGGGTAACATGATCTTAAATGGAAAGGGGTAACATGATATATAAGAAGCATGCCACATTTCATGTCATGACTTTGTGTTTCAAGGTTTTGGTGTGTTGTTTAATGGCATTGGTTAGGTTTAGAGACAAACACTATTAGGTTTGGGTTAGGGAGATATCATGGTTTGGGTTAAAATGACCAGTAAAATGAGTCCAGATAAGAAATGAGTCCTGGTTTGTGGTTTCAAACCGTGCTTGAATGCTACTTCAGAAACTTTTTGCCAACTAACTTTTTCACCATCCGCCCAATATGACTATTGACTATTGTCATTATCTGAAATGCATCACTTCTCCTGTCACTCAAATGTAACTACAGGTTGCTTATGACTCCATTTGTGACCTAAATGGTGTGAAATGACACATGAAATAACTTAAGAAATCAGCAGGTTATTCATATGTTTGGTGACACCAGACTGAAAGGGATCATTCTCTGGGGAACATGAACGTGTTACATAACCATGACAATCTGTATCTTATAACTTATGACTTAGTGGGAATTTGGGCCTGGTGGTGGCATTTTAAATCTGCTTAATAAATAAATGTGATTTGATGTCACCTAACTGGTAATAACATTTTGCTTTGGAAAAAATGGACACACTGACAAACTAATACAATAGCCTCAGTTAAAAACTGTTTTTATGCAAAAGCCATAACTGTTCTAAATGCTCAGAAAACCTGATTTTGTTGATTTTTTGGTGCAATATTAAAGGAAATTATGCAATCATGACAGCAGCATGTGAAATGATTTGTATTATGTGTTTCAGTGTTTTAGTATTAAATATTTATGTTTTTATAATTATACTGTCTTTTATAAGCAGTTTTTTAAACTTATGGCACAAGTAAGGATTTCTTTAAATTTTGTTGTACATATACAATGACAATAAAATTCTATTCTATTGTTCTATTCTTTACCAAAATTAACCATGTCTCTGTTACATAGATTGTCCATCAAAGAACACTGATAACTATACAATAACAAACAAAAGCAAATAAACACTTCCTCATTAAAAATGTTCATGGGTTTGTGTTTAGTTAAACGTGTGTCAGGTATCAAAATATTGATATCAATATGGGGATTGATGCTAAAATCCAGTATTGTGTAGGCTAGAAGCTACAGGAGTTATCCATGACCACACAATAACACATCAGCACCACTCTCACGCCTAGTTCCATAACTCCAGGATACAAGACTAGGTTATTTTTAAAGCCCTGCTTCACCAAAACTAAATTCAGTTAAACTAATGTGTATCATGGCAGCTTACACTGAAAGACAGAAATAAATACAAATACAATCAGGAGTAGTTTGGAGCCAGGCGTTCTGTTTAGTCTCATTTTTTCCCTCATCTGCATTTCTCTTTTTCATTTAACTCAAATATATCACACCAGGAATACAATCAGTTCAGTTCACTCTTAAAATGCAACAGTAAGTTTCGCGACACATAGTGAATTATTATTTTGTCTCAAGACAATGAGGATATGCTGTTAATGAACGTATTTGGCATGTTGACAACAAGTTGTTACTGAATGAATGAAATGTTTTTGTCTCAACTTACTTTTTTTTCTTTGTACCAAAATATCCAGTCTTGCATGAAATATCTGCTGTGGTAACTACAGCATCATTTAACCTTTTATTGCTATATTTAGACACTGGCAGCATGTTTTTAAGGTTATGGAAAGATCATAATCCTGGTTTAATACAGAAAAACCTAAACCACACACACTCACAGCTGGATTTGCATTACAATGCAATATTATAGTATGATAAGTATGATTCTCTCTCTGTGTGTGTGCTTAGTCAATTGTGGAAATGGTATTTCAAATATCACAGACCTTTTTTATCTGTTATGGGTCTAATTTGCCTAATCTACAACTTCTTCAGATATGGTAAAAATGCATACAGGCATGCAAGACAGGTCCCCCTGATTCCATCCTTTATTCAATCATATTTCAATGCATACATTTCATTTTAATTTGAATAAAGGCTCTTAAGGTCAGCAAGGAAAAGACCCAAGCACAACAGAGCTGCAATCTGTGGAAAAAAACATTCCATCTACATTATATAATTTGGCATAACTGACCAAAAAACGGACCATCTACTCCCAGACATTTGGCTCACACTTCCCATTTTCATACTCGTTCTGTAAATGCTTGAGCCATGAACACAGTTTTCCAAATTACCCAATTATCAACCACAGCTCATGAACATTATCAAATTGTGTGACATTGCTTTTAAACTTCAGGAAAGTAAATCTGGAATGTTTTATCTGGTGAATAATTCCAGGTGAATACATGGAGTTCAAGTTACTGAATGAACTGTATATGTAGTAAACAGCCACTAGTTTCTTAGAAGAATAAGACAAGGAGCTCACATATAGTGAACATGAGCTCTGAAACATCTGTTTCCTGATATACAGGATTTGGATACTCAACCATGGATCATCTTCCTAGTTGAAGGAAGTAGAGGAACTGACCTGCTGGTGTCAGGAAGGTCAGCAACACTCAAGAGCTGATAGCTGACTTTGGGAAGAAGCAGGGGAGGAACTATGCCCTCCTTAATATCAACAGGTTACTGATGGAGAGGGTGGACAGCTTCCCGATGTCCTGACCATGGGGTTGCAAGGCGGAGACCGTTTCACCTCAGACACATGAGGAAATCCAGGATATCCTCTCAAACTCAAGGAATTTCTACTCCTGCATCAAGAGAGTCATGATGAGGAACATCATGGTCTGATATGGAAACAGCATTGAGCAGGACCGAAAGTCCCTGCAAAGAGTGGTATTGTATGTTTGGCTGACCATACATTAGGTGGTGCTCTACTCTACTTGAATGATATTTAACACCAGGCACTGCAAGGTAAAAGTTAGAAGAATCATTCAAGATCCCAACCACCTGGATAACAACCTTTCCTTTTTCTGCTGCAGTTGGGAAGAAGATACCAGATACACCAGATCAGCACTCAGGGGCTCAGGAGGTGCTTATACCCTCAGACAAAAGAATCCTAAATGAGGTTACTACCTAAGACTACACCCCTCCAACTCCCTTGCAAGCCACCATACACATATATTAATTACCATTCCTGTACTTTTTAATGCACAAATTAAAGTCCATGTAAAGTAAGAATAAATATGTGTTCTGAGTTTGACATACCACAGAAAAGTGTGTTGTTAACCACCCTGCCAAATTTGATTGATTAAAAAAAATCACCAAATATATGAAATTAGGCTTCAAAATGTGTAAAAATCTGCCTCTTTTTCTGCTCCCAAACGCTGTGGGCGTGGCCGACGAGTTGGATGAAACCCCGGCCCCTACCAAGTGTCACCTGTCAATCAAAGTCACCACCTCTACCAGAAACATGGACGCTACTTCTGAGAGCTTTCTGCTGCTAACTCAGCTGCTAACCCGGTGACTAACTCGGCTAACGGTACACTACAGCAGCAGGGGCGGGTTTATGCTAATCAGACCCCGACCACTAAATCCTGAACACAAAAATCTTGAAACACAGTTTGTGAAGCCTAGCTCCACAATTCAAATCTAAATGGTTGAAATGCTTTTTACACCTTTTTTAGAAATACATTTACTGACACTGACAGGGTTACATTTTACTGTGATTGTACCTCATGTGATTATGTGACAATTAAATTAAAATATACTAAGATAAATAGATTGATTGATTCCCTGCAACAGGCTGTAAAATAGCAGTTGTACAGAGAAGTGTTTAAACCAGGGAATCGATCAAATCCAATGGGGCCAATGGAAATCTATATAATGACAAAAAGACGGACGATTTCAATAGCTACAATTTCACATGGATATAAAGTTTCAGCTTTCACACCGGGCCGTTGAACCCTGGACATTTGATTTACACAACTTGTCAGGCTATCAGAGACGGCAGGAAACACTGGCTGACAAAATCAAAAGAGCCAAACTGGGATTAAGAGGCTGTTCGGCTTCCCCTTGCACCCGCTCCTCTCCCAGTCTGAGGTGGGTTATTAGAATGTAACCCACAGAGTCGGCTTGTCTTGGCTTACACATATCGCTGGCATTTCCTCCATCACATCCAGTCACCGCTGTGCATTTTTCCTTCTCCGGCTCAGGCTTTTTTTTTGGGCCCTGAGCCAAGAGCTTACATCAAAGTGCATTGACTCCTTGCATATTGTACCACGTTAAGGTTAATATATTCTATTTATGATAAGCTTTGAGGGCAGCTTGATCGAATATGTGACAATCGCTGTTAATCATAACCACTCTTGTTGGATGTTGGAACTGTAAGGTCAAGGAAACACTCAGATGGTTGTACTTGGGAAATGTCAACTAATAAGGTTGTGTGTGAAAGAAAGAAGCTGACAGGCTGAAAGAGAGAGAGAGACAAACTATGAAATGTGGACACTTTTACAGATTTTATAGTTTTACAGAATCTGATCACTTTTACAGAATCTCTAGCCAGAAGACGTGTAATGTTGTTCTATGTCAATACTACTACTAAATAAGTATTACTATTCCACCAAAGTGCATGTAAAAAAAGCATAATTTTGTGGATGTGTGTTATAAGCAGAAACCTCCATTTGTTTCCATCCATCTTTCTAGGTATAATGTATTTTATAGTGGGTTAAATGACTACATTTATATGAAAGGTGTCACTTGTGATGAACCAAACAGGAATTATTACCCTATTCTGCAGTTCCTGCTTCATTAAGCTTTTCAGTAGCTGGGTTTGTTGTGTGTTTAGTTTTCTGGTTGGCAAATTCATCACACTCACATCAGCCTTTTTAACAGCAGCAAGCAGCCTCCGATTAACCTCCATACATGTTGGGCACCAAAGTATTTGGCAGCTAAAGAGACAGACATTTCTCACAGGAGGCATTAGTACCTTCAGGGTTTTTTTCATTGAGGGCCCCTTTCTGCTCAAGGGACTTGCCCCAATTGCCCATATGGTACAGTATATCTGGCCTATGACAGGAGGAGGTAGAGACTAAAACAGAGCTAAAAGTGAGTTAATATTGGGCTTACATTCATGAGGTTGACACTAACACGACTCTAAATGAATGTTTCTCTGTGTCTGCTGGATGGGTAAATAGGCACTATATGAAACTGCACTGTAAAACCAAAATATGTATTACAGCTAATGCCTAATGTGAGTTAAATTTGGAATATTGTGATTATGGTAAAAAACAATATATATATATATTTTTTCTGGCAATTAGTAATATTGGATACTTACTTGTCTTTTTTAACAATCAGTGCAACAACATGGCTAGTGTGAATTCATAATATTATATGTTATAACATGATATTGCTTCACTGGTTAACACAATATGATAGAGGCCAACATTACCCTGATATTACCTTAGTATTGTAGAAATGTGTTGTTGCCCATAACGACAACCAATATTACCCATCACTACTCTACAAAACCTATGAGTCAGTTGGCTTAAAATACATCATCCTTATGCAAACATCATTTCCAGTTGTGTTCTCCGTCTCCTATGGTGGAAACATTGGTACGAGTGAGTCTGGGATCAATCACACCTCTGCTTCTCTCAGCTCAAGCACAGAGTAAAAACCCTGCAGGGGAACTGTCTACATTTTTTTGGAGCTTTCGGAAGGTTAATCACTCATAATTGCACCTCTGGAGATGCATGTCCCTTTCCCTTATGTTGCTCAGGGCTGGTTTGCTCAATGAACCAGAAATGAATTCCAAGAAGTAAGAAGGTTGAGCAGCTTTCTGTTAAGTTTACTCTCCTGTCATAAATAAGACGAGCAAAGTTCACAACACATTTTATGACCGTTCTTTTAATTCATTTTATATTGGTTATTTTTTATGTCTTAAACTGTAATTTGTATATCTTCAGATTATTTTTTTCTATTATCGACTTATTTTTATTGGCAGTATTATCCTATTCATTTCATCAGTATGTAATTATTCATACATTTTAATACCTGTGCTATTGATTTCTATTGTTCCTCTTGTAAAACACTTTGATCTGCATTTTATGATATGAAGGCTGCTGTATAAATAAAGTTTATTATTATATTATTATTATTATTATCATTATGTGGAGCCAACGCTTGGCTCTGGATGTGTCTGCTTCCTCCAGGGGAGATGATTAATACCCAACAAGACCTGCTGTTCACTTCACACCCACTGCACTGCTCACAGCTCATATCATCACCATAGCCACACACATGCACACACACATGCACGCACACACACACACACACACACACACACACACATATATATACACATATACACATACACACACACACAAAGGCACATTTCCTTTTCTACATGTGAGAATCTTGGCTATCTATGGCTTAAAACTAAGCTCAGTGTGAGAATATCTAACATTTCTAATGTATTCATTTCTCCTCAATCTGACTCAGTTAAATATATTTTGGTTGCCAAAGTCCAGCACTGACATACTTCTGTTTCAATGTGTTGTTATTAAAATAGCCATGAATGCCATTTAAATAATGCAAAAAGAAGATATGAACTTGTTGCATTTAACATACTAACATACTGTTCAGTGTCTATTGTGACCATTCTTTTTACATTTCATTCATTTCATTCAGCTATAAAAACACCATATACACATTTCCTTATGTGACCCATAGTATACTGAAATGGAAACAAAATGCATCATTTAACAAAAATATTGTGCTGCTGATACACACTTTTACATATGCAAATGTATTAATCTGACCTGTGTTTATTCAAAAAACTTCAAAAATCAGCATTCAAACATGTTGTATTCATCGTATTCTATAACATGTTCTCCTGGACCATTCAGTCATTGTGAATGGGGTTTTTTCCCATAAGATGAATCAAACTGAAGGATTTACAACATATATTAATAACTGATGTGGAATTTATGAATGTGAATTGGTGTAGAGAGTAATTAGGAGTCAGAATATGAACAGTATGTGAGGGTTAACTGTAGGTTAAACTGTATGTGACTGATTTGCTGTTCTCTTCATCTGTTTTTCTTTGCTTTGCAGTCTTTGGCATCTCGCTGCTGATTGTGGTCTGTGAGATGTGCTCAGTTTTCTAAGTGATATTCAAGGAATTCTTTATAAATCGCTTGTTTCAGTCTGATAAATATCACCTGTTGATGATGAGGGGAACGTTTTCGTGAGATGTGATCATCGCCATAATTGACATCGCTGAAATTTCCACAAACAAAGACACATTTCAAAGAGTAAAAACTCATTTTAAAAAAGTCCTGCTGTCAGAAATCAGCAGACATTTATCAGTGTTAGTAGTTGTATTAGATGAGCTGAAAAAAAAGAGAAAATCTGAATCCAGCTGCCAAAAACGTATTATCAGACCATAAAGAGGGAATGCTTTGATGTGAAATTAGATACTAAAAATGTCTTTTTAAAGCAAAGGGCTCCATGACTCATATGAGAGGCAGTCATGCTATATATTGTAGCCTACAGTAGGTGACACTGTCAGCTGCAGCACCACATGATACTGGACAGAGAGCTGCAGCTGTTTACAACCACAGAGATGTAGAAGCTGGTGTACTGAAATATGCCACCAAAAATAATAATAATAATAATGATAATAATAATCTCAGAACTGGCAGTCATGATGATGTAATGAACAGAATATTTAGCTTTAAATGTTGAATATATTTTATATGAGTAAATGTTGGTATGCTTTGAACAACAACTTCATTCCGATCCAGGCATTATGTTCTCAGGTCTGTGGATGAAGGTAGACCATCTGTTCATGGCTCATATGGCAGATTGGACCATTTGTTAATTACAATAAAAATAGTTCATTTCTAAGAAGAAGTTCCACTGAACACCACACATTCTTTAGTTTAAATCATTCATACGTGCCATTTCAGGATGACTCTAGTGTTTGTAGAATGAGGCTCACTGTTTGGTCTGGCCAGCAATTACTGCTGCCTCAAATTGTAACCATGACAAATTACACTATATGAACAAGGCTGCCAGTTTTGACTTAAGTCTGGAGTGAGATTTGTTCCGGGGGGGGGGGGGGGGGGGGGGATACTGCTTATTTTTGTTCATAATAAAATGAGTATTTGTGGTCAGTTGACTCACTTGACCTCTCTCTGGCCTGATGAAGCAACACTTTTTTCTTTGCCTGGTTGAGTTTTTAATTGGGAGGGTGTCTGGGTGTCGTACCCCAGGAGATAGAATGTCATGTGAAACTGATTTAGTGCATCTCTGCACCAAGCAACTATTTGGATTAAGTGAAGGAACAGCCAACTGCACTGGTCTAGATTGAGGATGCTATACAAAAACAGATCTATTTAAATGATATGTAGGTTCAGGTTGCAGGCGGATAGGTCATCTCTAAGGTCAAACAAGAACACACACTTTATATAAATGACAAAGCCAAAACACCTGAGGTTGCTATTCTCAATATTCACAAAACCATATCTAAAGTCTAACAACAACTAATTGAAAGAATGAAATGGGAATCGCAAGACAGCAGTCACCAGTAACTGACACTCAGTCCTTCCTGTGTGTGCACGTTGCTGCTCTGTCTTGTGTGTGTGTGTGTGTGTGTGTGTGTCACTTTCTCTTTTCAGTGTTATTCATGTGTATTTGTTTTTTTACTGTGTGAGGAAATGGAACCTGTGTTATGAAAGTACGTGCAAAATGTCATTTATGTGAGACTCACACAGCACGACTGATACTGATGCCCATACCAATATTAGAGAGAAAAAACAATCTCATATTGATATATTATATACAATCTTATACATAATATGTACATAAGCACACTTTCTTTAAACGTGTTGTCAAACACAAAGATATGTAATAGAGGCCATGATATATAACAGTATTAAAATAAACATTTTTTTTTAAAATAACATCAGTGCACTGAAGCAGTAAACTTTACTGGGAATTTAATATGTAAATATTAAGCATGAATTAGGAAAAAGTATTATATTTATAAATAATGCCACCCATATGTTTTTTTTTAAAATACCATAGATGAATTTAATAATTAGAGTAATACAGGTGAGATAGTCATTCGCAAATTCAGATTTTTTTTTAGGGTGGTCTATGCCTTTACAAATACAAGACAATTCATTTAAGCGTCCATTGTTGATTTACAGTTTGGAAGTGAACATAGCATAAGATGGTTCACCTGGGAATATTATGATATTAAGTTATCAAATGTTCAAGTAAGTGATGTTCTCTTGACTTTACTAGTCATACAAGACACCTTGACTGAAATGTTTAACATTCAATATTCCCATTGACAAATTATTCTAAACTGTCAAATCTCTTTCATCACTTACCACAGCAAAGGATCTCTGCTCTGTCCCTGCATCCTGCTCCTGTCTCTGACTCACTCTCATGCACCTAGATGTCAGGAGAGGAGGTGGAGTGATTATTGATTGATTATTGATTAATGATTATTTAATGAGCAGTATTTTTTCATGTTTATAATCAGAACAAATGATACTGTATATAAATACTGAATGTAAATATAACTGACTGTAAAATACCAGTCTGTGAATCTGGAAATTTACCCAAAGTCCTCAGCAGCAGTTTTATGAGCCAGTTTATAAATGAGGCAGCCAGGCTTTTATTAGTCAGCTCCTGTCCATCAGAGACTCAGGTGTAGTTAGCTGAAGTTAACTGATTACTACCAGTGATGACTTTCTTATGCAGTAACTTTCAGACCAGTCCTCTCTACAGTAACAACCAGAAACACACCAGGCCTCTACAGCAGTGGTTCTCAACCTTTTTGGGGTCCTGGACCCTAACGCTGCATATTTATTATCTACCCTGAGGACCCTCCCATCTGATCTGGGGGAGGGGGTAGAAACTGCATTTTAAATTGCATTATGGCATTTATTCCCTCTTAAAGGCAAAATAAGAGCTTTCAGTTGTAACGTAGATATACGTACTGTAAGATATATGTATAACAAAACTTTTTATTAAGTAACTTTCAGAAATATTTAACAAAACAGAATTTTTATTCCGTAACTTTCAGAAATATTCAATAAAACAGAATTTTTATGCATTAATATTAAGAAATATTTAACAAAGCAGAATTTTTATTAAGTAACTTTCAGAAATATTTAACAAAACAGATTTTTTATGCATTACCATGGTTGCAACTAAGATAGCTGCTGCTGGTACAATTAGCTCCTCTGCTATTGTATATGGCTTTTTAGCTTTGGCGACTAGCAAAGCTACCTGGTAAGAAGCTTGGAGGGAAGTTGCTGAAGTGTGACTTGCGGCATGCATGTGATTTTGTGCTCTCCTGAACTCGGACAATTTTCGTTTGAAGAAGTTAGCAGTCTCACCCATCGATGATTAGTACCTGGTGCTTAAATGCCGCTGCAGGTGTGCTGGTTTCATGGCGTGGTTTGATAGTACCTCTCCACATAAAAAACACAGAGGCTGCTGAGGGTCCGAATCACTTGCTGTAAATCCAAATATTATGTAATCTTCTTTGTAAAGCCTCTTTTTGCTGTCTGTTTTCTTTTTCTTTTCGGGTGGTCCAGAGTCTGCTTCGTCCGAAACAGGCGCCTTTTTTTTTTTTTTTTGAGCCATCTCTCCATGTTGTCTCTTCTTCTTCTTCTTCTTCTTCTTCTTTTTCTTCTTTGTGTAACTGTGCTTATCATCTTCTTCTTTGTTTGTTTGTAACATTAGCTTCATTTCAAGCGCTAACCTGAACCTTGCAAGTTAATGAGTTTTCCCACAACACCTTCCTGCAGATGTTTCAATGCCTTTCTTGCATTATTAAGAACTGAATGGTGTATGCCCACTCAAACAGTAGGGGGCTTTTCATTTGAAACGGATGCAGATTGTGTTAAGTTTGTATGAACAGCGTCATGCAGTAACTTTTAACAATGCAAACGGGAGCGAGATCTCTTATTACAATACAATAAATTACACTTGTGAAACAGATGTAATTAGAGACAAAAAGTCCTGTTACTCTGACATTTGAGTAAAATAATCCTATTTCTATAAATGTCATAGGATCTTTGTTTAAAATCTATTTTATTTTCACGGACCCCTTGCAATTACACCATGGACCACTAGGTCTCTACAGTAACAACCAAAAACAGACAGGGCTTGGCCAGAGGCATCTCAGAGAGTGACCATACTAAAAACTAATTGACAGCTGATCTTGTATTAGCATTTCAGCCTATTCCACATCTGTCTTGGGCTTAAGTTTTATCTCCTGTTAGAGCACACCACTGCAAGTGAAGGAGTTTACTGACATCAAATTATTCAATTCAGATTGAAACTATTATGAAAGAGTGCTTCAAACAGTGGCAAGAACACTTCAACATATTCATAATCAATTTGGGTCTAAGTAAATGGATTGTACTAATGTAGCTCTTTTCTAGTCGTTATGACCACTCATAGCACTTACAATGTTAACGTAATGTATACATAGGCTAAGCTACTCCTCTGCTTTGACTTTGGCTTTAATAATAATATGAATCTGTTCAGCTTGCACAGTTGCTACTACCGTTGACATAGCAATGCACATCCATGAACTTTGGGGAGCATGAAGGGAGAGGTGGGTCTGTTTTGTTGTCAACTTCAAATATCAACAACTTTTTTTTTTTTCTCCCACATCGTTACATATATCTTTAACAGTCCCTGTTTTTGATTGAGCTCATCTCTGAACAGACCCAATGCATTTTGGGACGGTTGGTTAAATTGAAGGTTGCGTCATGCGGAAGTAGGCGTGGTTTAATTTAAACTGGGTTGGGTAAAACAAAAAAATCAATGGACACACTGCCACCTACTGGATACATGTGGTAGAACAGGCATTCCATCCGGAGAATGCGGAAGTAGGCGTGGTTTAATTTAAACTGGGCTGGGTAAAAAATAAAATAAAATCAATGGACATCCTGCCACCTACTGGATACATGTGGTAGAACAGGCACTCCATCCGGAGAATGCGGAAGTAGGCGTGGTTTAATTTAAACTGGGCTGGGTAAAAAATAAAATAAAATCAATGAACATACTGCCACCTACTGAATACATGTGATAGAAAAGGGACTCCATCTGCGAGAATCATGCCAAAAATCAAGTTCAAGTGGTTCAACAGAGGTTGGTGAAATAGGTGAAAGCATCAGCAGTGCTGGAGCAGTGTGTATACATGGACCCTGCTTACAATGCCACATAAAGCAGCATGGAAATGAATAAAAATGGACATTACCAGTAACTCCAAAGTCCCCTTATATAATCCACATAATGTTTGATTTGTTAACAGTTTATTAACAAATGTGCACTCAGTAGAATTTATCAACGTAGACTATAGATAAAGAACATTAAATAAATGAAAAGTTCCTCTCTGGGGAATCAAGCAGGCATTTCACTTTAGTTTCATTCTGGTTCGCTTTGTTCACAGAAGGCTATTTGGAAAGTAGATTGCGAGTGGATTGCATGGTATTGATTTTGGTTTGGAGAGATGAAATCGTGTTGTAGTTTACACACACACACACACACAAAAAGACATGAAAAGCATTTTATTCAAGTTAATATGACAAAACAAATGGAACTTTTTTTTCTCTTGGATGTCATTCCTCAAAAGTCAAACTAAAATCCTGTTTACACCTGCTACTAAAATCTCATCTAGTTTTTTGAATGTATTCTCTTCACACTGTCATCAAATTGCATTGTTAAAATTGAAACATATGCATTTGGTTGAAAGATATTGAAGACACAGTGTGAATCTATTAATGTCAGTTTTGAATTATTTGTATAATTTGAGGGTTTTTTTCTCTACATCATATTGCAGTTTTGAAATTACTTTACCTTCATGAAAAAAAGAAACACACATTTAATTCACTTTTGGAATAAATAAATTACAGAGAGCAATTAAAAGTAAGAAATTGACTTTAAACTTATTTTATTTTATGTTTTTATGCTCAATTGTCAGATAGTGGCTGTTCTTTATTCACAACCACACCTTTATCTGAAATAGACTCATAAAAGAGAGAGATAGTTATTTTAATTTCTAAACTTTTAAAAGTATATTTCATCAGGGAGCCGGGAGTGTATGGAGTTGTATGCAAATAGCCGCTGTGTTGGACACTGCAGGCAAAAGCTGGAGGATACACAACAGCTAAGGGGAATAAATAAATGATAAAAAATCATTTCAATTATGCCAACAAGTTAAATGAAAAAGTACATCAGGTCCAAACACTCTGGAATAACACATTAGAGAGAATGTATCAGCAGTAATCGGCAGGACATCATTTATCTGTGATTTCCAAAACTGTTAGAGATCATTTTAATAATGTTTTATGATGTGACAACACTGTGGTTATGTCTGATTAGGTTTAGGCACAAAAACCAAGGATCATGGTTTGGGTTTAAATGATCACTTTGTTACGATTGCAGAAACATGTGGTGTGTGTTTCTATTGGATGAGCTTCACTGTGCAGAGTGATGTATGTGCAGAGTTTGACACTAGAAGACTGTTTTCACATCCAGCTGCTGAAAGTGGAAAGTTTCTCTGTGCTCATTAAACATCTGATGGATAGAAGGTGAGCTTTTGATGGATTTGTGACATCACAACTTGTTTTAGAGCCAGCCAATGAGTGTGATTTGGAAAACTGACGCCTCCATTCCACACTAAGAATGGACTTTTAAGTTAAGTATGAGACGTCTTGTGTCCAGCAGTTACACTCCTGAAGTTAAATACATTTGCATATGCATAGATTTTGGATTTTGTAGTGAGGGAGAAGGAGCAGATGCAATTTTAAGGACCTTAAAGTGGTAACTGGAAAATGTAATTTCGGAGGAAATTACGGTTTGAATGCTGGCTGTTTGAAAGGCTGATACCAAACTGGATTGCTGGCTTTAATTTTGATGAAGAAGCAGCTGAAGGAGTATGAATGAGTTGGAAAAGAGGCAAATGGGTCTAAATAGTATACATGGGTTTAAAAAGTTGAATGATACTCAGAATACTTAAGCTTTGAATGAAGTTTATAGCTGAAAATATGTATCAATTGATAAGAGGTGAAAAAGTGGGAACATTTCAAAGCCCTGTATATATTTACATGTGTGTGTGTGTGTGTGTGTGTGTGTGTGTGTGCGTGTGTGCTCTCCTGCTTAGGTATATGAATTCATGACATAAAGAAAAGATTCCCCCATACAGTATGAAAAATAACAAAGTTCCAAGTGTCTTGACCTCAGTGTACTGAGAGGGAATTGAGGTTTCTTTTGTCCTCCTTCATCTTTGTGTTAAACACCACTGTTGCTCCTTTAAAGCTCCAGAGAGATACATTGTCTTAAAACTATTATTAGCATAACTGTGTTGGTTAAATCCCTTAAACGTAGTTCAGACCTCCTTTAAATATAACAACTGTACCATCATCACACAGCCAAGCCTGGCCCATCATCTGTAAATCTTAACTCTAATTAGCAGGAATGATAGACACAATGTCCCATTCACAGCTTTTTATTGAAATTGAAGAATACCTGAATGACGATTAGCATAAACACGCCACTGCTGCTGTAGAGGTATAAATACATTCAGAGCACACTACTGCTACCACAGTCTAGAGTTAGCCAGTTAGCTGAATTAGCTACCGAGTTAGCCGCAGAACTAGCCGCCGAGTTAGCCGCAGAGCTAGCAGTTGAGTTAGCCACCGGGCTAGCAGCTCAGTTAGCAGCAGAAAGCTCTCAAATGTAGCGGCCATGTTTCTGGTACAGGTGATGACTTTGATTGACAGGTGACTCTTGGTAGGGGGCGGGGTTTCAGCAAACTCGGCGGCCACGCCCACAGCGTTTGGGAGCAGAGAAAGAGGCTGAGTTTTACACAACTTTGAAGCCTAATTTCATATATTTGGCGATTTTTTTAATCATTCAAATTCGGCAGGGTGGTTAACAACATACTTAACCAGTGCTCTGTCTAGTTTACTCTTTCACTCTTTCACAGTATTAACACATCCTTATACATCCATCTTGACACCCTACTTAAGATACTGTGAGATTTCAGTGTCTCTGACACTATGTGGCTTTCCTGTGTCAAATGCCAAAAAGTTCCAGGCGGTGGTAGATCTTGCCATGGTTCCCCAGCAGGGAGGACACAGCACTCAGCGGCAGATACCATCTTAGTGTAGACTTAGTATCACCCCCCCCCCCTTTCCAACACAACTTGAATTTAGGAATGGTCACAGCAGCCAGCAGGGCCTCCTTACTGTCCAGCATGGATGTGTCTTGACAGCCTGCAAGATACATTACATCACATATGTTACAACACTATTAAAATGTATCTTGTGTGGACTACATGTACATTTTGTGTTTTTGGATGAAAATTGCTACGGAGCAAGTGAGCATAACAAAAATATATTTAGCTCAGGCAGGCCAGATGTCACACTAGAGAGGTTGTGCTTCATGCCTGGTGTTTTAGCCATCAGGGCCTCGAGTGTTGGCAGGACGGTTCCATAAAAGCAGTTATCTTCCCCTTGAAGAATATCCTAAGCCATTGTCATACAAAACCATTCATACACATACAGAACTCTTTTATAAACTGGTATTTTCTGCCTGTAATGCACCTGATGCCAAGCTGGGTGCACAGATTATTCAAGTCTGTAATGGCAATGTCAGTGACTCTGCTCTAAGCATCATAGGAGTTCAAAAGCTTTCTCCTGCTAAATTTCTCCACAAGCCTGATGCCATAGTTGAATGACTTTGGTCCACAGCCCAGAACAATTGGCAATAGCACTCCTATATACCGCTTTGGTTTCAGTGTTTGATGACAGCCACTTTTCTATGTCTGTGGTGCAGAGAGTACAAAATCATTACTGTTGTCTTCACCACTGATGTGGGAGAGAACTTTGTGTAGATCTTCAAAAGTAGATCTACATGCCTTAACAAAACTGGATCCATTGAAGATGGCAGTTACTTTCCATGTTAGGCAATACGATGCATCTGCACAATCTCACCTGCAACTATGTCACTTTCATGTGGTGCAAAGAACAAGGATGGATCCAGTGTGCTGTCATGCCCATATTGTTGGCTGTCCGCAAGTCCTCTGTGGTGGAAATGTATTGTTCCTTCAAGGAACAATACATCACAGGAATTTTACTGATAATCTTATGGAAGTTGGAGGCTCCACATTTGACAATGGTAGCATCGCCTGAAAAAGACTCAAATTCAAAATATGACTAATGGGCTCTGCAATAATATCTGCCACTACCTTTAAGAGATCAGGATCCCGATGGTCTGGACCTGCAGACTTTTTTGAGGACAATGTCTTTCAGAGCTTTAGAAACTTTACCAACTAAAATAAGTAGCAGTAGTGACAGAACATGGGACAAATATATTTATATTTGAGCTGTCAAATACAGACCCAGCACAGATAAAGTGTTTGTTAAACTGACTGACTATGGCAGATTTGAGCCAACCAGGATGTGTTCATGGAGTTGTTCTGGAGTTATTTCGGGTCTTTGTAAGTGACTTTAGATTAAACTCTGATTTGGGATTTCAAATAATTAAGATGCTCTTTTACCTTAGGGTTCTGTCGTCCAATCAGCAAAGGAAGTTTATAGTCTAGCTTGGGCCTAAGAAATATTACTTAAACAAATGAACTCTGAAACACTGACTGAGAACCAGAGATTTTACCTGCCACTGATCCCAAACTTCTTGTTTATTAGATATAGACAGGAACATTAAGTGAAGGTATTACCATGCCAGTTCAACATCTGGAATCAGAGTAACTCTGCTAAAATCACCGTAATATAAATCATGCAAGAAAGCCTGTTATTCAAAGCTTTTAAAATGTCTTTAGCATTGACATCATTGCAACATATGCCAGCTGAGGTGTATTTGTGAGATGTATTATAATTAAATCAAGCAAGGTAGACTTACTTTGTACTTTAGGATTTGGCCTTGTCAGTGCATTACACACACAGTCACACGGTCCATGAAAGTCAGTCCCAGTTTAGATCAGACATAAGGATGAATTCAGACTCAAATGTATAAGACCAATGAATGTACTATTTTGGGTGGTTAAGCATTGCACAGCGGTGAATATTTCTACACAACACTAATAAAAGCATAACTATACACAGCAATCATCCAGACCATCGTCACCTTCAAACTGTGACAAAGAGTCCTATAAGATGATAAAACAGTCAATATCAATATTACACTAAAGATACAGGATCTTGTTGACTTACACTTGAGAGTGGTAAATCTTCAATTGATGAAGTGGACTGATTGATGATATGACTCAAAAATGATTGTCAAAGATTAGTTGAATTCACTCTCACTGCTTTGACCAGGGTTGCATTGAAATAACATGATGCCACCTTAAATGCTGTTTTGTTGACGATGGATTAGGTAGCAGTGGTGAAGCAGGTAATCCACTGTGTATACAGATCTGCACAGAAATATCAAGACCTGATACACAGTTCAACTGATAGTTTCACATTATTGCACTGATTTACAAGGAGCTGCAATATGCCAAGAAAAGCAGCATTTCATCAGCATTGCAGACAGAGATGAAGAAGACTGCAAGCTAGTGAACATAGATGTAAATAATGTGGCACACAAACTTCTTATCTTGGTGGATATATTAGAAAACATGGTGCATCAAGTCAAGGGAAACTTTGTAGAAGAATCAAGTCTAGATCTTTCTCTCTCCTACCTGACTAGCTCATTGTTTGATTACTTTGTTTTGATTAAATGTACTTTACTGCATTGGGTGTCTGTGTGATTCCCTTTTTCTGCCATAGTCTAGAGCCAGGCTGTGACAAAATCAGTGGAGAAGCTTGCAGGTACTAGAGCTACCTCAGCTACCAGGGTCCATCACATGCCTCTAGTCAGATACCACACAAGTGACACAGTCAGTACACACACTGACATAATCCATAGTTTATCATACAAAGCAATAATCACAGGAGGCATAGTGTATTACTTCTAATAGCATTATTACTTAATGCTGTTTGAGATCAAGACACCAGCCACATACAGTTGCTCAGCTTGTTAGTGTTTTTAATGCTTGCTCACTGCTGATTTCAGAGATACATTCATTAGATGTTAGATGCTTTACATCTTCAAAGGCACTGTGATGGAAGTAAAAGGAGGAAAAAAGGAAAAGAGAAACTTTGGGCACTAGTTTCTTCAAACAGGGCACAAATGCAAGCAAAAGCACACAATAGGTTTTTTTTAAATTCTCTATTCCTGTTTTCAACTGCAAGTTAAGACTTTAAAACTTAATTTGAGACTGAAACACTTTAGCCCTGTGGTTGGTATTGTAACCATGATTTAAACACCATATGATTTAAACATAAACAGCAGCAGCATTGTCAGATCATAAAACATTATTTTTTAATATTTTTTTGTGATTAATGATTTTTTAAAGCACAGACAGGTGATGATGATGTCCTGCCAATTATAGATAGATAGATAGATAGATAGATAGATAGATAGATAGATAGATAGATAGATAGATAGATAGATAGATAGATAGATAGATAGATTCCAATGGGCCGTAGGATTAGAAAAAGCTCATGTGTGTTGTTATGGAGTCACATGGACCTATTTGGTTATTTAATTTGGAGGACTTGTGGAGCAAATCATACTGTTGTACTGGACAGCTTCCAGGTGTGAATATGTTCAGGATGTTCTTGAAAGTGAGAGGCTTCCTCCCAGTGACATTTCCCTGAATAGGTAAAGGTTAAAAAAAGAAAAGGAAAGCTTCACTGAGGCATGTGGCTACACCAATACCTCAGCACATGAAAGTGTGTGAAGAGGCGTCTCTTAGAAAAAGAGGAAAGAAAATGCTACTGCTCTCCAGGCTCACCCAAGGTGGCCAAGAATTGATCATATGCCTGTGGTAAATAGAAGTCAATGGAATAAATTCATCATACCTTCCATCTCAATAGCTAGAAGTCCTGCTGATCTGAGGAAGTTGACATAGTCTCCAAGGATGCTGCTGTTTCTCCTTCTGGAAAAGCTGCAGGTTGCCATTTAATGCAGCCATAACTATCCGGTTCAGATCTCCCTGCTGGCAGCATCATCACCGTTGTTTTCACTAGCAGGCCTTTTCCTAGTGTTTCAGATCTTGCTACTGACATTGTCTCTGTTGATATGTTCAGTGTAAGTGCTCACCGCCTGCAGTCTTATCAGCAAAGACAGCAGGATACTGAGATATGATAGTTCCGGCTACATCCGTGCAAGCAGCTCTATTGGAGTTAAGGCTGTGTGCTCTCATTGCTTCTACAACAGTCCTAATCATTATTCTTCTGTCTTCACCATGAGCAAAGTCACCTTTGCTATGGCGTGTGAGAGTAAGACAGACAAAACCTGAAAACTGCTGATCCAAGAGGTGATGGAGTGACCTTTGTGAATATTCCTCTAGTGACGAAGTAATTAGTTTCAAGTTCCATGGGGTGGTTTGAAGACTTCACTCATCAGAATCCTGAAAAAACAAAAAAAAACAATTCTCCATGAACATATGGAAATATATCTTATTTTAACACATGCTCAACCCTCCTTTTGTCCATGGGTCAATGTTGACCCACCAGTATAAGAGCATTAACTCAAAAACGAGGTATTCACAAGCAATGACCACACCATCAATAAGATGCACTATAATCATTTTATTGGTCAGAAATGACGTTCGTCCTCTTTCTTGGGTTAGATGTTGGGAGGCTGCGTGGAGGATCTGCCCAGGCAGCAACAAACCCCATAAGATCCTAAGAGAGCAGGAAAAAAGAGAGGGCAGGTGGGAAAGGGGTGTGGCTGAGGTGTGTTCCTGCTCCTGAATCTGCGCTTGTACAAGCTTAGATAATTTAATTTAAATGGGGCCTATTGACCATAATTTCCAAAAATAAGTGTAAAACCTGTGGTAATAAATTGGAATTACTGGGTGATTTACACCTTATGCTTTATAAACAGTCAAACCAAACCCAGTTAGTTTTGACCCAGGGGGACAAAAGCTGCACAGTCAACAGAAAGAGAAGAGGAGGGTTAAGCTGTATGATTTTCATATCCCTTTAAAAAACATAGTTCTCTTCAGATAAATCATCTACCCTTAAAACCCCCCGCAGATATTTTTCCACTTTTTCTTAAAGCTTGAACAAGTCTCTGAATCTGTACTGGTGTTAAGAAAGGGTTAATGTCGTCATGTTCCATAAATTGGAGATCTTCTCACTTTTGTAACGCCAATGATATCTATTAGGTGTCCTCACTGTCTCTTCTTGCTGTTCGGATAATGCCTTGTTACTCTTATATTGTAGGGTGTCATCGTCCACATCTGCAGTGGTTTAAGAAAAAGACATTCAATGATTAGGGCTAGGTATCTATTCTCCATACATTTTTAAGGTATTGACCGAAATAAATATCAAATGTCTCCCGTCAAACGATACCTGCAATCGATCCAGATCTAGAAAACATGATCATTTGTGTGGAATTGCTCACAGCCAATCAACACGAACATTATTTGATTTAATGTGAGATGTGATTGGCTCACTGCCACAGCAGCTACAACCCGTCTGTGGTGGCATTTTATGCAATTTAATACATCTATTCATATGATGGGTATCAAAAAGTACTCAGTTGGTATCAGTATCACTTTAAGGGTACTTGGATTGGTACTGGTATTGTAATTTGTTAAATGATACCCAGGCCTATGCATGATGCACTGAGACAACATTCAGATCTGTAGCTTGATCGGCTAGCAGAGGGTAGCAATCACACAAACTATCAGCACATACACATGCCATTCTTTTTTTTTTAGAATGTTGAAGGCAGTGAAATCCAAGATCGATGAAAAGCAGTGACTGAATCATGTCTGACACAAAGTGCACTTGTTTGTGACTGATGAGAATCACTGAGACACAGTCATGTTCATTATTTCCCATGACAACAGCAAGCCCTTTGCTTTCCTCTGTTACTTTGTAAACTAGTACAGACACTGTTTCTATTGTAAAGCCAGCTGTTCTGACACACTCTTGGGTAAGATGATCATACCCACCAAACGTTTGAACTCTAGGAGGAAACAATGAGTCACTGCTGAGCTGCACCACAGAGTAAATATATTAAAATATGAATGCGTATTCTCAAAGAGTTGACAAATGTACTAATGTCCCAAAGTTTAAAAATTGATGCTGTATCTTAAATCTTAAATGCACACATCCTCCAGTGATAATCTTAAAGCATGGAATCTGATCATGCTGGATTTTGGGAGCACAATTATCACAGGAGATGGTTGAGCACAACATTAACTCCATCATCTCCTTGAGCTGTAGACATTCCTGCCACACCTGGCTATCCATTAGATCTTTTAATTCTATCATGAACCAACATTTACCACTAAACAGTGGTAACAGACCCCAGATCAGTGCTGCAGAGCCACCACCATTTACCATCTCTCATAACCTCACACAGTTCACTGAGACCATCATTTCCTTTGTATTTAAACTGTGAAAGACAAAATTATGCAATGTCAAGTCAATTTACAACGCTGAGGTTCAGCACGCCTAGGCTCATGCCTCTGCCCAGGCGACATTGCATCATCACTGCAGGTGGAGGGCACACAGGACGGCAAAGGCCCGGCCCGTGGAAGACCCGGCCCGTGGACCCGGCCCAGAAGGTCTCCGGTAAGCTCCCATCCTAGGCCTGCTCCAGGAGGCTGCCATGGTCTCCCTATTCTGGGCGAGGTCCCTGCTGCCCTGTTTTGTTGCTTTATCTGGGGTTATTTGAATCGTTCTTAGTCTGGCCCCTCACCTGCCTGAAAAAGGTGGAGTGCTTCACAAAGATAAGCATCTCCACCTTGCTGCAGCTGAGTTCTCTTCTTATCCAAGATGTAAGACGCAGAGTTGAACAGTTGTTCACTGTCTGTACTGGTGCATGGAGCACTCAGGTATTTGCATACTATTTCTACCAGTGCTGGAGAATGAAAGAGTGACTGTTTCTCCAATATTTGACTGCATGGGTCATTTCTGGGAATGGGAGGCTCTGCAAAGTAAGTGTCCAGTTGCTGACATCAGCAAATTTTGATCTTATTCACTTATAGGCCGATGGCAGTCAACAAAGGAGAATATTGGCTGATACCCATATTTGGCTGATGTATGGGTGCATCCCTAGTACTAACCATTCTGTCTTCAGCAGTGGAGAGAAGCCTCTCAACATAATGTTATTAACTAATATTTAGAAAACTTATTTTTAACCTTTGTGAAGTGATTCAGAATTCTTGAAGAATCGCTGTTCTTTTGGGAATCTTCTATTTCACCCACACCCAAAAACATGGAAGAAGCCCAGTCAAATATGAAAATATTTTAGTGAATTGAAAGATGAATCAATATTACAGGCTTTAGTGGTGTCTTTTCATGCTAAGCCTTTACTTTTCAAGTGATGTTATTCAATTAAGTAGTATCTACAAAAGTGTGGACTGCAGCCACCTACACTGTGTGATCCAAGATTATACATGGATTATTATTATTAAATGAATTTAAAGCTGCTTTAATGGCATTTCCATCACTTGTGTCAGTATCTTCTAAATCTTTAAGGTCTGGGATAATGCTTCAGAACACTTTCTCATGCCCAAAAGTCTTGAAGTCATTCTCTCTGCATTGCAACGACAATGGCAAGGGATCAGTGGAAGGATAATTGTGTGGCTGGACCTCACCAAGTCTCATGTAAACTCACAACATCTTATGTTACTTTTCCTATGAGCCAAGTGGCTTTACAAGCTCAAACACATCCTGGTAAAGGATGATGGACAATGAAGAGAGAAAATTTCTTGATGGAGCATTTTCTATGTTTTTTCCATCTGCCACATTCTCCTAAATCATGTTAATAGCATGTGACTGTTGGATTTGTTATACTTCTACTACTCGACTCGCTAACGCTGCACTGACTAAGCAGGAATTTGAATGTCTGTTTGATGGTGATATTACTGACTGAAGCGTTCCTTTCCAGTACCATCAGCTATTAGATATATCTGGATGACCTAAATGTAATCAAAATACTGCTCATAAAATGTTTTCCATGTTTTATTAGATCACAATATTCCTTCAGACTTATAAAATATGCAAAACCTACTTCTCTGCACAGTTGCATGTGTCAGTACTTGTCTTAACTTTTCATTTGCAAGGACATGTGTATAGTTAATATATGTAAAACACAAAACAGAGAAAGGTCTCATCAATATTTAAAAGAAGGGATCAATGTAGTTATAGATGTGTTTTAAAATCTAAGTAAGGAAGGATAAAAGCCCCAAACCAACCAACTCTGATTATCCTGCCACTCAAAACATAAACTAGCATCTCCTAAATGCATTCAGAAGCTGATATTGTGCTATAAGAGGAGCTAAAATTAAATAAAAGCTTAACTGCACCAACACAAAAAAGTTAGTAAGACCTTTCACTTCACTGTCGGACCCTCATACAGTCCCTCAGGGATATTCTTTTTTTTAATGTAAAGTATACACCACAGTAAACTACTTACTTACAGTTAGGTATGACCTCAAGTATCTGAACTAATGACTCCATTGTTTTTATTTATGAACAGTTTAGTTTTGTACCAATGCCAAAGCCAAGACTTTCCATAAATAAAGATGTACATATTGTATAACCATTTCCTTTCAATTTCAAATTCACAGCATTTACATATTATAGCTCCAAACTGATCTGAGGCTATGTTACATTTGACAGCTCTTGGCACACACAGATTTGCATCTTTTGGATATTTCTTCTTTTTTTTGCCCTCAAGAACACATCTGAAATGTATCTGAAAAGAATAGTGTTGATAATCCTTGTTTTGTGTTGACCTTTTTTTTTTTCTCGAGGAAAATGTACAGTATGACACACATTTGTATAGAAGTAGCATCTAATCTATGCGGGTCTGATGCAGCGTGACCAGCATGTGGTCTTAAGCGGGAATCCAGATGGAGGAGCTTTGCAGACGCCGGAGGAATCAGTTTCACACCTAGACCGGAGAAAAAAAAAAAGCATTGCTGAAAGCTGTACACTGTTGAAATGATTTTGTGACAGCCCAAAGCGTGGTATTATCCTCCTGAAAATAGATACTGCACAGATAAGACAGCAGGGATCTTCTGGAAATACTATGACGTAAGGATAACTCTTGACTCGTGGAGCGGTCATTTATTTCTCTGCCCCCTTTATGTTTTACAGTAAAAAAAAGCATTAAGTTTAAAGCTCAGGAAATTCTTAAAGTGGAAAAAAACCTTTGGTGGATTACATTTAATCAAGTCTTCTGGCATGGCTGGTAAAGTGGAGTAATCCAAGCATTCACACGCTCACAAAAGCCCTCAGTCCTATAACCTACTTTGTTTTGACTCAATAGGATGGGATACAGATATTCAACATTTTTGTCCTATTTGTTTGACGCCAACTGTGATCTTTAAAAAATGCCATTGTGTTTTATTCATTTATGTGAGGCTAGGATTTGAGGACAGAAACCAATACTCCTACAGTACTGGCTGACTCTATGGTGTATATTCAACTGTGGATTATTATGAAGTCTGTAGGGTCGGCTCAGGTAAGAGTTCATAATTGTACAGTGCTACAAAATGAACAATGACATTTTGTGTCCATGTGGTGTAGTTTCAATTTAAAGGGTTAAAATGTGAAAATAAATGCATGAATAACACGTCTTTTTTTGACATAACATAACATTTCTGCTTTTAATCCATTTTGAGAGAATATATAAATTGTCAATAAAACACCACATCAATGTGGCATGATCCAACATTATAACTTTTTATATTAAATAAAGCTAATGGAATACTATTGTTCTAAATATTACATTTAATCTGGAGAATCATGGAGATCAGGAAACATTTACATGTTTTAAATAAAGTCATTATCAGTATAAGTTCACTTAAATACACTGTAGCTGATAAAAAATGTATTTATCATTATTTATCATTCTTTTGTGGTTACACCATTTGACATTTTCAGGAGCATTCAGTCTTACTTTTGGTAAAAAAATGGTGCAAATGTCATTTCAAATGATATAAAACCAACAAAAATACAAAATGTACATTTTGACAAACCTGATGCTGCTTTTAAAACTAGTTTTTAACATTGTTTTAATGCTCATCTTGCCAACCCTTATTTTTGACCCCTCTTCAGTTTATTTATACTGTATCACTATATGAGTTAATAAATGTGTCCTTATGTGTTGAAGGAGTAGGAAAAGGCCAATATGAAGACTTGGGAGCGTGTGTGTAGTTTGTGAGGACAAAATCTATAAGTGTGTGCCTTCTGATGGATCACATGGTACGTGCTATTTAACATATCTAAGTCCTTTGATCAGGGAGGTAGAGCCTGCAGAAATAGCTATGTTGTACCCTCCATTACACAGACACAGAATAGGGATCTCACAGTGCAGCAGCTACTGTCTTCATGCTGTGGTGTAGTGCATATGTCTCCCAACATGAACTCTTATTATTATCAAAGGTCCTAGACAAACACCACACATCAGCTGAGCATTATGAGATGCAGGAGATTAAAACAGCAGCTTTAAAGACATTCTGCAGAGATGTGTCAAATGTGAACAGCAGGTTCCTCTCTCTGCAGCTCTCCTCTCACTGCCTCACTTCAACAACAAATAACTGTTTGACTGGTCAGAGTCTACCAACCTTGGCCCAGCTTACAATACAATACAATACATCAATGTCATGAGTGACATAGGCATTGGAAGCAGAACAACATTCTGCCTTGGTGAGCAGCTGTAAATAAACTGCTTGGAAATGCTTAGTGTATTTATTTTTCTTTATCCATAGGAATATATTATCATAATAATTGATGATCACTTAATTTGAACCCGATGAAGAGATTTTAGGACTTTCACATTTTACAAGCCTGTTGAGAAGCTTCAACTTCTTGATGATGAGTGAATTATTAGAATCATGTGTGTTAGAGTGGAGAGATACCTAAAACATTCAGGGCAGTAGCTCTTCAGGAGCAGAGTTGGAGACCACTACTGTAAAGCCTCGTTAAAACAATCATTGGTCAGGCATGGTAACATCTGGATTGAGAATGAGAAGATTTGACATGGTGGGAAAGTGTAAGTGACAGATATATACAATGGAAAGAAATAGCAATGATCACCCATGATATGTGAGGGCATAGTGTGAAAATAGAAGATAGAAGTTACTTATTGAACATAAGCCAAAGCTTCATTTGTATTTTGACTCAGTCCCACACACACTGTCCTGCTGCCAAATATACTCCACCACTGAAAATAGGCCCTAACAAATGCACATAGGATGAATAAGACTTTTCTTTTTCTTTCTTTCTTTTTCTCTACTAATCGGAATATTGGTGGTTTGATTCCCTGTTCCTCCAATTCGCATGTCGATGTGTCCTAGGGCAAGATACTTGACCCAAAATTACTCCTGATGGCTGCACCAATGGTGTATGAATGTTTGTGAATGGGTGAATGTGACGTGTAGTGTAAAGTCCAAACAGCCAAGGTAGATGGTTGCCCAGTCCGGTTCTGCTTGAGGTTTGTTCCTGTTAAAGAGGAGATTTTCCTTGCTGCTGTCCCCAAAAGCTGCTTATCTGGGAATGTTTGGTCTCTTTAAATGAATCCTTTTTTGGGCTGATAACTATATATATCTCTGTGAGGTTGTAGGACCATGTGGTTTTTTTATATATAGACTTTTTGGAAAATGTTTTACCCTATAGTTAAAGAGTTCAAGAGTTCAATTGACCAGTGAGGAACCATATACTGTATGGTAGCTTCATCGACATGAAAAATGTCAATTATATCCCCCAATAATTCTCTGGGGTTGAACTTTTGAATTTCCAAGTATTTCAGTGATTGGCTTATAAAGGGTTAAATTAAAGGGTACGCTCTAGACCTTTCTGTGAAAAATTGTGAAAAGTGCATTGAGATGACTTCTGTTGTGACTTGACACTATATACATAAAGATTGATTGACTGATTGATTGATTGAGACAGGAAAGTGCTATATATATAAGTACAGTCCAATTACCATTTTAATGTACATGCTGTGGTTATTATTTAATTGAAGATAAAATAGATGGAAAAACAAACATGATTTGAAAAAATGACCAAAGTAGGTTAAAAATATCATGTCAATATTCCAGTGCAGCATGAAACAAATACAGAAATTAACAGATTTTCTATCTATATTTTCTTACTGATGATAGCTGACTATAAAATATTGCTAACATGGTAGCAGCTCTGTGCTACGTGAACTGTGCCTAATGATCAAAGATCATGAATCATATCATAGCATCATATACTGCTTTTTCTGCTTTTTGTGACAAGTTGTTTAACTGTTGAACACTCTGTGATCATATAGACAAGGTTGTTAGTACTATACTATATGTGCTATAGATATAAGGCATGGCAGACTCAAAGTTTACCATGCTTCAAAGATGCTGAACACAGATCTACAAGATACAAATCTTTGAACTTGTAAGAACAGTATGTGCTGAGCTCAAAGAAGGTTGTCAATATTCATTAAGCGACAGCAGCACACATAAGCAGCGATTTCTAGACCCATGTGCTCTATGTGTAGCAATGCAAGCTACAAAGACACAGAGGTTAACATGTGAATTCAGATTGGAGAGGTGGGTTGATTCTCCCTGAGAGTCTCATCCATACATCTCCTCTATTCTCTTTGAACTACAAGGATGCAGCAGAGGGTATACCCCATTCTAGAAGTCAGCTTACTCAGGTTATTATTTGCAGAAGAGACTGAGGGCGCTTTTTAAAGTGCATCAAACAGAAGATGCAGTGATCATCAGGATGACACAAGGTAAAAAGCCATAGGGTCATTCAAATCAAGAGAGTGTTCTCTGTGAATGTAATGACATTCTTAAGTATCAGATTGAGACTTGAACCTCAGAAATGGCTTCTTAGAAAAGTGTTGCTCAAGAGTGCTTTTTGTAATGGTGCTGGATGATGGTTAGTAGAGTCGTTAAGGCCTGGTCTTACTAGAAAGTGGGACAGAGAAGTCCTTCAAATAGGTGGTACTACAAATTGTCCAGATCACTATCAAATTGAAAATCTATGGTGGAAATTGAAGAAAATGGTCCATGACAAAGGCTCCAACCTACAAAGCAGGTCTGGTAATAGCAATAAGAGAAAGTTAGAGCCGCATTGATGAAGAATACTGTTTGTCAATAGTTAAGTCCAGGCCTCAGAGAATTCAAGCTGATATAAAAGCCAGAGGTGGTGTAACAAAGTTCTAACGGTGTATTGTTTTTTTCATGATTCCATAATATTTTCCTCAGAATTGAGTGAATCCACATTTGTTTCCTCTGCTTGATCTAAAAAAAGCAATTGTGACTGACAGCATTTTTCTTTCTTTCTTTTTTTTTAGTGTTTCTTAAAGCCAGACGGTTGGCATTTTGAATAAATATAGTTTTGTGGCATGTCTGTGATTAGCTTTTTTTCTACATAATTAAACAATTGAATGAACATCCTCCAAGAGAGGTGATTCCATATTTTTTGCCAGGGGTTGGTGATATTGTTCCTCACTCACTAATATGTATGTAGAAATGCTCTTACATGGCTCACAGTTTTCCTCTTACCACTGTGCATATATTAGTGAATCAGAATCATTCTAAATGGACAGTAATTAGCATTCTACCATGTTCACTTTTCTCTATACAAAGAAAGCTCTGTTGGAGCTGTGCAGTAGTGGAGAGAGCTGTCACTCATTGTATGAATGCCATGATGGTAAAACATATAGAAGAACTGCAAACAATAGTTTCAGAAGAAGAAGCCGAATGAAAGAAAAAAAGCAGATTTGACAGGTAAACCATCCATTTGGAGCCCGATTGGAATTCCTGTATACAGTCTTCATACCTGTTGCACAACTACCACGCAGTATGTCTGAAACTACATCAAAAGCTGTTAAATATGTAGATGTGTGCAATTTATCCAAATGAATGTCTACTGCTGTGCCAGATGTGCCTCGTGTTTCACAGCAGAATCAGATGGCGGAAATCTGTATCACATTCCAGTGTGGATATTCCCATATATGAGCTAATGGTAGGTGGGAACAGGACAATTTTAATATATCATGAATTTCATTGCATTTATGGTGATTATTTATTTATTACATTTCAGGTATTCATTTTATAATTAGTTAATAAATTGTGTATCATTAGATATTTTAAACTTTTAATATTGTATATTTAGGCCCTTACATGCTGTTCATAATATTGTTCTGTTCTCTATACAACCTCAAATCATTCATGAATACATCATTAGTCATTAATACATTGGTGATTAATCCTAAATGAAGCTTTCAGGGAGCACACAGTGGATTCTTTAGTTTTTATACTTTTTGTTGATGGAGAAAAAATATTTAAAATGACACAATATAATAGTCTAACACTTTCCATCACACTGGAGAACATATGCTTTCAATGAATGATATTAAATGTGAATGAACAGTATTTTTGAGCAGATTTTTTCTTTTTCTCCCAATGTAGAAATGGGTCAAAATAAAGCCTGAGTTAAAACTTGTGGTTCTAATACACTGTTCACATTGTATGAATATTGACTTCATCATCATTTTTTAAGACTGTGTGATGTCTATGATTTTTGCTTAAAATGTGCAGAGTCTGTGCCTGGTAAGCCTCCCCGCCCGAGATCAAACCCTGAAGCTATTCACTGTGGAGAAATTTCAAATCTTATAACTTCACATGCTCGAGTATAAGTTTTTCCATTCAAAATAAACATGTTCTAATGATTTCTTTTTGTGACCTCTTGACATTTCCTCTAGTCAGACTTCACTGAACATTCATATTCCCAGGAGGATACATCCTTTTGAGTCAAATAACCCAATGATCTTTCCTCTACACCCATCTATGGGAGGAAGTTTACACTACTGAGTCTAAAAAGTAAAATCGTATCATTCACCATGTAGTGAAAACTGCAGCATGTAAAGGCCAACGCTGTAGATTTTAAGTGCTATTAAATCATTATTTTTTAATGTCAACTTTGCTCTACATCATAGCTGGAGCCAAGGCGGCCATCGTGCACAGGGAGACGAAACTTTTTGGGGATTTTGATATAACAAACTTAGACAGTATTTTGTGACTGAGTAGTTTAACCCTGCTGAACTGATGGAAAGAGCAGCAGCTGCAGTAACATGTATTTTAATGATGATATTAATCTTAAAGTTATGCTACTGCCAGATATGTTTAAAGTCTGAACAGAAATATATTTCATATTTTCAACCCTTATTTTGACTAAATATATTTTAACCAATGCCAGTAAGTGTGTGGAGTTATCTCTTATGTTCTATTATTCACTTTAAGTAAAGATACCAAGATCTAATATTGGGATATTTGGGTTGGGATATATGGGTTAAGTCTTTTTATTTTTTCTGTCTTATGGTTTTAGTGTCTTTATTGAAATCTAAGTCTTGGCTAAATCTCTGATGAATCATTTGTTATTTTCAGAAGAAGGCAGGTTATATTAGACTGTTACCTTTGTGTTTGAAGTACTTATTGTGTTTTCTGGGTTTTCCTCCTGCATTTCTATGCTTGATTTCTCGTCCTTTGCCCATAAGCAAACCTTCCCTGCATCTACCCTCATTAGCCCTGACCTGCTCCCTTTGTTTCCCCCCAGTCAATCGGCTGCCTGCCCCGTTCCCCTGTTGAGTCACCTGTTCCCCTTTTCATCATTAGTTCAGTTTGTATCTCAGCCCTGGTTTTCAGTCCAGTCTTTGTTCTGTTTCTTCAGTCTTGTCTTGTATTGTGTTTGTCTCAGGTCAGACAGCTTGTGTTTTTGTCTGCACCATCTACAGTCTCTGCATCTTGGTTTACCTCTTCCGCTACTCCACTTAACCTTTCACAGTTTAAAAAAAGACTTTGCTCACATGAGCTCACTCTGCTCTGATTGGTCATCACTTGGCTGCCTCTTGAGAAACTGGATTTCACTGCTTCTCCTTCTTATTTACTCAAAATGTAAACTTCTAAATACATGTCGGAGCAAGAATCCAACCTGAAATATGAGAGTGGACAATGTCAGTAAAACATGGAAAAACCTTACAAGCAACTTTAACAACCAAGGCTACAGAACAGATGTGCCATTTATGTGCATGCATGATGAGATGACAGTTTGTTAGCAAGGTAAAATAAAACATGACGACCAAAGCATCCAGAGCAGGGTCCTGTTTTATAAAGCAGGATTAACAAATAAGCCAGGTTTATTACATTAGTCTGGCTCATTTTCCAGCAGATCCAGTTACATAAAGCAAGCTCAGCATATAGTTCAAACTCAGTTACCACGGCAACTTATGCTGGCAAACTAACCTAGTCCAGACCAGGGTAATTGTCATGTTTAGTCTGAGTTGCTGCTTAACCATCCATGACCCTGACCTGAAAGAAAAGAGATGATTTAATATATGACTTCATTAATCAGCATCATTCAAAAAAGTTGGTTTTAAATACATCCTATAATAATAATTATAATAATATACACATAACCCACATGTGTGTTCATGATATCAAACATTGACTTATTATTGAAATATTGATTATAATATTTGAAGAAGATATGTAATATTTAAATCCATATGTCTTTAACTGCTGTTTTCCTGGTGTTAAAAGGTATTGGTTACTGATTAGTACATTTCAAATAATGTCTAAAAAGTTAACTGAGACATGTATAGTGGATGCTACTTTACAAAACACAGTGTCTCCCAACACTATGGGGAAAAAACATCTTAACCAACCTTTTATGTAGTCAACCCTCGTACTGGGTGGCATAATTTGTGAGGATGCCCCCCCCCCCTCCCTTCTCAATCCCCTGAATCACAGGACACTCTTTACTTATTTCAAGGGCAAGCTCCTCAGCTGGTGTGAATTCCACTGATGATCTGTGATCTGTGTTGGATGTCATGAGCTGCTTATGAATGGCACACACATGCAATTAGTCTGAATACCTGAGCCTGACTAGAATGGAACCGCTGTAGCCTGATCTCATTCGTTAGGCTCATTCAAGTCAGGTGTTTGACAATAAACTGCATTTCTGAGCAGGCTTTATGAAACTGACCCCAGGTTGAAGCCCTAGTTTTGAATTGTGAGGAACATTTCTACATGTTTACCTCACATTTTGGAACTTTGGTCACATGTAGCATAGATATTCAACATCCTGTCAGTATATAAATAACAGAAAATGACAAAACAACATCATATGTTCCTTTAAACTGATACTGAATATCCAAAATATGGAAAAAAGCTATATTTTATGTTGGCTGTTTACATTTACAAAACGTTTCAGTATCACCACCTATGCTCTTTGGAGTCTGACATTCAACCTACAGCTATGTGAAAGCTTCTCCTCTCCTGCTCCAGTGTTTCTTAGGACAATCCTCAGGATGTGCTGGATTACAGGTTTTCAGTTTCTTTGGTATGAATAGAAGAAAAAGTAGGTTATTAGTCTGAGCTGTGGTTGACATCATGACAGAACAAACACAAAGAAGGGAGCCGCCCATTCACAGTCAGACTTAATTGACTGGAAACATTAAAGACATCACAGTTCCTCCCACATTGTCTTTACTGACAGGTGATCTAGAAATGGGATTTAGCACTAATATAAGAGCTCCAAGACATGTTGAGGAGAGCAGTGATTTTTCTTATTTTCTTTAAAGTCCGTGTAAAGTAAGAATAAATATGTGTTCTGAGTTTGACATACCACAGAAAAGTGTGTTGTTAACCACCCTGCCAAATTTGAATGATTAAAAAAATCACCAAATATATGAAATTAGGCTTCAAAGTTGTTTAAGACTCAGCCTCTTTCTCTGCTCCCAAACGCTGTGGGAGTGCCCGCAGAGTTCGCGGAAACCCCGCCCCCTACCAAGTGACACCTGTCAATCAAAGTCACCACCTCTACCAGAAACATGGACGCTAGGTCTGAGAGCTTTCTGGTGCTAACTCAGTTGCTAGCTCGGCGACTAACTCGGTGGCTAACTCGGCAGGGGCGGCCCGCCCACTAAATCCTGAACACAGAAATCTTGAAACACAGTTTGTGAAGCCTAGCTCCACAATTCAAATCTAAATGAAATGCTTTTTACACCTTTTTTAGAAATACATTTATGGCCTATTTAATGTGTTTAAAAGAAAATGTCGGAATTCACTTTACACAGTCTTTAATGTTGTGCGAAATGTTCACTATTTATTAAAGTATATGTATCTTAGATTATTGCCATGCTAACTGTTCAGGGCTGCCTGATTGCAAAATTGACTACTTACTTAGGAATAGCAGTTAGCTATACCTAGCTATACCTAGCCAAAATACATTAAAGGGGACCTATTGTGCTTTTTTAAATGTTCAAATATGTAAAGTTACAATGTCAAATTTCATGTTCAGAGTGGCCAACGTGCTACAAAATGAAATGAATGTATGTAGAAGTAATTCATATGAGCAGCAGTTTCAGACTGCTCTGAACGCTCAGTTTCCAACGGTTTTTTCTACTTTCACCCCAAGCTGCTTTCTTTATATGGTCATTTCCTCCACACACAGCACTCACGTTCACTGCTCTACTCCACTAACATGATGGTGTTTTTCCATTGTTTTAGGGGTTAGTCAAGCTGAGTCATGACTACAGTAGAGCTGGCATACTGTGAGTGTTTTTCCATTACATGCTCTTCATCCATACAACAAAGAGCTCCATATCTTGTTATTTTGATCTTTTTTTGGAAGTTGTCATGTCTCCATGTGTGATATTTACATGTATGGGAGAGAGAGAATCATTTTATAATACAAGACTAAAGAGGAGGAAGCAACAGTCTGCAATTTTTCCAAACAACTTTACCTTTCTGTTTCCCTCAGGTCCCTCCTTAATTAAAATGACTCAAAAGTTCCAGTCCAGTATAATATAATTGAGGCAGCCAATTACAAAGTAGACTGTTACATTATCTGTATTATCAAGAACAATCTTCAAAGGAGTTTAAAAAATGTCTCCGACTGATTTTCTTTAGTCATTCAACTACTGAACATTAGGATATTTTATTTCCTTACATACAGTACAGCGTTCCTATTGAAGCATAAAAACATGCTTGCAGTTCCAAAAATGCTTCTTTTCAACCAGTATTGAACAGCAGCGCAGCACTTTTATTTGCACTGCATTCCATAAGCTTGACACATTGATTTTGAAATGTGTATACTGTATAAATGATTAACCCTTACATAATGTTCATATTCTACACCCTATGTCTAAGAATCTCTTATTGTTTCAGAGACCCAGAACAGCCTCAATGGACAAATATGTGTAGTATCTATACAAAAGTAAATGTCTGTTAAATGTCAAAACAGGTCAAATTTGACCTGAAGAGTATCTGTTTTTCAGGATTAAATTCACTGGAAAAGAAAAACAGAAATGACCTGAATCATCAACTCTGTTTATTCCACTAATTTATCTTTTAAGATACATTTGGCCCATGGGTTCGTCTCTTTTGCTGTTTCAAAAGTCTGTGCCTGACTGTGTGTGTCGCTGTAACATATTCCTGAGGACAGCTGCCAATGACGGTGGATTCTGAGGTGGAGCCGTCATTATAAATAATCTCAAAATTGCCCCGCACCTGTCAACCGGCGCAGTGGATTCACAACTTCCCCCGGAGGGATAATGATAGCCTTGGAAACTGATAAATGTGCGGGGTGTAATCAGGCCCGCCAGCTAACCCGGGCTGCTCTATTCTGGGAGGTGCAAAGGAGGCTTGGGAGGGGGCTTTGACAGAGCTCAGGTGGATAAATAAGGAGAGGATCCTCTATAACCTTGTCTAGCCCTCTACACAGCTCCTCGCTATGAAGACGTTGAAGACGGCAGGCAGGTTTTTTTTTTTCCTTCAAGGTGAGATACAGTGTGAGCTTGTGGGTAGAACAGTTTGCTGATAGACTCTTCAGAATATTGTCACTGTCAGGGTGGAAAATCCTCTGAAACAGCATTTAGAGCTGCACAGGACACTAAAACGCTAAACTTGAAGGCCATACTAATGAGATTCTCTCAGGTGGGTCGGCAGATAACTTTGGTTATTTTTCTTCCACTTTCAGGTCTTTCACATTGCACCAAGGCAGCCTGACTAAAGCCACTTTATTGCTTTATTGATGATTCATTCATCACTTGTTTAGTCCATAAAATTGTGAGAAATGGCCATCACAGTTTCCCAGGACTCCAGGCCTTCAGATCATTTGTTTTATCTAACCAACAGTCCAAAACATAAATACATACATTTTCCACATTTATGGCTCATGTCCAAATTAACTGACTTGAGTCCACTGCTTTAGTTCTTATCACAGTATCACAGTACAGCTCCTCACCAACAAAGACAGGCAGTACATCTTGTCATGTTAGAAGATTCAGATAATATTTGGCGTTTTTCTTTGATAAATAGCTCAAATGTTTAAAGCATAGGTTCACATTTCTGATTAATGAACTGTACTTATATAGAGCTTTTTTAGTCTTGTTGACCACTCAAAGCACTTTTACACTACATGTCACATTCACCCATTCACACACATTCATACACTGATGACAGGAGCTACCACACACAGTGCCAACCTGCTCATTAGGAGGATCTAACATTCACACACCGTTGGTGAAGGCATCTGGTGCAATTTGGGGTGAAGTATCTTGCCCAAAGACACATCTAAATGTGGACTGGAATCGAACCGCCAATCTTCAGATTGGTGGATTACTGCTCTACCTCCTGAGACACACATACTGTACTTGTACACAGCAATTGTTTTGGTCGCTGTAATCATTCTTATTGTTCATACTGGCCCATATAAAATACTTTAATAACCCTATTTTAATGTAAGTAATGGGAACAGTCTTCGCTCGGCATAAAAGGTAAGCAAGGAAAGACTATAAAGGGAAAAATAAAGGTGTTTATTAAAAAAGACTAAAATTGAAAGATCTCCACATGATTTAAGCCTCATGTTAGCTTCAGTAATCAACACATTACTTTTGATTAATTATCAATTAACCCTCCTCCGGTGTTCGTTGTTCTCCCCTTATTTAAATGTTCACAGTCAAATATGACTGGTCTGTTTATCTGCTCTTGGATGAAAGGGGGGCGGGTGGTTGGGGGATGAGGGTGTTGTAGTTGTTATGGGGATGTTTTCTGATCTACCTGATGGATGAACATATTATAGTCATATCCATATTTCCTATGGTGGACATTTTTGACGATGAACCCCAAAGACTAAATCACTCAAAATTCAATGAATGTGGTGATCAACAATAGAATATGTTTCAATACCTAGTGTGGAGGATATCATAAGGCCACGAGGTAATCAGATGAAAAACACATTTTTTATGAAAGTTGTAAATCTGTCAGATTTGACCCGAAAACTGGATGATGGTTAACAGACCAAAGCGTTAATAAACACATCTACATCAATTATTCACACACTTGACACAACAGTGTCAACTCATTGTGTCCTGTTTCCTAGTGTCGACATAAGACTGCAAAACAATACAAAATATTTAATATATGAGTAACATGCTCAGAGACAAAATATTTAAATCCTGCGTTACAATATCTGCCTGTAGAAACTAAAGCAATACTAAACTTTTTATTATGGTTATGTGTATGCACTAGCAGCTGAAAGTTAGGGAAAGATCATGATCTGTTTAATACTGAAAGAGCCTGCAGTGATATGAAGCATAACCTGTTCATTAACATTTAAGCGACACCACAATCTGTTATTAACCTTAACTTAGTTGTATATGAAAGTAATTTAAAGTTGACATGGCTGCAATCTGACTACTTCCTCTGTCTGTTCAGTGTGTCTCTTGACATTTGTTAAGGCTCCACAATCCAATCAGTGTGTGTTGCACTTAATTGTTTAAGCACAATGTTGACACTATGAAGCTATGTTTCACAATCTGCAAAACAGCATCACATTTAAACGAAAGACTCTGGTCTTTGGTCTCAGTTTTAGTTTTTTTCCCCCAGGCTTTAAACAACTCCCCAGGTTAGTCAGGTGTCTATATTTAAAATTAATACCTGTCCGCTCCAGCTCCAAGTTCTGTGATTCAGCTTTGTCTTGTTACTATATCATTACAGTTTTCCTGTGCAATACATGATTATTAACAACATTTCACAAGCACTCGCTGTCAGTTTCACCTCCAGATTAAGATGTGTAGATCATCTGGAACTCTTTACAATCAACAGTTCTGACTCATCATGATCCTCGGTCTCAGAAATGACTTTGAGAATCATGTCATCATAACTGATAGAAATCACTGTCAAAAGTGCAAAGGTACATTGTAATAAACAAGAATTAGCTGTCAAATTAAGACTGCCACCTCCATGGTTCCTTGTTACATTTCAACTCTTAATTGCATTCCCACATAATCATGACTTTGATACAAGCATAAAACATAAACACACACAAGCAATCAGAGTATAATTAGATTGGGTTTGAGACTGTTGTCAGAATTGAATAAAAAACGTGGAACAATGGGGTCTAGGTGGAAAACATCATCCTGAGTCATCCTGATTTACAACTATGATCTGTTTCCCCTTGACTATAGCCTCCTCTCTCTTTGCTCAGTTTACTTCGGCTTTAACCCTGCTCTCACTCTTATCTCCACATCTGCTCCTCACTGTTATCACAGAAGCTGCATAGTGAAGCACTGGTCTGCCCACGCTGAGGTTTAACTCCTAATCAACAGCCAGAATCTCAGATCAGATGGATCTGCCCTCTGCTTATCTCATGGCTCAGATTCCACTCTCCTGTGAGTAGGGTTGCAGTCTCTTGGGCGATTGGTTGATATATTGATATGTTCTTGTCCGACCAAATTCTCACTGGTTAGACAATCTTGTAAGCTGTTGTTATACCTGGACCCACACTTGGGGCTTCCAACCCCGGAAAGTGTAGTGAGAAAATAGCGCTGGGTTTGTTTATGGGGGTAGATCATTCTGGTTCACACTGCAACATGATAGTTGGAGGTAATACTGATTTCCACCTGGCATACAGCAGATAAAAGAAGATCACACTGCACACCTGGCAGAAGACTGTGTAGACTAGCTACCGACTGGGTTCACCCAAGGTCCTTCTTTTGGTCCCTATATTATTAGCTTGTTACTGATCTGCTCTACAGTTCTCTCAGCATCCATCTCGTGCTGTATTTGCTGAAATACAGGTTTGGTTCAAGAAGTTCCCTCAAGTTTGTTCTGTATCTCTGCCGACGACCATTAGGTAAGGAGACAGCTTGTCTTCTCGATGGACCATTGCTGCTTTCGTAGCGTCCATAACTCCTCCATGGCTGTTTGCACAGTTCATTCTTTTAGTCCAAATTAAGCACTGGCCCCAAACCGGCACTGGAACTGCCCTGGTCGAAAAGGGTGTTTCGGAGATGAAGGCTGGACAAGGAGATCAAGAGTCCTAACCTGAGCTTCTCAGGCTCCAAGCTAACATTTTCTTCTGCCTTCTGCTTGGATGTAGTGAATGTACAGCTCAAAGCAACTTATATAGTCTCTGGCTAATTGGCAAAAAATGTGGCAGGTACTAGATATCACCTGTTAACGATGTAGAGTAGTTAGCACACATTAGTTAACATGCATTCGACTGGACTGGACTTGGCTTGTTTACTATATAAAATGAACGTCGCTTATTTTTCCGAACCTACCAGTCAATTGGTTGAAGGGTAACCAAGATTTTCTTCGGTTGACTACAGCCCTACCTGTGAGAGCGTGTGACAGTGTTAGAGACAGCGTGCATGAGTGAAGGGAGTATGAGTGCAGCACTTACGTGTGGAGTGTGCCGAGATTAATAGATTCCAGGGTGGCGAATGCTGCCATCAGTCTTATTAATGTTTAAGTTTCCACTTTCTTTAAGCCAGGTTTTCCTCTCCAGCCACAGTGTCAAGTGAGGCAGGACTGAACAACAGCCCACACCTGTTTTTGACTTGTAGATCTCAGTAAGTTCTGATGTGTTGATGTACAAATCTAAAATACTTTTCTCATGTCACGTGGACAGTAGAACAGATAGCTCAATGATCTGCAACTTCAAGAACGGGTTAACAATGTTTCATGTCTGTCTTAAAAAAAAAGTTAGGTACACAAATGATTGGGTGACAAAGTTCACAGTCCTCCTCCTGTTTTTAAAATGGATTTCAAAGTTGAACTGGAGCTAATATGAAGCTTCAGCCGTCCAAATGAGTCAAATCTTCATCTTCTATGTTTCAATGTTACAGTGTTTTTAGTGCCAAAGTTCCTCTTTTTGTTACTATACTTCCACCACAGCTCAACAGGAAACACTAAGAGGGAATTTGATGCTAAAAAGACTGTAAATGGACTCTAAGTGGATTTAGTCCTTCATCACTTCCATTGAAAGCACATTTGAAGGAGATCTTTTAATAGTCAGTATGAACAGGAGGAAAACCTCTTTCACTGATCATATCAATACGACTGCTGCTTTATGTATCTCTGAAATTTTCAAAATAAAACACCTCATGCAGACTCCTAATTATATTTCACTAGAAAACATGAATAAAACAGACAAAGAACCCATTTGACTACGTAGCCCACTGACCCACAGTAGAAACACAGAAATCAAGGAAAATTACCAAATCAACTAAAAATGATCAAATTAACAAAATCGGGCTGTTTAGTTGTGCTGCCACTGCAGTAATTATGGTAGCCTAAAGGGACTCGTCTGGATTTGAATGGGCTAATGTAATTACTGTATTAATAGTGAAATTTAATTTAAAAGGCGGATGACATGCCCAGAGTCGATACGCTGCACTTCTGAAACACTCCGGACGGGATTGTACGCCATGCAGAGGATGGAGCAAAACTGTGGCACAGCTGGAATGCGGCACATACACATATACGCTCAATGTGATCCCCAACTGAACCTACCACAATAAAAGCACAAAGTTGAACTTAAATAAGCAGACCAAAGGAATACTTGAACATTGTTACACTTTAGACATTTCCTTCCATTGAAAGTGAACTGGATTAAGAATGCATCCGAATGCCTGAATGTAAACTTTTTATTTTTATTAAAAGTTTTGGTAATTATTCTACCATATATTTGAAGTTGAAAGTACCCTCTGATTCTAGCTGCTCATTGTTTCTTTCTTTCTCTCTTCCAACCCCTGTCATTTACACACTCTGTGAACTGTAGGTTTGTTACAGCAACACACAGCATAAATGATGCATAGTTAAATTATTAAAATATGCAACCCTGTCTGAAAACCTTGTTAAAATACTATTAAATGCTTTTGCCAAATACGGTTTAGTGAAGACTTAATTAAGGGAAGAATGGTTGGTGGAGGTACAAAGTGAGGGATTATGACAATGAAGATAAAAATGTTAATTATGCTTTAGTTGGCTTAAGTAGATATTGTAGGAAACAAATGAAATGTCTTGTGAGTGAAGATTTTGCAGGGTTGAGCATGTTGCAACACTGCAGACACATTCATTAAATATCTACTGCCCTCATCAAGTTGGAAAATAAAACAATTCTACAGTTTTCATGGTCATGTGTGTGTCCAGAGATTTCCATGAACCCATTATGAGAGAGTTCAAATCTAGAGTGTGAACAAAAAAACTGCAAGATAAAAAAATAAATAATAATAAAATGTTAATATTTGAGATAGCCATCCTAATGCATCTCCGCTCTTCTTCAGGTTTATCTCCAACACTGATGTGTCCACAGAAAGGTCATTGATTAAAAAAAACTAAATAAAAACACTGCTATGGATTTTTCTGTGTCTCGGCTTGCCTGTATTTGTGCGTATGTGTACATGTGCGTGTTCGTGTCCGGGTGCATTCAGAGTTCATAAACTTCTCCCCCCGTCCACTAGTTGTGTTTGACAGGCTGAGACCAGTGTTGTGAACAGTGCAGCAGTCAGACCACATCACCACAGGGTGAAACCACAATCCACATGAGAGGCCGCCTTCAGTTCTGCCAACACACTCCACCAGAACAATACACACTTGAAAGCCACCTGACTGAAATACATGTGGTAGGACAAAACGTGTGAAATGATAGAGTGCTACAAGTCAGCTTGGAAAGAAATAACATGAGATGATATTATTTTCATGGTGTATTTTCTTACAAAATATAACTAAAATAATGATTTTGTTTAATCTGTTTTGTACTACAGCACTGCAATAACCCTTTAAACCTTACATACTGTTCATATTTGACTACCTCGCAGTATGATCTCCTCATAAAAAGTGTCCAAATGTTGAACTACAGATCTGTTTTGAAAGGATCAACATTCGATCTGACTGATCAATAAATGTGTGATTAAACCTTGATTCAGAGAGAGTACATTTTTTAGCTTTTACACCACTCATTTATGGAGAAAAAACATCTACTATCACACAATATCATGTCTATTTTAGCTAAGACATAAAAATATAACATAGCAATAATAATGGAAATGTATTTAATGTAAAGTGAAAATGAGCTGAACTTTATGGAAGTGTGGGGTTTATTGTATAACCATTAGAGTCATCAGTCTTCGCTGCTACATCATAAAAAGAAATCCTCATAACTTATATCTTATTAAAACTATTAACTATTCTAGCAACTATACAAAAGTATAGTATAACATAATGTGGCACACTCAAAATAGGGTAACCACATTTAGATGGTAAGATTCCTTTAATATCACAATTACTTTTGTTATTGTATATATTGATGTTTTCAATTAGAAGTGTTGAGGTTCTCCGTTTATGTTGGAAATGGGGGGAGGAATGTTTGTGTTCTCATGAGTTTCTCCGGGGAACGGTTAGGGGGCGCAACTGCTGCCGTTTCCTCAGAGGCAATCTGGACAGGAAACACAACAAAGTGCTCATTCCTCTGCTTTACCTGCTTTATAAAGGTTAGTAAACGGTTAATCCACCATGACATGTTACATATATTATCAGCGTGAGTGTTTGTGTGAAAGTCTTGATCTGTTTTAATGAGTTATTCATGTTTAAACAACATTAATATGTGGGAAGTTTTCCAGCGCGGCCGCCATTTTGTGCCGGCACCACTGCAGTTGCACTAGTTAAAGTGGGAATAAGTGACATTAAAACCTCCGGTACATGATTTATTCCCAGCTAGTTATGAGTTATGTGTGTTCACTATAAATAAATACATTTGTTAAAATTGAAATATTTAAGGTTACAAATTTAATTTATCTTTGTTTATAAGCCTGTTGCTGGGTAAATGTAAGTTTAATGTAACACAAGCACTTTGGTTGGATACACATTTCAGTGCTCTTTTACAGAAGCAAGGTAGGCTATGTAGTATATTGTATTTAAAGATGTTTTATACTCTATACAACTCCATTACATAAAACCAGTTTATACTGTGAAATGGACAAAGAAAACGTCATGTTTTCACAGAAGCAGTTTATTGATATAAATATGTGTTGATGAGAAAAGAGATGATGAGAGAAAAGGTATGTTATTGACACTGAAGTAGTGATTTAAGTGAGATAAAAGACTGAATCAGGAAAATGTGAAATCCCCCCCCCATCCCTGGGACCCGTAATAATAACTTTAGGAAAAGTCATACAATTTCAGAGTAAAATACATTTGGGGTGTTTTTAAAGCTGTCAGAATGGTTGAAATTTGACCCAAACAGTATGTAAGGGTTGGGAGCGCCCTGGTGGTCGAGTGGTTAGAACGCATGCCACATAATCACAATGTCCCTGGTTTGAACCCAGCCAGGGACCTATGATGCAGGTCATTCTCCTCTGTCTCTCCCTGTTTGCTGTCTCTCTGCCAGTTACTGACTACATAAAGGCAAGAAAAGCCCAAAAATAAATCTTGTAAGGGAAGTTACATACTGTTAGTAGTGTCCTCTGGTTACCAAATAACACATACAGACAGTGTAATATTTCAATGATACTATATTAAAATGATGATGGGTATGTAAGAAGTGACAGCTGTAACCTTTCTAAGCAGATGAAGTGTTAGTTGATGCGTAAGTGAATATGTGACAACCTATTATCATGTGACCAGTTCCAGGTCCAGTGAGCTGTCTCCATCTACAGATGAACATAATGAGATGGGGTTGAAAACTTTAGGCTAATAAGTGGAATTGAAGTATATTTATATTTACACAGCTAAAGTAAGTGGACATCCTTGTACTAAACACGTATCATACAATGTGTATCTACTATACAGTGTAGAAATACATGATCCCAATATATCATTGAACAGTAAATAAGAAAGCTGATTTAGCCTTTCCTCCTGACTAGGAATGCCACTCATAGCCCACTTCTGAATGTGAGTGTTTTTCTAAAGTCAGGTCTGCTTTGTGTTCTGAAGGACTGAGAGTAGCAGAATGAAAAACATGGTTTGATCATAATTTATTGCTTTTCTTCCCTCTCCTTGATACTCCTCCACCAAACACATAGCAAACGCAATGAAACAGACTTAAAGTGACTTTATCCTCGACAACCATGCTCATTGGTATAAGGGCAGCAAACTCTCCCAGTAAGGGAGACAAAAAGAAACATAAAAAACACCTGTTGAAAAAGCAGAACTGAAACTTCTTTTGAAATGCGACATCTGCAACTCCCAGTCATCCACAGCTGCTATGCTTTACTTCCAGAGCTTGTTTTATTCTTAGAGCTAAACCAAAAAGAAAATTGCATACAACTGTCAGTTTTCATATCTTGACATCCAGCCCTTCTTCTCTACCAGTGGTACTTGTCCATCAGAAAGTCTCTTTACATCAGCAGCAGACAGAGGATGAATCATACTGTTTGGCCAGTTTATTGTAAAGACCTGCAGTCTTTCTAAGCAGTGGAATCTAAATATGAATCAATTTAACAATATTTAATGCCATTTTAATGGTTGTCAATAGGGAGATCAGTTGTGATATTAAGTATTATATCAGAACATCATAAAATAAACCAAGGTTGTGGTCAGTGTTTTACCTTTTATTTAGAGTATCTCGGAATTCTTAGTGTTTTTTGTACTGTTTATTCCAGTATAAATGAGATACAGGCAAGGTTATTAGCAGAGCACATTTCAACAACAAGGCAATTCAAAGTGCTTTACATAAGGCATAGACTACATGGAGGCTGAATGTAAAAGCAACACAAATCAATATGAAAATACTTTTAAAAACAACTAAACATTGTTCAATTGGAAATAAAAAGAAGCCAACATAGAATATGACAAATAAAATAGGAGAGTAAAAGTTAAAGTGCATATTAATCAAAAGCCTCAGATTTGATTGACCTGAAAAAAAAGCAGCGACAAACTGAAAAGTCTTCAGCCTTGATTTAAAAGAACTGAAGTAACAGAAGACCTGCAGTTAGTTAGTAGTGTAGTTCCAGATATGTGGAGTATGTGAGTATGTGGCTGCCAACTCCCACCAGGCCAGGGACAACATATGAAAACTAGCATTTGGGCTAATTCTGGCATATTTACAGAAATGTTTATTAGTATGCATGGTAAAATAAATAAATAAAAACTGAGTGCTGCTGCTCTATTTAATTTTTTTACTTTGGGGACAGAAAGTACACCTTCCAGACAACCTGAGAGGTCTGAATGCTTCATAACATAGTAGTAGATCAGAAATGTACTTCGGCCCTAAATCGTTCAGTGCTCTATAAACCAACAGTAGTATTATAAAATGAATTCCTTGACACACAGGCGCCAGCACAAAGGACTGAGTACTGGGAGGTATATGATCCACTTTCTGTTACAGTAGTCTCCTCTACTAAAGATAAATGCATGGACATTTATTTTTTCAAATCTTGCTGAAACATAATACCTTTAATCCTTGATATATTCTTCAGGTGATAGTAGGCTGACTTTGTAATTGTCTTAATGTGGCTGCTGAAATTCAGATTAGAGGCAATGACTTCACCAAGATTTCTGGCTTGATTTGTGGTTTTTAACATTATCGATTGAAGCTGAATGCTGACCTTTAATCGTTCTTCCTTGGCTCCAAAAACAATCACTTAACTTTTGTCTTTGTTTAACTGAAGACAAATGTGGCACATCCAATCAATGATTTGTTCAATGCACTTACTCAGTGCTTGTATGTGATCATAGTCCTCTGGTGATATGGTTATGTAAATGTGAATGTTATCTGCATATTATGCTGTTTTCCATAACTTGAGCCAGTGGAAGCATGTAGATGTTGAACAGTCGATGCCTCAGATTGGAGCCTTGGGGAACTCCACTGGTCATTTTTGTCCACTCAGATGTGTAACTACCTATAGACACAAAGTAGTCCCTGTCCTTAAGTAGGATCCAGAAAGTCCTACCCAGTTTCCCAGTAGGTCTAGTAACATGTTGTGGTCTATCATGTCAAATGCAGCACTGACTTCCAGTAATACTAACACTGAAAATCTGCCACTGTCAGTCTTTATATTGATGTCATTGAAGACCTTAACAATAGCATTGTCAGTGCTGGCATCAAAACTGTTGATCAGTGCCAATTTGTAGAGTGTTCATCTGATGAAAAAAGCTTTTCAGCAATTATTTTTCTTAAAGATTGATGGTTTGGTGTGGGCCTATAATTGTTCATTAGTGAAGTATCTAGATTGTTCTTTTCTTTTTAGAGTGGTTTGATGAGGGCACTTTTCAGAGCCTGTGAAAAGACACCTGAGAGAAGAGAAGTGTTGACAATTTGATGAAGGTCTTAGGTTGCGCAATTAGGAAAATTTAGAAAAAGCCTATTGGCAGAACATCAAGGCAGCAGGAGATTTCAGATGTTGTCAAGGCAACATCTGAAATCTCCTGCTGCCTTGATGTTCTGATCAAATTGTGTCATAGTATTTGAATGTCCCTTACCTGATATGGAGGCACTGACATTTGTTGGTGGATAAGGAGGCAAATTCATCCCTTCCATCCCTGGTGGATAGAAGTTCCGAGGCTACGGACAAGGAGGGTTTATTAGTCTGTTGATGATGGCAAACAAGGTTAGAGGCATCATTATTGTTTTTGATGATGATGTCATAGAAGAAGGACCATCTGGGTCTTCTCAGTTCAAAATTATAAATGCAAAGTCTCTGTTTATAGATATTGTAATGAACATGACGAGTAGTTTTTTGCTTGGTTAGGCTTTACGACCAGTGTGGCATTTCTCCATGGACCAAGACCATCTTGACCTTAGAAGCTGCAGTAGCATCAATAACATTGAAATTTTAGAAACTTATTCACAAGCTCGCTGACCAGGACGCAAGTGAGGACGGGTGTGGGAGAGAGAGCCTGAATAAATATCTCACTGGTGTTTTGTGATTACCTCTGTTTGAACATTCATGAATGATGAGAGAGAGAATCATCAGTCTCCACAACTTAAGAAATGTTCAGGCACTTGGAGATGATTAAGTCCAGAATATGCCCTTTGTTTGTTGTGTGGGCTCCACCACATGCTGAGTCAGTCCATAGTTATCAAGAACACAACACAGTTCTTTGGTCTCCTTGGCCTGCGGGTTGTCAACAAGCACACTGTCAACATGTATGATGTATAATACTGTTGAATTACTTGTTACTGTGCAGCAGCATTGTGTGTCCACGGTAGTTCCATCTTGGACAATAAAGCCTGACCTTATTTTATCTTATCTTAAGTTCACAATGAATAAACATATTCTTTATTTTAGGCATGTTGGACGCTCTCTAAGCATTGGTATTGTCGCATGTTTTATTTTCTAACATTATTGGTTATCATACATGCATATAAAATAATCATTATTGCTAACATTTTCAGCCCACCTTTATATTTAAAGTAGTTGTAAGTTATGAGAGCAGATGTGTCAGTGTCATGTGGTAATTAAGCGTTGACAGCAGTTTGGTGTGTATATGAGCTGGAAGTAGTTATCACCTGTTATCACACGAGTTCATTACATAAGTCAACTGAGCAAATGTAATCACAACAAAACAGAGATGTGGCTGACAGCTGTGGAAATAGAATGAAGTGGATTTTTAAGTATATACTGTAGTTACACAATATCGTAAATTAATTATATAAAGCAGTTGATGATGAAGATAAAGCTAGTCGTGTCTTCTGTTCACAAAGCATAATTATTATTTCATGAGTTGTGGCAAGAAGTACTTCACAGATGCTTGAAAGAGGCTTTTTTTAAAGGGTCCTTGTTTCTGGAAGATTCTGTTGCCTGAATGAGAATATTTCATTCCTGGTTTTGTGATCACTTTTAGAAAGACTTTTCACTGATATGAAACCTATAAAATACATTGAAATGATGAAAATCACCTTCTAATGGACAATACCAAATTGTGACTCAGTAAAGGTAATATATTTCAATAGAAAATGAAATGTCTTTCCAATGCTCATAATGATGGACAATGCCTACTGACACTCATCTCACGTTTGAAAGAAGAAAGTTTGGCTGCTGATTTCTCTGAGTGCCCCCTCCCTCCTGGCTCATCAGCATGCTGACGTGGTCTGCCTCCTAATGCCCGGATACGCCCTTACTTGGACCCAAGGTTAGCTCTCTGACATTTCAAGCTGATTAAGAATTTGCCTGGGCCTTAACCTTTGCGTGGCGTGAATCTGGCTGTCATTGCATTAGTGCTTCCATTATCATGCAGTCACATCTAATCTCATCTGGAGCTCGGGGGCCTTCCTCATGGACGGGGAGGCAGCTAAAAGCCTCTTAATGTATGTGGGGGATCATTTGAATAAAGCTCAGACTCTCAGATAGCTCTGAGGGCAAAGCGTTTAGCTAAGGCCAAATCAAATCAATGTCATTAGAAAAAAGATTCCTAATTTCTGGCTGAATTACACCTCATTCTGTGTCCGATTAGAAAGTTAAATGAGATTATAAGGAAAGAGCTGCCTGGTGCTGATACTGTAAATTCTCAAATAGAGGAGGTAACCTGTATTTAGTTGATCTGCCAGGAGAAAGGTCTAAATTTGAAACAGGCTTATACAATTTGATGTTTTCTAATTTGCCTTGAAGTATATGTATATTTCAGCAACATTTTAATTAACTGTTGATACAGTTTGTCTGAAACCCAACTTGTTTTGAATTTGGAATTTTGCATAATAAACATTTGGATAACACTAATTAATTTTCACTGTGGAATCCTTACTTTCCTGCTTTGAGGTTATTGTTTTTTGTTTCATCAGACACAATTTTTATACAAAAATGCATTTTTGTAGTCCTTTTCAAAACAAAATAGCTTCACATTGAAAGCATTAAGTTCTATATGTAGGAATCAGATATTCCTTCTCATTAGTGACACCTGTGGAGCTGCAGTCAACATCCTGTTGCTCTCGCCGGTGAGCTCGCAGCAAGAGAATATTGAAGGTGATGTCTTTTTCCTCGCTTACGCTTCTCATAATTACATAAAAGATTGTGTTTGAGCAAAGCATCTCTCCCTCAGTCCCCCTGCTTTGTGTTCTGTGCCCTCCCTCCCACACATAAACAAACACACAGAGGTTACTGTTGTATTGTGGCTGCTGGTGCGGTGAGAGACAATCTGCAAAAATATGTGTAAATCAACCACCTCAATCTGACCCAATTACTAAATCACCAACTTTATTTTTTCACTAAGCATTTTTACCAAACACCGGTAGACTCAGTGAGCTGTGGCCAGGGAGCAACAGGCTGTGGCAGGGGAGCAAACTCACTGCAGTTTTAAGTATGTGCTTATTAACACCATTGGATGACAAACATAACAAGTAAAAGGGGTAAGGTATGTTCTGCTATCACTCTTTAGCTGGTTTTCTGCTCATTTTAGAAAATACTGTTCTAGTTGTATGTGCTCAGGAGTAGGAGACTGGTCATTGCAGCGGTGTTTTGATGTGAAATGTATTCTGGTTGAAAGAGGCAGCCAGTTGTCTCATTAGCTGTAGAGCTAATATCTGCAGGCTATTTCTACTAAGATGGCACCGACTTTGTTGGTTCTTATGTCAGTTGTTTGTTGGCGTTAACAGGAGAGAGGCAAGGCACTAAGGAGTATGAAAAATGTCACAAATGAATTTTCATTGAAAATCCATCCTGGGTGCCATACATAGAAATCAGTCTACAGGCTGTTACAGACAACCAAGAAAGTTTGAGAAGGTTTCAGTTTGTTACAACTCTTTCACTCACTGGCAGTAAAAAATGCTAATACCCAGTTCCACAGACGTGGGCTGAAATAATAAAAAGCTGCTTCACCGTGAGTTTTGGTTCTAATTTTAGGAATTAATAAAATACCTCTATCTGAAGACCCGAGAGTTCTGGATGGCTCAAAAGTTAAAAGAAAATCTGATAAATAAATAGGTTAAGAGGTTTAAAAACCAATAAAATAATCTTATAATTGATCCTGAAGCACACAGGTGACCAGTACAAAGACTTTAAAATCGATGTAACGTCAGCTCTCTTTCTGGTCTTCATCAGCACATGTTGTGCAGCTGAGTTCTGGAGTAGTTGTAATGATGCAATATTATTTTTAGGAAGACTAGAGAGGGGAGCATTGCAATAATTGATCCTATAGGTAATAAAAGCATGTATTAGTGTCTCTGTGTTGGCTTGGGAAAGAAATAGCCGCACTTTGGCAATGTTTTTAAGATGGTCTTGGTTATATGTCTGTTGTGGTGTTCAAAGGGTAAGTTTGAGTTGAAAACCACCCCTAGGTTCTGAACATTCTCTGATGGTTTTAGTGCCTGCAGTTTAAAATTCAGTTTTTCTCTCAGTGCTTCAGCACCGATAACCTTCTGTTCTGTTCTGTCCGGGTTGAGCTGTGTTGAGCTGGTTGGTCTTGCAGCGTTTGAATGAATGGAATGTCAGACATTGTTGAGATTGATCATAGATGAGGGTTTCTAAGACTTCTAAGACTCTGTCTATGTACAGAGACAGATAGCCTTTGTGTAGAGTTCTGATGCAGTGGGCAAGGAGGTTTGAGGTGAGGGACACATGTTTTGGTGTAGGATGTGGGTTGGCCTTATGGAGAACTTTGATTAACATACTCATACAAGGCTGTACACGGTGGCCCATTTTGTGTCCCTCAGGGGAGACAAACTGGATGGGATGTGTAGTAGTGACCAGCGCTCCCAGTAGTGACCAGCACTTACATCTGGTCAATGAACTCCAAGAAGTGGGAGTCGGAAGAAAGGGTGACTGAAGAGGTAACAAGGATGGGGTTTGTTGGAGGTTGTGAAGAAAATGAATCCTCACAGATGTTTGTTAGTGAGTGGGGTGCAGACTCTGATGTCTCTCATGATTAAAGCTCTCTTCAGGCGGGGGCTGAAGTGACTCTCTTTTAAGGTTTCTGCCACATTGTGTGATGTCTTTTTCTTGTTTTGATTCCTCTTGTCTCTTGTCCTTGGCAGAGGGAACAGATGGTTGATGCAGGAAGTAAAATAGAGGTTAGAAATGACCTTTTTTTTTAAAAAATCCATCAGCCTTTAAAAGATGTCTGTGGTCCTAGAAAAAGTTAAAATTGTCAATAAAGTCGACTGAATGGACAAGAACAGTTAACAGCCAATAGTGTCAATGAATCTTACATCTCATCTTCTGACTGGGAGTAGAGGGCCACGGATTAACACCTCAGCATTCCAGAAGCTGAGTGTGTTCAACAGATCAATATAATCTTGTTTCACTACTTCAGACTGTTGTTTCACAACATTATTAGTCCTTATGTTCACTATGATGCTTTTCAGTTGGATGTGAAGCCACAATATCCAGGATTCTTTCTGTCACCACACTGATAGGAAAACAGAGTATGTCAGGGTCCTGCAACAGTGGAGCAGATCTGTTCTTCAGTTGCACACTTGGTTGTATGTGAGGCTTGTTGCTAGTTCTCCCTTTTGTCCACAGCTGTATTGTAGTAAGAACAGGGGTTGAAGAGGTGCTTTACTTGGATGATTATACAAGCCAAACAGTCACATCACAAATCTGTTACTGTTACTCATCATTTCAGAGGAAAATTATTTACTCTAAAGCTACACAACATGAGAGTTCAAGGAACGGCTACCACCCAGCCACCATGTACATGTGGACCCTATATGGGTTCAATGTGGGCTACATGGGTACTGAGTGGGCTTGAACTGGAAAAATTCAGTAACATGGGCCCCACATTTGAAGCCCACATGGGTTGACTGTATGAGCCCCATAAGGAATAAGTGGGCTAAGCAGGCATGGGCATAAACAGGGCAAATTGTATGGGCCCCATATTGTTTCAGAAAACATAGGCCCCACACCCAGTTGGGCCCCATCTGACACCCAGTCAGAACCCAATTAAGGCCCATATAAGCAAACACAAGTGGGGCCATCATGGATACTGCAGACAAACCCACATGGGACCCATATTTGCAGCCCAAATTTAACCCTTGTGGGGCCCTCATGGACAGGCTGGCTGGGCACTTATAGATTTACTACTGGTACACAACCCTCTTGTTTCTTGGTGGTCTTGTTGGTGGTCATTTTGAGTCCATGATAAAGTAGTGTCAATCCTAAATAGCCCATTCACTTCCACATTCACTTCTAGCTGGTGGATTTTGGTTTCCAGTAATGCAATTTTCTGTAGATGATTGTGGAAGTCATCAGTGGAGGGGGGCATCTTGCTGCTAATTAGTTTTAGCTAAGTTCAACATTTCCAGTCACAATAGTGCTCATGTAGTACAGATGAGGTCATAAAAGTGTTGAAAATATGGCAATAGCAACTTTATCAAAATTAATTACAGTCAGCTGCTGCTTGTAATTTCTAGTAGAAAAGAAATATCAGCAAGAGAACGCAAGCAGAAGTGAGAGCAAGCAGCAAAGTGTCTGTACTGTAATAAAGCAGGAAGAATGTGCAGCCCCAGCTGTGGAAGGAGCGAGGTGTCACCAGAGAAGATGTGCAAGTTTGAACCCTGCTGCTCTGAAATGTAAACTGTGCTCAAGGGTTGTGCCACATGACAAAGACAAAAGCTCCATCTTCCAGGACACCTTTGACCTCACCAGAACCTTCCAGCCTCCGTCTGTCTTTGATTTAGTTCCAATACATCTCCTCTAGAGCTCTGAGTTGAAACCAGGCAAGGCTGTGAGTCAAGAAGCCTCTAGGGCTAGTGTAGTGTGAGCTCTCACTGCCTTTCTCTTTTTTTTTCTCAGGTTGTTTTTTTTATTCATATGCCCCAGGGACATGAGTGAGAAATTCATAATTTGGACAATAACAAACAAAAAAACTGGCAATTGGGCAGGTTTTATATATGCTATATATATAACATAGAATAGAATTGAGCTATAACTTGGTTTTAACTAAATTACAATTATGTGAAAAAAACAAAAAAACATCATCATCTTACTATCAGCAGCATGTCAGCTGTAAAAAGGTCAGATTATCAGCACTGAAATGAGTTCTCTAAGCAACATGTGGCAAATAAAGACAAACATCCGAAGAGGCCAAACCATCACAGGATCATCAGCCAGTAAAACAGCAAAATAATTCCATGCAGCAAAGGGAACAATCTGGGAGGTAACGATAACATTTGCCAAACACAAACTGCATCAGCAAAGAGGAACAGCTGTGGTAGGTGGCAGCTAACCAAGAGGGCTGGATGGACACAACACTACTGCTACCACAAAGCATATACATCTAAATACCTACGGAGTGGGAATAACAACCCCAATTCAGTCTCAGTAGGAGTATTTAGTCTGTGTGTGACATTGTGAAGTTGTTATTGTATCAATAGAAGCTCCAATTTTAAAATAATAATTCCATATGACATGTATCATATGCGCCTATCGCTATAAAAATGTTAAACAATGCTGCTTGAGGCTGTAGGGATAATGCAATGCTCTCATGGGGTTTTATTGTGTGGGGGGGTGCACGTGTGTGTGTGTGTGTTACGTGCAAAGTGTTTTTACCATGGGGTGGGTGCAATATTTTTTTGTTATGAGCGATTTATTGTTGTGATTGACACAGATGGTGCTGTTTTGTTCATATGTTGATGGGTTGTTTTATTTAACTCTGACTGTGGAGGCATTTATGTGCACAGAATTTGAGTCCAACGTGGACTGTAAAATATATTTTTTGGGATTGTATCACAAGATGATTGAATGATCATGCTGCAAGAGGGAAAGGTGCATTTGGCAGTGGCATCAAATAATACATTAAATCACAAGATACAGATGTGAAAACTACTGTGGTCAACACAGAATGCACAGCTAGACGCAAAATATTAAGCTTACATTTTATAAATGTTTGCTGCAGTGTCATTAGAATCACACACTGAAGCATTGGCCTGAGTAGTTTTAGTTTATTTGAAAATACAATAAAAAAAACAGTTTTATATGAACAGTGACTCCTTAAAAAATGTGCAGTTTAACTACACAGGTTAAAGATCAAGAGTTAGACTTGACTTGTGTGGGACCGACAGTGATGTTGGACACCACCCACCTCACTCTCATATGTTATTTTTATTGTTTGGGTGTTCATGAACTCATTCACCTGGAAGAGTAATAATTTAGATTAATTAAGTGTTATGATGATGCAGGACATAAGACGGCATCTCAGTCAGTAAACAGAGACACTTTATTATGTTTCAGTATTTCCAGTATGTTTGGGAAGTAAAGAAATAATTTCATCTCATGCACGCCTCAAACTCTATTTCCATGTCCACATGTGCAACACTTGGAACTTGACTCAGGACATGAATCAGGAGTTCATATTAGAGACTTGAGACTTATTTGTAACTTCCAAAACAATGACTCTGGGCTCTATTTCACAAAGAAAACCCATATCCAAGACCTGTGCCAGTGCCTCATTTCACCAAAGACTGTCACTTGCAAATGAATAACCCTTCAATCCTCTTGCATGCTCATCCACTATAGTCTCAGTAATTATTCTCTGCAAAAACTCGAACCAAGAACAAACCCTATCCAAAACCTCAACAATGACTTCTGGGACCGTATCGGTTTTTGGCCAGAAAGGCAAATCGTACAGAACATCTCTCAGAAAAATGATGACCTATAATTGCGCACCTTCCCGCCGGACCAATCAGTCTAATTTACAAAATCTTGGACCGGAGTGACGCTATACATCATTTCCCCCCAAGTTTCATCCAAGTTTAATTAGCTGTGTGAGATATTTCATGATGGATGAAGGCACGAATGAACAAAACAAAAATTAATAAGACGGAGCCATAGTCTCTATGAGTTTTCAATGGTTTCCCTGAGGGGCAAGAAAGAACCAGCAGAAAGTACACTGGCAGGCTTTCACTTAGTAAAAAATGAGCCAGAGCGCTGTGATCTTGGAGCTCTCTTCCAAATGAATCTGATTAATGTTGAAAGTTTAAAGTTTAGAGATGCTGTGGCTCTCAATGACTCCTATCCTTTTTGGATTTTTTTTTTTTCCTCTCTGTCACATTTTACCTCTACTTCAGTCAGTGAGAAATAAATTGCCCTGCTGCAATATTCTGCTTCCACCGGGAGCTCGCTTTCATCTTTGTTCCCTCTTTTGTAAACAGTGAATGCATGTGTTTTTTAAGAGGGAAGAAAGCAGAAAGAGTTGCAAAAATGTGTATGCATAAAACAAACTATATTTTCTATTTGGAAACTTCTGTCTGTGTGTGTGTGTGTGTGTGTGTGTGTTGTATGAAATATGCAACCAATCTGTATGGTTTGCGTGGGCCACACTGTGCTCTCTTTCTCTATGTGTGCATGTGAACGTGTGTGGTTGCAGGTCAGCACTGCAGGTCAGAGGGTCACATGGCCACAGCACAGCCAACTGTTGTTTGGCAAAGAGTACGATGCTCACATTAGAGAAATAAAGCGGTGGCCGAGCTGGAGGCAGATGTTGAGAGAGAGGCTCCCGGAGGGGATTAGCAGGTCAGGATCGTGGACTCGACGCTCTCTGCTGCTCCTGTCATTTTTACTTTGAATGGAGCATTATTGCTTCTGACAGAGTGGCACTTCCAGCTCTGACATATTAACCCCACTGTGAGCCCCACCGTCCCTCAAGTGAATATACTGTTTGTTTGTGCTGGATTTACAGAGCCATATATCATATTTTCTCTAATAGCAATCAATTAAAAGCCTGGTCTCTGGTAATGGCCGGGGGAGTGGTCCACACAAATAAATAAATGATGGCCCCAAAACTCAGACCAGGGAGAAGAAGACAAAGGTGGATAAATTCTTGGTGTATGCTATATAATGAGCATGCCAGTTAACCCTTACATACTGGTCAGCGTCAAATTTGACACATTTTTACATTTGACAGCTGTAAAAACACCCAATACAAATTTATTTTAGCTGGACTTTTCCTAATGTGACCATAATATACAAAAATGGTATTGAAATGCATCTTGTTTTTAATTTTTGTGCAGCTGATGCACATTTTATGTGCAAATATACACATTTGACCTGTGTTTATTAAACTAATTCAAAAATATCATCATAATCTATAAAATCGACCATAACATAGTGAGAGTGAATCCATGATCTTTTTTTACGATTAATCAAACATTTATTAATGACTGATGGGGGCGTTTATGAATGTGAGTCAGAATATGAGTGTGAGGGTTTAGCAGCTGTGGCTCAGGAGGTAGAGCGGTCATCCACCAATCTGAAAATTGGCCGTTTGATTCCTGGCTCCTCCTGTCCACATGTTGATGTGTCCCGTGGCTGAAACAATGGTGTGTGAATGTGTGTGAATGTGTGTGAATGTTTGGTTTCCCTCCTGATGAGCAGGTTGGCAACCTGTGTAGTAGCTCCTGTCATCAGTGTATGAATGTGTGTGAATGGGTGAATGTGACATGTAGTGTAAAAGTGCCTTGAGTGGTCATAAAGACTAGAAAAGTGCTGTAGAAGTACAGTCCATCTACTATTTAAGCATAAATATGCTAGTAGTTACCAGGATATATGTCCAGTTCTATGAGCAAGAGAATAAAGGATATATGGGGGGATAACAGCAATATGGGGATAACAGCACATATTTTAATAATAATGATGGCAGACACTACATGAGCATGTCTAACCAGAGTAACCACGGTAACCTGGATAGGGCAGCAAGCATACAGCCATGAGCATGCTATCTGTGGTGCACTGCCAAAATGTAGAGTAGAACTCAAACACTAGAATTAATGTTCCACACATTGGATTAAGTTGATTACCATAATAGCAATATTACAGTAACAAATAGACTCTGTATAATAGACTTTGTTTATGATCTGATGGAATTAGAAACAAATAAGGCATCTCTAATACAAGCCTGCTTCTAATTAAGGCCTGGTGCTCTCTGCAGTTGAGGTAAATAAACAGCTGAGGTCACTGTAGTTAGGTTGAGTTGAACTAAGATGAAACGAGTATCTGCTAAACATAACGTTCTTATTGGTTAGCTGTATCCACACAACACAGTCTTGCTATCCACTCTGTCCACAAGGATTAACAGCTCACAACTCTCACTGTTTGTACATCACTTACTTTTGCATGTAACCTCTGCAGTGTGAATCCAAGCCTTTGGGAAATGTATAAGTGTTTCTCAGAGCTGCCAGTGTTTTTGGTCAGTGGAGGGGAGCTCCAGCTTTATCTCTTCAGCATCAGATCAGGTTGTAAAGTAGGCGTCATTGTAGCTAACAGCGAACTCTTGGTCAAACATAAACCTTGTCTCTGGAGTCTGTCAGGAGGAGGAATAATCAGGTGGAAGTATGTATTTCCATGTTGGAGTTACTCCAGGTGTTGCAGGTGTTGGCAGAGCTGAGGCCCACACTGTAAACCTGACTGCTGACTCACTGACTGACTGATATTTCAGTTTTGATTCCCTGGTTTGATTTGTTTTGTGAGGATCAGAGGGGATTTTCAGCTTTTTTTGTGTGCTTATGAACTGGATTGAACTGAATTGTTTGGGGTTGTGGGTAAACCAAATATAATCTTTACAGAGTGGATTGAACTCTGAGACTGTGGGTAAACACACACACACACCAATATTGCTTTGCTTGATTGATATAATGGTGCTGGTAATGGCGAAATGCAGCAGAGAACTGTGCTGAACAGTTCTTTTTTATCTTCTTGTCATCACTTCATCTCCGCAGGGTCTTCATATATTTGGAAAGACTCAATAATTGTCCCTGTGCCAAAAAACAAAGCTCACAAAACTCAACTCAAAAATCAACTGAATGATTAAAGGCCTGTGGCTCTTACCCCTCTTATTATGAAAACATTCAAGAACATTATGAAAGATGAGCTTCTGTATGCAGTTCAAGCAGATTGGGATCCTCTCCAATTTGCTTACAAGTCATGCAGGGGTGTTGATGATGCCATTAGCACTTTATTAAATATGTTTCTCACACACTTTGGAGGGTGTAAAGTCTTTAGTGTGATTACTTTTTTATTGATTTTTCTTCTCTTTTTAATTGTATCCAGCCTCATATTTTAGCACAAAGGTTAGAGAGCAACCACAGCATCGATCCTGGTCTGATGGATTTTTGTAACTGTAAGGTCACAGTATGTGAAGGTTGATGTTGTTTTACCAGATGTTCTTTTATCATCTACTGGATCACCTCAGAGATGTGTCTTATTACCACTGTTGCTTGTTTGGAGATGCATGTCAGAGCCAGCATGTCAGGTATCATATCAGTAAGTTTACAGATGATCCTGTTATTGAGTCTCTTGTCGATGATGATGATCCGGATCATGGCCCTGTGGTAACCCTGTTCCTTAACATCAATGTATCCAAAACCAAGAAAATGATGATAGATTTTAAAAGGAATCCTCGTCATCTCCCCCGGTAGCAGCCAATAACATAAGACAATGACAGAACCAAAAACGTAATAATAATTAAAGCTGCAAGAAGCCCCCATGCATGTTGGTTTACAGATATAATAGGGCTTTGCGCTGGTCAGCGCTCGGGCCGATCGATAATGTAATAATATACTAATATCACTTTATTTAAATTTTATTTATTGGATATAAAGTTTCACTCCAGTTGTTACAATTGTAAAGGATTTTTTTTTACCTAGCCAATAACGTAATAACTTATTACATTAGTGGCAAAAAGTTATTGCGTTATTGGTTGAGAAATTGCATTATGTTATTGGCCAGTTATTACATCATCAGCATTATCACATTATAACATTAATGGGAAAAATCATTATGTTATCAGCTGTTAATACATTATTGGTAGTTATTGGCTACATCTCTGTAGTGATAGCTGTTGAGAAGTATTTTGGCACTTTTATTGATGACAAGCTGACATTTGAAGCCATGGCAGATGCTGTAAGAAAGCACTCTAGTATATGTATTTTTATGGTATTTTCAAGGTTTTTGTGTTGATAATACTTTTATGAAAATGTTTTATTGAATCCATGTTCACTTTCTCACTTGTCAGCTGGTATGGGTCTGTTAGCCTGTAAAAGTAAAATGGTCTGCAGGGTAGTGTTAAAGTGTGCAGCAAGGTTGCAGGTACAACCCTGAAAAACCTGATCTTTACAAAGTCAGGACCTTGAAGAAGGCCTGTTCAATCCAGGATGATCCCAGTCACCCCTTGTCCAAAGAGTTCATTTTAGATATATTCTGCCAAGATGCATGACCAATAACAACTGCTGCTACTGGCCTTCTAAATAATTCTTTGTGATTTTTTTATTGTTCACTGTTTTTGTCTAATGTTTTTGCACAGCATTTTTTTGTTTATTATCTTATTTATACATTACTATACTATTTAGTCTTAACTTTTTTACTGTGCAACAAATTGCCTCTAAGGGATAATAAAGATATGAGAATAATGAAGATAGTTGATCCTTTAATCCTTGATCCTTTGTGTTATTTTCTCTCTACTTCTTCCACATTTCTCTTACTCTTGTGATACAAATTATTGATCTGAAACTCAATTTTGAGGCTGTCCTGTAAATACGTTTTTAAAAATATACAATAAATATAGCAACTTCTGATCAACCAATATCCATGTCCATATTCAGGCTTAAAATACCAACTTCTAGTTTAGATCCCATTACAAGTACAGATACAGAAACAGATAATGTAGCTGGTTGAATAGATACAAATACAAATAATGGTGTATATTGACAATTGCCATGTTGTACTCGTAGCTTTCTTGGACTTGGAGCGCATTTCTCCTTTTGAATGTTTTTTTTTCTTACTTAATTGCTCTTAATGTTTGTGATTTCACCTTGTTGTGCTAATTGCTGCATAACAGGATTTGTAGCACACTTATGTTACACATGTTTGCACTGCTGCTCTTCATGTATTTTATCCTGAGGGACCACCAAAGCACATTAGTGTTATTTCTTGACACATTCATATCATTAAATTCATTCATTTGGCTCAGCTGATCCACACAGCATTATCAGGGCGAAGGACTGCAGTGCAATTTCTCACAACCGAATCACCTGTCAGTTGTTTAGTTATTGGTGACCCAAGTGACCCAATAAGATGCCCTGAATGCTCTTATGAAAGAGGGAGACTTGCCCAGACAGTCAGAAAACACAGCGGCGTCAATCAACATCCTGCTGCTGGTCTCTGTGTGTCTGGCCTCTGAAAAGACAGAAATGAATAATTTAAGGTCATCTCAATCTCATCAGGTCAACAGGTCATTTCCTTGTTCAGTGGGTGAAGGTTTTAATGTGGGTTTATATGTGTGTGGGATGAGATTACAGTTTGGTGTGAAAGAGGAGAGAAAGCTCAAACAAAGAGAGGCATCTGCTGTCCCTCTCCACTTACTGGCTGTCCTTGGGGTGAAGTCTGGCTGGCTGGCAGACTGAATGTGAGGCTGCCTGCACAACAAATGTATCAGTTTCAGTCAGAGGTGGCCATCATCATGTCTGCTTAATGAGTTTGACATTGGCATGGACACACTGGCAGGAGGACGTCTGAGAGGAAATGCTCATGGCGGCGCATTTAAAGATGACATGCATATTCATGTTGTCAATCAAACCATCATTGATATGTATTGCATATCAACCTACTGCAATATATCACACACGTTATCATACATCTCTATCTGAACTGCAAAAGAAAGAATGTCTTTTTCATAACTATTAGACAGGATGTGGCATGTGTCATTGCTCTCTAAAACTACCCAGCCAGCATGTCCATGTGGGCCCCATAAGGGTTGAACTTGGGCTGCAAATATGGGTCCCAAGTGGGTTTGTCCGCAGTTTCCATGGTGGTCCCACCTGTGTTTACCCATATGGGCTTCAAGTGGGTTCTGACTGGATTTCAGGTGGGACCCAACTGGGTGAGACCCATGTAGGCACCATATGTTTGCCCATATGGGTTCTAAGTGGAATCAGAATGGACCTTAAATGGGGCCCATTTAGCCATTTCACATGGGCTTCACATGTGAGGTCCATGTTTCTGAAACAATATGGGGCCCATACAATTTGCCCTGTTTATACCCATGCCTGCTTAGCCCACTTACATCCCTTATCATACTGTCAGCCCACTTGGGCTTCACATGTGGGTCCCATGTTACTGAAACAAAATTTGCCCAATTCAAGCCCATTCCCACTCATTACCCATGTAGACCGCATTTAACCCATGCGTGGCCCACATGGACATGCTGGTTGGGAACCCAGAGAAGTGTTTTTGAGTAGGATGCCACTGTCTGTGCTTTCCAAAATCATTACAACCATGACAGAAGTGGCTGTAATAGCTATGAGCATTGAAAGGGATCATTGTGTCATCTTTGTTATTGCATGCCCCAAAAACGGCAATAAAATGACTACCTATCCCCATCCTTAACTCATGTGTATCTAACATGGGCCTTCATCAGGTACATTTATAGTCATTTTGGTGCCTCAGGCCAGACATCCACTAGAGCCCCAAAAGCTTTTGATGTCTTCATACCAAATTAATATTTTAGTTTAATTCAAATGTATTCAGTGTGGCAGAAATTCAGCTTCATGTCATGTTGTCCTGTCCCTTCTTATAGTGAACACTTCGCCCGCAGCAGGCTACATCAAAATGACTGAAGCTGATTGGGTTTGCATCAAGAAACCGCTACCTGATTTGTTGTAAAAAACCTGTACAAATACTTTTTTCAACTTGATCCTTTGTTACTTGACAGTAGAATGGCATGGTGGAGTTGGGGACCCTCTTAAAAGTGCATGCACACTGCCAAGAGAGCTTTACAGATATTTGCCAATATTTTTTACAGACACGTCTTCTTCTTCTTTTGGCTGTTCCAGTTATGGGTCACTACAACAGATCATCTGTTTTCATCTTGTCCTGCCCCTTGCATCTTCCTCTGTTGAACCTCCTCTGTGTCTTACTTAACCACATCCATAAACGTCCTTCCTCTTTTCCTCTTGACTGACAGCTCCATCATTATTCTCCCATATAGCCAGCATCTGTCCTCCAGACAAATCCAAATCATCTCAATCTCGCCTCCAAATATACTCACTCCTAATTCTGTCCATCCACATCACTCCCAATGAAAATCTTAGCAACTTCAACTCTGCCACCTCCGTCTTGGCCAGATCCTCTCACTTTCCAAGACAGTGTTAAATCTAGCTAAGAAGTCAAGTGCGTCTCTCCTAGACATTTCTATGCCTCTATAGGTATGTCATCTAGACTAACCGCCTCCTCACTTTTTATCCTCTTCATAGCTGCCCTCACTTCATCCTTTGCTAATCCGTCACACTTCCTGATTCACTCTCCCCACATCATCCAACCTGATCTCTCTCTTATTTCGTTCATTCATCAGCCCTTCAAAGTACTCCTTCCAACTGGGTCATGGCACTCTTTTCCATCACTATTCTTCATCACCTAGCCTGCTGCACATCCTTCCCAACTCAATCCGTCTGTCTAGCCAATTGGTACGAGTCATTTTCTCCTTCCTTAGTGTCCAACTTCACTATATTCCTTTTTTTGTATCCTCTACCACCTCTCTTGTTGCATTATACCACATCTCCGTTGCTATCCCTCTTCTTCTTCACCAACCTCTTCCTCCATATCATTTCCTGTCCCTCCTCGTTCCACCACCAAGTCTTCTTGTCTTCCTTCTTCTGTCCAGATGTCACACCACAACACCACCTTTCCTAGCTGTCACCACTTCTCCACTAGTTAACCAGCCTTCCAGCAACTCCTCACTACCACCTAGCAACCGTCATAACTCCTCCCTTAAATCTAGACAATAGTCTTCCATCTTCAACTTCCATCATTTGATCCCTGGATCTGCCTTCACTATTTTCCTCCTGTTAGTCTCCAAAGTCATCCTGCAGACCATCATCCGATTCTGCCTAACTACGTTCTCTTTTGCCACCACCTTAAAGCCTCCAATCTCTTTCAGATTGCACCTCTTGTATGACACATAGTCCGCCTGTGTGCACCTTCTACCACCATCTGTTCTTCCACATTCCTATCATTGACACCATCACCTCCTCATCACCTCTATTCCCTTCCCCAGCATCTCCATTGAAGTTTGTACCAATCACCACTCTATCCGTCTTGGATACACCCACCACCACAATGTCATCCAACTCACTCCACAATTCTTTTTTTCTCTTCCCCCTCACACCCAACTTGTGGCGGAACATATGTACTGTCAGCATTCACAATCACACCTTCCAGGGGTGCAAACTTGTCACCTTTTGATGAACATCACAGTTTTGAGTCCAAAATAGGACATTTGTGTGATTTGTATAGATCTGATGAGTTCTTGAAATTGGGGAGGAGGGTAGAGGGCACAGTGTGGTTGTAGATAATGAACCCAAAATATACTTCTTATAATAACATAAAAGATCTCTACAATAAATTGAGCGTTTTCACATCTGGCAGTAATCGGCAGGATTTGTCTGTGCTTTCCAAAAACATTATAAGTCACTGTTAGAAAATGATGGCAATGTTTTATGATGTGACGAAGCAGTGGTTAAGGTCTGGTTAGGTTTAGGAACAAAACCACTTGGTTAAGATTAGAGAAAGATCATGGTTTGGGTTAAAATGATGACTTCATTAAGGTCAAAGACTTATTCTTTAAATTTAGTTCATCATCATCACCAAGAGGTTAAGGTTAGGGAATGATTCTAGTTAAAAACTGTCATGATTTGTGGTTGGAAACAGGAAACAGTGGTCTCCTGTCCCCCTTTTGTGTTAATAGTTGACCTTTATCCACTCACACTCTAAAAACTAAAACTATGATTTACTCAACTTTTCTGGTGAAACATTTTTACACTTAAAAATATTAATTTGATTTTAAAGCTGTGAAATCATTTTAATGCTCCATATGAACTGAGTAAGTAAAAAGAATAAGTAGATCTGAATGATTTTATTTATTACACCAACATATAAAAATGAGTAGATATGAATGACTTCATTCATTACACAGGCATATCAAATTGAGTAGATATAAATAAACTCAAAACCAATTAACCCGAATTCAAAACCACTTAAAAAAAAAAGATTTCCTCCAAATGAGTAAACGTATCATCTTATATATAGATGAATTAACTACACCACTGCTCTGGATCTCAATTACTACATAACTACTGGCATCTATCATTCAGATGTAACTATATGTCACTTGTGAGCAACTGCCACAACTATTTACCACTAATACCACTACTAATTTTATTATTTGTTGTTATTTGTACATTTTATGTGTACACATGTAGATAATACTGCATGGTTTGATATATGAGTAGTCTAGTCCATGGGTATCAAACTCATTTTCATTCAAGGGCCACACACTGCCCAAATTAATCTCACGTGGGCCAGATCATTAAAAAGATGGAAGGAAGGAAGGAAGGAAGGAAGAAAGGGAAGAAGGACAGATAGAAAGAAGGAAGGAAAATAAGGAGGAGAAGAAAGAGAAGACTGGAATGAAAGAAGGAAGGAAGGAAGGAAGGAAAATGAGACAGGAAGGAAGGAAAGAAGGAAGGAAGAAAAAGAAAACATGAAAGAAGGAAGGAATGAAGGACAGATGGAAGGAAGGAAGGAAGGAAGAAAAAGAAGACAGAAAGGAAAGAAGGGAAGAAGGAAGGAAGGAAGAAATGGAGGAAAGACAGATAGAAGGAAGGAAGGAATGAAAAGAAGGAGGAGAAGGACAGATGGAAGGAAAGAAGGAAGGAAGAAAAAGCAGACAGAAAGGAAGGAAGGGAAGAAGGAAGGAAGGAAGAAATGGAGGAAGGACAGATAGAAGGAAGGAAGGAATGAAAAGAAGGAGGAGAAGGAAGAGAAGACAGGAATGAAAGACGGAAGGAATAAAGGAAGGAAGGAAGAACAATAAGACAGGAAAGAAGGAAGAAAAAGAAGACAGGAAAGAAGGAAGAAAAAGAAGACAGGAAAGAAGGAAGGAAGGAAGAAAAAGAAGACATGAAAGAAGGAAGGAAGGAAGGACAGATGGAAGGAAAGAAGGAAGGAAGAACAAGAAGAAGGAAGGGAGGAAGGACAGATAGAAGGAAGGAAAAGAAGGAGGAGAAGGAAGAGAAGACAGGAATGAAAGACGGAAGGAATAAAGGAAGGAAGGAAAATAAGACAGGAGGGAAGGAAAGAAGGAAGAAAAAGAAGACAGGAAAGAAGGAAGGAAGGAAGAAAAAGAAGACATGAAAGAAGGAAGGACAGATGGAAGGAAAAAAGGAAGAAAAAGAAGACAGAATGGAAGGAATGGAAGATGGAAGGAAAGAAGGAAGAAAGGGAGGAAGGAAGGACAGATGGAATGAAGGAAGGAAAAGGAGGAGAAGGAAGAGAAGACAGGAATGAAAGACGGAAGGAAGGAAAGTAAGACAGGAAAAAAGGAAGAAAAAGAAGACATGAAAGAAGGAAGGAAAGAAGAAAAAGAAGACATGAAAGAAGAAAAAGAAGACATGAAAGAAGGAAGGAAGGACAGAAGGAAGGAAGAAAAAGAAGACAGAAAGGAAGGAAGGGAAGATGGAAGGAAGGGAGGAATAACTAAAGTGGGCCGGATTGGACCGGATCTGGCCCACAGGCCGCATGTTTGACATCCCTGGTCTAATCAGACAGTATTCCACTAATGCTGAGCCCTCATGAAAGGCTGAAGGGATGTAAGAGGAAACGGGTTGTCCAATATTTCAGACAACAAGGTAGATACACACTTCCAATAAATGGAATATACACGTTGTCTGTGTGCTTACAACAGGAAGGAGAGGATTAATGTCATTGTATTAATGTCTTTGAATAGAAAACAGCTTTTTACAAAGTTGCAGACAGACACATCCGACACGAATCATCACAACACCTGCAGCCTTTTCAGTTAAAACACAGCTGTAAACACATTTTTGAAAGGACGAAAACTGCTCTTTTTTTTCTTTCTTTTTTTTTTTTAACAGTGCATTAGTGACAGTAAGCATGAGTCATAGTGGTTTTCCTCTAAATGGAGCATGCTGAGAGCAGAAGGAACATTTCCTTGTCTCCCCTGAGTCAGCACTGCTTTTATGTTTGTGTTTATAGCTGAATTTAAAGTACAATCAGCAACAGTAAAGAGTCTAAATCCTTTCTGTCTTACAAGGCCAGATCCAGGGGACTGCTTTAGTTTTAGTTATCAAGTTGGTGGAAATCATCTGTGAATCATTTCTTCATCTGATGAAACGTCAGCTGTCTCTCTTTTTAAGTTTAAAAAGACAAAAAGCCCTCACTATTCCCCCCCCTACAATAACACAGTATACAGGATACACAGGCGCTCAGGAGCTCCAGATCAAAATAAGACTGCAAATAACTTCAAATATGACATATTATGTACTTTATCATTGACTCCAAAGATAGAATGAGTGTGGAAGTTCTATTTATGACATTAGCAAAATGTTCAGCTTCTTGTTCCCTGGCTGGAGGTGTGAAGGGAACATGCTGGAGGATTACTAGGTTGATTAACAGCACGTTTGTCCATCCTGATGACACAGAAGAAGACTCCTACACAAAAGCTTGGAGGTTGATGATCACTTATTCAGTCCTAACCAATAAGAATCGACCCTACGTGCTGAGTGGCTGGATGAAGTGTAGATCAGAGGGTGTGGTGATAAATAAATACACTCTCAGCCAGTCACATTGCTGGTTACATAGCTCTGAAAAAAGCTGAGCCAATCAGTGAAGCAGGATGAACAATATGGAGAGACTGCTTCTAACAATGTTGTCTTATAAACACACAGCAGCACAGACCTGCAGCTACAGGCACATTGTGTTTTACAAGTAATGATAGAAATAAATAATAATAAAATGAATAAGTATATTTTAAAAAGAACAACTTGTTAAGGCTGTTTGTGTGACTGCATCAATGAACTTGAAGGTTAAAGATCCCCTCTAGACATGCTTTAAAACATACAGCACAATCTTTCTGCTTTGTTTAATAATTAGTGTCTTCAAATTTCCACTGAAAAAAGTTCAATTACCCCATTAATGAATATCTGCTCCTCCTCACTCACTGAAAAATCAAGAGTGTGTGAATATACACATCAGGCTTTACAACAGTAACATCAATAGATATAGGCCACTGTATTTATTATTACTGGAAATGTGCGATAATCATTTTTTAAAATTCTTTATTCTTAATTTTTAATTTTTAATCTGCTCTTTCCTTCATTTTTAACATCAACATTTTTTTTTTATCTATCTGTCTATCTATCTATCTATCTATCTATCTATCTATCTGTCTATCTATCTATCTATCTATCTATCTATCTATCTATCTATCTATCTATCTATCTGTCTATCTGTCTATCTATCTATCTGTCTATCTGTCTATCTGTCTATCTATCTATCTATCTATCTATCTATCTATCTATCTATCTATCTATCTGTCTATCTATCTATCTATCTATCTATCTATCTGTCTATCTGTCTATCTATCTATCTATGTTCTTATTCATTGTAAAGTTCATTTTCAGCATTTGTGAACTGAAGGCTTCAAGTTTCCACATCACACTTTGTGTTAGTTGGACACTGGATCACAGTTGGCTTCCAAACGAGTTAAAATGACATAAATCCTGCTCATGTGTGCATGACTTAAACTGAGATTTAAGGTGAGGACTGAGAAACTTTCCTCCTTGAACAGATGAATGTGAAAATGAAGTCTGCAAAAAGAAAAGAACAACATCCAGGAAGGAGACGAGAAGAAAAGCATGTTTTCAGGTGAAGGGGAACTTCAACTGTTGACTATGGAAACAGCAGTTTAGCCAAAAATCCTAAGAGCAAGCTCCACTTACTTAGAGATTCAGATGGAATGAAGTGAACTCAGCTGTGATAGATGTGACCAACAGGTGGTTGTGTTTGGGGGAGGTGATTAAAGATGGTCTGTGGTGTTACACGTGGAAGTCTTCCTGGATCATTCCCCGGTCGTCCACTGACTCCTGGTCAATGACCTTTGACCTCTTCCCAGTTCATGCTGTGATTGGTTTTGGTCTGGTATTCATTCTAGTCTGTTGTTCAGGATCCTTGCTGTTCTACTAATAAAGTCTTCATCCCAGCTGTCATGTGTGATGTTAGGACACATCATCATCATCTCTCAGAAGTCTCTCCACAGTCTCCCACTGCACAGTCGCTGTATAAACTTAACCTTCAGCTTGTTGGGTGGATTTTTTTTTCTCTCCTCAGGAATGTGGACAAACTGCAGAGCCTGTGTTTATCAAGCATCTCAGAATCCCTCCTAGGAATCACACTGAAGTTAACTTAGGTCTAAAAATACTCTGACCTCAGAGTAGAACCTAAGATTCCCTCTCTGACTGTTTACACCACGCAGAGCCACGAAGTAGAATATATAATGACATGTTTTAGTTCTCTTACATATATACTCACCATTTAGCCTTCATAAACTGTAAAGTTATTCTCATGGGTTAAAAAATAAATGTCGACTATGAAGTACATGAAAATAGAAGGTAATGTGACTCAGCTGTGTGAAATCAGTCCCATTCAACCACATGGTTTTACAGTTCCCATAATATTGTGGCATCTAGCACTGGCACATGTTGCAAACAGTGTGCTGTGGTGCACCACTGTATGACATCTTCTCTTCCACTGTCCAATCCCCATTGAACCATGTTAACTAATGTTCCCTACATGAGGGAAATCACATCTAGCCATATTAATGTTATGACAACTTCAGGCCTGATGTTTTGCTATTGTGCTTTGGTGGTCCCATCTATAACTCTATGGCTCATTTCTACATGTCTATATATATTATTATATTTTTTTCTATTTTCTATTTTGGCTTTATTTAGTTTTATAGTTTACACTATTATGGGTTATATAATCTTCTTTAAATGTATAGGTACATCTGTAAATGGGTCAGTAATAAATAAGGGTTGGCAAGATTGGTTTTATATCATTTAAATGACATTTGCACCATTTTTTATCAAAAGTAAGACTGAATGCTCCTGAAAATGTCAAATGGTGTAACCACAAAAGAATGATAAAAAATTACATATTTTATCCTCTACAGTGTATTTAAGTGGACTTATACTAATAATGACCAAATGTTTCCTGATCTCCATGATTCTCCAGATGAAATGTAATATGTAGAACAATTGTATTCCATTAGCTTTATTTAATATACAAAGTTATAATGTAAGATCATGCCAAACTAGTTTATTCTCTCAAAATGGATTAAAAGTACAAAAAAAGAATGTGTGCAAGTTATTCATACGTTTATTTTCACATTTTGAAAAAAATTTGACTAAACCACATGGAAACAAAAAACCTCATAGCGCCAAATATGGAATGGGATTGACACATCATGTGACTGTCATGTGACCTGAGTCTTGACCTAAGATGACAACTATATACATTACTGTTTTAGTCTGAAGGAGAGGAAACGGCTCAAAGACTTTATAAAATATTTAAACTGTTGTAATGAAAGTGAGATTCATCACTTTACTTTACACATGTGCAATATGTGTATGAGTGTGATCAAAGTTTGATTCTCTCTGTTCCTTGTTATTTTTTAAAACTTTTCCTAAACATTGGCGAGGGACTTTTCCTTAATGAAGCAACTTAATCAATGCTTTTCCTCCTCCTCCCTAAAAGCTGGGCTGGAAATGCATCACTGTGAGATTTTTTGGCCAGTTCGGGATCATTTCCTTCACTGAGAAGCTTGATAATTACATAGCTTCCAATCACAATCTGACTTCAATGTGCTCTGCCTGCATTGAGACTGCATTAACAAGAGTTTCTTCTACCAGATATCTTTCTATAGATTGTGTGCAGAATGCAGACTAGAATATAGATGGAGATCACTGAGGCATGGAAGGAAGAAAATAAAAAGTTAAACCTGCTTTTGATTTAGTTTTAGTCTTCTGACCAAAAAAGTCTGCTTGTTTTTGTCATTTTTTCATGATATATTTAGTATAATCAACAAAATGATGACATAAATAAGACATTAAAGTCTCATTTAGAGTCTCACAGCTGCACTTTGAGACTCCACAGATGCACGTAGCCTGTTTAAACAGTCATTAGTTCACGTGTCCACAGGTTACTTTTTTATTTCTTTTCATTGTTACACATGACAATTTAACACTGCAGCCAACTCTTTTATTTTTCTTTCCTTCCTGCCAGAGTTTAAGGCTATTGTGTTGTTGTTTCTCACACAAACCTAGTGTTTTCCCAGACCTTCAGAGTAATCAGCAGTAATGGATCAATTGAACCGTGCGCCTTTGTTCCACTTGCCAGATTAGTCAAATGTTTTCCATTCAAACCTGGCAACTCCCAAGTCACTAACTTCAAGGAGAGAGGAGAAACAGGTTTCATGTGCGGTTGTTGTGTTTCTCACTGTCAAATGTCAGTTAGTGTCAGTGTCAGAGCAGGGATGAAGATAAGTAAGCTGGAGGTATACCTGTTCACATGCTGGTGACAAATCAGTGATGTGAGGATGTTTAGAGGCAAGAAAGAAAAGCAAAGCAACAGACTAACAGCAGAGACATAGAGTTCAGACTGAGGAATTACCCTGCATCATTCTAAACTCACTATTATAGAGTTCATCAGATATAATAAGAGTTTAAACTCATAATACTACAGTTCATATTTACTTCATTATAGATATTTAATTTGAAAATGTCCTTTCTAATAATGACCATTCATTGCTATCACACACCGTAATTTCAAAATAAAATATAGTTCCAACGTGAAGTCTCTTTAGATGGGTGGATGGATGGATGGATAGACAGATAGACAGATAGACAGACAGATAGATAGATAGATAGATAGATAGATAGATAGATAGATAGATAGATAGATAGATAGATAGATAGATAGATAGATACTGTATTGACTTAAGAGAGCCCCCACTAACATCACTTAGAAACACATCCCGAACTATCCAATGGAAAGAGTAAAGAGAATGTACTATATATTGTGAATAAAATTAACATATATATATTTAAATCTTATAGTAAATTCCATCTTTGAGGCAGTGAAAGGAAATTTTACTTTGGCCCTTAGAAGACTTCAGCCAACATCACTTTGTTCTCTTTGGAAGATAAAGGACAAAACAAAGCTGTAAATATTGACATATTTAATACATTTTTCAGTTAATTCTGGGGTTCAAGGATTTGTATAGTTATTTCAGCCATGTAGACACATGATAGATAATGAAATACCATACTCATGTCCTGGTGATCATAGTGAAAAATAAAAAACTATATTAAAAAAATTAAAAATCTACACAATAGGCATAATGACTCAATAAATTAATAAGTAAATACAGTAAAAAGATAAAGAGATACAGTAAGCAGTACAGTGTACTATGTCAAGCTTGTGTTTGTTTGTTTTATACTTCCTGTTTTATTTTCCACACATGTTGATTTCTGTTACTTCCTGTTACCTGAGTCGCCACACACACACACCTGTATCTTATTTAGTGATCAGCCTGGTCCTATTTATACCCACGTGTTACCTTCACTTCCTTTCCAGTTTGTCATTGTCTCCTTAGTGTGATCATGATTTCCAGCCTTTAGTCCTTCATGTTTGACTCTCTGGATATTAGGAGTTTGGTTCTTGTGCTCCATGAACGGGTTTAGCTGGCTGACTTTGTGTGTGTGACCTGTGAGTTCTCAAGAAGAGCTTCACCTTACAGACTGTGGACTGACTTTTGCTTTGCCCTCTGCATCTGGTCACAGCTTCAAATATGTAGCTCCATAAATGTATACAAGAGAAGTATAAGTAAGTAGAGGATGATCCAAAACTACATAAATAATCAAATGAAAATCAAATTCGTCAAATCTGGTAACTTTTAAATTAACCAAATTCTTCAGCACTGTAGTGAATATCCCAGTTATAACTAAACACAGGACAGTCGCTCACCTGGTACTTCAGCTGTGAACAAACATCTGGATGTAGACTCTGATGAAAGTAGCTGCCTCTTTTTAACATAAGATAAGATACACTTTATTGTCCAGAAGGACATAAGTGTTGGGCTAAAAGTGTGAATACATGACAGACACAGTGACAGGACCATAAATGTAACAGTGAACACAATAACATAATAGTGTTGATATGGTTTCACAGTATTCAACTGGATATGCACATAGCTGAATATTGTACATATTCCTAAGTAAACATGGACATGTTAAGGCACGAGGTAAAGAAGAAAAAAAATGCAATAAAATTTCAGTAAATAAGCTCCATAAAAAATAATAAATGGTAACCTGTGTATGGAGTCGCATCACCTAGGCTACGGCAGCAGTCATCTATATATTTTTTTATTCATTCATGCATCTTAGACATTTTCTAAAGTCTCCTTATACACTCCAACACGAGCAATTAAAAAGTCTTACATTTTTGTACTGATTAGACAATTTAATGGAATAGTTTGCATTTATGAACATATTAGCATATGCAAATAACACTAGAGACTGCAGCGACATTTCTTTGACAAAGACAATGATAGTTGCTAAGCGACCGTGATGCATCATCAACTGTGCAAAAGATTAACAGCAGAACAGCATACAATTGGTGTGGTCACCATGACTGTGGATGAAATGGTGATGGAAAATGTATGTCCTTCATCACATACTGTTCATATTCTGACTCATAATTAGTCTCTACACCAATTCACATTCATCAATTCCTCATCAGTTATTAATACATGTTTGATTCATCCTTCTGTTTGACCAATCTTATGAAAAAAGACATTCACGATTACTATTTTATTTAAAATATGATGAATACAATATGTTTTAAAGCAGAATCAAACATTTTCATATCTAAAAATGTGTTGCACAAAAATGTAAAAAAAATGATGCATTTTATTTCTATTTGTGTATAGTGTTGGTCACATCAGGAAAAGCCCAGCTAAAATAAATACATGTGATGTTTTTACAGCTCTGAAATTTGATCTGAAAATTGAACAGTATGTAAGGGTTAAATGAAAATGACCATTGTAGCCATTGTAGTGTTAATATGAAAAGTGACAGCTAATACACAGTTTTCCTATGTTAGAAAGACTCTGGAGATCTGTGCGCTGTTCCTCATGAATAGAAAGAAAACAAATGTCTTTATTAGATCCCGACTTGTTTCACATCCGCTGACTTGTGAAGGGAAACATATACTTAGAGCTCGTCTTTGATACGGCACCACACATTTCACATCTGAATCGGGCTGAAAACAATGTAAACACTTAGCGTTTATCATCGGCCATCCCTCTATCCCTCTATCCCTCCATCCCTCTATATCCCTCCGTCTAAAAACATCAGCTCATCTCTGGGGAGAGGCTTTTAGGCCCCTCTGTTTCAAGTTGTTTACTTCCTCTGACAGCAACTGTTGTGCCACTTGGCTATAGAGAGCAATAGCAACAAAAACTGAATTATTCATCACAGTAAAAAAAAGAAAGAAAAGAAACGGCCAGCATGCATTAAATATTATTTGTGAGGTAAAACAATGGCTTCCAAAAGGCTTGTGGAGACAAAAGCAGGCTCTCATTGTCTCATTGTCGGCTCTCCACAGAGAACAGGGAAGTTTATGTAAGCGCACACCAGCAGAAAAGTGTAAGATCCAGGAAGAGGAAGTTTCCTGTGCTTTCAAGTGTGATACAGTCCATGATGAATGGAAGAGCTCGTCAGGTGACAATTATGATGTGCTAATAAATCTGACGAAAGCCCGTCCAACCGAGCACGTCTTTGTTATGTTTTCAAAGAGAAGATGAGAGGCAGACTGTACGCCTGCCAGCCTGCAGCAGAGTGGGACGTTGCATAGAAAACATCCTCTAACAAGCTGAGGAGATTGTTGCTTTTTTTTCTCTCCTCTGTTTATTTGAGACGCTTTTTTTTTTTAAATTTTTTTTTAACTTCATCTAACTCAGTGACAGGCGAGCGGCGCTGAGAAGAATCGAGACATTAAAAGTAATAATGTGTGAGAATTTGCCACCTGATCCAAACAAATAGAGGGCACACACACACACACACACACACACACACACACACACACACTATCATGATCACTCTCTGAATATAGCGTGAAGTTTATTATTAACAGTGACTCAGTGCTTTGGTATTATCAAGATATGAAAATGCTACAGAGATATTAGAGCAAACAGTAAATTACAAAGAGTTTCACTGATCAGAATACAACACGGAGGATACTTCACTTCTTTCACTCTTTTACTTCTACATTTACAGTTTCACCCACTTTATTCATAGTGACTTTATTTTATTCTTTCTTTATATATATATATATATATATATATATATATATTGTTTTAACCCTTACATAGTGTTCAGGTCAAATTTGACCCATGTTGACATGTGACAACTGTAAAAACACCCCAAATGTCTTTTATTCTGAAATTTGATGACTTTTCCTAAAGTGGCCCAAAATACACAGAAATTAAAATATTTGAAAGTGCTACAAATGTTTGTCCATTGAGGCTGTTCTGGGTCAAATTTGAATAGTTAATAGTTTTAATAAGATAGTAGTTTTTATGATGTAGCAGTGAAGACTGATGGCTCTAATGGTTCTACAATAAACCCCACACTTCCATAAAGTTCTGCTCATTTTACCTTTACATTAAATACATTTACATCATTATTGCTATGTTATATTTTCATGTCTTAGGTCAAATAGGACATGATATTGTGTGATAGGAGCTAAAAAATACACTCTCTCTGCTCTCTGAAACATGAATCAAGGTTTAATCACATTTATTGATCAGTCAGATCAACTATTGATGCTTTCTAAACACATCTGTGCTTCAACATTTGGTATAAACACTAATACCTTTTTTATTTTATTTCAATTTTTTACATGTTTATACTACCTCTGGTGTTTCCTCATTGCAGATTCTTGAGAGTTAGTTATTTGCTTGTTTTTACTGTGTAAAGCACTTTGTGTTACATTACGATGTATGAAAAGTGCTATACACATAAAGTGGAAGTTTGAAGTTTGAGTAGATAAACATATCTGTAGTGTAGGAGGAATATGTTTATATGTTTAAGTTTATCTGAAGCGTTACTATAAGTTATCATGTATCCACATCTAAATAAAGCAACCTAGTAAAGTAAGTAAAGTCAGTAAAGACCGAGCAGGAAATCACACCGCCAACAATTATATTAGACGTGGGTGAACCACAACTTTTTGCCAATGAGGGCCCCAACTCCCAGCCCACTCACACACACTCTGGAATATCACAACGCTAAACTGAAAATAATAACAATCTGAAAATAGACGGTGTAACTGCTATCACTTTCGTCTCCAGTGTGCTTTACATGCTGCTCAATGAGCTACAGTGATCTGGAGGAGCTCACAGCTGTTTACTATGAGATGGAAATGTGTGTGTATAGAAATGTGCTATAGTATAAGTGAAATAAAATCCCTACAAGACAAACTAGACTTTATCTTCAGTCTCATGAAAACATCTGGGATGAATATTGGAATTTTAATATCAGCAAGGTGCAAAGCTGCATTAGTACCACCACGGGCCCCTGGGAATGCCCCCCAAACTTTTAAAAATTTTATTCTGATTGGATAACACTGCTGTCAGCTAGTTTTGGACATACAAATGACATATACCTGACAAACAAACAAACAAACATTCATTGAGGGTCCCTTTCTGCTCAAGGGCCCCTAGATTTTTTTTTTTTTTTTTTTTTTGAGTATATTTTTTTGGGCTTTTTGCCTTTATTGTATAGATTAGTAGAGAGAGAGGAAACAGGAGGCAGAGAGGGGGGAATGACATGCAGGATAGGACCGCTCTGTGTGGGATTTGAACTGGGGTGGCCTGCAGTGAGAACTGTAGCCTCAACACATGGGGCGGGTGCTCTACCCACTGAGCTATGCCCCTAGTTTGCCCGTGTGGTAAATTCAGCTATGGCAAGGTATGAAAAAACATCCAAGGAACCAACAAAGGTTAGATTAAAAGTGAGTTTAGTATTCTGTTTCACACTAACAGCCAAAGTTGTTTTCTTCCACCTTGATTTTTTTGACCAAACTGAATCATTTAAGCTGCGTAAACAAGTTGTAACCATAGCGATTAGACCAGAAAATGTTGGATTGTTTTTATATTGGACATATGAATCATATTAGAGGAAATGGCAAAACACACGTTTTTTTCTTGAGTTGAACATGAAATTGGAGGCAGCTTCATCTTTAAAAAAAAAGGAAAACTGTAACATAACATTGACTTCTTAAGGGTTTGTGTTACATACCTGTGTGTTCTTGTTTTCATTTGTCTTTTTTTTTTCCTTTTTTCATGCCCTGCCTCAGCTGATCACCACAGCTGTGCCGTTTGCCATCAGCCTCAGCATATAAACTCCATGGAGAGCTAGAGCCAGTGTCAGTGAGCCATCTAGCAGCATTATGGCTGCTGCTGTATGTGTGTTTTTGCGCTCATTTAACTTATTATTAATAGTACTCCTGTTTAATAATAGTATTATTTTTCAGATTGGCTTCCTTTTATTCAGAGAAGTCTGTTTTCTGTTAATTGTGCTTGAGTTATAGATTATCTTTGAATAAGTCATTAATGCATTTAACTTGTCCTCTCGTTTTTCCCCTGGGTTATCCCAACTGTAAATATTCTCATGGTCATAACAATCATCACAATGAAGCACAATCTTTTTCTTTTTTTTAAAATAGTTTTTTGGGCTTTTATGTCTTTATTGTACAGTTGGTGACAGAGAGGCCAACAGGAAACAAGTGGAGTTACATTACTTATTACATTTAAAATAGAGTAACTAGTAATCTATAACATATTACATTACAAGTAACCTTCCCAACCCTGCCGACTCAGCATAATCTAAATACTGAGAAACAAGATCCTGAGTATCATTTCAGCCAAGCCAGTAAATTGATTCACCACTAACCTGCCACAGTTAATAGTGATCATTTCCATAAAATGCTATTTATCAGAGTGGAATGGTTCAGACATGACCGATAGACGTGATGCTTTTCACTCTTCTCTTTTCCACACAACGTCATGCAACATTAACATGATGGTGACTGATGCTTTTCACTAGGATGTTCATTAGCCGTGCATTAATATGTTTTTGCGTCTGCTAATACCATTTTTTCTCTCCTCTGGCCCCCCAAATGATCCCACTTCAGATAAATCACAAGAGGTTTTTTTTTCTTCTTTACACTGCTGTGTTGTAATTCATATCATTTCCCCATAATCATAACTCATGCTGTCGCCATAATTAGTTAACTATGTTTAATCACACGCAAAATTGATCCCCGGATAAGTAATGTTTCTAGAAATCCCTTCCCTACTGTGATTCTGTTGCCCACTCATTTGTAACGCTGTTGAGCTAATGACTGTACTCATGGTGGCAGTGTGGAAGGCGGGGGGGGGGGGGGGGGGGGGGGGGGGGGGGGGGGCTGGTATGAGAACTCATGTTCTGGCAACACAACAACTCAATCCAGTCAATTCAGACAGTCTTTATCAATAATTCCCTTTGCCTGGTGCCATACACCTTTGAGGAAAACAACTGCAGGGTTCTGGCAAGGCAAGGAAAAAGAAGCATGTGTGTCATTATGCAGACTGGATTCTCTCGAGGCAGCCTTTGATTTCTTTCTGTTTTTCTCTCCCTGTCTTCCCCCTCTGTCCCTTTTCTGTCTGTCTATATCAAAACATGCATAACTCTAATTAATTAGTCCCATAAGAACCTGGACAAGTCTGAGATAACAGCCCCGAGCCCAGACAGGCCCGCTTAGCTTTGCAGATCTCGCGGCCCCCTCCCTGGTCGAGGCCTTCCTTCCTCCCCGTCTCCGTTTTGTCCTCGGTCGGACACGTGTACTCGTTAACCCTCGCTGTCCATAGCCTCCCTCAGCTGTATTTCGCTCAGTCTTGACTTTGTTTTATTTACAGGCGTAGAAATATATTATTAATCAGGGGTGCAGTATTTTTGTCATTCCTGTTTTTTTCATTTCGGATGATGTAGTTCGGAGTTTTGCCACCAGGTGGTGTTTGAGCAGGGATTATCTGGAGGTGGATGAATGGAGTTAAATACCTGCTACTTTCTAATAACAAATGTTTTATCTTAGTATATTTGAATGTGTTCATTTGCCTGGCACTTTTGTCTACAGTTACATCCAAAAAGTACAATCCAAGCCAAAGTACATCAAGGTTTAACTTGGGTGTTTAATTTCAAGTAAATCAACTTAAATGGGAACTATTATGCTCATTTCCAGCTCTATATTTTTATATTGGGACTCCACTGGAGTAGCTTTGTATGATTGACAGTTCCAAAAAACTCCCTGTTCATCTTACAAGTGCAGTTCCCTTTAATACGCCTCTTGGGAATGGCTCCATTGCTTGGCCTCCAGCCACTACTTCAATACATAGAAAAAGTGAATACATTTGGGGTGTGAATGAGTGTATACACCAACAACACGAAAGAAACTAACATTCCATTCTACACAGATGTTATAAATAATAAGTACTCTAATAGTAAATGCATGTTATTTCCTTATTCCAAGTAAAATAATGACTGCATTTAAAATAAATTGTGGATCATATTGGGTTCTTACAGTAGATTATTCTTATTTTTTATGCCTTCAGTTCAGATTTGAGTGAGTCTGTATGTTCCAAAGATTTGTGTTTTGTCTGTAGTGGGTCTTCATCGTTGCCACAGTCTTGGAGCTTATGAAACAAACTGGTTTTGAACTGCCAGTGGAAGTATTTGCTCTGTTTTATTAACTTAATTACAGTGATTGTGTGTTGGGCTCGGAGCATGCAGGAGACCTATGCTCAACAATGTACCTGAACGCCTCCTGTTTGCCATTCACCCTGAACAGTGTTGAAAGATTGTCTGAGATTCATTATCAGTGCATGTTTATGTTTGGTTTGTAGTGGAACAGAACAAAAAAGTTGTGAAAATAACTGAATTGCTTATTATTCCTGATATACAGACATTTCGAAATAGCATGGACACAATTATTGGTACCCTTTAGACGTTGCAAGAAACAATTCATTTGTAGTGACACTTTAATCAGACAGTGTTTTAATTAGTATCCCAGGTGTTTTCTTTTTTTTTACAATCACTCGTGCAGCCAGTTTAAAAGAAGAAAATAACTCACTTTACTATTTTGTGCCACTGTGTGCATCATATTCAACACTGAAAACAGATGGAAAACTAAAGAATGGTCTGAAGATGTCAGAATGGTTACAAGTAAAGGTTACAAGATCCTCTCCAAAGAGCTTGATGTTCCTGTGACTACTGCTGCCAATTATTAAGAGAAGTTTAAGAAGTTTAAGGTCCATGGAACTGTAGCCAACATCCGGACGTGGTCACAAAAGGAAAATTGATTTGAGATTGAACAAAGGGATTGACAACTTCAATACAGAACCAAGCTGATCTTAAAGTTCAAGATACAATAGTTTCAAATAGCACCATTCATCGCTGTCTGAATGAAAATGAGCTCCATGGTAGAAGATCCAGGAAGACCCCACTTCTAAGAGTGGGACCCAAAAAAGACAAAATGCATGTTGACCAGCCACAGTCCTTCTGGGAGAATATGCTTTGGACAGATGATACAGAATTAGAGCGTTTTGGTCGATCACACCAACCTTATTTACAGAAAATAAGGCTCTAAAGAAAAAGAGAACATCATATCATGAGTGATCGTCAGTGACGTTTTGCTGTCTCAGGCACTAGATGCCTTGAGTCTGTACAGGGCACAATGAAATATGAAGACTATAAAGACATTTTGAAGCAACACTTTGAAGCTGTGTCTTGGTTGCAGGTCATAGGTCTTCCAGCAGGATAATGACCCACATGCATCAAAAAGCGCACTCAAGAGTGGAAGAGAAGAAAATGTTGGACCATTGTGAAGTGGCCTGTTTGAGTCCTGATCTGATTCCCACTGAACATCTGTGAGGACAGCAACCATTAAACCTGAGAGATCTGGAGCAGTTTGTTAAAGAAGAGTGGACCAAACTACTAGTGGAGATGTGTAGAAACCTTATTCAGAGTTACAAACTAGTAAATGAAGGGTACCAATATTTTTGTCCATGCCATTTTCATTTTTTTCAATGTATTAAATAATATGTTAAATTGTAAATCAAAAGCAATGAGTCAGTTAGAAGGTTGAATGGTACGTATAGTTTCGGCCCTGTCTGTGTGTGTGTGTGTGTGTGTGTGTGTGTGTGTGTGTGTGTGTGTGTGTGTGTGTGTGTGTGTGTGTGTGTGTGTGTATCCTGTATGTAATGATAGTAATGGTTTGGTTTGACTAAAATACCATCAACAGTTGGTCAATTTGCATTCAGTATATTGGAAATAACCTCTTTTTCATGTGCTTTTTTCACCATTTCTTTTTAACAGAGACTCTATTTTCTGGCATTGAAGGGGTTAAAAGTCTGAAATTAATTAAATGTCAGTGTTTTACTGTCCTACTCTTGCAGTGGATATTAAAGTAGTTGTAGGAAAAATGTAATTATATGGTACTGTATATAATTGTGTTTATTGAAGGTTGATACTATATATATATATATATATATATATATATATTATAATATTACATGTTTTAAAGTAATGTTGTTATAATGTATGTGTTATGTCATTGTGCTTTGCTATTTCATATGTACCTAACAGAGTGGAGTACGTCAGTAGGTTCATGTTACATAACTGAATTAGTGGTAATTATATATATACTGAATGTTCTGCTACACCCACAACATAAAAGTAGTGTTAGTACAGTAAGTATGAAGTTAACATTTAATCCTATCAGTCCATCAAGTTTCTGTTGATACTAAAGAAAAAGCCAAAGCATTCTAAGCCTATATCCTCAGTGGACATTGGAAAAACACTAGATAATTACTGGAAAGAGGAAGTTCTGCTACTTCCAGTGCTGTGTATGTGATCTTTAACACAACTCCCATAAGTCTTTTTCAAAAGGGTCAAACCCCTGGCTGACCAGGAAACATGAAAACGTGCAGACATAAACTAAGGAAAGATTATATATCCTGTCTCCTGAACTCTGCCTCTTGCTCAGCACTTATCACGCAGAAACATCTTTTTCCAAAGGTGATTCCTTCAAGGCTGGGGTCAGCGTGTTCGCAAGAGCCCGAATTAAGACATGAAATGGTAGTCACCAGGACTCAAGGCCTCCTCTGTGTTTCCAGGTCTTGGACAAAGACAGAGTAGCCACATGCTGGGGTAAGAGTGTTATTTTTCTTTGGACTCGACACTCTTATTTCCCCCCTGTAGGGAAACCTCACTGCCAGCCAGCAAGGTGGACAATTATTTATTTACTTTATACATTATAGATAAAGACCACAGTCAATACAGAGCATAAATATTCTACTGACTGAGGAAGGAATATGGACACCACACAGTCAGATACGTCTCTCTTTCAGATATTTGGCTTCGATGCATTGTCTGTTGTAAAAACTCTTAGTTTTCCCTTTTTCTTCCTTTTACACGTACTCCAGGGAGAGAAAAGGAAACCATTTTGTAGAATATTTTTGCACACTGTTCAGCTCCCTCTAAAGCCCTACATCATTTCTCACCCTGAAGCATGTAGTCACTTTCCAGGTTTTTGGAGCACTTTGAAATAATATGCTGAGTGCATGAATTTTGCAGGCTTGGAGGGTAGGTAGGGGGTGGTGGTGGATATATGTGTGTGTATTAGCATGTGTGTGTGTGGGACTTGGATCCCAACAGTGGAATATGAGAGGAGCCTGTCCTGTCTGGTTTCTTGTATGGTCTAATAGGATGTTGTGTAGGCTTACCTTCCTTGGCTTTTGTCAAGCAGCTGTAATTGCATGTTTACACTGATATCACATGAATATGTTATGCTCTGCGACTGCATTCGAGCCAGAATCACACAACGAGAGAGAGAGAGAGAGAGAGAGAGAGAGATGGCCTGGACGTGAACACAAATGACTCGTCTCTGGCTTGGACACACACAAAAAAAACAACCTGCTGTCTTTATCCCTGAAAAAAAAACTGAGGTTCTGCCTTATCACAGTGAGGAGGATCCTGGAGGATTGCCATACACACACACACACACACACACACACAAGCTCCAGTCTAGGAATGTGATTGTGTTGGACTGGGGTCATGCAGCAAGCCTCGAGGGGGGGGGGGGGCAAGAGGGGCTGCCTGGACAGCCATCACCACACAGCTTTGTACTATCTCTGTCTGAACGTGGAACAAACGAGGCGGGTTTGATAGCTGCCCATTGCAGACATATCTTGATACCAGGCGAGGAAGGGAAAAAAAGGGAGAGTTAGTAATGTGGGTGGGAGGTGTGTGTGTGTGTGTGTGTGTGGGGGGGGGGATTCCATACCAGACAGCTTGATGTATGCTGGTCCAGGCAGCTCCACCAGGCCCAGCAGCGCAACACTGCTGCGGCCGTGACCGGAGCTGTCAGCACAGATAGCAGCCGCCGCCGAGCCTCTTTCATCTGACGGCTGGTGAGAAAGATGAGCAGGACGTGAGCAGCCAGGCGGGCCCGCTTGTGTCGGACCGCGTGCATGCCGCCGTGTGCTTTTAACACTCAAAAAAAGGTACACACACACACACACACACACCGGTCCACACACATTTTTAGTGCTTTCATTGACGCATCCATTCACGCTAACATCATCTTTGTTCCCTTTTAAAAGCTGCGTACAAAGTTCATTTAAATGCTAATTTGCCCTTCAGAAACGGAGCTTTAGTGTCTGAGGCTCTTTCTGTGTAACCATGCGACTGTTAGGTCTTCGCTCATTCACATCTCTCAATCGCAGTTTATAGCCTGCGTGTTGTACTGTAGATGTAAAAGCATTTCATGAGGCAGAGCTGCTCCTAAGATATAATTTCACTGCTTGAGTAAATCTTGAAGAATTGCATCATTCTTACAGTTTAAGTGACATTAGAGTGAAGCAGAAGCAGAAGCAGCAGCAGCACAGTGCATGGCAAAGACCTGACAAGGAGACTTGATGGAGTTGGGACAACATATTTTACTGGTTAAAAGGCTTCATATCAACTAAAATGACATTTTGCTCAATGTTTTAATGAGATGGTTGCTTTTGATGAAGCTGTTTCATTTAATTTGATGCTAGTTGTTACTGTTTGTCAGGTGATGTGTTATGCAACAATTAAAGGAGAGATTCACAGTATTGCAGCAGTCAGGTGTCCATATGAACAATGAAAAAGGTTTTCCTCTCTGTAATCATTCCTCCTGTTCATACTGACTATTAAAAGATCTCCTTCAAATGTGCTTTCAATGGAAGTGATGAGGACTAAATCCACAGTGTGTCCACACACTCATTTAAAAGTCTCTGATCAACTTCTATTGAGCTTCATCAGTGTGAGTTAGTCATATCAAGTGATATCTGACATATTTACAATCTTTTTACCATCAAATTCCCTCTTAGTGTTTCCTGTTGAGCTGTGGTGGAAGTATAGTAACAAAAAGACTTTGCCACTAAAAACACTGTAACACTGAAACATAGAAGATGAAGACACATTTGGACGCTGAAGCTTCATATTAGCTTCAGATCAACTTTTAAATGCATCTTTTTGCACAGAAGGAGGACTGTGGATTTAGTCCTCCTTCACTTCCATTGTAAACATTATGAAGGGATCTTCTAATTATGGTAAGAATACCAGTCCTTGTTAAATGGTGCTGAAAGCTTGAAGACAGACTAACTCCTCACAGGGCTGGTTGGCGTAGCTGATGAGTGAACTTCTAAGACACTTGCCAGACGGGAACATCTTGCATAGATAATAAGCTATCATCCTGTCTGCAGTGTTCACATGTTTGCTTGTGTGAAATTCTTGAGAAATTTTTTTTTGAGAAATTTTTGCACAACATAAATGACAAAATTATTTTGTTAATTTTAATTTCTCACCGCTATTGTTGCCATGGTTTCTCCACAGTTTGCTGCTAAGCTTATATTCCAGTCATTTTATTTGGTGCCACTATTCATGGGAATAAACAACTGTTTTCCATTTCAAACCTGCTTCGTGACTGGAAGTTGAATTAACTGTGCGCATATGGAACATAGGCACAGGTATAGCTGACCTATACAATTACCTGCAACACCTTCTGTTCTCTGTATCTTTGGAAAACTGTAACTCCAGTTGTTGTTATTGTATTGCAGTGGTCTTTTTTAAATACATGTTAATCCTGACTAAAAGGTTGTTCAAAGTAACCTGAATGACCAAGGAAACTCTTTAGAGGAAACTCATTTAACAAAACCTGATAAATATTTTCTAGCCTGTCCATGTGGGCCCCATAAGGGTTAAATTTGGGTTGCAATATTGGTCCCAAGTGGTTTTATCTAAAGTTTCCATGGTGGTTTCAGGTTGGGCCCAACTGAGTAAGACCCATATAGACCCCATATTTTTGCCCAAATGGGGTCTGAATGGGATCACAACCTTAAATGGGGCCCATTTATCCAGCCCACATAGGCTTCACATGTGGGGGCCATGTTTCTGAAACAGTATGGGGACCATACAATCTGTTTGTGCCCATGCCTGTTTAGCCCATTTACATCTCTTATGGCGCTCCAATAGTCAGCCCACATGGGCTTCACATGTGGGACCCATATTACTGAAACCATGTGGAACCTGCATAATTTGCCCAGTTCAAGCCCTGGTGGTAGAACAGACTGTTCTCATTGGTTCCTGACTGTTTTTAAAAGTACACTACACATGTGTTATGAGTAATGTGAAGGCACTAGTTTGTTTGCGACTACTTTTGTACCGTTGCCATCCTGGTGATGCCCATACAGTAGATGAGAGCAGCGGGGTGACCATGAACACTCCATGCCTCATTTCTATTGCACTGTCACACCAGCAGGGCACCTGAGCCACTCAAGTGCTCCACTAGATGTGGACGCGATTGATGAAATATAATGAGAGGCTAAAGAATTCCATCCTCTAGTTTGTATGCAGTGCTGTGAGCGCCTCTAAGCTCTCTTTAAATCTTCAATCATACCGCAGGCCCTTGAATCTGTGGATAAGATGAGGAACAGACAGAAGAGAAAAGTGCTCATCATCATGTCTCAGCAGATTAGCTCTTTTAAAGACGGAGAGGGCCTGGTCTGGTCGTGGACAGACCTTTGACACATATTCACTGATTTATTTTGAAGGTTTTGCTCACCTCTGTATCACAGCAAATATGAATAAATGGATATATTGGATTACTTATTCATACACGGTAGATCTAAGATATCAAAGATGTCCATCATCCAACATAAAGCTCTACTAGAAACCAATACGTTTGCCTCATTGTCAGAGGAGCCTTACAATGATGAGGTCAGCAGTGAGTTGCTCTGACTGTTCAGATTTCCAGAATTTTTTGTCCGATTTTTAGTAAAAGTGTGCCAATTCAATTTTGAACTCCAACAGATCGCAATTTTTATTTTTCTGCTCATCTGCTTTTTAAAATCTATTATAGAGAACCAAAGTGAAACTGGAAGAAAACCTCCTTCATCACTTTTGTTCTCTATGATTGACACTAAAAAACAAACAAAAACCTTTACATATTTTTGCATTTATTTCATAGCCATATTTTCCCATGAGTCCTTGACAATCACAGTGTAAACAGTCTGAACTGCTGGTTCAGATATGTCTGTAAAATGACTAGAACACTAGATCTTCATTAAGATAAGAAAACAAGTAACAAAAGAGAAATGTGCAGGAGCCAAGAAAACACTCAAGAGCTTGTTGGATGGCCCTGCTATAGTGAGACACAATATAACAACTATCAAATACAGACAAATACATACAAACATACAAAAACTAAGGTGTTATAAGTATAAAAACAGAGTCATTAGAACACATTAAAATACTAATACGCATTAATAACCCTAATGTCGATGTAGGATTAAGCTTCGGAGGTTGTCTCATAATCATCACATCTGTTTTCTTTGATATAGGGACAGTGGTCAGTACTGCTAGTAGTTAATGCAACAGAGAAAACAAGTAGTGAATACAACACTGATTTATATCACCTTTACTAATCAGCAGACAGCTTTCACATCCAGCAGGTCGTGTTTTTGTCCATCTGAAAGAGAGCTGCTATAAGACGGAATTGCATGCACAGTCTCTATTTTTTAAATTATTCATTATGAGCCAATGAGCTTATTCCATGTTTTTCTATAGAGCTTTTTTTTAAATCATATCTTTAGTACAAAATGATGTTTTTCACCCAGTTATACAGCCTTCAGTTTAGACCTTGTTTTCTTCATTTTTTTTTCGAGTTTTTCAGTTCAAATACAGTTCCTGCTTTATCATGTAATATTACATATGTTATTTTTGTATATGTTGTGACTTTTGTATAAGTGAAAAGTATCACAGCTGTATGAGACAATTTAACAGAGAAAAATGAGGAGGTCTAGACAATTTCCAGTAAAGGTTGCTTCTGCATTGAGTATAAATCTGAATATTAGATAGAGATAGAGATAGTGCTACTGAATTACAGCCATACTGACCCCTTTGCTTGGGATTGACAGTTGACCTTCCTGACAGTTTTGAACCTGACAGCTGATGAGGTCAGTGCTGCAGTAAGATACATTTCCTCATTGAAGATAATGGAAGCACATCAGCAGTTCTTCCAGCAGCGGGGGTATGTTTAATGGTAAGTCTACTATGTCGGCTTTGGCTGCTTGTAAACAGTGTGATATCAGAACATAATGATGTTATGGGCCTGTTATTGCAGCAGTTACAATATGCCAGCACTTATTAGGAGAGGCTCACCAGGGGCTTGGAGCTCCAAACGCATAAAAATTCACAAGGGGCCATTATTTATTTTCATTAGCATTATATGACACTATGTAAACTACCGGGATGCATCTTTGTGCTTTTTTTTATCCAGGGAAGTTGTTTTTTTTGGCTTTCATTGGGAATGTAGGGCAGCCCCATAAAACAGCTTTTTATGGTTGAGTTGCATTTTTATTTTTCCTTCTACAGAGGTCCAAAAAAGGAAGTCAGAGCCACATTTTGGGGTCATTGCAACACTTTTCTCCAACATCACTGACAGTTCATTTCAAATATTGGCTTCTAAGTGTTGATCCTTTATCTTTTTCCACCTGTTTCTTTGGGTCAAAAAGAGTTCAAGATACATTGTCACAGCAGGTATGGACAGTTTAACCAGCTACCATACTGTTAGAAGAATTTCTGTCTCTCCTTTTATGATGTTCTGTTACATGTGTGACTGGGACACATGATTGATGCAGGTGGTAGATATTCAGGCAGCTTTAATGTTATGAAGCTTTTAGCAAAAGTTCAAGCAGGAATAAAACTGTCAGCTTATTTCATTATCACACTGAGCTCCGCCTTTCAACTAAGATCCAATTATCTGTGCGGTCCCTGTACACGAGCGTTTCAATCATCTGCCAATCGTCTTAGCTGAAGAATGTTTAAACCTGTCTTACCTGGTTTGTCTCTCTGTGCTGTCATTGGAATCGACACCAAATCCCAGCATCACCCCTCCACCACCCCACAGCAATCAGTGTCAAAGCCTCATTTATGAATTTCTGATTGGATGTCATTTATAGAGCTCCGTCCCTATATCCATCTAATGGACAGGGTCAATACAGAGACTGTTAACTCTTACATACTGTTCATATTCTACACCCTTGCTATATGTTCTGGGTCAATTTTGACCCAGTCTAAGAATTCCCTCATCAAAAGTGTCTATACCAATTTTTTGATCACAGGTCTATTTATAATAATCAATGATTGATCTGACTGATCAATAAATGTGATTAAACCTTGATTCATGTTTCAGAGAGCAGAGAGAGTGTATTTTTAGCTCCTGTCACACAATATCATGTCCTATTTGACCTAAGACATGAAAATATAACATAGCAATAATGATGTAAATGTATTTAATGTAAAGGTAAAATGAGCAGAACTTTATGGAAGTGTGGGGTTTATTGTAGAACCATTAGAGCCATCAGTCTTCACTGCTACATCATAAAAAGAAATCCTCATAACTACTATAAGCACAGCATTCAGATGTTTAGATCATTATGTGTGTTAGTGTGTGTGTGTGTGATTTATTTGTATTTATACTGATCATTAACAGTGACAATACTGCGCTCAACACAGACGGAAATATTGCTGTGAATTCTCAAGCATTAATTCCCGCTATGCTGTGTAGCACTAAAATGTTGACCAATCATTAAATTTAATAAAGCTTTTCTGAACAACCCAATTATATGAGGTCTTCTAAAAAGTAAATTTAACTCCAACGATGTGTTGCATGTATTCATTTTATACCAATCAAGCTGTATACCACAGAGCTTCTGCATGAAAAAGAAAGTGGTGTAACATGCTCAAACAAAGTGTTAAAATTGATTTAGTTGGACAGTGATTGCTTTGATAAGCATCGGAGGAGCAGGTGAAAAACATGTTAGTATTACTCATATGAGTGAAAGGAAGGATGGGTAAGTTATGAAAATAAGGTTTTCATAAACTTGGTTGAACGTTAGTAGGAAGCCCTCTCATGGCAGTCAGACATCTTCCAGACTTCAACGTTGTGATGTCACAAGGTGAGTACACGCCTTAACCCTCTGAGAGCCGAGCTTTTGTTTGCTATGCATTCTTAATAATTAATAAAAAATAATAAATTGTCTTTGAACAGGAAGTAGTTTTTGAAAAAAAAGTCCTCATATGGAGACAATGGCTGTGTTTGAAACTGCATACTTCTATACTACATACTTCTATCCTACACACTAAATGACCAGATAGTAAGCAGACCGTTTACACTGTAGTAAACTACATGATAACCCACAATGCATTTGGTTCTTACCCGAGCTGAAATCATCAGCTGATTTCATTTTAGGTCTAACTCTGTAAATAAACCACTTTATCCACATTTATAACCTTTTTAGGAAGAAAGTAAAGTAGCCCTTTAGATCCACAATGTGACGCTAATTTGTCCAAATAACACCTGTTTAAAGTTTTGTTCCTGAGAATTCAGAACCACTCAAGTTAGCCGTAGTGAGTAACGTACTTCCGGTCATTTTCACAAAATAAAACACCTGTTACCTTTTATTATTAAGAAAACCATGACGATAGGCTTGGTGCTTTTATTTTGAAAACAGGAAGCGGACATACCCTCACTGTAGCTAACTTGAAACCACCGAGGTGGTGATCTGTGACGTTTGTACTTTGGGTTTTTTTCAGAAGTTACGTTGCATCTTGGGTAATGTGAGTGTGAGTAGTCAGCTCTTGATGCATACTCTGCATTTCTGGAGAATCTAGTAAACAATTAATTCACCAATGTATAAAACTGTTTATTTCCTTATATTTACACCTTCCCTTTGCACCCACAATAATGAAGTTCCAATGTGTATAGCATATCAAACTACAAACGTTACTAAGCCTATACTATAAGGCTTTGTAACTGGTCCACTTTTGTCTGGGGATCAGCTGTTAGAGAAGTTTTTCAGCACTAAATATGTATTGTGCTACTTCAGCTTTAGTTCTGGCAGTGGTTTAAAATGTTCAAACAAACCAGTGGTGATGGTTTTTATTCAGTGAGTATTAGTTGACTGCCTCTGTCTCTAACCACATAGTTATTTTGTGTTGGAGGAACATCATTTGTGTCATTGTGTGTGATTATGTGTGTTGGACTACACAACCATGTAGCCATCAAACCATAAAACACTCTAACATACTTTGCTGTCAGACTTTACTTCCTCAGTGAGTTCTCAGTGAAATGGGGGCATCAGGCCTCTCCTCAAATAACTGTCTGTCACTTTCCTGAGAGGACTCCAGATATTTATGAGCCTCGTGATCGGGCAGGATTTTTGACATGGATCATTTCTCATTTAATATCTGGGTGAAACAAAACAATGTCCTTGCGCTCATGCTGAAACATTGCCCAAGTGGATAATAGGCGATTAAGCATTCGTGGTCTGTAAATGCCCTCAACCAGGACTGGCTGCTACTTTGGAGAACTGCTGAGGGTACAGAAAATATTATAAAATATTCAGTCAGATTCATATTTCATATCAGTTATACACTGTTGGCAACATAAGATTCATACTTTATCTACCATCATCATTAGTATCATTGTAAATCTGTTTACTTACTTAATATTTATTCAAAGCTTCAGATACAGTATGTTAAAAATGAACCAAGACAAGGGCACATGGCTACTTTTACATTATAATGGCAAATTATCTTCCACTTAATTCCTAAAGAGTGTTTTGAGTCACTTATTATTCATTAGTTTATTTATTCATTCATTTATTTGGCCACTTGGGGCAGTGGAACAAGCTGTAAACACGACATTTACATGTCATCATGCAAGTTGATGGCAAACTTGTTATCTATTTATAGATCCAGCAGGAACAGAGAAACAGTAGCATCCATTTGGACTCAGTTTTCTGGTTACTTGACACTTCCAACATTCACTCTCTTTTAGCTCTGTTTTGGTCTCCACCAAACCATGAGGGAAATATGTGGCTCTTTAGCTGCTAAATGCTCCACTGTGTTCACCAGCTAGTTGCTAAGTGTATCTGTACACTGTTTGGTGGTGAACTGGTTATGTACAGCTGGTTTATCAAAGCTTTTTAGCAACAACAGCTGCTGGATGAGAGTGAGTCGGAATACTAAAGTTGACTAAAACAATGAGCCGAAGACCCCAACAAAGAGATGGGCAATGATTGTCAGTGGGTTCGTCACGTAAAAATTTAATTTTGCCACCAGGTAAAATGTACTATCAATCATACAATCCATTGTTTCAAGGTAAAATGTATTCTACAGGGTTTGTTTATTTATCGTTCGGCAACATAGGGAAATGCTAGTTGTAGTCCCTTCATATAACTATTTCTAAACATAGCCTAACATGGGTGCCGCTAAACACACAACATTCTCCCTTCAAATTAATATCAATGGGCCAGTCAAGTGAAAAGGGTTAGCTTCAAAGTTGGGTTAGCTTAACATGACCAGGCTCACTTGAGGTGGACTGACTTTTAAAATGGCCCAGCTTTTCTCATTTTAGTGTCAAACTCGGTCACTTTTAAACAAAGAATGGAGAAATATCTGGCTACTGAGTCTCTCCTGAATTTTTGCTCTTGGCCACCCCCCCCCCAATCCCTTCCTCAATACCGGCCCAATCCCAATGCAGTCAACCTATGGGAAACAGTATCAGTGCAGCTGATTGCAACTTGACATCAGAATGGGGAGAATCAGTGGTAGTGTCTTTAATGTGAATTCCTGGATATTAAATGTTCATCTGCATGTTTCTGTATTGATCCCAGTAATATTTGCTGTTACAGTGTACTGAAGTATCACATGACATGGTTAAGGAATGTTTGAGTAAAAACAAAGGGTATGAATGCAGTTGCAAGAACAATACTACCCACTCATATCTTCTGATGTTTAATTTGAAAGAGAATTTATTTTAATTAAAATTCTAGCTCTTCTAATTATCTGTTAACTCCCTCTGCTCTTTCATCTGTTTCTATCTGTGGATGTCTTGTTTTTTCAGTCTGCACTGAGTGTTTTATCACACTGATGCTTATTTGTGGATGTTTTAACTCTGCGCTCTCCCTTGTGTCTCTATATGTGCCTTTTACTGCTTCTTTCTCGGCTGAGAATTATGGAGGCTGTGCTGGAAATTATAAATATTACTGCAGTTACAGTGAAATCGAGCTATGCCAAACACTCAACTGATGTAGCAGCTTATAGGAGTCACATGTTCACCTGCGCCTGTTGCTGGTCCAGCCAAAAAGTAAAGCTTAAATTAGCTACATCAATTGTGATTCATGTAATAATGATGCCATCATCTCGAACAAGTGAAATCAATTCAAATGTATTTCCTTTAAGATTAGGTGAATTGACTATAATTGTGTTAATATTGGGTTATACTTATATTGTATGTAACTGTGATTGGGCCACTTTAATTGCTACAGTACAGCACACTGTCTCTGCTTATTGTTAAAACATAAGGCAAGGCAAGGCAGTTTTATTTATATAGTGCATTTCATACACAATGGCAACTCAATGTGCTTTACATAAAACAGAAAAATTATGTTTTATGTAAAGCCACACACACACACACACACAATATATAACAGTCATTAAGTTACATAGCAGTATCTATCTAAACTAAACTGATAGAATTTGCTAACATTTGCCAAAAATAATACTGTAATAGGAAGATTGTGTCTTTTTTAGTTATTTCCAACACTGACAGTCTCATGTTAATCCCATTTTCAAAATTCAATCAGTATTGTTGGGGAAATTCCAAATGAATGAGCAATTTGTCTTTGTATTATTTATTGCAAAGTATCAAATAATCAAAGGAGGGGTCAGTGCTCCTAACACAAAGGTTCAGAGAGAGACAAAGACAAGTACAAGGTTCCTTAGTTATCTTTAGATTAAGTATGACAATTGCAGCATGCTCCAGACTAAGATAACAGCTTTCTTGGTAATTCTACTTGCACTGCCTATCTGGAAACTTACCACTTCATGTTTCCAATGGCAACTTCCTGTTTTCAGGGATCATTTCTGCACTTTTCTAACAAGGTCATTCCAGGCCTATAAGCTCATAGAAGGTGCGTAGAAAGAGCAAAACTTACACAGATCACGGTTGATTAAACATTTGATTTGGTACAACTCAACAACTGATCAATTTGACACTACAAGTATGACTTAATACTACCTAAAATTCCTCATTAAACCAATAAAGCCTTCCAGTGAGGCATGTTGCAGCACAAAGAGATAGCACATGATAGTGAATACTTCTGTATTATTACTGTATTGTGGTAACTTGCCCCAGAGTTCTATTGTTTTTATTCAACTCTGGTATGAAATATTAAATAGTCACACAAGAAAACACAGCTTCAGACACTCACCTGCTCTTCTTTAACATGTCCAGTTGGGACTTATTTTTTGCAGTGAAGTGTAATGATCTGTAGTTTTGTTTGGAATCACTTGTCCAACTGCCTCGTGCGCTTCTACCTTAGCTGGTGTTCTTCTTCTAACAACCCCCACAGAGGGGAGGTGGGCTTCAGCTGCAGGGTTCTATGTGTAAGTAGAGAGAGAATGAGTACAACAGGCATGTCCAAACTATTCCATAAAGGGCCGTCTGGTGTGCTCCTGCCTGGATGTAATGAAAACCTGCATCCACATGGCCGTTTATGGAATAGTTTGGACATTCTTGGACTACAAGCTGGAATCTTTGAAGCCATTACGATTAGTCTTCTGGGGACCATGAATGTCTGTACAACTGCACATTTGATGGCAGTCTATGTAGATTTCTCAGCCACCACTGAGGATGGTGAAGCCATGTTCTCAGTTGGTTTTCTGGGAATTTGGATTGTAGCAACCTTGGGAAAGTTACTCATACATTGTAAGTATTTTTGAGGCTGACTTTACTATAGTTAGACCAAATGTGTCTAAATTTAACTACCAGGCTCTCTCCAAAAGTAACAAAACCTTTGGAGCCAGGTTAGCTGTTTCACCCTGTTTCTTGTCTTTATGTGAAGACCACAACAGACACGAGATTACTCATCATCTAATCTAAATCTCTGTAAGAAAGCAGCACATTTTCCAATCAGGTACTAGTATACACGCTGCTCATGATTACAGTTCAATCTGGGGACACAGAAGTCGACATGAATCTAAAATTTTTATTTAACCATTACATACTGCTTTGACGTGTGACAGCTGTAAAAAAATACCCCATATGTATTTTATTCTGAAATTTGATTACTTTTCCTGAAGTGGCCCAAAAAGTACAAAAATGAAAATATTTTAAAATGTTATACTTTTGTATAGATGCTACAAATGTGTGTCCATTGAGGCTGTTCTATTTCAAATTTGAGCCGTATCTATTGACATGTCTTTTAGTGAAATGAATAGTTAATAGTTTTAATAAGATAGATAGATAGATAGAAAACGACTAGTCCATAGAGTCTTTCAACATCCATAACAAAGTGTCCTTTAACCACTTGTCACCATAACAACACTTCTTTCACTCACCACAAAATTCCATCTCTCTACTAATTCATGGCAGAAATATGTGTCCTTGTCTTACTCTGGGGTTTTATTTTTTCATCGTCATTTATGGCAGGACTCAATGAGTGGGGGATATAATGAACAGAGCCTCCGCCAACAGTCCTTTGTACTGGTTTTGGGTTAAGAGGTGTGAAGTATTTTGATCACATCAGAAGGAATTAGCAGTGGACGAAATTAGTCTATGTACATGAAAGAGGATACTGTTAATATCATGCTAGTAAAAACTCAATACCACAGTGAGACATGAGAATCAATACACACTCAAATGGACTCCAGAATTATTGATATGCTTGTGGACACATAATTGAATTTTCCACCTTTGATGTGATGAAAAAAAGCTCCCTGACTGCCAATTCATAAAAAGAAGTAAACATTTCTTGGGCACATTTCATCTAATCATGTCATTTTCAAAAGTATATTTTGTTTAAATACTGAATTATTACTGTTAGTGAATACTCAGGGTATGATGAGTCACTGCCTTTGAGACCTACCAAAGGAATTCATTAGGCTGAGTTTCACTGGAGAGTCTAAACATCAAATAACTGAATGCAGGAAATGGTTTTGTATGAATTGGAAAGATTCAAAGAAACATTTCATAGCAGCAGTCAGAATACAATACACAGCATATCATCCCACGATTTTTGTTTATTCATTCATTGATTTTTTTTTACAGGGACAGTCACATTAATCAACACCATTGTAATGTGTTAGTGTTCGCCAAAGTGTTAATTTTCATCTGTTGTCTCTTGCCAGATGTTACATTACCCTGTGTGAATTACACCCACGTAGAACAAAAGTGTTGGGCAGAACAAGCTGCAACCATTTTGTCAATTTTGCCACAAAATGGGTTCATCCTCAGCAGAGCGTGAATGTGCTCTGTAAATGTCAGAGCAAGCTGCTTATTAAATATTGTGCACTGTGGCTGAGTCAGTGGTTAAAGCCTAGCTGAAATCGCAATTGAATCATCCCTTTTACAGTCAAAAAGGAAAAAAAGGTCTTTGGGGAAATATCAGAAATATTCTGTCTCAGCTGGATGGGGAGGCGTGTCAGTGTGTCAGCAGCAGCTGGTGTTGGTGTTACACCCTACTGAACAAAAGACTAAGTAGAAGTAACTTACGGTGTAGCTACAAGTCATAGGAAGACACTGTGTTGCTAGCAGTGGTACTGAAGAGTAAGAAACACACTCAATCAGTCTTTATTTGTATAAAACCTTAGGCAGAACCAGACTCAAAGTGGGAGAACATCTGCCTCGACCGGTTGGGGCACAGAGGAGAGACACCAGCATCTAATCAGACTAAAGTGGCATTAGCAGGTATGTTTAGACCTGTCATGATAACTACTTTTATTGGATGATATATTGTCTCAGAAATAATCGCGATAAGCCCACCATGTTGCTACAGTAGCCTAGAATGGACAACTCAAACACTTTTTCCAGAGATGGCCTTTAACATTTTTTTGCGAGTTTCGTGGCCACCGTAGATTTTCCTACAACCTTCTTGTGTTGTTGAAGTTGGTAGCAATCTGCAACTTGACTGCTAGATGCCACTCAGTCCTACATACAATCATATGATCAGTCCATATATAGACACAATTGTGTCGATAACTACAGTATTGTAATATAAATTGATAACATAATTACTGTGACAGACCTAGGTATGTTTATATCCTCTTTTATGTGCTGCAGCTGATTAGCTATCTAGCCTACAAACTGACATTTGAGGTGTACTTCCCTTACATTAGCTATTAAGTAGCTTCAAAAAGTTAAGGGGCAGGACCATATGTGTGTTCAGTTAGATAAAAAGCAGTAAAGCTAGCAATTTGAGTTGTTGAGAGTCTGGGGCTCTTGTGTTGTGTATCAGGATGTGATCAGGCTAAGTGTGACCATCTGCTCTGCCTATGATAGAACACCACGTTATCACTTTATGCAACATTTGATTTGTTGTATTCATATAAGAAAGGTCAGAGGCACCATCCTGAAACCAATAAATACAATATATAGATATGAATATGCAATTCAATTTCTGTTAAAGTTATATAGTGTTTCCTCACAGCAAGTAGGTCCTTGGTTCAAATCTTCCCAAGCAGACACAATTAATATCTGCATGGCGTTTGCTTATTATCCCCATGTTTTATTGGGTTTCCTCTGGGTGCTCCTGTCCCATGAATTACACTCATTACTACCATCCAACATAGACAAACTGAGCATCTATAGACATCCATATTGTTATGTAAAAGTGGCAGTTGGACATGTTGGTTCCATAATTAAATAAGTGCCACAGTCACTTTTATGTATAGGACCTGCATGTAACTCTTCCAACACAAGTCTGAATTGAATGCAGTTGCATTAAAGTAAAGATCACAGTAGTACAAAAGTAAATCCACAAAGAGAGATTAAATGCTTTTCTGGTTCTGCCTTCTGAACTGCACTGGAGTAATTGTATCACTAATATGAATCTCTGATGCACAAACAAACAAAAAAACAGTTTAATTGACCGTGAAAAACTGTGACTGAGCCAATATTAAGTTGCCGATTCTTATCATGTCAGATCAGTCTGTGGAAAACATTTTTATTAGCCACACTAGCAGCACCACTCTAGGGACAGCAGTGGTAATTCTGATTGGCCCATCTACCAACTGTTGGATGAATTGCCATGAAATGTGATACAGATGTCTGTTGGTGCCTGAAGGATGAATGTTACTGATTTTGGTGAGTACAGACCTTTCAGAGTAGAAGAACAATAATCATCAAGTCTCTAGTACCTATTACCTGCAAATTAAGATTATCCCGGAAAAGGCAGACTTTACTCTTTTTCCTTTACATTACCTCACAACTCAACAGTGGCACTGATTCCTCTTATGCACCAGATGCCAACTATTGTGCAAGCATTGTGTCTCTTACCTTAATGGTCCTGTCTAGTCTGAATAAACCTATAATGAGTCTGTGTCTGAGTGGCATAGGTCAAAATCTGGCCTGAATTATTACAAATGAATCTAATATAATGCTACTATACATTTCATATGTCATTATGGAATGGCGGTGAGTTCTGATGGTCTATGGAACTGAGTGCAATCTGTATTTCATTACTGGTGTATGTCAAAAGAAATGGGGATGTGAACCTGTGCATTCCAGTGCCGAATCGTAGCCTGCCTATCTCTGGTAATGTGCTTTGGTCTTTGGTTTGCTAGACTGTTGTTCCCCTCTTACTGGATTTTACCCAAGCCTTCCACCGTTTTATTGGTCTGCCATTTGCCGACCTGGCCGACTATTCCTAGGAGCTGGTTGGACTCAACTGAAAGCAAGCAGGAGGTATCACCGGGAAATCCCAGATCAAGAAAGAAAGATTCATTAAGGACAGGAAGTACACAATGACCAGGGTTAATATCGTTTTGAAATTCATTAGTTTTTCATTTTCATTTAGTTTTTCTTTTCAGTGTAGTTTTAGTTTGACAAGCGATGAAGCAGTTTTAGTTTAGTTTTTATTCTAAAGAATTGACTAGTGTTCATTTAGTTTTAGTTTTTCAAGTATTAGAAGGAAAGCCTTGATTAGAATGAAATAACGCTGACACTGAGGTAAGGTCTGCTTAGTTTCTGACTGTGTGCTTACATTAGCTGTCTCCTGCTTCTCTGTGAGAGCCTCCAAGGTGGACTTTCACATTAGTGGGACCTTTGTGGGGTCTGAGTTTAAATATTCCCATGTTGGGCTGAGAAATTTTCTGCCTGGATCCTCTTCTTCTTCATCCTTCTAGAAAATCATAAATTACAAATTAAACATCTTCTTCTTGTGCGTTATGTAGTACCCAGCGTTCGCTCTGCTGCTCCCTATTGGAAGCAGCCTGTTATCTTAACAAGTCAAACAAGACACAGCAAAAATCCAAGCTGATTTTATTTTGGAATTCAGTTTAGTTTTAGTACGTTTTGCATTGACTTTGTAGTTTTTGTTTAGTTTTGGCTTTTTTTAAAATTATAATTTGTAAAATTATAATTTGTATTTTATTTCATTTAACTAAATTATTTTTTCATAGCTAGTCTTAGTTTTAGTTAACTATAATAATCCTGACTTCAACACAGTTTTAGGGAACCATCTTTTTTTGTACAGCGATATTGACTCTGGGTTGGGGAATTTTTTTGTGTACTGGTGATTTCATGGGATTGATTGTGCTATCATCCCCTTTGTTGCGTTGTGGTTGCCTGTAAAACACAGACTTTTGACTGGCACCCCGGCTCAGCAGCTATTGACCGCTTCAACACTTCCACTGATGAGACTGCTCCCTCAGCATTACGACCAGCAGAGGACCCAGGGGTGTCACTGGAGTCGAGAAAACACCATCAAAAACAAGCTGTTATCAGATTCCCATGTAGGTTGGAATGGACGGGGTGTGACCGGTTGAGGACTCCAGTTGACACAAACAATAACATTACATACCAGCATGCCAATGTTCCAGGCCGATGACATGTTTCATATAGCGAGGTAGTATTGACTGTAACATTATGCGTGCCTCTGACCCTCATATGAGCAGGTGTTGTATTGAATGCTGCTCCATGACAGGGAGCTGAGCTGTTTCAATAAATAGCAGAAATAGCTCAAACACTTTGGAGAGTGCCTCGCTATTGAGAATTATATTTCAGTCTGCATTCTTTGACATATCAGACTTGTAAAAGAGCTCACAACACATGCCGGTACGAGTTTTGTTCCTGAAAGACTCTGAGAGATGCTTTGAGACATTCACTGATAATCAAAATACCTGCTCAGACACTTTTATTCACTTCCTCCATTGATGAAGAGACACTGATAGGAGTAGTTTGAGTGTGTTTGGGAGTTCAGAGATGTCTGATAGCAGGGAGAAAACTGTGGCATGAGGGGAAGTTGAAACAGAAGATCTCAGATAGTTTGGTCATGAACTTCCATCAGATGTTTGGAACATGTTGGGGGAAGCTGCTGAGATGAGACGGAGTGAACAAGTGTTGCTTTGTCTGACAGCCATGCTGTGCAGTTAGTGGGTGGTGAGGTGGACGTCTGGTATTTCATGTCATGTTACAATATATGCTGTTTATCTCTCTGGTTTATTTCTAGCCTAGGTTTGGTTTCAGAAATGAGGGGGGAACAATGCTGTATGGGCGCTTCAACCAGACACCACCCCTTATAAAATAAGAACAAAATGAATGTTATTTATTGACATACATACTCATAAACCTAAATAAAAAGACTTCATAATGAGCATTTTCTGAAAACAATAAGATTAACCATGAATACACTAAACCTGAGAATTATATTTTGTTTAGTTGTTGAATATTACATTTTGAGATCATTTATGAATGAAGGATGAAGACGATGACGATGATGATAACTATTATTGCTGTTATTGTACTGTGTCATGTACTATGCCAAGCCTATATGGGTTTACAAGCCACTGCAAATGAATATAATTTAGGCCCAGAATGTTGCGTAATGGATAAAGACACACATCAGATTTTTTCCTAACCTTCATCATCTTCAGCAGAATTTAAATATCACTGATAATAAACGTTTATTGTATAAGAAGAAGAAGAAATACTAACAGAAGTTGCTAATTTAAAAATAAATTAATAATAATAATAATAATAATAATAATAATCATTTTGGATATTACATATACCAGAATATTGTAGGGTTATGTCAAGCAATGGAAATGGAAATGGAAAATTCAACTGTACAGTGTATAAACAGCAGTATGATGATTCAAAAATCATTATATCATACAGTAAGAATTTTCTTTTCATCATGAATATTTTTTTTAATCTGATAACTTCAAATTATGCTGTGCTTATATTTCAAAGTATTAACCAAATAATTATAAAGCTAATAAAAATTAATTAATAAAACAGTGTACAGCCCTCCTTTCTTCACCAATCAGAAGTTAGGACAGTCTTAATGTTGCCTGAGAGGTAAAACCCAGGGCAAGAAGTTGTCAGCAAATCAGGGTTGTTTCACTTTAAGCAGTATCACTAAAGCACATGTACCTCAGCTTGTTGAAGCAACCAAACAAACAATCCACTGGAGTGTATTGCTATCAGTTTGCTGGTGAAGTAGCTAATTAGTCAGTTATAGCCCATTAAACTGCTTAAACACATGCTTCTTATATTTGAGCACCACTGCTAACAAAACACTGTGGCATACTTTGCTTTTGTAAGGTACAGTTAGCAGCACAAGTCTATTTACATTTTGTCTCAGTAGCCCTGCTGGCTCAGCTGTCAATCATATATATAATACTGTATGTACACTGAGGCGCCCACACACAGAGTGGGTGAGAAGGTACAGGACCATATCTGCTCTTTCTTTAAAGGCTTTCTTTTGCTTCCTTCCAGTAATAGATGCACATGCCATCATACTTCCCTAGTAATCTTTATTAACCCTCCTGTTGTCCTCGAGTCAAGGTACGAAGGAATGAAGGACAGAGGAAGGTAGGAGGGAGGGAAGAAAGAAGGAAGGAGGGAGGGAGGTAGAAAGGAAAAGAGAAAGGGAGGAAGGAAGATAAGAAGGACAGAGGAAAGAAGGAAGGGGAGATGGTAGGGGGGAGGAAAGAAAGAGAGAAGGAGGGAGGGAAGAAAGAAAGAAAGGAAGAAAAGAGGAAGGGAAGGAAGGAAGAAAGGGAGATGAAGGAAGGGAAGAAAGAGAGAAGGAGGGAGGGAGGAACAGTCAAAACAGACAAGGTCAATTTGACCCAGGAGGACAACACGAAGGTTAAATACCATTACCATTTATTACCAATAATAGGGTTAACCCTAACCCTAACCCATTGCTTTTGATTTTGGTGTTTAACAAACTCTTTCCTAATCTAAACCTTTTATTCCCTCTTGATTAAAACATCTACACCTAAGTTCTTCCAACCACTCCACATTATTTATCACACAGCAGAAGAATTCCACGGAGCTTCTCAGGCGAACCGATTCATCAGCAGCTTCACAGTTTATAATAGCATCCCACAGGTCTTTACACAGATCTGACTTTATACGTTTCAGACATTAACAGCTGATATTAATGTGTTGCAGTAACGTTCAGCGGGAGGAATGTTATATTTCTGGCTCTCCTCCCCCTTGTAATGTATACCTCCTCCAGTGAAGTAATGAAGATGGTATTCCACCTGCGGGGCGTTATGATCTCACTACACTTTAACAATACACAGATGTGACGCCTTTATTGTTATAATTACGTCTTTCCATCATAGTTCACACCAAGGTTTGACCAGCATGGGATTTTGAGGACATATGCTGATTTATTTGCTTTAATGACGCTCACAGTCAGTGTTCTGGACTCGTATTCAGTATGTTCACGGCTTAAAAATAACAAGTATGAAGTGTTTCTAACTGAAGTTTCTTTCTGTTTAGGTGAGAAAATGCTCAAAAGAAGTTTAGAGCATCACAGAACACATCATTTTCAGGTTTTTTTTAGGATTAGCAGCTAATGGTAATATGTTTTGTAGCTGTGGTCAAAGATGAAACTCAGATGAGCCACAGTGACATCTAGTACTGTTCATTTAAACTTTACATACTGCTCATATTCTGACTCATAATTAGTCTCTATACTAATTCACACCCATCAGTCATTAATGGTTGGTTCATCTTATGGGGAAAAGACATTCACCATCACTATATGGTCCAGGAGAACATTTGAACATGTTTGAATATTGATTTTAGATTTTTCTAAATAAATACAGGTCAAATTCATATATTTGCATATAGAAGATGTATCAGCTGCACAAAAATTAAAAAAATGAAACTATGGGTCACATTAGGAAAGGTCTGGTTAAAACAAAAAGTGTTTTTACAGCTCTTAAACATAAATAACAGGGTCAAATTTGACTATTGACAGTATATAAGGTTTAAAATATCAATAATATCAGAATACCTTTGTATTGCTCTACTGCTTGATAAGAAGTTTGCTCGCTGGTGCCTACAGATGCTATAAAAATACACGTTTTAAATGATATACGCATTGTAATACACACTAAATCTACTTCCTTGAGACAGTAAATGATAACCCTCTGTTACACTCAATTGAATCTGGTTCCAGTCTACAGTGTTCATTGCAAGGGCAATTCTGTTTCCACAGAAAATCATTCTGTCTCCTAGACCAAAAAATCTAAAGGTATTTCCCTGTTCTCCACACCGCTGAAGTACAAGACAATGTCAGACTCAGTCCCATCTGAGAAATAGCCCTCTATCAATAATGTAGAAACAGAAATGAACTGTTAGTGTTGTGAGAGTTGTATTTTATTCCTGGCCAACCACCAGAGACAGAGAAATACACAACCCTGTCTACAGAAAACAGGAAACATTGACCAGCATATATATCTAACCAGAACTAAAGTATTTAGTTGAATGAACCTCACATGGGACCTAGGACACAAACCCAATCTCCTTTTTTTCATAGTTCTGCGCCCTTTCCTACAACTCCTGTGTAGTGCAACACATAGGGCTTTCTCAGTAAACAGGCTTTTGTCATATGAAGTGCATTTCAAGGCGCAAATAAATCCTTAAAGCATCATTACCTGATTTGTTGGCCACATCTGGAGGTGGTCTGTCAGCACTGTGATCAAATCTCAGCCAGGTGTAAATGTAATCTGTACAGTATGAACACAAAACATACCCAGCAAGTTGAACGGTCATCTAACTCCACCTCCTCATGCTATCCCATGTAGATGTAGTATATGGATATATGGATATATGGATATCTTGAGTTGATATGATGGACTTGTTGTTACTATGAACACATCAAGCAGTTACAGAGCTACACTATCATTGATTTGGAGCGTTTGCTACTTTTTTAGCTCTGTTTTTGGTCTCCACCAACTCCTGAGAAAATGATCTGGCTTTTAGCTGCTATAGGTTCCACTCAGTCAGCAGTTAGTCACAGACTGTTTCTGTTTGCTGTTTGGCAAGTAGTGTACAGTGGGTTTATCAGAGCTTTCCCCACTAAAAACAGCTGGCTGCTGCTGCTGGAAACAATGCTGATGAGAGAATGAAGCAAAACAAGTTATACACAAAAAAAACCCAAAGCGAGACATGAAGGATGCTGAGTAGAGATGAGGGAAGCTACAGAGTTTGACATATTTCCTTTTGGATTTGCCACTAGCTTCCCTATCACTATCAACAAGTAATATTACTAATTGTTAATAGAGCACGACTAATATATTGGTCAGCAGACATTATCAGTCAATATTGGCCTATCACGGATATATTAGTATGGGCAAATATGTTGTCTGATATGTGCTGATATTTTTTTATTACAGTAGTTAAAGTTATACAGGCTGCATTTTATTTAGGCCCAAATTTAATCCTTAACCCTCCTGCTTTTGTCATCCTCCTTTTGTCAAAATTGACCCAGTCTGGTTTGACTGTTATAAAGTATAAGGTTTCAATTATCTCCCAATTCTGTGTTAGACCTTTTTAGCCAACTTCATTCCAACTTATGACCACAGGTTTTACACAGTTGTTTGGGGGAAATAATGGTAAATAGGCCTCATTTAATGAAACTATAACTCAATTTTAAATGAATTGCTGTTTCTTCCTGGGTCAAAATTGACCTGAGGACAAAAGGAGAGTTTAATATATGTACATGTATTTTTAGATCTCTTTTCTTATTTATAGTTATTTATCATGATTAAATTGTTTATTGTTACTGTAAAGTATCATGCCTCCGTATGTTTGTCACAAGTGTTTGATAATCTCATTTAAGAGATAATTACAAAAATGTGTGTTTATTCTTATATAAGATTATCAGCCAATATATGAATTAATTAATTAATTGACTCCCTAATATTGGTATCAGCCTTAAAACATCCAGTATCAGTCATTGCCTAATCAACAGCAAATTATAATCATTAACAGAATCTTATTATGGTTCAAGAAGAATGTTAAGAGAGGAAAACTCTTTGAATATGTTATCTTGATAAAACTCAGCACACATGCCTCTCCGCTCAACATCAGCTTCAGACCTTCTGTACCTTTAAGTGGGCTTAGTGACAGATTTACATTACTAGCACACGGCTCATGTTTTAATACCCCCTTCTACCTTAACTAAGCCATAGGGATCCTTTAACATGTTAGTATCCACGCTTCATTAGCCCTGACCATGAATCATATGATATTATGGCCCACAGTACTGCTGGAAATCCCCTTTGGAAACAACAGAGCCACAGCATTGTTCACCACACCACATGTTGGAACAACAGCTCCAAACATTGATCTGTTCCTTTTTTTAGGAAACTTTCCTCATGTTTCTCCCCCACCCCTTCCACATATACAGTACAGCCCTTCACTGCATGAGTACCTGTAAAGCCTGGGGAATTATTTTCTATTTGCAAACATCACATGGTTCTCCTCCTCTGTGAAATGCCAGGCTTCTGCTACCTCAGCTGGCCTGTACCATGCCCCCTTTTTCTCCCTTTCTGGTTCTCTGCTTCTTTATACAAGCATTTGCGGCCCTGCGAGTCCTGGAAACTCAAAACCCACCTGTGATCTCATCGCTCGGACCGTGGAGTCACACAAAGTGAAGGAGGGGGAAGGGGGGATGGGGGGAAGGGAGGGGAGGGGAGCACGAGTTGGCTTGATGTGGAGGGCGAGTTCAGAGCTGCAGGGGAGTGAGAGAAAAGAGAGGGGGGTAGGGGGGTTAGGTTTCAGGCAGGAGAGGGCTGAGCGCTGAGGTGTTGATCTACCCGAGAGCGGTCGGTCGAGCCTCTGTGCAGCGTTACCTCCTCTCTCTTTTTTTTTGTTTTTTTGCCAGGGCTCGTAAAGTTCGCGGGTTCCTCAGAGGAGGTGGAGGCTCTACAACACAAACCACAGCAGCTCCACTTCACACTCACTGAGAAGGTAATGAGCTGCTTTACTTCTTTCTTCACACACACACATGCTGGTAACATTCTGAATCATGAAATCAGGTTTAATCATTCATTATTTAAAGCTTCATTTAAGATAAAACACAATCCTGCAACTGCTTTAATTATTATTAGTGATGCTAATAAATGTGTTTTGAAATAGCTTGATTAGTAAACCTTTTAGTAGTGATTATTTTTAACTGATATATAGTGCTGAAATAATTGGATCAATTAATTATTCGATAAACAGAAAGTTATGATAATTAAGAAATGGTACAAACATTTGCTGGTGCTAAGGTTCCTTTCTCTGTTTTATATGATTATAATGAGATTGTTCCAACTTTTTAGGCAAAAGTAATGGATTAATACACATTCTACCAAAAAGGTATCAAATGTTATTGTTAGTTGCAGCTTAACTTTTTATGAAAGTTGTCCCTGAACTCCACACGTGCAGCTAAGTTTAATGGCAACCTTTAACCTTTAATGCTTAAAGCTGTAGTCACTGGTTGACTCAAATGAAAAATTAAAATGTGAAAGTTTCTAAGCTGTTTTTATAGTTGTTGTATTTTTATTGTCTTTTTTTCCTGACACTATTTGTAGGTAATGAAAGAAAAAAAAGTTACAGTTTGTTCATAATGCTCTGCCTGGGGTGAGGGCATATATAAATATTACATTACATTCACTGTATTATAATAGGAGAAAACTAAAAACTACTAAAACAATAAAAAGTTACAACACCTTAAGGACATTAAATCACTATCAGGCATGAAGCAGATAATAAATTAGACGTTTGTTTTTAGGTCAAGCAGAAAAAGTCTATTTCAATTTTGAAAACTGACTCATCATTTTAGTCAATCATCAAGAAGGAATACCAAATATGTTGTAACATCTCTCTTCTTGTTTTTCTGTGTGTGTTCATGATTTTAGACAGCTGATCAGATTTAATGAGCACAATGTTAAACACACTAATGATGACATTTGTCTTTATTTTGAATATTTTACAGACTGACTGCTGAACTGATAATAATCATATAACGAATAATTAATTTAACCCTTACATACTGTTTATATTCTCAACCCTTGCAGTATGTTCTGGGTCAGTTTTGAGAATCTCATAAAAAGTGTTTATACCACATTTTGAAGCACAGATGTGTTTAGAAAGCATCAATAGTTGATCTGACTGATCAATAAATGTGATTAAACCTTGATTCATGTTTCAGAGAGCAGAGAGAGTGTATTTTTAGCTCCTATCACAATATCATGTCCTATTTGACCTAAGACATGAAAATATAACATAGCAATAATGATGTAAATGTATTTAATGTAAAGGTAAAATGAGCAGAACTTTATGGAAGTGTGGGGTTTATTGTATAACCATTAGAGCCATCAGTCTTCACTGCTACATCATAAAAACTACTATCTTATTAAAACTATTAACTATTCATTTAACATAAACACATGGCAATAGATACGGAGATCATCTGACCAAGAACAGCCTCAATGGACAAACATTTGTAGCATCTATACAAAAGTATAACATTGAATTTTTTCATTTTTGTGCATTTTGGGACACTTTGGGAAAAGTAAAAAAAATTCAGAATTTTTTGGGGTGTTTTTACAGCTGTCAAATTTGACCGAAACACTATGTAAGGGTTAAAGCTGCTAAATATTTTTATATTAACAATAAGTGAAATGGTTATGTGTAATATGAACAGAGTCAGTCAAACTCACGCTCTTTTTAGCTTCTTTTAGCTCTCTGTTTTGATTCTCCAGCTCACAAATATATAGCGAGGTCTCCTCTCCACTTTATCTCCAGTGGCAGCAGCAGATGTCAGTTTTGAGCAAACCTAAGCTCTGATAAGCCGGGCCACAGCTGGCAGACTTTGATGAACATAGTGGAGCATTTAGCAGCTAAAGAGCCAGATGTGTAAATATGCATGTCCATTAACATCCTTCTAATATGTCAGTTGGTGTTTTTTTTTTTTTTTTGGGGGGGGGGGGGGGGGGGGGGCTGGTTCTGCAGCTTATAACACACACACACAGCATTTGCTTAACTTTCTGCTGAACTTCAGTGTGAGGATTGGAATCCCTGAACTTTCCAGGTTTGTTTGTCACACAGCCTGCGTTGCACTTTGTTTTGAAAAAGCGAACCCAGCTTCCTGTTTTCATCTATTTCACAGTTATATTTAACAATTGGTGGCGTAAAAATGCCTGGTGTTGTTGTGTTGATCAAACACATGTATATAAGCTCTTTGAATTCACTCCTACTGTCCGTGAAAAGTAAAGATGGGTACACGTGTACCGACGGCTGTAATAACGGATATCAAACAATGTCGACGTGAGAACATCAAAGTCTCTCGCTTCGCTGCTGACAGAACAGAGCGCAGCATCCCAACTGTTGCTGCCTCTCATCTTGTCATCGTGTCCCTCGAGCATTTCAGATGTGTGGAAAGATTTTTTAGGGAGGAAGAAGTTGCATTTTTCTCTGAGCGCTCGTCTTCTTTCTTTCGTGCTCCGAGATAAAATATCGACTGGAGGTGAAAACGCTGCCGTGGCTCGATTCTGTCAGCGGCACTCGCCTTTTTATTTACACACATTGATTACTGGATCAAAGTGGCGAGCCTGAACTCACAAATAACCCATCTGTCATGGCACTTTTGAGGAGGAATAAATGTTCAAGGATGCAGTTTGTGTTAACCCTCCTGTTGTCCTCAAGTCAAGGAAGGAAGGAAGGAGGAAAAAGGAAGGAAGGGAGGAAGAAGGAAGGCAAGGAGGAAAGAAGGGAGGAAGGAGGGAACAAAGGAAGGAAGGGAGGAATGGAAAGAAGGAAAGAAAGGGACGAAGAATGGAGGAAAGAAGGAAGATAGAAGGGAGGGACGAAAGAGAGAAGGAGGGAGGGAGGAAGGACAGACGGAAGGATGGAAGGGAGGAAGAAGGAAGGAAAGGAGGGAGGAAGGAGGGAAGGAAGGAAGAAAGGAGGGAAGGAAGGAAGGAAGGAAGGGAGGGAGGAAGGAAGGAAGGGAGGGAGGAAAGGAAAGAAGGATGGTAGGAGGGAGGGACGAAAGAGAGAAGAAGGGAGGAAAGGAAGGTAGGAAGGAAGGAAGGAAAGGAAGGAAGGACGGATGAAAGAAGGAAGGTAGGAGGGAGGGATGAAAGAGAGAAGGAGGGAGGGAGGAAGGAAGGAACAGTCAAAACAGACGGGGTCAATTTGACCCGGGAGGACGACACAAAGGTTAAATTAAAAAAAAGAAGAAGGGCAGTCATCTTCTTCTCAGTCACGCAATCCTTCCATCACTAAACAATATGAATGTGGGGAGGGGGCTTTGCTTTGATGATGTTGATCCAGCCAGTGTGCAGCCAGTCCAACATGATTACACAGGAGGAAGTTGTTGTTTCTTGGTCCTGGAGCTGATACACGCCAAAGAAATGAACAAACAAGCCACCTCAAGGGAGGTTTGACTCGTCTCATGTCACTTCTATGTCAGAGTGGATTGTTGTTACAGTGTGACATGATTCTACAAGAACGATAAGACACACACACACACACACACACACACACACACACACACACACACACACGCCAACAAACACGTATAACGTCCATAGACGGCGCAGTGACCGGGCGCCTAATGAGGATTAGATAAGCATGCAAGATCTGTTCTCGGTGGGCTCGGCTAGCCGGTTTAAAGTGGGTTCCAGGCCCGGGGGCCGAGCTGAAATATGCAGGAGGGAACACACACTGTAGGAAAATGAAGCGGGAAGCAAGTTCTAGATACATCCTGGGGTATTCTCTTACATAAATGAGGCGAGACATATTGAGGCTAAGCTGTAACTTTCTCTCTTCTGGAAGTTGCAAACTGTGAACAATGCAAGGACAAACAAAGGAAGTCTTTTTTTTTTTTTTACCTTCCACCTGCTTTACTTACTGAGTTTGGCCTTTTTTTCTCTCTGCTCATCATTTTCTGCTGACCTCATCACTGAGAGGCCACATGAATGTTAGATGTTAGATTAAAGGATTGCCACAGTCAACACATGCCACTGGATGAAACACTGAAAAGTCGACAATGGATTGTGTGAAGTGTTGCATGTGTGTATCTGAAGCCTGATATGAGTCACTCCATCACTGAACCACAGTGTCACACTACATGATGTATTCCTTCATTACCATGTAGTTTATTTTGAAATACTCACTAAAACACCAAATGTGGATTCACCCGCAAATTGTCTCCTAACAAACCCACGATTTCCTCTCGTCTGAGTAACACTTGTTAAAAACTGCAGTGTCCAGCTGTTTTAAGAAATCACTGAGTGTCTTTCAAAATAAAAGAAACTCTATATTTGTGATCTATGGTCTAAAATTGGTTTGATAATTAGGTTGTAAACCATTTCTAAATCATTAATAAGCTGTTAAAACTCATTGGTTAACCCTTAAATACTGTTCAGGGTCTAATTTGACCCATTTTTTTACATTTGAGAGAAGAAAGAAAACTAGCCAGAAATATGACGACTTATCTTCATGTGACCCATAATACAACTTTCTGAAAATATTTTAGTGCAGCTGACAAAATTGTGTATACAGGCTAATTATGGCCAAAATATCAACAATATGTAAGGGTAAAAAAAGGGTAACAGTGACCAGTTACTTGCCAAATAGTGACCCAATTTGTTCTGTATTCTCTGCTTTGTCTTCATCAGGCAACATCCTTGGTTGTTGAGTGGATTCTCTTCATGTTTCTTAGCATCTAATTATATGCTTTAATTTATGAATTACAATTTTAGCACTAAAAGAAGCCTAACTGTAAAGTGTAAAACATATGACCAAGAAGAATCTGCTGACTGACAAAGATCTGACAGCATATCCAACTCAGCTGGATATAAATGCAGTAGTATAGCCAACAATCATCTTGCCAAATAGTGATCCTGCATTGATGTATGGGAAATTAAGTTATAACTCATTTATTACTGTTTAATGGTTTACAATCTAATTTACTTACAACCATTTATAAATCCTTTACAAGTGAAGTCTTATTGTACCAAATGAAACTTTCTATGTGTGAGCTGTGTTTATCTTCAGTAGAGACCACTGGGCTTGAGGCTGAGAGGCTCAAACATGGTAGTGAAGTCAGGAAGTTTTGCCAGATGGACGAACATATTGCTGCTTGTTTAGTTTTTTTCATGGGATTTGTTAAACAATAAGAATATTGGTGAAAATGTCATGCCTATCTACATGTTGGAAATACTCCAACTGCCTAAAAGAAGCTGAATAGGACTGGCTGCAGGAACCTGGGCTATTGTTGTAACTGCCCAATTCTCCATTGCATTCAAACCAGTTTCCGCTCCACTAGGAGGTCTACCTTAAAAAAAACACAAAAAACTTAAAGAAGCAAAGGAAGTGAATTGTAAGGAAGTGAACTGAGTGTTGCCAGCAGTTTGCGAGTATTTCACTATGTATGAGCAGCAGTGTGTGTCGTATTCTCTGCAAGTACAGTGTAGATATTAGCTGCTGCTGTGGCACTTGGCTGGGAAAACAGCACAAAGAGAGAAAGAGAGAGAGAGTGGGATGGGGTGACAGCACAGGAACATAACTGAACTCTGTCTAATTGCCTTTTTTTTCCCCTCTGCGTGTCTGTGGAAGGAGCACGGCAGGCAGGCAACTGGTGGGTTTGCGTTTCGGAAAAGACTCTGCCAAGAAAACAAAGCGAAAGGCAGCAGAGGCAGCGAGGTCTGCCAACAGCTGGGATTCATTGAATCTTTAATGAAAGCTTAAGTCCCAATCAGCGTGGCTTCGCTTGTGCCAGCTAAATAATTTTCCCTCTATTAGCGAGGCCTTGCAGTCAGCCGCTACCTTTAGATATAGATGCCAGAATGCCTTTTTTTATCGCTCATCTGTGAAATAAACAAAATGATGCAATGACGCGTAAACATTTGCTCTTTCATTTGCTCATTCCACTCAGTTAAGGAGATAAATAGCTTTTTTATTGTATCATAATTTACATGAAATCAAAGTTTAATTATCCTGCTGTATGAGTGATGCTGACATTCTGATGGTGGAAGAAAAAAAAAAGAGGAGAGGAGAGGAGAGGAGAGGGGGAAAGACCCGGAGGTTGCTTGTGGTGTCAAGCTCAGCTGATTAGCTGCTCTGACTTGCTGCTTCAAAAAGTCAATGTGTTGGCCCTGTGGGGCTTTAAAGCTGCACCGGACGAGGTTTGAAAGTGGAAATCTAGCGCTCTAATCAGCCTAAATAAGCTCCCACTCCTCCTCACTGAGAGCAAAAATTCTCACAGTGTCGAGCAGTGAAAACGCCAATTTCTAATTTTAAAAGCACACGCAGCAGGCGGTACTCTGAAGATTCACCTCAGCCCACTAATTCATACATCAGTAATAATAATCCACACAGTATAGCTGTGCTTCTGTATTTTCTACGCTTTTATTATATATTAGTTTAATCAGTTTCCCCCCTCCTCCTCTCCTCCCCCTGTTCCTGGTTATTAATAATCAAAGGAAGTGATGGAGGATAAAATCCACAGTGAGTATACACAATTAAAGGATAGTTTCAAGGTCTTAAACCAGCTAAAGACATTTTCCTCTCTGTAATTTTCCTCCTGTTCATACTGACTATTAAAAGATCTCCTTTAAATGTGCTTTCAATGGAAGTGATGGAGGACTAAATCCACAGTGTGTCCACACACTCATTTAAAAGTAGAAGATCAGCTTCTATTGAGATTCATCAGTGTGAGTTAGTCATATCAAGTGATATCTGACACATTTACAGTCTTTTTACCATCAAATTCCCTCTTAGTGTTTCCTGTTGGGCTGTGATGGAAGTATAGTAACAAACATAGAAGACATAGATGACTCATTTGGATGACTGTGGATTTAGTCCTCCATCACTTCCATGGTATGTGTATTAAGAAGGGATCTTCTAATGGTCAGTATGAACAGGAGAAATAATTACAGCAAGAAAAACAAGTTTCTATGTTCATTTTAGCTCCTGATTGTTGTTTTAAGACTGACTTGAACAATTCTGAACTTACCCTTTAAGTCTTATTTTACAAACAGTGCTGGTTAATTGTGTTATTTACATTATGTCTTTCTGGAGATGTTTCTTCCTCTACCTTGTAACCATCTTCAGAGTCATTGCTGTGAGACTCTTTTATTTTGTTAGCAAAGTTTTTGTGTGTTTGTGTGTGTGTGCTCTTTGGTTTGCTTCATCTCTGTATGTGTGTGTGTGTGTGTGTGTGTGTGTGTGTGTGTGTGTGCAGCAGCAACAGAAGAGACATTTGTTCCTTTGAATTTTCCAGACAGCACTTCTCCCCAGGCTTGATATCTTTTTTATTTAATGCTGGTACTTACATGTCCTGGAAGGAGGTATTGTCTTTAATGGTTAGAGTCAGAGAATAAAAGTCTCTGCTGCACAGTTAACAGATTATATAGAAAAGACAGAAACAGGATTGCTTGCACTGATATGTATCTCTGGCTATGTTTGGAAAGTTGTATCTGCTTGCCCCAAAGGTGTGTATACAATGTATACCTGCATATACACACCACTACACCTCTGATACACAATGTAGTGGAGACCAGTGTAAGCTTCATGGAAACAAGAGACTGATAAGCACAGTTTCACAGTCTGATATGTTAAAGTCCCTTAATGATGATTTTGCAACTGAAGTATAAGTTTTAAAGGACCAGTGTGTAGGATAAGAGTATCTACAGTGGCCAAAATTTCAAAGTGCCTATCTAGATCCATGGCTTGACTAAAAAAACAATGATTATACACTAATTAAAATATACTTATGAATATAACATTCAATTTCTGCCAAGCCTTTGCCAAGTCTACTAGATGCTAAATGCTAATTTCTACATACTGCCCCTTTAAAACTGAAAAATCACATTTGATTGACAGTGGCATGAAGGCATAAGCAACAAACAACAGTCACCAGATTCTAATTTACATATTGTTAAATTATGACTGGTGCTCAGAAGTACATGACCCCAGAATCAAACAAGCACTCTTATTTATAAAATACAAAACTTGCTCTGATTGCATTATTATACTATTTTTATTCAAAATTGAGGTTTTTTCATCAATGTGTAAAAATGTTGGGGTTTTGGTTAGCTTGACTTTGCCAAGCCATTTTTATAGAGTTCAGTGGATTTAATTTCTTGTCAAAAAACTAGATTTTTGAAAAATAATCAAAGAAAGAAAGAAAGAAAAAGGATGTATGTGTAGCTGCTGATTATTTAAGGTCATCCCAATCCTATCTCCACACAAGAGCGTCAACATTTCTATTAAGTTTAATGCCAGTTTTTTGTTTGTTTTTTTAATGAAGGCTTTAATTTAAATAGTTAATTGCAGATATAAAGGGCCAAAAAGTCAGTTTTTTTTTAGTTGAACATAATAGTCTTTAACATTTTGCTATTTTATATTCATTGATGAATGAAAGATGAAATACTGAAGAGTTGGCTCTGACTTTCTATGTTCTGTGTTGGTGGTCACGATGAACAAAAGACAGTCAATAAGTTGAAAGCTTAGTAAGAAAGCTCAGTGTTTTTTTCTAGAACAGTTGAGAAGTGAAAGCTAACATCATCGGAGGTCAAGGTTGTTGGCTTCTCTTTGGAATCTGTCAGTCCAGGACGAAGAAGTTCACTGACATCTCGCTTGAGATCTTGATTTTGACGCCAATCATTTAAAGAGTTTCCCTCCCCTACAGTTCAGGATTGTTAACATGCCAGGCTGCCTGTAGTTTTAACTGGAACCTTATGTTAGAACCATGGAAAAAGAGGCTGAAAGACGAGGCTGAAGGAAAAAGACGAATGATGAATGTGCTCCGACTGGATTGACAAGAGCTTCATTGCTTCATTGTTGTTGTGGATGAAGATGTAGACGACGAAGGCTCATCCAGTCAGTGGGTGGTAGAGAAAGCAGCTTCTCTAATGGCCACATGGTTGAACTGTTTGACTCGTTGTAATTTCCATCAATCAATCAGATGTCAAGCTTTTGTTTTTTCTCAACGGTCTATTTGACGCTCGGTTTACAGAGACACGGTTTGTTTCGTCACCATGTGTTGGTACATCTGAGACTCTCTACATGATCCCGAGCATGAGAGCCAGCGCTATTGTAGTCGACCTATGAATAGTCTGATAGGCTGATTGTGATTAGTGGACGAGGCCATTGGAGAAGCTTCTCCGCTCTGCAGCCGTCCGTCCGGCCATGTGGAGGATATTACCCTGATGGAGAGAATTCGTAGGCCTTCGAGACACCACAAGGACTTAATAAGCGGCGCGGACAGTCCATCGCTATTTGGAATCTTATTTAAAGTTCAATACAAACACAAGTATAAAAATATAATCACACAGTTTAATTGCAGAAGTAAAACTTTCACTTTTTCCACCACTTTGCACTTTCTCAACATTTCCTGCCTAAGTTATAATTGTTTCTAAGCTGAGTTCAACAATGATGAATCTGTTTTTCCTTGTACAGTTTGAGCAGTTGGAGACTGGGTAATGATTTCATTTATTGGATGTGTGGGTTATATGTCTGCCACGGGACACAATTTGCTCAGAGCGACAACTTTTAAAATAGAAGTGTCTTGGGATTGTCTGGAGTTCAGCAGAAAAACATCTGGGGGTGTGAATTCCGTCGTTACTTAAAATACTGTAACTGTTGAACAGGGGTTTAACTAAATGTGCAAAGGACATAAAAGTGTAACATTTGGAACTCTCTCTGTGTTTGTACGGTGTAATGATTTTATATTTTTGGGGATTTTGGATCCTCTTGCCTTCCTTCCTGTCTGATATAATGATTGGCCTGAAGTGACCATAAACTCAACCCACCTTGGTAGATTGTCTGATACATCTGGATGTCTGGATGTACATAGCTGGTAAATTTTTGTATATATGTTTTTAACCTTTTGACATTTTTTCTACTTTTTAAAGGTGCAGTGTGAATAATTTAGTGGCATCTAACAGGAGAGACTGAAATGGAATATAATATTCATAAGTATGTTTTGATTTGAATTGTTGTGTTAAATGAGCCCTTATATCTACACAGGGAGCAGGTCCATTCAGTTTGAACAGTTTATTTTAGTCTATTTATTAAATGGCCAGGCTTTTGCCGTTCGGGCCCCTCAGCTGTGGAACTCCCAGCTTGGTGTCACCTTTTAAATCTCTTCTGAAAACTCACTTTTTTATCGTATGGCTTTTTCTTGCATTTATTGTATATTGTCGTATGTTATATCTTTGTTTTGGATCTTTTACTTGCATCTGTTTTTTTACTGTAAAGCACTTTCTAACTTTGTTTTAAAAGGTGTTCTTATATGAAGTTATTATTATTTTTTACAAGATTTAGAAAAAAGTTCCCAAACTTCAGAAACCCAAAATTAAGAGCTATTCACTTCTAAAAAAAATGTCATGTAAGATCCATTTAACAATGAAACAGACACTTTCTCAATCTAATTTATTTTTAATGGTGCATACTTAACTACTCAGTTATGAAATTACATCTGGAACATAAAATATATTTTTAAAAAAGTTGTAATGACGTCTAAAAAAAAAAAAAGTCAGTTTCATACACTGTATTCATTTCTAATTATATATCATATTAAAACATGGAGACGATTTTAAAAACGAGATAATTTGCTCCTCAGTATAATAATAGTGAAATGAATGAATGAACTAGACTTCATGACTTTATGAGGACTAGTGATACTCTGCCTGTGATAATAGATGAGAAACATTTGCTGTTAAATTTAGAAAGCTATTGCACATCAGATGTGAGCAAATGTAGTTTCATGTTACACGTTTGCCTCTTTAACTGTCTGTACTCTGCTTTGTGGACTAAAGACACAACTTAGGGACTGTAAGAAAATGATTGGAGTGGCGAGAGTGAAAAGAATCTTACATTTCACTTAGAAAAAAACAACAACTGGAAGAAGAGATGTTAATGTATCTGTGCTGAACTTGACTCAAGAACATATGTGTGTATAATTGACCTGATATTACAACAGTGGGACCTGAGGTGAAAGCCAGACTATAGGCCTGATGTCATGCACGCCCCCGCTGGGCGGCTCAGTCTGTGGGTTTGCAGATAGTTAATAGCAGCAGCAGCAGCTCGTATATCTTGTGACATACATGTGTTGGAGTCAGTCACGGCTGCGTGTGGGAGAGTCAAAAGGCACAAGGAGTAGAGAGAGAGAGAGGAGGGAGCAGCATCAGTCTCCATTTGTTCAGCTGCTGCCTTGACATGATGAAGTGGCTCAGATAAGATGCAGGGAGACGCATACACACACACACACACACACACGTCAAAATACAACACACACACACCAAAGTACAGTAACCACCCTCTCATGTTTTAGTACATTAAGTAAAAACTCAACTTCACATGAGTTTACTCTATTTTATTAAACATTTTTAATTTATTAGTTTTTATGACTGATTTTCCCTTTTTTTCCCAAAAATAGCAGTTTCTAAATAACATTTTTTTAATGATTACGCCAGTTTCATGTTGCTTTTGATGCTACTTTCATTTGATGCTTAGACATGTTGTAAAATACACTAAGATGCTTTATTTTTAGATTTTTCTCTTACTACAAGCCTAATAGCTCCCTGCATCATTTAAAATACATATTTAAAAAAATGTATGAGTTATATGCTAAATAGACTGTAGGCTACTTATAAAGCACTTTTCTAGTCTTTTCCGAGCGCTCTACCTCCTGAGCCACAGCTGCCCCAATATCCATTGTACCCATTATTCTATTGTATTCATATTAATATCTTATTTTCATATTCACCCTCATGTGGACTTTTTTTTTTTTTTTTTTTTTAAAGTAGCATGAATAAGAACAGCTGAGTTGTCAGGTTGTGAAAACTGTCTTTGACTATAGGGGAGGATCTGGTCTAAATTCTTTTTAATAGCAATTTATCACACATTTATTAAATTATACCAACATTTAACTGCATGGCTATCTAATATAATAGGACAAAAAATGATAAAGTAATTATGAATGTGGATAATACATTAATGAATGATGAATAAAATGGTTAATGAATGGATTTTTGGTCCATGTGTGCTAGGAAAAAAATAAAAGCATACATTTTCCTTATAACACAGTAGCTCTCAGCAATATATAAATATGTATAAGAAATCTATTATTACATTATATAAAATAGATGAAAAGATTGAAAATTACACACAAGAGTTTTACACCATTTTGAGTCTGATATTTGGTTCTGTTTTCATAATTTTACTCTCAGAATTATATCAGTTTATTTTACTGAGGAAGGCATTATGTCATAAAAACTATACTTAAAAAACTAAACTATTATTACTATTATTTATCATTATTTAGTATTACCAAGACAGGATACAAAGAGGATAAAAAACATTCACTTCTTTCTTTCCTATCTATAAAAGACGAATTAGCCATCATAATAATCTTTTAATAAAGGCTGCCTTATTAGAAAGTGGTACTAAAAAAAGAAAACAAAAGCTACACGTATGACATCATTCAATTTAAAAAAAGATTTTAATCAGGTGTCATTTCAGCTGTTCAGTTCTGGTGTAAATAGCAGCTGCATGATAAAGACTTTCACTGCAGACACACACACACACACACACACACACACTAACACACACACACACACACACACACACACAGTGATAACCTGTCTCCGAGGTGAGGGTCACATTACGACACGTCAGACAGAACAAACGTGGTGTTTGATTGATGACAGCTCATCAGTCAGAGCTGCTGTCACACTGTTTGAGCTGCTCTGTTAGTGAGCGCTGCTGCCTCCTGACTTATGGACTTTAATGGAGATTGTTTTACTGGTACATTTGCTTAGGAAGCCTTAAACTGGCTACTCGGGTTAATATGAGAAAATTGTGTGTGTGTGTGTGTGTGTGTGTGGGGGGGGGGGGGGCGTTCTGGGGGGAAGTGGTGGGTGGTAGAGGGGTGCACTGACCTGGAGGCTCTTGCCAACACAAACTGACTCACTTCTTGGAATCTTTCAATTTGCCACAATAAATCAGAGCAGAGAGCAATGACCAGCCAATCTACTGAAACCCTAGACGCTGTGTGTGTGTGTGTGTGTGTGTGTGTGTGTGTGTGTGTGAGTATGTGTATGAGAGTGGGACTTCACATATTTGTGCACTCTTATTTGGTAAATTCAGCATGTATACACTTCGTAGCTGTAAATACAAACTGTGTGTGTGTGTGTGTAGGTGTGTGTGTGTGTGTGTGTGTGTGTGTGTGTGTGTGTGTGTGTGTGAGCAGCCTGTCCTGTGCTTTATGGTTTGATTTAGTATTCTCTGGTATTCCTCCAGAAAGCTGCAATAAAAGTTTACCAGCATGTTTTGACTCCTATTTGGATTTACTTCTATCTCAAACTACATCAAGCTGCTGAATGTTCCAACTCCAGAATCACCAGCTAGCCTTCGTATTAACAACCTCTACGGGACAGATGTGCTGAGGCTTTTTGCATTCGTTTTGTAGGTGCAGATGTGACGCCCGTCTGGTCCAAACACGTGTGCTGCATTTATCACACAGATGTTTGAAACACGGAGTGACTGCAGGGTGCATCTCTCTCCTTTTTGCATATGTATTTGAAGGGAGGATCACGCGATACAATTCAGCATTATGTTGGCTTTTCCTGAAATCACACAATTGGGATCTGTCAGTTTTGCAGAAGAGCAGGCGTAAATAAAGATGCAGAAGACCAACTTGACCTTACAAGAAAACAGTGTAAGTCTAAAATACAGGTTGGCAAAAACGACCTATAGTAACATTTCCGCCATCTAGTGGTCATCATTATTATGACTTTGCGAAGTGATGCAGTACGCACTTTGCTCGGAAGTCGGACTTTCCGAATTCCCTGTCGGAAATTTCAATAGGAATGACCCCTGAAGTCAGATTTCTGACTCTGAATGTCAGAAGAACCTCATCAGCAATGACCTCAACATCCAGGGTGGTAGCCCTGTGCATCAACAGTGCAGAAGTTGTAGTAATATCCTGCTTATTAGCACTTTTGTCCTATTTGTGTCTCATTAAATCAGTCGTACACACAGCACTGTCCAACTTGCTGTTTTTATGAGCAAAATACAGTGAAATGTGTTTTCATCAACTGGTATTGCTAACAGTGGCTAACCTAGCTAGAACTGGCTTTCTGACTTCTTGAACTGGAACACTTCAAACCCAGATGTGACATCATTCCCAGCTCCAACTTCCGACGTCCAACTTCCGAGGTAAATAGAACGCTGCGTTATTTTTCAAACAGCGAGTGAGAACATTTTTTTAGAACTGCAATGTTGTGTTGTTTACTGTTACCATAATGACAAATGTTGTAACTTTAAGGAAACATTTCGAGTAATCATTTTAACCTGAAGCCTGATCTTTCCTTAACCCTAACCAAGTGGTTTTTGTGCCTAAACTTAACCAGAACATAACCACAGCATTGTCACATCATAAAACATTATTTTTATCAGTGATTTGTACGCATTTTGGAAAGGGACATAGTACGCTTCTTTGGGTAGTTATTAATACAGCCACTAGATGGCATTGAATTTTTTCTTTTTCTTTTTCCTAGCTGAATTTAATACCTATATTGTTTTAAGTATGAGGATGTGTTATACAAGAGATACAAGTGAGATTGTATTAAGGAACATTCACGTGCTTTAAATATATGTTTATATATAACAAAAAATAATTAAATGTACAATAAACAATATCTTTAATATCTGTAATACAAACGAATAGTGGACTGAGAGATTTAGTGTGATCATCAAACTTGAATTTGAACTTTACCATCAATAAACTTTAAAGTCACTACAGGCTACAACAACACTACAAGGCATTTAAATGTTGTGTTTGGCAGCATTTACCTCAGTTTTAACATCTGTGTCCATAATAATAACCTAACAGGTGTCACAGGTTGAGTCGGCCAAAATAAATGTTTCGGGATTGAGATCAATATGTTCTATTTATTTTCTGAGCTCAGCCATGTCGTAGAAATCCCACCTCTGAACTGCACCTATGAGCTCTGCTTGACTGGCAGTGTTTGGTCGGGGAGGTCAGTGCCAGGATCAATCCAAGACTGACTGCTTAATGAGCTGCTGTCTTCATAAATCAGATGCTGAACAGACGTGCTATTTTCTTTACAAGCCCCCTTTTCATGCTGTAATACTTGTTGTAAAGACAACTGCTTAACAGACAAATGTCGAGGTCCAAAATTGGCCCTTGGATCTTGAGCAGTCACGATGAGGTAGATGGAATAATTGGCCAGATGGTCTCGTTGAGAGGATGAACAAAAAGCTTTTTGGCTAGCTGTATCAGAAGGGTTTATCATGTTGTGTAGAGGCAGCATTTAGTAATGTGAGGATGATGTAAAAGGTGAACATGTTGAGACACTTTTTTATTAAACTGGAGCTCGCTGAAATGTCTGAGAACCATTCATCCATCCGTTTTCTATGTCGCTTATCCTCTAGAGGGGCTGGAGCCAATCCCAACTGCCATTGGGTGTGAGGCAGGGTACACCATGGACAGGTTAACATGTAGTATAGACAACCATTTACGCTCACATTCATACTTACGGGCAATTTAGACTCACCAAGATCCCAGAGAGGACGTAAAAAAACATGCTGACTCCACTTTGGAGATCACCAAAGCCATTAGGATCTATCCTCTGGGGACCATGAATAGATGATGTACAAGATTTTAACTGCAATTCTATAGTTGTTGAGATTGTTTCAGTCTGAACCAAAGTTGATCAACTGACCGACCAACCAACCATTGTTACCTTCTGTACAGCCATGACACTAGTGTGGCTAAAAATACCATGTTTGGCATTGGAAAGGTTAACACTAAAGCAGTGGTGTAAATCTTAGAGTAGCTAAAAATGAATTCAATTGTAAAGAGGAAGGACAGCAATGAAAAAAAGTCCAGTCTGATATATTGTATCTAATAAATCTATTAATTGCATAATTCTCACATTTTTTAAGGTACCATATTGGGTTTTGTTATGTGGTATGTTGAAATGTCCTCTCAGCTCACCTTGAATCTCAACTGCTATGTTCCAGCAGCATCTACTGATGAGAGTGTAATGAGAATACAGAAGCCGTTTTATTAGAGAAAAGCTGAAGTGTTGCTAATAAAGATCAGCTTTAACTGCCGAATTTCAAGAAACCCTAACCATCTTTTAAATGTCAAAACCTGCTCGGACACAGAGAGCCTGTTACCTGCTTCTGACTTACTCCCAGTGGAACCAGGATCATAATCAGTGCTCTCAGCTTGGCAGAATGTGCAGAAACTCAAACTCAAACTCTTTTTTTTTTTTACATTATTTTGTCAAGTTTCTCCAATATTCCATTAGTAATGGACTTTAAACCTTTTTAGTGGATCTTTAAGAACGCTGCTGTAGGCTAAGGTTGCCTGTTTTTGCTCTAGGCAGTGGGGGAGTTGGCCTCTGGCCCTGGAAGCTACAAAATTCAAGTTACAAGCTGCTGTCAGTTGTGTCCAGGTTCAGTAAAAGACTGGAGAGTAGAGAGAAAAACCTGCGGGGAAATATACCAACCCGCCTTTTAACGGTGAAGGAAAGTGCTCCTGTTAATGACAGCTGGGAGTGTGTGGCTCTTTGCAGAGGTGGTGTGTGTGTGAGTGTGTGTGTGAGTGTGTAAACCACTGTGCACCGGCAGTATGATGTATAGGTGTCATTGTAAGAAGGCCTCTCCCATTAACCAAACTTTACTGGCTATATAACCTTGAGAAACGTGAGTTACAGTATGTAAAGCAGAAAGAATGGGCTGTGTTGCCTTTTCTCAGTTCTATACAGTCTGACCAGTGTCTGCCAATCGTAACAAAAATAAGTTAATAATCAACTTCAGTGAATGAGAAATATAATAGATTGGTGCCACAATTATCTGCCAGCACTTTGTCTTTACTTACGTTCATACTGATCATAGTGTTGTACTAAAGCACTGCAGAACAAGGACTGTTGCTTAGATGCCTACAGATAAATAAATACACTCTCCTTTATATATTCCATCTTTCTCATATCCCACTGTGTTTATTCATGGTGCAGTGCTGCAAGTCAACATTGCCTTAAAGGTTTGTTCATATGTATTTGAAGTTGATTCTAAAACTCAACTGTGGTTCTCTTACTGGTGCACAAATCATTCTTCTATTGGTTACCTATTAAACATTTAATGAGGGGCAAAAAGTATATTCAAAAGTACTTACTAGCCAATAAGTAAACTTATTAACCATCAAAATAACATATATAGATGTTTTACAGTGTATTTCTTAACCACTTAACAGTGTACTGTAATAAACAGTTGCAACTTTATAATAGCATCCAAATAATGTTTTAGATATATGATATATGATAAATGATAAAATAACATAAATAATGGCATTACTAATAATTATAACATAATTTGATTGTTTGGTAACTGTAAAATAACTTGACTAAAGATTAACTAACTATCAATTTAATATGTATTATTAAATTGTAATTATAAAGTATTCCAATGTATATAGATCTAAATGTTCTGTTTCTTCTTAAGATCACAGTGTTGCTACCATTCTAGAAAACAGGCATTTCTACACACACACACACACACACACACACACACACACACACACACACACACACACACACACACACACACACACACTTCCTCTCCCCCAACCTCATATCTCACTCTCAGCATTAAGATGATGAAAGCATTCTGTTAGTGGCGACTCCCAGCATACTGATGAAAGGCCAGTCTATGCCACCAGCTTCCCAGTAGTCTGTAGAGTGGACTCTGGTGAGGAATCCAGCAGCTATATAGTCTTACTCCATGAACAGCACAATAATCTAACAGAGACCCTCTAAAACAGAATGTGCATGTATAATGAGTGTGCAAGTCAGAGCACTGTAATGTATTTGAGGAGCTGCAGGCTCAGGGTGTGCTGGTATTTTTTTTTCTCCATGCTGTTTGCTTTAGAGCGGGTAATGTGGTCGTCAATCTCAGGGCCAGTGCAAAAACAAGTGTGGGCCGACCATCAATTATTTTTAAGAATTTCCTGGGCAGCAGAGACTTCAGACTCAGAAAATAACCGACACGTTCTATTGAATGTGAATCATTTTCATTTCATGCTTTTTTTTTTTTTTTTTTTTAAGAAGTCATTTCAACAAGTGTGAGCTTAGTCTTGTGGGCAGTGTGCATCAGCAGAGCGTGCATGTTTTACAGCGTAGAGTTGAAACCTTCAGGGTAAAAGGAAGATGTTAGTCTAAATCATATGCTTTCATAATAATACACCTCCATAACTACTACATTACACCTCCATAACTACTACATTACACCTCCATAACTACTACATTACACCTCCATAACTACTACATTACACCTCCATAACTACTACATTAACGTAAAATACGTAAATAGATTATTTAGTCGTTCTTTGACTTTAAACAGACAAAAGATGAAAAGAAAAATTAGGAGTATCCTGTAATTCAGATGTCTTGAATCATACAATGTGTGTATGTGTGTGTGTGTGTGTGTATGTGTGTGTGTGTGTGTTCCTGTTTTTGCATAACTGTTTTAATACTGTAATTTGTCTCAACGGTTTGTTGAGACTGGCATAAAGAGAGTTCAACTCTATGTGTGATAGAGGAGTCACTTTTTGAAGTTCAACGGTTTACTGATTAAGGGAATATGTTTGCCAGCAGTTGAGAGACCGTTATGAGGCTATCTATGGAAATGTCTGTTATGGGAGGTGGTTGAGACAGCCCAGGTAGAGAACAGTATAAAAACTATCTGACAACGCTCCACGAGGAACCTTTTCTATTGTAACTCTGTCTGTTGCATTGGTAAAACGCTCTGCTTGTACAAGCTAAATAAATTCAACTTAAACTTTGATATTTCGTCTCCTTTATTAAGGGTAAATCATTAATTTCATATAATAAAATACTTTATAGAAAAGCATGCAATGAATGCAAATGTCATGGTCTGCACTAGTAGCTCCAAAATGGATAAAGTTCATCATGTAGGGAATATGAATGTGTAAAGTATGTTTTATGGAAATTTGCCAATCAGCATTGGGTATGTCTTGTGTAATACATGTATAAACCATCCTATGTATATTGAAATCAAAGATAATGGTTGAGATATGATTTATACTCCATAATTGGTTAGTATTAACGAGTTGAGGCTCTATAGAAACCCATTAAATAGGTCATAAATGTATTTCTAAAAAAGATGTAAAAAGCATTTCAAACATTTAGATTTGAATTGTGGAGCTAGGCTTCACAAACTGTGTTTCAAGATTTCTGTGTTCAGGATTTAGTGGGCAGGTCTGGAAATCACTGCTGCGTTAGCATAAACCCGCCCCTGCTGCTGTAGAGGTATAAATACATTCAGCGCACAGTACTACTGCTACAGTCTACAGTTAGCCAGTTAGCTGAGTTAGCCGCCGAGCTAGCAGCTGAGCTAGCGGCAGAAAGCTCTCAGACGTAGCGTCAATGTTTCAGGTAGAGGTGGTGACTTTGATTGACAGGTGACACTTAGTAAGGGGCGGGGTTTCAGCGTTTGGGAGTAGAGAAAGAGTCTGATTTGGCGATTTTTTTTTAACTACCCAAATTTGGCCGTGTGGTTAACAACACACTTTTCTGTGGTATGTCAAACTCAGAACTCATATTTATTCTTACTTTACACAGACTTTAATCTATAAATATATGTGTAAATATGTCTTTTACACGCAAAGTTAATGATCTATTAAAATGATCATTAAGTTTATTAGGATCCCCATTAGCCATTGCGCTGGGCAGCAGCTACTCTTCCTGGGCTTCACATCTAATAACTTTATAATAAAACATCTTAACACATATTAACTATTTTCTCCGTGTGTATCTCACTGACAGTTGAGTCTCTCCATATATCCAATTGCATGGATTTGATTGGCTGATTGGCTGATGAACAGTGGTCTGTAAGTTTCTGAGTCCTGCTCCACTTTTACCGTAATATCTGGAGAAGCTGCACCTGTTCAAATAGAAACGCTCAGACAATCATCAGACCATCAATATTTCATCATTTACAGGCTGCGGTCCACCTGTTACTGACCTCTGATCTAAGTCTTCTTTAAGTGTCATCATGGCCAAAAGCTTTAATATAACAGTAATATACAGTAGTAATACAGTAATGTGGTATGGTATGGTGCAGAAACAACTAGACCAGAGAGTTCTTCTTAGTTTTTTTTTCTCTTTCATAACTAAGTCATTATCACCAAAATAACAGGTACAGCATGAGCTATGAACGCCAGAAATTTGAGCCAGTAATTTGAATCATTAGCACTGATCAACCTTCCTAACAACTGTCTTTGGTAATTTCCTATTTAACGTTCTTATTCTTCTTCCAGTTTTGATTCATAATATTTTCTGAATTTCAGCATTTAAGAAGAGCAAGAGTTTAATTTGGGCAAAGTGAGGTGAATGTACAGGCTCTTGACGAGGTGGGATGTGCTCCTCTTCTCTGTTTCGTGATTTAAGTTCAGAAAAGATGTCTGAACTTTACATCAAACCCCCGCCTGCTGCAGCGTTAGATCACGCCCGAAATCAAGGGAGGGGAGGCGGCGTAACGGCCCCCGTGGGTGAAGGAGCAGCCACCACTCCTGGCTGTGTTTAGACGATCCGGAGCAGAGTGCAGATACAGAGGTGCAGGTGTTGACAGCTGTTAGGTCCACAGGGCTTTCTGTGATAAGAGCACTCAGTGTGGGAGGCAGGCAGCGCTGTACTGTACCAAGCACTGACAAGCGTGCACTGGAAAATCCTGAGGGGATTAGAAACCACACACACACACACACACACACACACACACACACACACACGACATGAAGAGCAACTATCTGCAGAGCAAGGTTAGACTTAGTTGAATTAAAGTATTTTTATTGTTCAAAGATCTTTGAGCTTTTAGGTTAAAAGTGAATTATTGCTGCTGTGAGTCAAGCAGGAGAATTTAATACGCAACATTAAAGAGCAATAAGACATGAATGGGTTTATCAGTGGAAGATATTCATTAACATTAAGAAGTAAAAAGTTAATTGGGATAAAAATACCGCTCTGTGTGATGTGTAAAGAGCGTTGAATATGACTCATTGTGTGTTTTTAGGGTACTTTATATGTTTTTATCTTGCATACTAAAACATGATACATTACTTACTTTTAGGCAACTCAAACAACTATTTAGGGAAAAGATCTGAGGTTCTGTGACACAACAGCATCCTTTAAAAGTGATACAAAATAAAATAAAAATAATCTCCAAATACTATATACAATAAACAATAAAAATACAATACATTAGTGGGAGTGGGAGGTTCACAGTGTAAATGTGAAAATCAATAACAGTATCAGTCCTGCTTCTTTCATTGTTGTCCATACTACAACTGCTTACTTCACTCGTTTACCAAAAAGCACACACGACTTATGTAATTTGGACCAGTTGTAACGTTTTAGTGACATAATTCCAAAATATATTCTTTTAAATGCAACAGAAATGCAAAAAAGAGAAGCTTCTACCAAAATCTTACACTTTACAGATTTCAAAGTGTGTAACTGTGGAATGATTACAAGAAGAAAAAACACATTTAATGTTCATTTGGCCTCCTGACTGTTGTTCTAAAATAGATTAATAGAAAAAATCAGTGAACCTGCCTTTCAAAATAAGTGTCTTTTGTTTATAATACTATCATTTTATAGGGTGAATAAAATCCTCTCTGCTGTAATAACATGAACACACACAATGTTAATGATACTTCTCATCCAAACCCATGATCCCATGGTGCTTCCCAAAATTCCAGGTATTCCATCCCGAGAGTAGATCTTGAACTGTAAATCCTAACTTGTGGGGAATGCTGGGATGATGAGCATGCTTTCCATACTGTGAGTGTGTAACTGGGACCTTGTGACAACCACTATACTAAAAACCTGTCCAAAAAATACATTGAAGAGATATAATCCAGATGACATTCTGATCCTGTTCCCACTAGAAATGATTTACTGGTGCAAAATAATATGCATAAGAAAGAAAAAAAGCTTGATTTTGTGTCTTTCACTCAATTTAAATACCCAAATGCACTCCAAGTGATAACTGATGTGCCTCATTTGACGCATACGATGCTCCCATGGTGCACTGCAGGCTTTAACTTTCAAATACCAACAACTAAGAATTAGTCCTGCTGTTCTTTGTATTTAACATTACTGCTGCATTAGCTGGAGGTGATGAATGAGTGAATGAGAAGAGGAGAGGAGGAAAATGAAATTAAGAGCATTTGTTTCCACATGAAATCAACTATTGAGTGTTTGATGGTTATTTATTTGTGCTTTAGAACATAACTGCTTTAATAATCACAATATATTGTTTTATATCTCTCATTCATTATTTTCCCTCTCTGCTGCTCTCTCTGTCCCTCTCTCTCTCTCTTTATTTCTTTCTTCTTTTTTTTGGCTGCAGAAAAAAAACAACCTTTAGTCTCTTGGTCCTCATTTCATGCTCCAAAAGCGAGACAAGGTTGGAATAGGGGCGTCAAGGCAGTTTGACGCACCTCATAACACTTTGGTGCACATTCAGCCATTTAAAACAACAGGTGGCAGATGCCTCCAGTGCATTTAGGCCTTAAGAGTTAGGAGATGTAGGTCTTTAGTCTGAGACTAATTTTAATATCTGTCTGAGTTTAAGATCTTTAGATTTTAACTTCAGACTCTTCACAGTATTCCAGCATAATTAGTCTACTACCAGATTTCATTCACAAACACCTCATCATCAGTCACAGATGAACAGCACGATGAAGCTTTCAGAGAGCAAAGAGAGTTTATTCTTCAGTTTTTACACTAAAAACGTTTAAATGTGAAGAATGTAACAGTATTTTTGAATATGGAGATCATGGAGGTCTGCGCCGGACTGTGAGTGAGCTGTGAACTGCAGCTTCTAGTTTGGTTAAAGTTCATCTATTGGTTGGTCACGTCACCAACAAGATTGAAAGTACTACGATATCATCATGTATTTGATATTATCTTAAGGCCAAGACTAGGAATAGATAGATTTGGACTGATGTGAAACAGCTCAGATTACAACCTTACACTAAACCATCAAGATGACAGCAGAATGCCACAACTCCAGTAAAACTCCCTCATTTCTTTCTGACTTTGGAAATGTAGTCTATGACTGTTAAAATCATGTGGTGTAAGGTGAGCATAAAGCAGCATTTGTGTGACCTGTGAGGCAATAAACATGTTTTTTTGTATCCTGATTTTAATTAGGGTTTGGGTTGGTTTTCAGTTCTATTTAAAGTGGGTCGGGTCGATTTGGGTACGCAGTTTAATTAGTATGGTTCAGGTGCGGTTTTATAAAATGGGACCAATGCAGAACTGTACTAGTAGCTACTAATGCAGCTTTTCAAACTTGTAGTCTTGACTCAAGTGACATCACTCGAGGCAATTTCTCAGATGGCGCACAGCTCCCTCTGCAGGCGCAAAGAGTACTACATCTTCCAAACATAACACCGAGACACACACGCTGAAGTGTAACATGAGGTCTTGTCCAGTGCAGTGGAGAGCAGGAGAGTACTGTTCAAACAGACAGAGTTTACTGAGGAGAGTCTGTTGTATTACTGCAGAGCACACACAAACACTGCGTCCGTCAGCAGGTAAACACCTTCTTCTGTAACCATGGTAACTGTACACAGAAAAGATGAAGGAAGCAATGACTCAAATTTGACTAAATCTATGTTTTTGTCAACAAACTAAATTGAATCTAGTGACCAATTTACCTTTATGTTAACTGTGTTTCATACTACTATAACCACTACCATTGCTACCTTTTCCTAAAACTATTCCTCTGTAGACTTTTACTGTTTGTTTTCTTTTCACTGTGACCTGGCAGCTGTTTGGAACGGCTCGCTGTCATGTAAAAACACTTCATTAGTGGATGCTGCTGAAAGATGAACACGGTGCACAGAGGGCAGCATTACTTCCCTCTGCTGCCAGCGGGACCTTTGATGGGAAATACCTCACTGTTATTTTTACCTCCAACCTCCTCACCCCCAATACACACACACACACACACATATATATATACACACTCCTCATCCATACATACATCGCTCCCTCCTCTACTCCAATTCCTCAAAATACAATACCTGGGCTTGTTTAAGGACTGCAGATTCCTGCAGAGAGAATAATAATAACAATAGGAGTCTGCCAGCTTTAGGAGCAGTATACCCTTCACTCGCCACCCTCCCCTAGCGCCACAAAAAGCCCCCAACTCAGGCCTGACTGTGGAGGAGTCCAAGCTGCGTGTTCCCCTCTCACTCCGTGTGCAGACACAGAGACTATTCATTAAAACAAGTCTTTCTTTTATGCACTCGATCAGTGGCGCTGGACCAGAGCCAAGCCATGACCCTGCAAGGAGTGTTTCTGCCTGCCACTGAAATGAGGAACAGTGTGTGTGTGTATATGTGTGTGTGTTCAGGTGTTTTATGTGTGTGTAGTGTGTACACACTGGTACAAGTGCATGCATGTAATCCCAGTGGAGTTATTGTGAGGATGTAACTGGTGAAAGGAAATAAATGATTTCCCAATAGTGTGAAAAGCAACGGGCGCTCGTATTTTAAATTAAACTTCCTCGAGCTGTCGCTGTATCCCCCCTCCCCAAATCTCTAGAATGTGTAGTAGTGATGATGTTTTTAGATTTAAGGGATCAGCATAGAGCAGGGGGGTGGGGGATTTGAAGGATAGTCTCTGCTAATGTTTCAGGGTGTTTATGAGGTTTAAATCATATGAGGAAGGATTTACATGATTCTGCAGGTGGATATGAAGAAGATATGAACCTCATTAATAATTCAGAAATCATGCATTAATTAACTTACTGTTACATTAAGGCATGAATGTTAATTACTGCACATTCATTTACCTCTACCTCTATTTCATGCATGAATTACATCATGATAACTCATGTAGGCTACCCTTACTGTAAAGAGTTGGTGCAAATCAAAAACATAAACTAAGAGAAGATAAAAAATTGAATGAACACATCTCCAAATGAATGTTAATCTCTTCTGTACTAACACTTAATATTTTGAGTGCATAAGTGCGTTGACACTGACCAAGTATGGAAAAATGCAGTGTACTATGAGTACCTGGATGATGGTCAAAAAGTTGAATGTCGCCATCTTTGTTACGTAGCAGAAGGGGGAAACAGGAAAAGACGGCATCGCTGCATTATACAAATGTAAATGATATACATGTTTGTTGCTCTGAGCATCACTATACTGTTGTCACATAAAAGCCATCAGTAGGTTTATTGTGTTAATTTAGTAGTATGTAACGATTTGGTACTGCGAATGCTAACGCTAGCTTGCTAATACTAGGTTGATAATGCTAGCTTGCTAAACGTCATTTCTGTTAAGTGCAAAATGCTTACCTATCAAAATTTGTGCAGTACATTAGAAAGAACACAGTGTGCTAACAGAAGTGTGCTAAGAGTATGTAGTATGTGATGTGAGACAGAGCATGTGCCTGTTGTGTAAATACACAGCAGCGTGCTAACATGTTCAACATATCCACTTTAAAAGGTGAAAATGTGTTAATGTGTTTTTAGCACCTTAGCCAGAAGTCAATGAATGCAGTAATGTTAAGTTCAAATAGAGGTTATCCATTATGCTGTTTACATTATGCTCATGTCTTAAAGTGCCTGATTTTATATGCTTAAGTAGCAGAAGTAAAAGGAAGTCATGCTTAATATAAAAGCATAATAAAGTAAGACTTTGGACCAAAAACTCAATTCATTTCCACAAAAAGGTACAAATAAAACTAACTGTCAACCTCAGTTAAAAAAGTAATACACAAGAAATTACATGAAGTTAAGCCCCAAGACAAACAGTGAAACACTATGAATATGTACATTTATGTGTGTGTATCAATAGGCTATATATATACAAAACAGCCCCTGCTTTTATAAGTGTACTTCCTCAACACCAACTGCTGTTTTCTATTTGGCCAAATTCCCCACAGCCTCCAGACACTGACAGCACAACACTGTAATACTACAGGGAGGTTCTCTGTGTCAATGTGTGAGGTTGTGTATAAAAAAGTGAGGCACGCTAACATCGTCCCTCCCTGGATAATACGCCACAATGAACGGCGGGGCCACATGATACGGTAGCAAATGTATTTTTAGAATTATGAGTAATGTAATATATAAGGTTTGGGTTTGATGTGAAGGGCTGGTGCATGTTGATGGATGGCACGCCTGTGCGTATGTCGACTCTGATGGTTCATATCTCACAAACGTCAGCTGAGCCCGGCTATCATCTGACTGCAGAGCTTTATTGTGAATTACTGCTGTGCAAAAGACTTACTGTAATATACTGTGACAGAGTGCTCAAAGCTGCTGTCAGACTGAGTGTCTCTGATTGTTTTCATATTGTCCCCTTCAGCCCAGACATAAATATATTTCAAAAGAAAGCATACATTTCGTTAGTTTCTATACAGGGACTCAGGAAGGCAGCTACTGATACTGAATCCTGAGTCCTGCACACTCATGGTTTTAATTTCATGATCATTTATGTTTAACTATTACATCTAGCTTTTTTTTTAAGAATGTCTTACATAGAAGTTGAATGGAACAGAAGTTGAACGGAGGAGCATGGACGGATTATGAGGTGTTGGGCCCCAGGGTATAGACACATAAAGGCCCTCATGCAGCGCAGACACCCACTCAAGCTCATGGTTGTTGTACGTTCTTTTTCAGTGATATTTTGTTGGTTAACCGTGACTGTAAAGTAGTGCTATTGGTTGAAAACTCCACATGAACTGCCCTGTTTTAGCTGTATAAAGCATTCAAAGTAGATTAAAAGTAACTATCAGATCAGGCTTTGTGTTGGCAAGTAACTTAATATCACTGCACTGTGATCTGGAACCAGAGCCAAAAAAAGTTACTGAGTTTTATAAGAGCTCTTTGACTTTCCTACAAGAAATGTAAATTAGAATCAGTAGTTTAAACAAAGGCTCGGCTTTAGGAGCCACCTTACCCGACGGGCCCCTGGACACCTGAGCCTGTGCCCAGTACTGGCCAGCTCCAAACACAAGTATGAGTATGTTCGAGCTTGTGAGAGATGGATAAACTCAAATTAAAGCCTACTAGAATATCATAAAATTGCAGAGTACAGCAAATGATCACATTCTTGAGCAACCCATACACTATCAAACACAGTCTGTCATTATAAACTTTAACCATGTCAGCAAATCATAATGAAATATACTGTAAAAATGGATTATAATAATACATTTTATTTTGAAGGGGCCTCTCTGGGCACTCGAGGACATCGAGCAGCAATAATTAAAAAGACAATCTTAAGTTTCCCTTACTGTGTTTGGACTCTAGACTTCCACTCTCACTTATTAGCTACTTTTATACTTTTATTAGTGACAGTAGACACACACTGAATGAAGGGTAGAGACATGCAACAAAGGTCCAAAAGCAGAGGTTAACCAACATGGTTTGAGCTTAAAACTGTACTTGGTTAAGGTCAAAAAACTTTTGCACTCGTTGGGCCTCATGCAGCAACATTCTCTTAAATGTTTCTTATATTTTCTCTTAAATTTCTGTTAAGATAAATAATAAGAGAAGTTAACTCTGAATGCCCAAATCTGCTCTTACTCAGCTGTGCTGAACAATGTTTGATCTTAAATTGAAGGTGTGTGGCCGATTATTATCACATTATATATAAGGGCAGGTCTTCGTGTGCAGGAATCAGAGAGATGCCACCAAAAAAAGGCAACAAGAAGAAGAGCTTTTTAATTTGCAGTTAATATATTCCTAATTGAGAATCAATTGACCAATTTCATTAGCCCACAAATTTAATAATCCAATTATTATAATTGCTATGCCTACCCTAACATTGAAAACTTTCCTTGCATTGGACTAACAATTTGTGAACTGTGAGAGCGAGATGGGTTTTTTTGTATCTTGGTACAAGCGCTTTCAACCATTCACAACAATCTTCTCTGAGTAAAAATAAGAAAACATTGGTGAATCCCAGAAATCAGTGAGTACTTACAAAATAAGAACAAATCATAGATACAAACTAAAATAAGAGGAAATGTGTTCATATATATGGGTTCTTGCATGAGGCCCAATGTCTTACTGGTTCCACTGGTTCATACTGGTTTGTTGTAGCCAAACCTCACACAGCCATTAAGGGTTGCTTACCAGTTAAAAATATTTTTAATACATTTTATAGGCATTTTCTTTCTTTTTTTAAATTTATAAAGAAAGAATGTTGGATTACTTAATACAACAGTTACTGCTGCATTCCAATTACATGAATATACTATAGCCTCTTGCTCACATCATTACATCTCTACTCTACTGTCTCTACTGGCAAACATAAAGAATCATTTGCCTTGTTGAAGCAGTAGTCTTGGGGCCCCGGCCTTTTTAAGCCCATGTTTAATACTCTGCTCTCTCCTGAGTGTCATGCTGTGTTCTTGGAAGGGTGGGGGGGCACACAGGGGCATTTAGTCTGGGCAGATAAATAATGATCACAGAGGGACTGATTTCCTAATGCTGATGTATTGCTGTGACGGGACAGGTGCTGGCTCCACAGCTTCCCAGCACCGTGTCAATTAATCTACTCTGTCATGTGATGAACCAGCCGTGAATTACTCAACACTTCCACTACAGTACAGTCCATAAACTGCTGATTATACACACACACATACACACACACACACACACACACACACACACACACACACACACACACACACACACACACACACACACACACACACTCACACAGGGCATGTATACTTTTCATATCTCTCCTTCTGGCTGAATACAAGTTGTTATATGAACCAGCAACTTCCTCTTTCACACCCACATGGTCTCAACACATTCAAACTGGAAAGAAAGGGAATCATTTATTATTTCTCACAAGCCACTGAAAGCAATTGTGACTGTTTTATTGAGGAACTTTCTAGATTTGCTAAAAGCTAATTCCTCTTTATTGTAACTTGGCGTATTATTTTAGTTTCTATCAGTAATAATAACACTGAACTCTGAAGTTAATTGCCAAAATCTAAAAAGGAACCAACGGGTCGAAGCAGTCAGAGGATCAGACATGCTAGAAGCAAATCAGGTCAGCCAAAATTTCTTAGAGAGAACAAAGATGAACAGTAAAATAACAGTCAAACCCATTTCCTGCTTCTACTTTGACCTTCTGTACTTACCGTAGTTATGTGTGCTCAGTCTTCCTCTATAATGAGGGAATAGTACTAATATTTCAAGTGTACTTATGTAACTTGATGTAACTGAGCTCAGACACCACTGACACTGACTACTCATTGACTCATTGACTGTTTGGGTGGAGGAATGAATGATGGAAAGGAGGTGTACTTTATTTTCTTGGGCATATCTTTCATTAAATGACAAAGCCAAACAGTAAAAATAATAAAACAATAGGTAGAATAGCATGTGCCATGATATAAATAGAATATACTACAAGTACTGGTCAGTTACACCAATCGGTTGACTCAGACCAGCATCCAGCTAGTTCTTTTAGCACTATAGCAACTAATAGCAAACTGAATCATTGTATCAGAATCAATGCTTTCATCACAATTTATAATTTCTTTCTATTAAAGCGCCAGCATGAGATGAACCATTCCACCTTTCCAACCCTTCCCTCTCCCTTGTGATTGTGTGAACCCGATATAGGTATCAGACCTCTTCGAATCGACTAACACAGGTTTTCGGAGAGCTTGCAACTGACCTTGGGTGTCCTACTATGTGTGTTCACTCATTGATGGACAGCTGTGAGCTCTCACCTCTGACTTTAGCCTTCTCTGATTGGTTAGAAGAAAGAGAATTTCTCAAAAAATTTGAAAAAAGAATATATCTGCACTGCTGCCAGAAAATCATAGAGGCCTTTGACAACATCTGTCCACATTAAGCTATGCCCTGGAGTATATTTCATCTAAAAAAAATGTAAGGCAATACTTACACATTGTAGCTTTTATGTTTTTTTTGTTTCCCTTGGGAGTATCATACAGTTTTAACTCTGCTCTTATGGTCCAGTCTGAGAGTACATTTGTGGGTTTTACAAACAAAACTGACTTGACTTGACAAAGATGAAGAGGTCTACACTTGTAGTTATTCATGTTCAGTTTCAACCTTCAATGCAAAGTTCACTCCAGTGAGTGTGAAACAACATTTCCAGCAGTTCAAACTCCTCCCCATCCAACTCGTCACAGCACAACTACCTGATACAAACCATATGTGATTCATCTAGGGGAGCAGTGCCTCCATTAATCTCTTACTCGGCCCAGCGCCACCCGACAAAGAATTATCTCGCCTGGTCCAACCCACTGGTAAATAATTGGAGCAGAAAGTGATCCTACCTCATTAATATAGCTTGTATTCGCATCAGTCACTGGCCTACTTAGTGTAGAAGCCATGAAGCCTGGTGTGAGGCCGAGGTGTGAAGACGACAGTGCCAGACAGTGTGAGCTGCTGATGAGCTGGAGAGTGAGAGGGAAGCTGGTACCACTTCAGAGTTCCAAGAAAAGGAACAATTTGTTCTTGAACACGACACGAAAGCTCAAGAATGCTCACATTGTCATCAATCATGAATATCCACAGTTCCCAAAGGATGACTCCTAATGACTGTGATAGTGACCTCTTGACATCTTCTCTAGTGTTACTCTTTGGTTCAAATTTCTCTTTTGCCAGGATTTCAGTTCATGACAAGGTATCAAAACATTTTCTCCAGGCGATAATACTTTTTTTGTCTGTCATGTAGTGCCATGAAAGCCAAAATGACAACATTGCACACAAGATAGAGTATCATAGACCTTTAGACAGACTACTGTGGCCTTTTCTGGCAAGATTAATGCTCCCAAAGGTGATTAAACTAGTTTAAAGGTAAGAAAAATAGCACCATTTTCAAATGAAAGGCCTAATACTGTAAACTAATGGAAACTCAGCTTACCTTAAGGTTTAGTAGAAGCTTATCTGAGCCCAAAGGTGGCCCAGATGGTTTGCTCTGGTTGGGAGTTGGTAAACTTGTTGCGTTTACCATTTGGTTCAGCTTCTTTTCACACAGAAAAAACATCAAATGATCAAAATTCATCACTAAAGCCACTTGAGAGCATTCATTGTGCTCATTGGATAAATGTGTCTAAGGTCGGAGCAAGAACATAATCATAGGAAGAAGGTCCTGAAGAAGATCCTGAAGATGGTCCTGAAGAAGATCCTGAAGATGGTCCTGAAGAAGATCCTGAAGATGGTCCTGAAGAAGATCCTGAAGATGGTCCTCTCTGCACAAATATCAAGAAGACACCATGCTTTGTTGCTATTTCAGGTTGGACCTCTGTTAACTCTCCAGCCAACTGTTAGCAACTCTTACTGTAGTTTGGCCTATCTGTAGCCCAGGTTAAGCAGAGCATGTCTATGGGAGCTATTCAGATGAACTGAATTATTATCCTCCTCAGTTTGCCTTCATATTGATAGAAATACATCAGTAGTCCAGACTCTGAATTCCTCTCATCTCTCAGCTGTTTTTGAACAAATTCATCAGTTTATTGATGTGTTAGGCAAAGTTGAGAATGCTCTGCAAGGCTACAACCATACTTCTTTATACTGATTGCTTAATTTGTGTCTGATGTGTTCAAATAACTTCTCACACAGATTCTAAAGAAGTGAACCAAATTAAAGCCTAAAGAATAATTGAAGGACACAGTCATCATGGAACATGGGAGAATGCAGACATATATTATCGGCTCATCCTGATTAGCCGGATAAATACATGCAAATTTCAGTGGGCGATTATGTGTGTATAATCAGAGAATAGAGTATATGAATGGAGACAACCATACTTTATTATTTGAATTAGGAATAATATGATAATAATATCCTAACTAAGATGATTCTGCCTTATTTCTACTATAATTGCTGCATTGCTAAGTTAAACAATGTACTCAGTATTTAGCAAAACTGTCAGGAATGAAAATGATTAAATTCAATAAATAGATTTTAACATAATACACAAATGGACACACACACATATAAACCCTTACATACTATTTGGGTCAGATTTGACCCTTTTTGACATGTGACAGCTGTAAAAAACAAAAAACAAATGTCTTTTACTCTGAAATTTAATGACTTGTGGCCCAAAATGCACAAAAATTAGTGCTACAAATGTTTGTCCATTGAGACTGTTCTGGGTCAGATGATCTCCGTATCTATTGCCATGTGTTTATGTTAAATGAATAGTTAATAGTTTTAATAAGATAGTAGTTTTTATGATGTAGCAGTGAAGACTGATGGCTCTAATGGTTATACAATAAACCCCACACTTCCATAAAGTTCCGCTCATTTTACCCTTACATTAAATACATTTACATCATCATTGCTATGTTACATTTGATGATATTGTGTGTAAAAGCTAAAAAATACACTCTCTCTGCTCTCTGAAACATTAATAAAAGTTTAATCACACATTCATTGATCAGTCAGATCAACTATTGATTCTTTCTAAACACATCTGTGGTTCAACATTTGGTATAAAGACTTTTTATGATGGTCAAAATTGACCCAGAACAAGCTGCAAGGGCATATGAACAGTATGTAAGGGTTAAAAAATTGTTCAGATTTTTTTTTTTAAACTCTCTCTCTCCTCTCCTATATCATATGTCCCATCTACCATGCGAAACTCTTGGCTCTTGGCGAGCACATTCATATGCACAATACAGACACACAAACCCACATAACTAATCCACTCTTCGACGCCTGGAGGTACACATGCCAAAACCTCTACTGGGCTGAAGAACACTGGTATTTACCAAGTTTTCCATCAGTGTGCTCTGTTTCACATCACTAGAGGCAGATGTTGCATCACCAGCCTGACATTTTGTTCATGTTAGCCATTTTTGTTCAGGATGCAAGATTGTTTTGTTTTGTTTTGCCTTAACCAGAAAGTTACAAGTGATGTATCTGACCCACTAATGTCATTCAGGGCTGACACAGATGCTGTGGTAGCGGTTTAGTCTGACATTGTTTTCAGTATGGTAGATACATAGTGATGGAAGTATGGTGAAGGTTAGCCAACCTTAGTTAAAGTTAGGAGAAATGATTGCAGTTACATACTCAGAAACAGCCTTGTCCGTCACCTCAGACATCTCAGGTTCATTTGCTGCCAGTGCTACGTTTGACTTGATTGGCTTGGTGCCATGTGTTGGCTGATTGGTTTTTAGATAGGAAATCAGAGAGAGACCAGGAGCCATATTTATCAAACATTTTAGAGGAAGAAATCACTCATAAAAAAATTCTCAGTGATACATTTTTGGGTGAGGGTTTTTTAATCAACTTTAAATCTGGAGGGACACTGTAAACGTCTGTGACCCTGCACAATCCTGATTGCTGGAGGATTTTTTTTTTCTCTTCAAAGTTTTGACTGAACTTTAGGATTTTAATCATTGGCAAATCAGTTGTCTAATTCCACTGTGCATTTGTATGTATGATAATAATTTTACATGCTAAGGTACAGTCACCCAATAGTTTGATTTCAGAGAAGCAGGCTTACTTAAAATGGAGATTAAAACTTTTCACAATTTTTAACAAACAGTTTGATGATACCAAACCTGGCAATTTCACTGATATGACAAGACAGTCTCTCTATCTAGCTGTTCATCAATACATATATTCAACATATATAAGCTTTAGAAGTGATGCATTTTTTTCTTCATAGAGCCACGCCAGCTGTTTCTACCTGCTTCCACCAAGCTAGGCTAACCACAGACTGATAATCATCTTCTCATGGGTGGAAAATAAATAAGTGTATTACCAAACATTTATAGTGTATATTTTTCATGCAGATGAGATGCATGCATTATTTGTACCTCCTACGTCACAGCTTGGCCACGAAAGTACAGCCAACCTCCACCCACATGAATATAAAGCAGCTAAGGATGTGTTAAAGTATAGAAGAAAATCTGATTTTCTCTTCAGTTTTATACTGTTGTTGGCTGATGTGAGCAGGAGCAGCATTATGGGCGGGCCCTGGGGGCCAGACCCAGGAGGACCACCTAGGAGAAATCAGCATCAACGCTGTTATAATGCATTGCTTTACTGGGGATCAAGCCCCAGGCCTGATGAAAGGGAAATGTCCACGAGGCTCCATGGGAAAAAATAAAATTAAAAATTTACAGGGAGGAAAAAAAAAGCAACTGGCCTCGTTTGTAAGTTTTGTAAAGTGAGATGTCTGTCAGTGTTTGTTTAGTTTCCAGCCGAAGTTGTCACCTTTAGACTTTTAGTTTCACTCTTTTGTAATCTTTTGGTTGCCTCTTTCCATTTCTAAATCTCTTGTTTTACTCTCCAAGCTTCAATATGCAGCAGTAAACTAGCTGTTATTCAGAGTTTTTAAATACCCAGCAGCTGTTATCAGTGTGTGACATGGCTAGCTAAGTTTACCCTGCTGGCCGGTGCTCTGGTTTAACTAGTGACCATGATAACTGGTGACAGGAAGCTGAATGTGCCATGTAAAAGTCTTAAATTATCATATGTTAAACACAATATATATATTCATCTGGTCCTTTTGTATTACATTATATTAAATAAATGGTGTCACCAACAAGAAGGTGGAATAAAGGCCACTTTCCAACAGAAGATACCAGCGTAAAATCACACAATAGACTTTAGCAATGTCAACTTATAGGCAACATGTTGTGCTTATATGCTTTATGTGTAAGAGAGTTAACCTTTTAGCCTGTACCTTTAGGTGATGCAATGTCTGTATAATATATGTATGCTGCACTGTGGGCTTCTACTTGTATTTGGTGACACAACAGTCATAAAATAAGAAAATAGCATTCATGAGTGATGGTTGATGTATTATTCTATATAAATTAAGCATGGCTGATGGGTGGATGGTAGTTGAGTTGTGATGATGCTCAGGGGGTTGTGGTGGAGGAGGGGGGGGGGGCGGGTTTTGGGTACAGGCCTGCCCATAAAACACCAAATGCCTGGCCAGTTACTTTCCTCTGGTGCTGGAACTCAGCAGAAAGGAAGACTGCACAAGGAGTAAAATATTGCACTTTTGGGACAGCTGTAGCTTCTCTGCTCTCTTGCTTTTCCTGCTTGCCAGTGGTTATTTCCCTCAGAGTCTCAGTATTCCATCTGTCCATGCCTCTGGATTTACTTTCTTCCAGTGCTTCCTCTTCCTCTACTGCTCCTGCAGTGAGGGATGGGGTTGTAGCCAAGCTCTGCTGGATGTTAGATCAAGCTAGTCCAAGCTCCTCGCCCTCAGGCTTTCTTCTGGCCAGATCCTCCAGCTCTAGCAGATCGTTATCTTGTGGCCTCCTCTCTCTCTCTCTCTCTCTCTCTCTCTCTCTCTCTCTCTCTCTCTCTTGCTGCCTTCCTGCTTCCTGTCTTTCTTTCTCTCTTTGCTCCTCATCCTGTCATCACTTCTCAGTAACAATAGAGGAATCCATCACTGTTTCTTCAGCTCTTTTCATGTGTCCTAATTAGTATCACACACTGGTGTTAAGCATTATGGAAGTAATTGAAGCCCTTCTGCTTTCCTTCTACAGCATCAGTCAGAAAGTCAAAAGTTAAGAACCTAGGCCATCTAACTCTCTATGATAAAGCTATAGATGAGTGATTCCTCTGCCAAGGTAAACTAAGTAGAGCCCATACAGCAGCATCACTTCCTGAGACTCTTGAGGGGCCGCTACCATGTGTAAGACCACGGTGACTCACACAGTTTTCCAAGCTTGTTCCAAAAAAACACCATTTTCTCTTATTAAAGGGATTTTTTTCTAAGGAGGTCATTTGTTGTACACATTGTAAATCCCCCTAAGGCAAATGTGTAATTCAAATTATCGGGCCGTAAAAATAAAATGACTTGACAATCAGAAATTCAAAATACAAAGTAGGTATTAGTTCATACTTGGCTTGATGAGAAACTTACATTCAAACATTATAAAAACAATCTTGTCTGTAAACTCAGAAACAGAACAATCTTCCCTATGATCAGTAGGAAGAGGACTGTTGAGGCAGTTTTTTTGGTCAGTGTTGGATTATGGTGAAGTCACCTATAGGAATGCTGCTCAGGCTGTTTTTAAACCTCTCGACTCGGTCTACCAGATTATTACTGGTGATAATTGCAGTACACATTATTGTGTATTGTGTGATAAGCTGGGTTGGTCTTCCCTAGGAGAGCTGGGGTCTTGGTCTTCCCCTAGGTTTCACACTGTAACTGTTTGAACTGATTTTTATTTGTCCTTTTTTTTTGTTGTCTTAATTTTTAATTAAAAACTCGCTATAATTGTAAATGACCTCAACGTCACTGAATACTCATATTATACTCATGTTGGTGGTGGATACCTCAAAGCACCTGAGGGGAGGGGGCTCTATCATACCATCAGCCACCACAGCTCCCAGTACCTCCCACTCCCACCAATAAGACTGAGACTGTCCTTACTGTTTAATCCCTGAAACACTGCAGATTAGTTTAGAGATTGTTTATTATATATAGTATTTAGAGATTGACACAGATTGTTAGTCATAAACTAGTTTCCTTAATATTTACAGTATATTAGACAGATTATTTAACTGTGATTTCACTGACAGCTCATCTATTGTATCATTTCATTTTTGAGTTTCATTCCTCATACTGTATATCCAGAGTTGTCTGGTTTGTCAGGTTTCAACAAGATATGTAGATAACTTTCACACTTTGAACAAAAACTGATAATTTAAAAAAAGGCCTGTTTCAGGTTTAACTTCAGTAAAGTTACTCACATAACTCAGAAATCTTTCTTTTTGTAGAAGTCCTCCAGGGTTAATATACTATGCAGAGCAGGTTCTGTTGTCATCACCTTTGCTTTAATAAATTATTGGACTTCATTTCCTTCAACGATTCATTTTCAGCTGTTTATCTCTTCCTGCTCATTCACAGCTTTGATTAGCTGTGGCTTCCATCAAAATAAACACGTTTTCTCAGCTTTGTTTCCTGATTTTGGATTTTAAATTACCGTAGCTGTCACTTCCAGGTGTTTTTTTTAAAAGCTCAGAAGTAATTCGCTTCAACTTTTTAAACTCCTGAAGACTTCGACAAGACATCTGAAGAGCTGTCAGATATTAGAACTCATGTAACTTTCCAAAAAAATGACAATCTGACAATCACATGCACTTAACGCACTGATTGTCCAGGTGTGTGGAGGTAAGACTGAGGGCAGTTTGAATTTTTCTCTCAAGCTCTCGAGTTTCTTTTAGTTTTGGTTCGGCTGTCAGAGAAGATGAACTGTGTCAAGACTACAAAGGCATGCAAAAAGACACGGAGTTCTTGGAGGACGATCAGAGAAGTTGCTGGATGCAGGAAGTTACTGCTCCCAGGCAAGAAATACTCTGGCACACAAAGCCCCTAGTGAAACCACAACATGTCACTTTTACACTAAGGTTTTCTGTATGGATTGAATAAATAAGATGTATTGTTTTAATCACGGAGCTGTAGGGTTGCTGGTATGTGGACTTTGTTTCCTTTGGATGGAGCCATGGTAGCTGTTTCCACCTATTTCCTGTCTGTATACTAACCATCTGCTGTACATACACTCTATGAGAAGTGTATCCACGTTCTTCTGACTCCTCATGAGGCTGCTAAGTATATTTAACCCTCCTGTCGTCCTCCCAGGTCAAATTGACCCCATCTCTTTTAACTGTTCCTTCTTTCCTTCCTTCCTCCCTCTTTCTTTAATTTTTCCTTCGTTCTTCCCCTCCTTCCCTCTTTCTTTGCTCCCTCCTCCTTCCATACTTCCTTCCATACTTCCTTCCTCCTCTCCTTACTCCTTTCCTTCCTTCCTCTTTTCCTCCCTCCCTCCTTATTCTTTTCCTTCCTTCCTCCCTCCCTCCTTACTCCTTTACTTCCTTCCTCTTTTCCTCCCTCCCTCCCTCCTTGCTTCTTTCCTTCCTTCCTCCCTTCCTTCCCTCTTTACTCCTTTCCTTCCTTCCTTCCTTACTCCTTTACTTCCTTCCTTCCTTTCTTCCTTCTTTCCTCCCTTCCTCCTGTCCTTCCTTGACCTGAGGACCACAGGAGGGTTAACAAAATGAAAGTATTCATTTTAATCCTAGAACACAAGAATCATAAAGAATGTTGGCAGCAGATGTAAAAAAATCAGTTGTGAACATAATCCAGGCTTTTGCAAAAAGCGTGCAACATCAACATTCTTGTAGTTTTGGATTGTGAAGGCAGGGAATTTTTGTCCCGTTTTAAATATGCAATCCACTGGGAACACGTAGTACATCCCAGTTCATTTCAAGCACGGCGAACCGTTCCGTTTTCCCATCCACTCTGCTCGCCTGAGAAGCAGCAGTCACATTCAAGTGCACCAGCGTCTTGAGATAACTCCACTGTAATCCACAGCACAGATTGAGGTGACAGCATGTAACGCAGAGAAGAAAAAGGAGGTGAGGATGTGATATCGCTCTCAATAAAATAAACAGTCTGTCATGACAATATACTTTTAGTTGCATAAGAGGAGCATCCAGCCTCCAAATTATTCTAAGTGTGCTGTGAATAGCAATGTTTTTTAAAATTGTGGAAAGTAAAAGCAGTTGTGAGATAAGTCTGTGGGAAATGTCACGTCTGTTTTCTTTCAGAGAATTTCGTCGTTTTTTGGCAGATGGAAAACTGGTCAAACTTTAGAATAACAGGAAGTCATACCAGGCTGGGCCCAACTGGGTTTTGTGAAAGACTTCGGAAGCTTGGAAAGTGTAGAAAAAGGCAGCTGGAAAGAAATAGAGAGAGAGCGAGAGAGCCACTGTCAAAGGAACGGCCCTCTGTGGCCAATTTTACCCTCCGAAAGCCATCCATCATGGTTTTCCATGTTCAGATAGTGTCATTGGCTTGTTGACATCAGCGACAGACAAGATGACACTTAGATTGGGGTGAGGGAGTTTGTACGCTGTTGTGCACCCTAGGCTAAGCCCAAAGCTATGAGTAAATTGGCTCATCCTGCAACAGGTAGCAGTGCTGCTGTCTCCAAAAAAACAATAGAATTAAGTCGTTTTAGGCAGCGGTCATCTGGTGGTTCAACTCATTAAATTTATGGCATAGAAAAATATGAAAGCTGGGGGAAGATAGAAGAGTTAAGGGATAAGGTTGTCAGAGTTTTATATTGTCTTGTCAATAAATGCTATATAAAAAGAGCCAAACCAAGCAAAGTGAACATTGTGTTAGGCCGTCTCTCATTACTTTCTGGCTCCCTGCTTTGCCTCTGACTGTCAGCCATAAGCCAATTGGTTCCAATGGAAGACAATAATCTTTAAAAAACAACTCATGAATATATAGTTTCATTTTCAGTGTCAGTTTCAAACATAACTCAAATATGTTGAAATAGTACAATTGTTGTGGTGTATGAATTCATTACTTTGGATTTATGAAGGAACAATGCAACACTGTGTAGCTCGTGTACGTTTTTAACATTGTATTGATCAGAGACAAATAAAGGTTGGCAAGATGAGCAATTAAAAAATATGTTTAAAATAGTTTTAAAAGCAGGGTCAGGTTTGTTAAAATGTACATTTAGTATTTTTGTTGGTTTTATGTCAAAAGTAAGAAAATGTCAAATGGTGTAACCACAAAAGAATGATAAATATTAAATATTCTATCCACCTATAATGTATTTAATTACTACATTTAGTATTTCTACATTTCTGTGCATGTATATTTGCATTTCTACATTAAAATACAATATTGAGCAGGACAAATCCTTAAAAAAACATTCTTTCTAAATAGTTAGTGTAATAAATAGTGTAACAAATGATGTAAAATGTGTTTAAAAACAACAACAACAACATTGTGTTACATTGCAAAAATGGATTTTTATTTTACTTTATATTTGTATTTGTTATTTATTCCACATTGTAGTTCACATATAATCAGATTTGTATAAAAAAATACTGGTTACACCAATTGACACTGAGTAACATAATGTCATTGACTCATATATTGTATATATAGTTCATGAGACACAGTATGTTATGTCAGTGCAGTCATGTGTTAGATTTCTTTTTGGGCCCCAGGAAGTCTTTGACTGGTCCCATTGATCAGGTTTACACAGGTATTAAAGAAAACATATTTTCCCCTCCAAATGTTCAATCAACCAACTTCCTGTTGTGACAAAAGTTTGAATAGCAGCTGTGTAGTTTTGTCCATTAAGCCTGCATGGTGCTCTTTGACGCATATGCTAATTATTTCCACATTATGCTAAACTGTCAACTAACAGTGTTGTGAGGCGGCTGCATGAATAAATAGAGCACACACAGAGGTGAGCCTGGTGTTAAAGGCTGTAGACTGATCAAAGAGCTCATTTCCCACCGGAAAATAAATAAATAAATAAGAGAATAAAAAGCTATTGAGTGTAAAAGGAAGCTTTGACTGAGAGTGACCTTCAGTGAGCGTCTAAGATCTTGGCAGGGAAGCCCCTTTGATGCCTGTTGAGGATGGAAAAATGATGAAAACAATATCAGACTGGGAGTCACTGAAGACAGGATCTTAAAAGGACCCACAGCTGAAATATAAAGGAATGATGTGCTGATGCAATTTGATTTGAGTTATAAAAGATAAAGAAAAAAGAAAAAAAAGATTCATAGACGAGTGAGACAAGGTGAGAAGTGATAGTGTTGTTACAGACTTCAGTTTCAGGTGAAGGAAGGAGGACAATAAAACCCACAGAGATGAAGAGGGAGAGGCTGTATTTGAGTTTGTAAAGAGAAAGAACCATAGAGCAACAGGGGTCATGGTTTATCAGAATCAACTCAAAATGATGACACAATAATACTCACAAATGCTAATATAACATGAATGTAGTGACATATCCAGGATGATTTTTCAATAACAAGTTGCAAACATAAAACTCATATAACTCTCAAAAAGTTAGTTGTAATGCTTTGTATTTTCAGAATAAAGTCACAATTTTTTGAGATTATAGTTTCAAGAATAAAGTTAGTTATAATGCTTTGTATTTTCAGAATGAAATTAAAAGTTTTCAAGAGTATAGTGGTAATATTTCAAGAACAAGTTTACTTATAATACTATGTATTTTCAGAATAAAGTCACTATTTTTTGGGACTACAGTAGTAATATATCAAGAATAACGTTAGTTATAATGCTGTGTTTTTTCAGAATAAAGTCACATTTTTTAAAGAGATTATATGGTAATATTTAAAGAATAAGGTTGAACATGTTCAAGTTTTAATGTTGTATTATTGTATTTTATTTTTTGTATAATAGTCTTAGAGTCAGAGTCTGAGGTCATATTATTTTTAGATTCAAATTTTCAATTTTCAAGTTAAAATTTGTATATTTTAAAAATGTAATCTTATTATTACAAGAAGAAAGATTCATGAAATGATGAGAGTAAAGTCATGGTTTTACAAAAAAGTGTTGCTTCAAGAACAAAATGCTGTTGTGAATAGAGTTGTTGGATCAGATCACATTTCATGTTTCAGCATTGATCTTTCACATTCTTTATACGACACATTAAATATACATATATATATATATCTCTAAATTGACTTTGCTCTTGAAATGTTAGTGCTGAGGGTAAAATCTTCAGTTACACACTGGGGGAGAATGATATGGGGGAAGGGGGTGGAGGGGGGCACAGTATTGAAATGGAAGCAACGATATCAGGGACAGAAATCATATTTGTTCATTAAAACAGAAATCTCCAAAGTGGGACAAATAGAACTAAAACTGTCTGTATGGGAGTAAAATAGATGAACTAACCCTTTAAATGGACCCATACAAAAGAGGCCCAGGTTTATCTGAACAGCTATAGAAAGTTCACATCCGCTGCTCCAGTCCCAGAACATAATTAAATCACTGAAATTCCATTATGTGAGTAATGAGGCTTATCTTGGACTTTCAGCATGAAGTAAAAATATCCTGACAGCTCTGATGGAGCTCAGGATTGATTCAAAGAAGGGCTTCTTTATTACAAACAATCAGAGTCAGTGTGTAACAGCTGATCTGTCAGAACACAGAGCAATAATTACTGTGTGTTAATGCTGTGCCATGTGCATACATGTGTGCATCACTCTCAATTTAAAGATGCACTTATCACTTCTGCAGCTGTGTGATACTGCAGGTGTTATTAAAGTCAAAGGAAATAATCTGTCTGGCACACTTCCAGAGCTGGGGGGGGGGGGGGGGGGGGGGGTTCAGGCAGAGGACCAAACCATTGTGAGAAGAGATATGAGTGGGTAGGAGCCATCTTTCAAAACTTAAAAAAAAAAACTTGCTTAATGTATTGAAATTTGTGCCCAAGAATTATTTGTGATTAATTAGTACTTTTAATTTGAAGATATTTAGACTTAAAGGTTCTATATGTAAGACTTGTGACATAATTCAAATTACCACTGAGTGAACAGATTGTAACTTAACTTTAAAAATAGACCTTCCCTGACTTCTATGTGAAGAATCTTCCTTCCTTCCTTTATTTCTTCCTTTCTTTCCATGAAAATCTAAAGGACGTGAGGTTTTTGTGTGCTCCAAAGTGCTATAAAATCAACAAATGACCACTACATCACACCCAAAATGATGCCATCCAACTAGAAACACCCTGAAGATATTAGTCATACCAGCTAGCTTTGTTTTTTAGGGTGTTGAGACAGCTAGCTGCCTCCATCAACCACCACACATTTCACAATAAAGCAGCAGCACGTTGCTCCCAGGCCACAGCTCACTGAGTTTACCGTTATTTAGCAAACATGGTTGACGAACAAAGTTGGTGGTTTGAAGGTCAAGTTGACTGAGAGAGATGATTTGCTAAAACACAATGTTAGCGATCTTTCATGTTAATATGAGGAGAATAGGGGTGAACCAGGAACAAAGTATCAGTGCAACAGTTGCAACATGGACTTTTTCTCTTGACGCATGCCACAAAGTTAACATGAGGTAAACCTCATCACTGAGTATGCATCTGAAAATCTGTCTTAAAGCTGCAGTTGGTAAGTAACTTTTTGTCATATTTGCTAAGACTGTCAGTATGTAAAGACAGCATTACATGAAATTAGGAATCTGTAAAAAAAAAACAGGCTCATTTAGCCCCGCCTACTGCTCCTACTGCAAATTGCCAGAATCCACCACGGCTGGAAAAAAGAACCAATCAGAGCCAGGATTGTGTCTGACAGCTGTCGATCACTGCTCACACACAGGCCCCTCCTCCTTCCTCCTCACAGGCCCCTCCCCCTTCTTCCTCAGCTCGGTCAAGCTCATATCTCCGAGTTTCTAGGTAAGGTATAGCCATGTGAAAGTCACTGTAAAGTGTTTTATATCTAGCTGTGTGGAGTGTAGTTCATGAATTACCGATTGCGTGCACGCGACTACGTGCACGTGGTCGCGTCAGCTTCCTCTGGGGGAGGGACTTTGGAGGCAGGGCAGGAGTGCAGAGGAGAGGGAGGGGGAGGGATCTGAAAGTTGTACTTCTTCAAATTTGATGCTAAGTCCTCTCTCTCCTCAAAGTTACCAACTGCAGCTTTAACCAATGAGTTTCAGCAGTTACAACCTTCATTACAGAAAATGATGGTGATTGTGATTATGATGATATTATAAGTTCAGTTTGACGCTTTGGAACAATTTCATACAATTACAGCATTTAACGTAATACATTGATTTAGGAGTAAAATGGCCATGGTCAATTTATCCAAATGTTACTTTTGTCCCAGATGTTTTTTATTGCGTGTGACTCATACTCATAGAGGACATGAGTATGTTCTTCACAATAAATGATGATTACTCGGAATAAATGCATCTCTGTAAAGAGGGACAAAGAGGGACATACAAAAAAACACATTACTTACAATAAGAATGAGAGAGCACAAGCAACAGGAGGCTAACTGCAGTTGACTTAATGACCACTGGTGTCAGTAATGAGAAGCACTTTCTTACACATACATATAGAACCTTTAATAATAGAAGTCTTCATTTTTTTATGTTTTAAGTTCATGCAAACAGCTGCACCTCACGTCCTTCTTAATCAACACTTATATTTGAACTGATTTTTTAATGCATTTTGTAAATCTTGCAGTCTGACAGAGGAACTGAAAATGCATTCAATAGGTCTATTTTGTCAACAAAACAACTCATAATAGGCAAAGTGAAAACTTTGCAAATTTATGCAAATACATACAGAAGTATCTCATTAAAATATTCAAAGGCATCCCCAGTCAAATTGCGCAGATACCTCAAGGACATTTCGTGGATTCCGGAGTGGCTTGATTAAATTTGACTCTGGAGATTTTTGATTTATTTCTTTATTTATTTCTACTCAAGACGTTTTCTTTTTCGTCGGCTTATTAATTGTTGATCAGTGGGTCAGCGTCTCAAACATGCAAATGAAATGCTTTTAAATTTGGCTGGTGATAACAAAATAAATGTGGAAAAGGTTTCCTCCAGGCGTCATTTTGCACTTTTTTCTGTTGTTCTCCCTGAAAAAAAAATTACCCAAACAGATGGAAGATTGAGGGCTTTTTTTTTTCCTCCTTGCTTGATAATCCACCCCTGACTGAGCCTTATCCTCATTAAAGAAACCCGACACTGATTGAACCGCCTGTCAACCCCCCCAAGTCCTGACAAAAACCTCTTTGTTGTCATCTCCAGTGCTGTCTTTCTGTCTGTCTGTCTGTCTGCGATCTGCTCCTCTATTAATAGTAAAAGATGCAGAGGGAAGGCTGCGGCGCTGTGTGCTCAAAGGTCGAGGCACAACGTGGGATCCCATAGAAGTCTGCTACAATACATGATAGGCAAATTATGACTATGTACTGAGGACTATTGATGAGGTCAACACTGTTTTTTCGCGGAAATGAGTTGTTAAAAGCATATCCACACCTGGGACTTCAACAAAGCACTCAGGTTTTCAGAATCACCATTCAAAACAGACAATACACGTAGCCAAAGGCTTCTGTGTGTGTATGGAAGGGTCAGAGTGGTATGTTTTGCCAACGCCACAGTCGGAAGGGTCAAGAAGAGAGTCAAAGCCCTGAGAGCTATTTTAATTTAACAAAGTGAATAGTCTCTGTCAAGGACTCACGCTTCAGTCCAACACTACCTTGATACTGTGGGCTGGTCCAGCATCTGGCTGGAAGTATGCCAAACATGTAAACCCTACCTGCAATAAACTATAAATAAATAATATACATCCTAATGACCCAGAAAATGAAAGAGTTCTCAGGTTGGCGTGCTCATGATGATATGGCTGTAGCTGATTAAAAATGTCATTTTTTATTGATTATGTGTAGTCACGCTAGTGTTGGCAGTGTTAGTCGGATCACTGCTTTGTTCCAGTCTGAATCATCTATAACAGTATGATCAGTATTGAGGAATAGTTAGTTCCATGTAACGGTTTGTGGTCGTTTAATTAGAAAATAAATGTTACTGTAATTACATTTTAAATAGATTAACTAGTAATCCCTAATCTATTACATTTCCAAAGTAACCTTCACAACCCTGAGTGTGTGTTTTGATGCAGAATCCTCTCAGAATGAATGACTGTATAATAACTTGGTGATCTGCTGACTGTTCCACCAGCGCTACCTTCAAGTTTATATACATTTAACAATACCTGTAAAATGTACAGTATATCTACAGATTGTCAGTATGTGCAGGCAAAAGCTATTTGATTTACAGCCAAACGAAGTAGAGCAAATGATCATGTAACTTGATGATCTCAATTGACTGATCTAATAAAGGAAAAGACTGAACTGTACAACTGAGGTCTAATGTTCATAGTTTTGCTCGTCTTTACCATCAGTTGTACAACATTGTACTCACCAGGTTAAATGATGATCTGGGAACACAAGCAGTCAGAAACATTATAAACATATATAATTGAACTCAGCAGTAGTAAAACATACTGTATATTGCACCATATGATGTTTGTTGTTGTCAAAGTTTGTTTAATGGAGATCATTGATCCCTGCACAGCTATGAGTTGTGTGTGTTTTGCAGTAGAATTCTGGTATTTTGGTCATCACATCTCTTAGGAAGAAATCAATAACACACTTGTAGAGAAGTGTTATGAGTATTTGGGTATTTGTAGCACCAGGGTTCTCAGTTTTGTGTCTGTCAGTCAGCACAGCAGTGAGGTTGTTGTTGACTAGATGCTGTAATCAGAACAACACTCCCACTGTGTGTAACTAGGCTACCTGGGACCACAAGTCAATTACCCTGCTTTGGCTTGGACCATAGATTTGTTTTTGGATAATCATCTTTAGCTCAAGCAGTTTGCAATGTATGCTGGAGAGAAGTCATGTGAGGGTAATAACCAGGCTCACGCCATTCCGATGACACTTCCATAGCTTTATAAGCAGAATCTAATTCTAATAATAATAATAATAAAAAACTCAAAATGTATATACTTTGTGGTCAATTTATCCAAATGTTATTTTCGTCCCACATGTTTTTCTTGCATCTGATTCATACTCATAGAGGACATGAGTATGTTCTTCACAATAAATGATGGTTACTCTGAATGAATGGATCTATGTATAGGGCCCTATAAAATCAGTTTTATTTTTTCCCAGATTCCGTCTTTTCCATTTTAATTTTTGTGAATCTTGTTTTTTTTACCTTTTACTCTTATTTTACTAACAAAAACAGTGTGCTTTTGCAAAACAACAGTTCACCTGACACATATGAAGTCCCTCGGGAACGGCTCGGCTCTGTACTGAGGGGTTAGTCTCGAGTTTTCAAAGATTTTTCACCGATGAAGGCAGAGCCGTGGCCAGCCGCTTCGCCATGCTTACATTGTTTTGAAGGGGAATGGGCTCAGTGTGTGGAGGGGGCTTGTTGTGCCACCCAGATTTGCTTCCCTCCGTGCAGTTTTCCCCAGACATACGTTCCTCTTCCACACGAAAACAGCATTTCAGTCAAATTATGTCAGATTCCGTGATATTCCGCGTTAGGGTTAGGGTTAATAAATTCCGTTTTAATCGGCCAATTCCTTTCCGCCATTCCGTGATCGTGGAAATCATAGGGCCCTAAATGTACAAAGACAAAAAAAAACGTTATACTGACGTCCCAGCCCTGCCGTGAGTGAGGAAAAACACATTACCTACAATAAGAACAATCAACACGAGCAACAGGAGGCTAACTGCAGCTCACTTAATGACCACCGGTGTCAGTAATGAGAAGCACTTTCTTAAACATACATATAGAACCTTTAATAATAGAAATCCTTTCTGCACACTTTAATTCCAATAAAGATGCTGCTTGTAAAACTCAAAATGTGAAGACCCAGTGAAATGAAACTGGCCTTATCTTTATGTCCCTATCTTAAATGGCTTATTTATCTCTATAATATGCCAAATATGTCATAAAATTAGTATTTTTACATTATTATGACTTTTCCTTTAATATAAGCCCAAAAGTTTGGTCATAATGTGTCAGAGGCATTTACAAAAGTTCACCCACTCAAATATGACTTTGTGTAAGTAGCCAGCACATGTCACTATTTGTGTACTTTTCTATACTTTTCTCATCTTAAGTGAATATTTTCCATCACATTACAAGCAAAGAAAAAAAACATTCCGCAGAATTCCACAGATTTTTCTTCTGGTTCATCGCTGAAAACACTAAAACAGTCTGCAGATTGCGTTTAGGTCTGGTAATAACTGACACACCGTTATCACAGATTATAAACGGTTATTTGAATCAAACTTTGAAAAGGGTGAAAAGTTTGATCCAAAACTCACATTCTGTTCTGTTCTCATGAGAGTGATGTTCAGAGTGGAAACAGTTTTTGTGAAGGTAGCAAGCTGTTATCCATTTGTTGTTCCTGGGAAGTAATGGAACATAAATTGCTCATGCCTAAAAAGTAGTATAGAAAACAGACATTATTCCTTTCAAATTTTGCTTTTGTGAATTTCACTTAAATTCAGAAAAAAACACATATGAATTAGCATGTGTTTATACTAAAGGTATACATAAGTGGCCACAGAAGAGATTTACAATTTATAAAAAAGTGAATTATTTTTTATTTCTATTTTATTTCACATAAAGAAAAAAAAATAAAACAAGAAAAGTCATGGGAAAAAAGGAGGGAGAAGGAGCCAATAAAACCTATAAGGACTTGTTGGCCCCTAACCCTAACCCTAGGCCTTCCTATGTGAGCCATACAACACAAAAACTTAAAAGTAAAGAAATAGTGTATCAAGAAAGGTGACAACACATAGAATATTATATTGAGAGCGGTTATGATGTTGCATTACTATTATTATTTTCTATACATTTACAGTATGTAAAGTATTAGCAGCACATGTTACTGAGGTCATACTGTAAATGCCCCCCCCCCCCCACCTCCAGTACCACCCGATCCCCCAGGAACTGCACCAGTACAAAAAAGAAAGAAAAAGAAAAAACATTTGACATCACAGTCTCCACTCAAACTCCATTTATGTCCTTGCTCTCTCGCTCACACAGTCCTCATATGAAGTTTTCTCAGTTGTCGTTGGAACTGCAGACTGCTTAAACGTTTCATTATTCGGAGCTTTTATCAGTCTTCTCATCTACGTGGGCTGAAAAGGTTGAAAGGGAGTAAGTGGACCTTGACTCCACAGTGTTTTCTTAACAGCTATGCAATCATATTAACATCTGTAGATGTATTCTACCCACAGTGTGTGATGGTCTAAAGGTTGTTTCACAGCTTTTTCTGATGGAAAAAAAAACTGAATCTTTTTTTATTTTATTCATGCTAAACCTCTCTGGCCTCTATAGTCTGCACACAGACTGTCTTACTCGAATGTTTAACATCACCTCCACTGTGCATTCAATGATATATATGCACTTATATATATTGCAATAAGAAGGAAGTAGAATACTTTAGTTTTAAAGCAGCTTTAATTTATTTATTCTAATGTCTAAATGTCTAATGTCTTCTAATTGTCATACAGTAGAACACCAATATTTTATATGAATCCTTTTTTGGACTAATAACTATATTTGGTAACCTCTGTAACATCCAGAATAACCTCCCCATGCCTCTCTCTGACAGTTCAAACATAAATATAGAAGCATGTGATTATGAGAAATGCACATCAAATGTTTGTTTTAAACAACACTTTCTATTTTACTGAATGACTTTTTTCAACTATACATTCTTTTTCCCCCCAATACTTTGTTTATTGATTGTTTTTAATTGATAACAAACACAACATATAACATCCTCCCATAACAGTCTCAGCAATAAGGAACAATTCAATATATATATAAATTCAGCATTAAAAAACAGGTAAATAGAATAAACTTAAAAAAATATATTTTAAATTATTATACTAATAAAATAATAATGTTTTTATTGTGATTCTATGAATCACAATAAAAATGAATCACTGGCTTTATTCTTGACAATGACTAATATAAGGAAGTAGGTGACACTTAGGAAGGTGTGCATGCTGTTTTATTTGCTACTTTGAAAACATCAAACGTCTTTGAACCATATGTACAATGCTTCATTCTTATATTTAGTATATTATACATTAAACTCTATGCTATAATATAACAGCCATATATAGATATATTATATGACATTACACCTGCGCTGGGGAACAATAAAGTCAAGGTTTATTGTGTCTTAAATGCGCCACTATGTTCACCATGCAGCTTGTTACTGTGTGTGTGTGTGTGTGTGTGTGTGTGTGTGTGTGTGTGTGTGTGTGTGTGTGTGTGGGTGGGTGTGTGCTGTTTGCTAGATTTAAGAGGGCCAGTTCATGAGACCGGTGAGCCTGAGCCCAAAAAATGGGTAGAAAATGCTTGTTTTACTGGAATGTATTGATTAGTAAAGCTTTAAAGATGGAGTCATGTGACCTCATCATTCATCTAATCAGCACATTTTAGAGTTGAGATTCAAACTATGTAAAGTGAGCAGTAGTAGTCTTATGAATTCTCTTGATACTACTATCTTATATATTAAAAAGGTACACACACACACACACACACACACACACACACACACACACACACACAGATTCCCCTACAATCAGTGTCATATCCAGGTAATCCATTCCTCCTGCTCTAAAGCGCTGGGAGCAGCTGTCCAGGTCGTTGTGAGTTTACACACACGAGCAGCCAGATTACAGCGACAACACAAACAAGCGGGAGGCTAAACCCACATCGTCATGCTAGCCACGGACTCCACATACACTCCGATAAGCTGCAGACAGATTTAGCCTGAATTTTAATTTAATAGATTGGAGTGGCGAGAGGCGGCAGCAGATGTGGTGTTTGGCAGCGGGCGTTCAAATCATGAGAGAGAGAGAGAGAGAGAGAGAGAGAGAGAGAGAGAGAGAGAGAGAGAGAGAGTTGTGAATAGAGGACGTGAATCAAACCACAGACTGTGCGTGTGTGTGTGTGTGTGTGTGTGATACTGAGAGCATGGTTGAAGGTTAGCAGTTATTTGAATAGTAGTGTGTTACAGCAGCACAATGATGCTTTCTTTATGTGAACTGTTGCTGAGTGCTAACTAGAGCTAAAAGGCTCTGTGAGCACAGACTCTACATTTCATCATGAGTCTGTCTGGATGTTTGAGTATACATCTGAAGGAGGGAAAAAGTCACCCATGCAAAAGTAGAAAACAGGTCAAATGTTAAGCAATGCATTCATTTAATTCAAACAATACTGTTCATGAGCCGTACTCGTTTTGGTTCATCACCCAGCTGGATGTTTGAGTCCAAGCAGAAGCCATTCATTAAAAAGGACAAAGCTGCCTTAAAGTAGGAGAAAAGTCTCTTTGCTACAGTAAGAAATATACAATCTACACAAACATTACAAAAGCAGTTAGATGAGTTAGTAGCTTTTCTATTCATGTGTTGCAGCAGTTCAGCTCAGAAAGAGAAGAAACTCCTGACTGACTGATGCTGGAACTTTATATGTGAAAAAAAACAAGTTTAACCCTCCTGTTGTCCTCCAGGGTCAAATTGTCTCCATCTCTTTTTACTGTTCCTTCTTTCCTTCCTTCCTCCCTCTTTCTTTAAGTTTTCCTTCCTTCTTCCCCTCCTCCCCTCTTTCTTTGCTCCCTCCTCCTTCCATCCTTCCTTGCTTCTTTCCTTCCTTCCTTCCTTCCTCCCTCCCTACTCCTTTCCTTCCTTCCTTCTCTCCCTCCCTCCTTACTCCTTTCTTTCTTTCCTTCCTTCCTCCCTTCCTTCCTTCCTTTCTTCCTTCCTCTTTTCGTCCTTATTCCTTTCCTTCCTTTCTGCCTTCCTTCCTTCCTTTCTTTATTCCTTCCTTCCTTCCATCCTCCCTCCCTCCTTACTCCTTTCTTTCCTTCCTCCCTTCCTTCCTTCCTTCCTTCCTTCCTTCTTTCCTTCCTCCCTCCCTCCCTTCCTTCCTTCCTTCCTTTCTTCCCTCCTCCCTCCCTCCTTACTCCTTTCCTCCCTTCCTTCTTTCCTTACTCCTTTCCGTCCTTCCTTCCTTTCTTTCTTCCTTCCTTCCTCCCTCCCTCCCTTCCTTCTTTCCTTCCTTACCTCCTCCCTCCTTTCTTTCCTTCCTCCCTTCCTTCTCTCCTAAATTCCTTCCTCTTTCCTCCTTAATCCTTTCCTTCCTTCCTTCCTTACTCCTTTCCTTCCTTCCTTCCTTCCTTCCTTCCTTCCCTCCTCCCTCCCTCCTTACTCCTTTCCTTCTTTCATTTCTTCCTTCCTTCCTTTCTTCCTTCCCTCCTCCCTCCCTAATTACTCCTTTCTTTCCTTCCTTCCTTCCTTCCTTCCTTCCTTCCTTGACCTGAGGACAACAGGAGGGTTTAAAAGATCCAAACGGATGTATAAGCCTATAATTTAGCCAAAAAGGCTTTTATGTGCAACATTTTCATGTGCATAAAAAAAAGTCATCTTAATCAGCCATTTCTGAGCCATAATATAAAACATAAGTTACTGCAGATGTGTGGACAATGAAGTAAAAAGTCTTAAAGTGAAATGATCATACCATGCTGCAAATGTTTCTATGTTAGTAATGAGATGGAAACATCAATTATTACATTTACTGTCTTTTTACATTTTACTATGAATGAATCAACACATGTGGAAGTTGTAGAAATGCTACAAGCAACAGATTTTACATACAGTACAGTCACATACTGCAACATATATAACATGTGTTTGGCTCGTCCAACAGAAAGATAAACGGAAAAGGGAAAAAATGTGCAAAACGTATAAAAACACACAGAAAAAGAAACAGAGTGGTAGAATAAACATTTTTGAAACAGACCACATGATCTGAGCTTGTGTTCATCTGTGTGGTGGTTATGTTGTGGTAATGTGATTCATGTGTGTTATCGCAACATTAAAACTGTAAACACCAAAAAAGGAAAAAAATCCCATAAAAAAGCTCTGATCTTGAGAATCTGCTTTGTAGAGGTGCCATGTTTCAAAATCAAATCAATATTTACAATATTTCTGTTGTATTGTGCATATTATTTGACAAATTTGTATTTAAACAAATCATTGACTTTCAACAAACCTGAGGCAAAATGTAATGAAGGCAGTGGGGAAAAGGCTGGAATTATTATTATAGGAATTATTTCTCACTATTCAGATTGATTTTTGTTGTTTGCTATGTGTCATATATTTAGGAGCTAAATTAAATTACATGGGTTAAGAAAAAAAATATATTAAATGTTTTCATTTAGGGTAGATCAGAGTGCTGTGGGACACTTTTTGCAATTCTGACTTGTTACACATTTAATATTATTATTAAATCCCGGAGGTGTTTCCTTGTTAAATCAGAAGACAATTTTTGGATATTGTACTCAAAAGGAACATAACACTTATATTAATGTTCCTCAGGCCAAATCCTTTCACAATGTGTAGATTTAGTAATATGGGATATTAGTTTTTAGGCTTAGAAATACTTTCATTTACACAAAGCAGCCTTATCTGCCAAAACTTTGTGAAATGTGCATACTCATATTTGGTCATTTAATTTCTTTGAGCTACAATTTTTAGGTTAAACAACGTGTAATTTTAAATAATGTAAATGACACAATATGCATATACTGTAATAGTTATCTTTCAAATAATTGAATAGTAAAATAATAAATGCACTGGAGCTTAGCTGTCCGCATTAGTCAATGTCACATATTACCCTAATCCACTTTCATTCATATACATTGTTCATTTGTCAGCAAAGTATCAGAAATGTAACGTTTTAAAGCGCGTGAAAGAACACACACACCTCCTTTAAGTGAGAGAGAGAAAGAGAGAGAGATAAAGGAGCCTATGAGGATAGGACAGAGGGAGAGAAAGGGGGTGTATAAGGCAGAGAGAGAGAGAGAGAGAGAGAGAGAGAGAGAGAGAGAGTGTTAACAGAGATAGAGGGAGTCTCGGGGCTCCAGGAGGGACCAGGCAGTCTCCACAACAGCAGACTATGGACTTCATATCCCGGGTTGCTATCGGTGGAGTAGCGGGTGTTTGCCCGGGAGTATCTAACTCTCCTCTCCTTTTTTCTTCATGTCCTCTTCTTCTCCTCTTCCTTTGAATCCCGGCGGCAGAGGAACTTCACTGGCGGCTCCGGAGCAGCTCTGCGGGTCAGGAGTGTCAGGCTGTCGGTGTGTGTGTGTGTGTCTGTGTGTGAAGAAGATGCGGAGAAGAACACAGATGACCTGAACTTCATTTTTTCCCATTTTCCTGGCTGCTCTCGGTCAGGATCTTTACACATTGTGCATAATGCCACAGTTCTCCTCCGGTAAACCAAGTGAGCGCAGTCCTGATCCGCAGCGGGAGAGGAGAGCGGACGCAGCGGGCAGGATGCGGACTGTGTGCCCGGTGTGAGAGCAGCAGTCTGCGGAGAGAACAGCAGACTGGCTGGATGTGCAGCAACAAGACTTTCTGCTTTCCTACAGGTAAGAAAGATGGGGAAAAAAGACCAATCAGATAATTATGTTTATTTTCCCGCTAAATTTCATTAATGCAAATAATGGGATTTTAATTGTACCGCTTTTAAAATGGTCAACATTGTCTTAACGGTCATATTTTTACAATTTTTAGTAAACTTCACAATTATAAGAATTATTTTAAAGCTTTATTTTTAAATTAATTTATTTTATAAATGCCATCATCATCACTTCATTTTCAGTAGGTGTAAAAGCAGAAAAGGGAACGCTCTCTCTCTCTCTCTCTCTCTCTCTCTCTCTCTCAGAGCAATCCAAAGATTATTCTCCAAAAAAAACTGGGACAGCGCTGCTTAACAATAAACACTGCCTGTGGACAACTTTTTTTTTTTAAGGGTTGCATGAATATATATGTCATAGGACTGATGCCAAAGACCCTGCTGATAAGGTCAGGTCACCGTAATTGTACTCAGTTTGATGCCTTATTTGCCCCCCCACCCTCAAGGAAACATTACATAACTATTGAACTGCCTTGGCCACAAATCAATGCAATCTGTCAATTGGCTGCTGCTGCCTGGTGCCATTTTTATTAATCATCACTACCACCCAGATAACAACCACTAATAATACATTATCATCACTTCCTTTGCAGGGACTGTATTGGATTGTTAAGTGGAGCAGCATAGGGAGGGTTTATCACTGTTTTCCTTCAATTCAACTAAATAATGAGGCTTTTGTGTGTGTATGCCAGCTAATACCGTCGCCGCCGACAAGGAAATTGCTCCACTTTATTTAAATCTTCTGACCTTGCGCTCACGGTAGCACCCCCATGCACCTCCTCATCGCGAGAGGCCCACATCGATCTTAGTTGTGTCCCCACCGCGCGAGGAATTTGTCTCATCTTATCTCTGCTGACAGGTTGCGTTCATCACCATCCAGGACTCCTCCTTTCCTTTCCTTCCAAGCACAGCAGCAAAACTTAATGAATCAAAGGAAGAGTGAAGAAGAATGCAGAAGATTAGTCTAATTTACCGTTAATTCAGAGCAAATATTTGGCTTTGTAAGCAAGTACTGATATCTGATGTCCCTTCTTTCACCTCCTGATAATCCCCCCCCCCCCCTTCCTCCTGAGGATGACTTTTCCTGAATGCCGTGGGGCAGGGCACAATCCATTAGGGAGTGAACTGCATGGGTAACAGAGTCATGGTGCTCATCAGTGAGCCGGTCGTCTCCTTCGCTTCACTTCACACCTTATTGCTTTGGCTGCCGTGTTTTTAATCCTTTGGATTTGTCCATTTTTTTTAAATGTTCTTTTTGGGGAGTTTGTTCACGTCCGTTGTTATCAACTCAGGACGAAGGGGGGCAAGTTTGAATCTGCCTAGGGTATGTTTTCATTTAAGATCAGAGCCGGTGTTTGTAATCTGCACACTGGCTTGGAATTTTTAATCTTGTTTTTCCCGTCATTTTACGACACCTTTGCTCTCTCTATCTTTTCCAAGTATCATTTTCTTCCAGCTGTGTGTCTGAAGAATATGTAGCAGATCTGTAAGTCATTTGTATGCACACTTCTCTGCTCTCCCAATTTACAATGTCTCGCTTTGCATTTGTGGGATGGAAAAAAAAGGAAAAAAAACCCACCTTTTGTCTTTAGTGGAAAGCTTTTTTTAGGGGAGGGAAAAGACTGATTTTTCTATTATTCTTCTCTTGCAACAGGTTTCTGGATCCAAAGGTCGAGTAGGAGAGAAGCGTTATTGTTCTGGGACCGGCTGTGTGTAACGTGAAAGAGAAAAGGAAGCAAGAAGAGGACATCCAATGATAACCCTCCAATGTGTTGTACATGGCTCTGTCAGCGGAGATTGCTGAAGAGAGCTCTACCCGCCGGTAAAAGAGTAGAGAGGGTGAAAATGTGATGAACTTTATTAATGTCTCCCAGCTTAATTATGGACAGAGGCTGGTCAAGAAATCATATTGCTTAATGAGACCATTGCTCTTATGTTGGGAAGCTTAGGACAACTAATTACCAAGGGATTACTCAAGACCTTCTTCAGCACCAGGCTGCACATGTGGTCAAAATCTAATGACTGTTCTGTTGGATTTTTCGAATCGTCATTTCTTATTGTTTTTTCTCTGATGTGATTTCTGTATTTTTCCTCAATCCTTTTGAAATGGAGATACAGTGGCGTTTATGGAATAAGGACTTGGCCTCCTTCATAAGGCCGTGGATACCCATTCTGTTAGGCCTTCACCTGCAGTTCTCCCGGGCTTCCAACTGCCCCGAGGAGTGCCGCTGTGACCGCACCTTTGTTTACTGCAACGAGCGGAGCCTGACCTCAGTGCCTCTGGGAATCGGTGAGGGTTATAAGACCCTCTACCTCCACAACAACCAAATCAATAATGCTGGTTTCCCTTTGGAGCTCCACCACGTGGCTTCTGTGGAAACTGTGTATCTCTATGGTAACCAGCTGGATGAGTTCCCCATTAACCTGCCCAAAAATGTGAGGGTTCTCCATCTGCAGGAGAACAACATTCAAACCATCTCCAGAGCGGCTCTGGCCCAGCTTCTTTGGCTGGAGGAGCTGCATTTGGATGATAACTCCATTTCTACTGTAGGGGTGGAGGAAGGGGCTTTCCGTGAGGCCGTGAGCCTGAAGATGCTCTTCCTCACCAAAAACCACCTGAGCAGTGTGCCTATCGGTCTTCCAGATGATCTAAAAGAGTTGCGATTGGATGAGAATCGGATTGCGGTCATCGCAGAGGAAGCATTTAGGAATGTCACCCGGCTAGAGCGCCTCCTGTTGGATGGAAACCTGTTGACAGACGAAGGGATTGCGCCAGGGACATTCCAGGACCTGGCAATCCTGAGAGAACTCTCCCTGGCCCGGAACTCACTCACATACCCGCCCCCATTCCTCCCAGGGGAGGTGCTGGTCAAGTTAAACTTTCAGGAAAATCAAATAAGCCGAATCCCTATCAGGGCATTCTCGGGATTGCACAAGCTGGAGAGGCTGGATATTTCTAGCAACCAGCTGCAGTCGCTGACACAGGGGGTCTTTGATGGCCTCGTCAGTCTCAGACAGCTCACTGTTCGGAACAACCTTTGGCTGTGCGACTGCAGTATCAAATGGGTGGTGTCGTGGCTTAAATCTCTGCCAGCCTCGCTCAATGTGCGCGGCTTCATGTGCCATAAACCTGAAAAATTCCGGGGTATGGTGATCAGGGAGCTGAGTGCTGAGCTGGTCCAGTGCCCGCAGAGCACAGCGATGACGCCCACTTCAACAGCTGATACTGCTCTAATCCCATCCCTGTCATCTTCTACAGACTCCCAGTATGTTTCCCCCACCTCCAGGCGACCCTTCCCCACATTCCCCACCCTCTACCCTGTGTACACAACCAGAGAGGGGGGTTTGAGGACTAAGCAACCTCTGGATCCCCGAAAGGAGACTCTGCAGGTCACATTTGCCATCCTGAATGGCTCGGCTATCCACGTGAGCTGGGTGGCCGCCTTTCCGGTCACCGCCTACAAGGTGACCTGGGCCAGGATGGGGCCCAGTCTGACAGGGGACACGGTGAGAGAGAGGATAGTGGGTGGGGATCACCGGGGGATCCGACTGGCTAACCTTGAGCCAAAGTCCATCTATCGGATCTGTGTTATTCCCTTAGATGCATTCAATAATTACCGGCCCAAAGATGATACAGTGTGCACAGAGGCCATGACCACACCAGCCTCTTTCAACCCCAATAACAACAAAAGACCAACGGGGCCAGAGCAGGCCACGCAGCAAGAACCCAGCTCACCTTTCTTGCTGGCTGGGCTGATCGGCGGGGCTGTGATTGTAGTCCTGGTCATACTCCTCAGCATCTTCTGCTGGCATATGCACAAGAAGAGCCGCTCCAAGTCCTCCACCAAGTGGAAATATAATCGGGGTCGGAGAAAAGATGACTATTGCGAAGCAGGCACAAAAAAGGATAATTCCATCCTGGAAATGACTGAGACCAGCTTCCAGATAGTGTCACTCAACAACGAGCAGCTCCTCAAGGGAGATTTTCGCGTTCAGCCTATTTACACCCCTAATGGTGGCATCGGCTTCCGGGACTGCCCCCTGGGGAACAACAGCACAGTCTACTGCAAGAACAATGTTCAGGATGCAGAGTTTTGTCGCACATGATGGTTTTGGAAAGCATCAGGAGCATTTTTACTGACAACTACCCACACTTTACTGGACACTGTACAGTGTTAATATTATTTGAAACCCCCGTGTCTTCAAGAAATGTAATTTATACAACTGGCTGGACGATATCTTTTATATAACAACTTTGGATTTATAAGTTATTGGTTTCTGAAGTTGTGCTGTTTGAGTTGACATGTACAATCAGGATTCATTTATTTCTAAGTATTAAGGCTGGGTCTCACTTTGATTTTCAGTAATAGTGAATGATTTTGAAGTCATTGTATACTGTGACCATAGTTCATAGGGCCAGAATCCACACTGTAGCTGCAGTACGTCATGAGAGGACTGAAACCAGCTAGTGAACTCATGTATGAGAGAGGGAAGAAAAGAGACAGGCACAAATCAGCTACTTTCACCACTAGAGGGCATCTTTTTTCCTGAAGTCATACAGTCCCACCATGCAGTTTTCAGTGTTAAAACAGTGTGACTGTTTTTAGAAGTCATCACAGTAATATGGCACATTTGTTTAATTGCAACTTCACTTGGTTTAGATGCAAATTATTAGATTCCTGCTCTAGAAAGAGGACATATTTTTATGCAAATGGAATTTCTCTCAACTTTAAAAAGGAAATTTAAAGGTCATACTCATTAAACATTCACAGAAAGTGGAAGGCCTCAGTGTTTTCACCTGCTTTTCAGATTAATACATTACCACTGTAAAGGGGTCATGTTCTTTGTGCTGGCTGTGTTTGATGGTGGGTGTCATAAGAGTGAGCAGCAAAAAAGCACATCTATCATCTACTGTATGTTGAACCCATTAAAAAACAACTATTTCCCTTTTTTTTCAGCAAAAATAATATTATGGTAAAACAGTATATATATGTGCCTTGAAGTTATCAGCTTAAAATGTCTTTTGAATCCATGTTTTTGCACAAAAGGTGTACTGTATATACATTCAATTGGAATTGTTGTTGACGAAACCTCTTGCTCTTGATTATTTATTTACCTCATTACATTTAATTAAAACATATCTTAAAATTGAATTTACTCCTCATGATCTGTCCTAGAATGTTGGCTTTCTTAAAGAATACTCATGTAGGACAGTTCAGTGTGATTGTAACAGAGGTCTGGAGAGGGAAGGGTCCTTTGGGGATGACAAGTAAAAGCTCAAAAGCCACAAATGGATTCCACTCAAAGCCTGCTGAACACCAAGACATATGAAAGCAGTCTCATTGCATTGAATCTTATGTGACTGAGGGCATACATATAAAATAAATCCAGCCAATGATGTCACCTACATTTGTGGCACATTATGTCATACCTAGATATGGTATTAAAAGAGTACTAAATGACCTGTAAAGTTTTAAAAGTCACAGATTCAAAACTGTAATTGCTTAAAATCATTATACTGTATTTTGTGAAGCTGTCAACGCAGGGTACAGGACCACATCTGGAACCTTTTTAATGAGGAGTCCAGTGTGGAGGACTGTTATATGAACACAACAAACATACTGCATGTTGATTTCATATTCAGGGTCTTTTCACCTAATTTAAAAGTAATTTCGGTATTTGGGAAAGTGGTAACAGTACAAGTCAAACTGAATTTCTTTGAAATAATTATACTGGCCAGTACCAATATCAGTATTTGAAACCAGGTAACAATATTTCAGCCAATATGTATGTGTGTGTTTTACTTTAATACATGACACATATAAACTGATTTGATAAGGATATTAGAAATAATTTGGTAATTAAATAACTGTGACAAAGACATACAGTGATCACAACACTACAGCTGAAAAAATAAACGTGTCAATGCCCTCAAACGATGTTACACATTAGTTTTTTTTCATTAGGGAGGTCATTCACATTCCAGACAAGATATTTATAGGACATACATCACAAATGTTTGTGTTAAGCCTTTTCTAAATAAAAAAAATGTCTTCTTCTATTGCTCTCCCATTCATTTCACTTTGAGCAATGTTACACAATTCTTTGACATCTTCTCTTGTACAACATATAAGCCAATATCATTAACTGATGCATGCAGTATTGGCTGATATATTGACCTGGTTTATTATCTGGTTGGCTCTGGCAATTTAACATTTTCAAGATCCTAACCTCACTTTTTCTTTTCATGCATGTTTCTCATTAGTTAAAACACCAAAAAAACACACAAGGCTATCTGACAGTGAATCATAAAGTCTGACATTTGTTTCAGGTTCAAAGCATTTCCATCTTGTACTTTCCAAATTGTCTTGCTATGTGAAATAATCTTGTGGAATCTTAATAGCCAGTGGAACACTATTTGGCAATTGCTCCTCAACAAATCAGAATCATTCAACATAATCACCCTCTCCAGAGAGATAGTTCTCGTTTTATCTGTCCAGGTTTTGAAATGTTTGTCCCTGAGATTTCTGAAAATGTATTACAATGTGGATTATACAGAGTAACATCATTTTTCAACACTGTGAGTGCCACCAAGTCATTTCCTTTCAACTCAATTGTAATGGTGTACAGGAAAAAATCTCAACAACAGATAATGATATAAATTCAATCCAAACTGTATCTGTATGGTCAGATAACAATAATGAGTAAAGATTTTTTTTGGTATTTGGGAGAAATGACCCACTTGTAGAATAAAATGTCACACTTCACAACAACTTGCAAATAGCAAAAGATAAAAGAATGCCTCGCTGCAGATCCTTTGTCATGAGGCTAGTATGATCTTCTTTGCAGATTTCAGTGATGCAGCTGTTAACGAGAAATGAGTGCTGTTGTTGGCTGGAACAACACATCTCTAATAACTGGTTGGAAAAAAGACGTTTTTCAAATGTCTCTTTAATAAGTTGGGGGGAAATCAAGGTATCTAGCCAATTTTTTGAGTGCATTTATAATTTCTTTTTTGACAAAAGAAAAAACAAACATCTGAATTCAAGGTCCTCTTATTAGCGTGTTTGGTTAAGTTGCCTTCGAGGCAGATCCCCATGCTATTGATCTAATGAGCCACCTGTGTGTGTTTACTTCATGTTGGACCGAGACGAGCATTTGAAATGATTTATGGAAAAGTGAAGTTTATTTGGAAAGCTCTTAGAAGCTCATGCTGCTTTCCTGAATATATTCTGTTTAACCGGAGTCTGCATTTCCCAAATCACTTAGACGGAGGTCAGAAAGACCCATCTGTCAGCATGGCCACTCAACACTGTAACAAACAAAGTTATGTTTAAATATCTACTAAATCTAACTGTTCCCAAGATCAACGATGAACTTTAAAATTCAAGCTTTGGTTATATTTGTCTAGATTTGATCATCTGTGTTAGTCTATGTTAGATCCACAGAAACACTGCCAGCTATTTGCATTGGGACTCTTCCTCTGTAGAAAGCTCTAGAGATCTGCTGAGGGTAGAGTCATGATATCACAGCCATTCTTCTATTTTAATAAGAGCTTTACAGCATGAGGGTACAAAGGTTGTCTTTTATAAGAATAATTTACAGATTGAAGTGTTCAATTCAATTTGAGGTTTATAGCAAATATAAAGTACAGTAAAGCACACACACACACACACACACCGTATGAAAGAGAAAATATGCGTTCTTATCTGAAAAGCTAAAAGCTGTGTGCACATCCAGCATCACTCAGTTTCACACATTTGCAGCAAAATCAAATAATGCAGTGTTTTCCTGCATGGAGGTGAGAGCTAGGTCATAGTGTGATAACCCAGGGCAGGTAGTATTCCAGTACGGGAGGTTTCTGGGTCTTAGTGCAAAATATAATAAAGCTGGGGTGTGCCAAAGGCGAGGAATTTCTTACCCTTAGGAAAGAACTGTACAGAATATAAAGACGTGTGGAGGTTTAAATAACTCGATCCTACAATGCAGCTCTCACTGTCTTTTTGAAATATGAGATTTGTGTAAGGTTTGGTTTGATTTGCATTTTTTCTGCATTGTATTTGCACTTCCTGTCCCTTGACGCCACATTTTCTAATGTATAAAGATAATCTCCACTCTTTTTTATCCCTTCTTAATGGAGTTGAAAATGTATCTTTACCATTACAGTAAGAGTATACATGATGGATCATTTCTGTGACAGGATTCTGCACTTCCCTGGTTAAAGAGGCTCAGGGACAAAAGGATCCCATTACTCACGCTTCGTCTTTATTCTGTATAAACTGTGTTGGACAGTATTTAATCTTTCTCGTGGCCACAGATCCATATTTCTTGCTGGCAAAGCAGACATCAGATCTGTGTAGAATGTCGGAGTAGATACAAACAGAGAGAGGGCAGAGCAGGAACAAAGTACTGTAACTTCCCATCAAATCTTTATTTTTGGATCATCAGTGAGCTAAAGGAAAGTTCCAGTTTATCTGGAGTCATTTTTGTAGTTATGGCCAACCTTCATATCAGTCATAATATCATTTTAAGTAGCAAGTTAATTGTTGAAATTTGGAACATGGTGACATTGCTAAAAAAGATGTTTGATGAATAAAGAAACAGGAGCAGTCAGGTGATAGGGTTAGGGGGTTAGGGTTAGGGTTAGGGTTAGTCTAATGTATACAGAAAAAGAAAAACAACGTTAAACTATGCTAGAAATGATGCTAGAAAATGTCCTTTACAGATATCTGTCACATTGTACAGACTGACTTCTTAGTTTAACTTTGACTTGTTTTGTTGTACAGTAGATGTGTTGACAATGTTCATTAGACACATGTTAGGTGTACTCAGCTTCACTTTTACCTCCAAACACATTGGTTTAGATAATCTGACTCCTGGAACTTATTCCTATAAAATATCACCATGTTCCAGCATCTCAGCAATTACTTTGGTGAGTACAATATTGTGACAACTGGCAGAAATTAGGGCCAAAAATGACACAAAAAAAATAAGATCTAATTTTATTATCCAGTCTTCTTGTTAAACAGCTGATCGTCATATCGATTTTTCACCAGAATAATTTAAGTTTTTCAGTTTTTTTTAAGTCAATTAAAAAATGTATTTATTTTCTATAGACTTTCATGCTTAGATTCTCACCTGTGATGTGGGCTCACAAGTAGCTTTTTTTAAGGGGCCATAAATTGGACGCCACTGGAGAGATTTTATATTACAGTACAATACAATGACAGTGTGACAGCTGTAACCATTCCTCTCCTCCATACTAAAATAACTACATTACTCATATGAAGCTAATATGAAGCTTTAGCAGTCTCAGTTCCCCTTTTTTATTTTTGTCCTGGCAGTGATGTGTAATTATGATAATAATAGCTTTATGTTGCACCTTTCAAAACAGTGTTTGAAGTGCTTTACAAATGCAAATAACACAAGTTAAAACAATTGAGCACCATAATTAAATGAAGTGATTACAGGTAGAGAATACAATTTTTTGTATTCAATAATACAAAAAATACATAGGAAACATAAAAATAAAATATTGTTTTAAAGAGATACATTTTATGAAGATGTCACTGACTCTACAGCCTCAGATCTTCATACAGGGAGTTCCAGAGAAAAAGGAGCGATATGATGGCTTTCTTTGGTCGAGTTGCTGCATCTGTTCTAGCTGCAGGCATGTTTTTAGCTTAACCTTGAATATAGACAACTGCAACAGTCAAAACACAATGTCATAAAGGGTTTTATGACCTTCCAAAGGTTAGCAAAGCAAGAAAGCAAAGACCTCATTTTTGAGATGCTCTTCCATTGGACGAAGGCATGATTGAAACATTCCTGTGAGTTGTTTGTCGAATGAAAGGTCAGTATGGAAGACTACTCCCAGGTTTGATATTTGATGACAGGGGGCAAAGACTCTTCTACAAAATGGGATTGGACTTGCTGATGGAAGTTGGCTTCTACCATATAGGTTTGTGGATGTGGTATAGATCTATTGTGTGTATAGGTGCACTGTCCATGTTTTATGCCCCTGACAAAACCTTGATGCTACTAGCAGGATGTATCCCTCCACCACGGCTCAGCAAGGACAGACACTGTGTTTCAGTTGAGGTTTCACAAGCCCTCGGTCACCTGACCCCTGAACACTTCCCCTCCAGGGAATCCCGGTCGCCATGTTAAGTGATGTTCCTGCAGAAAACTCCGGTGGACTCATGTGAGGTCGAACTTCAGTGGGCAATGATGTAGACTCAAACTATAAGCATACTACTCAGAATATTACAATACAGAATACAACACTGCTATAACTTGCATCAGTTAAAATACATGTAAACACATTTCCCTTATTCCAATACATGTTACCATTATTGAAGACACTGATGAACTCTACAAAATATGTTATTGGTCAATGCAGGGTATGACATGAACAGGAAACGGTTATTAAAAGTATGTGACAACTCTACAGCTGAGGTTTGATTATAGGTTTAGGTAAAAAAAATAACACACTTGACAACCTTAATGATTGTGTTCCAGTCTGTTCCTTAGCTGCCATTATCCACCAACCCACCAGAGACTTTCAGCTTTTTCTGTCTGTGATGTCTAGACTGAGATGGAGAAGGTCAGATACTTTATAGATAGTTTACAGATGCTTTAAATATTAGGATGAAATGACTATTTAACCCTTATTTACTGTTGATATTCTACAATTTTGAGCCGGTCTAAGAATCTCCTCATAAAAAGTGTCTATACCACATATTGAACCTCAGATGTGTTTAGAAAGCATCAATAGTCGATCTGACTGATCAATAAATGTGATTAAAACTTGATTCATGTTTCAGAGAGCAGAGAGAGTGTATTTTTTTTGCTCATTTATGAAGAAAAAACATCTACTATCACACCATATCATGTCCTATTTTACCTAAGACATGAAAATATAACATAGCAATAATGATGTAAATGTATTTAATGTAAAGGTAAAATGAGCAGAACTTTATGGAAGTGTGGGGTTTATTGTAGAACCATTAGAGCCATCAGTCTTCACTGCTACATCATAAAAACTACTATCTTATTAAAACTAAATTAAACTGAAATAAATAAATGAAAAAACTAAATAAAAACAAAACCTATAATTGTCTAACTATAATTCTACATTACCATAGATGCTCTTTAGGTTTATTGATCTGCTCTTTATCAATATGCATAGATAGATTGAAGGTGTATCTGTAGTTGGACAGAAAGTCTGTAAACATGCTAAAATGATTCCACAGTATCAATATGTTGGGACATATTTGGTTTCTGTGTTTCTGGTTCATACTAGATTTTTCCTTCAGTGTCCACAGCCTGATTTTCCCTCCACACCTGCCCATCAGTCTCATTGGCCCTGGCCTGCCCTGCCCCCTGTGTCTTCCCCAGCCAATCAGCTCTTTTCCTGTTCTCCTGTTCCACCTGCAACTCATCCCGTAACCACTTGAGTTCGTATTTAAGTCCTGGTTTTCTGTTTGCTCTGGTTGCACTTGAGGCTAAATGTCTACAGTCTCCTGCGTTTGTATCCACCTCACAGTACACCTGGGAAAACATTAGCATTTATGCTAACGTAGGCACCTTGTTAAAGTCAAAGGACCTTGGTTGTCACACAATAATAACCATAAGGTTAACACTGTTGACTCACAGTTGGAAACAGGAAGTGAACATTGATCTCTTATGTCATTGATCTCCATCCCAACTTCCTACTTACAGACTTTGCTGCTATATAACAATATCATCTGATTTCTTCCTTGTCTCCCATTATAATTACAACAATGCTTCTGTTACATACATGTTCAGGCTTATTTGTTGTGGAGGTCGGCATATGATACAGATGATGAGGATGAGAATAAAAATGAGAAGGTGACATGTTTATTTTTACCGAGCTGTGAGGTGCCGACACTTTGAATGATGATGAAAGACGATATGTACAGAGAAGCGAGATGTTAAAAAATACAAAAAAAAACACAAATTCTGGTTGCACAGCCAGAGATCAGATAGAAATCAGATCTAGCTTCACATATGCCCAGATCTGATGAAAAAAAATCACATTTTGTTTCTTCATACTTTCTTGAAAAATCAGATTTGAGACACTTGGAGGCAAAGCAACAGAAAAAAATCTGATTTGGGCCATTTCAGCATGTAATGTGAACTCTGTGATCATTTGCTGAAAACTCTGTCTGCTCTTTGGTATGTGAGATGAAGTAACTGCATAAACAGTTTGACTTATTCATCTTTCAATATTATTTGTGGAGTCTGCATATGGATGTGTTCCATTTGAGATCTTCCACTCCCCTCTGCCCACACACTGAAAAAACAAAGATGGGATGGTATACTAAAAAAAACTGGAAGATACCAACATTATTTGTCTAACTTAAACTGCTGGAGACTCATTAGCATCATCCAAACCCATCTCCCACAAGTGGTACCTCCTCCAAAGCTACTGAGTGTTTTTAAACCTTTTTTCTTCTAATGGAGATTGACAGGAACAAGAGCAGGAACAGTGGTCAAAGAGTGGTGTCAAACCCTACATGGAGTTTAAAAGCATCTGACTGTGGGCTGGTGTGGCACTGTCAGTCTACCGACAGCTCTCTGGGACTGGGCTTATACTTAAAGCAGCTGTCACTATGTGTAGTCAGTAGTAACGTTTTCCTGTTCGAAATAGACTATAGTGGTAAATACCATTTTACTAGTTTGCACACACAGCAGTCATGATATGATGTGTTCCATTTTCTACATTCTTACCTTCAGCCCAACACCACCAAGAAGAGTTCGATCAGATATTTCAGCATGGTCAGGTGGATCCATCACATGATGATTTTCTGGAAAAGATTGAAAAAGTTGCAGTCAGCAAAAGTCACTCAGATGAGAAGCTTTACTCTCCATCTGTGCAGATCACAATTGCTGTGAAATGGTTGGAGCAGGCAGGTGTGGCTTTTGATTATTGGTGAAAAACAAAATGTGTTCCAATGTGGTTCTTCATTACCAAGAGCTGCAGTGGAAACACTGATTCAGGCCAACTGAAGAATGAATACACACGTTGTGATACAGTGACTATTTCTTTATTTTAAATCAATAAAATCATATTGTGTCATATGCAGTAACCCAAATTCTTTCTGGGTTAATTAAATGTCAAAGATGAATTGAATTCCAAATTAACTGGCAAATATTTTCTATTCACTGGGAAAAAAATGAAACAGCAGTTTTTCTGAATATTTTTTCCTGTTTTTCTGAATTAATGAGATACTTCAAAATCCTGCGAGGAGCTCCCATCTGCAAGTAACGTTAACCTATCATTGCTGCTCCTACTCTACGGGAGCATATTTCTGTCATGCCAGATAAATTATTCAGAAAAACAGAGGAAATGATCTCGTTAATTCAGAAAAACAGAGCTTTTTTTTTTTTTTTTCCAAGTGAATGCAATATGCTTCCGTACTTCTTACAGAAGATATGTGGTGTAAATAATTTGCATCAGCAGGGTGAGCATTATATCCTGTTGGCACAAAACTGTTGTGCAGCATCAGCATCATGTCATGTCAGAGTTACTGTAATCACCTTTTTCCAACTAGTAAATACAGGTCATGATAACATTGAAATAATGGGAACTTACACTTTTCTGTCAGTTCAGAAAATACAGAACTCGTTGGAAAGGCAAACCCTCAACCTTCACACACTAATTCTGCAATCACACATCTGTATCTGTCATGATTATGTTGCTAACATGAGCACACATTAGTATCTTTCTAATTGCGACATGGCATTTCTTTAGTTCTCAGTTAACTTTATTTTGCCACTTTCCATTGTGCACCATGTTTTTTTTTCATTGCTGATCGCTCCATGGGCCTAGAAACTACACAGACTATCATTTACCTCCTACATGACGTCACCAGCCACTTGATAGTGAGGAATTTCCCCAGGAGAACACAGCATGTGTGGAGGTTCATGCAGTCACTCCCAGTACTGGGCAGATGTCTTTGTTTCTATAGCCACACACACACACACACACACTATCTGTGTTACACTAGGGATGGAAATGTTGGTCGATACACCACTTTAGTCCATACTGAAATATCTCCACAAATATTCAATATATTGCCATTAAAGCTGGTACAGACACTCAAATTGCCCAGAGGAAGAATCCTTATTAATTAGACTTTCATCTGCTACAAGCCACCAGCTGGTTGACATTTTTGGTTCAGGGGAAAAATAATAAGGTAAAATAGAATGTATTGATCTTTGAGGGGAAATTCACAAATTATTGGATGGATCACCATATAATTACACTATTTGTTTGTGTGTTTTTCTCTGTTTTTTATTTCATATCAGAATAGTGTTCTGTGTGTGTGTAAGTACATTCAGAGCCACTAAACCAGAGACAAATACCACAAATGTGTAAATGTACTTGGGCAATAAAAATGACTCTGATACTAATTATACTGTATATGGATCAGCATGTTAACATCGTCATTGTGAGCATGTTAGCTTATTTTTTACATCAGTGCCACCTGGATAACCTGTACTTGACTTTGTATCAGATTGAAGAATATCTTAAGCAATTGCAGATGGAAGGGAAAAAAAGGACTATAGCTTTTTCCTGGTTTCCAGATCTAAACGGTAGCAGCAGTGGTCCACCAACAAGCAGCCAAAAAGCTTCCACTATTGTTCATATTGATCGTTTTCTCTCTCTGAGAACTGTTACACTGGAACCAACCAACCAGTCAAATTGTTTTTTTTGTATAAGGCTTGAAAGAGAATCAAAATTCATGCTCTATTAGAACTGAGTCTTTACATCCAATACGCCTACTACCATACACATAGACAGTGCTGCGGCAGAGCAAGGTTTAATCCCCTAGGCTTCTTTTCCAAAGTAGTGAGTGTATCTATCAATCCCGAAGCAAATGCTATTTAACACTTTGTTCACGTTCAAGGCATCAGAAAGGTCTTTGTGGATGTGCAAGGAAAAGCAGGTTGTTAACTCCTGTCATTGTAGATTGGATGCTGGTCATCAAACGATGGACGGTCAAGAAACTTCGACATTTGCACAGCGAGGCAAAGGCACAGTAGCTTCTGCCTCTCTAGTACCTCACTAAAAATACCTGCTGTATCTCCCACTACTTCCAGAACTCCAAGAAGGGTGGCGATTTTATTGACTTCTGTCATCTGGAGTTCAATGCAAAGTTGTAGGACGTCGAAAGGTTTGAAAGCATTTCCAGAAGACACCGAATTACCGGCTTACCATACCACCTGAAAATGGGGGGGGGGGGGGGGGGGGGGCAAAAAGTCTTGGTATGTCCCCTATTTTAGAGTTAGTATTGAATTCACAATACTGATCATGTGCTAGTTTCTGTTTGAAGGCAGTGCTGCATCAACACATTAGGAAAATGAGTAAACCACTATAATATGTATATGTATATATGTATATTTCCTGTTCTTGTCTATGTTTGACGAATGTTTTACCACTGTCACTGTATTTTGGTGTCTTGTAAGTCTTGTGAGTAATGTGGACTGGGCCCTTGTATGTGCATGACACAATAAATAAATAACTAACCAATAGGATACATGAGGGGATATTTGGACCTAAACAAAACACCTTAATAGTAACGACCCCTTTAAAATAATGGTACAGATAAACATAATTTAAATGTAAAAAGACATGCTGCTGATTAGAGATACCAGATGTAGTACTTTAACCAAACTAATGCATTTTCCAAAATGGATGGATTCAGTTTGTATGATGTTGTAAATGGTTTTAAAGCAACAGCAGAGGCAGTGGACTAAATCAAGTGTCTGTTCCTCTTTAATTCATAGTGGATAGATAAAATAGCCCTCTGATTCCCAGGAACGTTTGGCTTCCGCTTCTCTTGGTCATTACTGTGGTCAGCTTGCATTAAATTGCATTAGAGGGCCACTAGCAGCCTCCATTCCCTCTTTACAAGCACTCACACACACACACATCTACTCCACACACCTCCACATACACACACACACACACACACAGTATTGATCTCTAGAGCCTCCACTGGATTATGAAAAATGGCTACCAACCTTAATGACACTTCACCTGAGATAGACTGCCTCTCTCTACTGCTTTGCTAGTGAGGTGAAAATGCGTGCACAGGGAAATCAGTGGTAAAATGTTGTCCCAGCCTGTCCCTGTATCTTCTTGCATTGATTAACTGTTAAAACAGAAAGATAAAGGGATAATTTATGCTGGAAATGATGAATGGATTGCATAGCGGAGGGTCATTTTGATGGTGTTACAGCCCCACATGGTGGTGCACGGTCCAGTCATTGCATCATAAGTTGGAGGAACATTTGAACTCCACTAGTATTCTTGATCAACTTTAATTTGTACAGCAGCGACATTGTGTTGTTTAACCTCGCAGTGACAGTCAGCCACATTCAGATACACCAGGTCTAATAAAAACACACAGATCAGGAGGGGAAAAAAGGATTACATTTGCACATAAAATCCACATATCATACCATGTCTAATAAAATAAAATTCGAATTGCAAGGCTAGTTTTTATCTTATCTCTGTTTCCTGTCACTCTCTACTGTCAGACTATCCAAAACAGCAGCTTGTTCTCTTTGAGTTGGCAGCTTTCCTCAGCTTATCTTTTGCTACCTGATCCCTTGAGGAGGAGTCAGACATGAAATATTGTTAATATTCCCTTCACTGTGCAATGAAATGCACAACTATGGCAAGCAAGTTCAAAGACGAAGCAGGTAGCTGATCTGTAAATCTGTGAGTGATGTTTATTACATCAACAGTTTGGGTAAAAACATTCAGATGTTTGTCAGGTGGCTGCTTCTTACCCCTACTACTACATCTGACATTTCAGCAATTAATGTGAAAATTAAAAACAATGAACATTTGACCCAAATTGTAATAAACAGGAATTGTCCTTTAAAGAAGAATACACTATTTTTATGCTAACTGGGGTCAGCAGAACAAGCTGTGAACACAACAGTATCAGTTGTGTTAACATCAATCAGAGATGGAACAACATTTAGCATTCATTGTGAATTTGCTAAGGGAAATATTGCTCTTTGTTGCTCTGTAGCTTTTTACTAGCTTGTTGATCACACTGTCTTCTGTTTGGTGCTGACTGAACAGCTGAGGCTTAAAGAGGCTAACTATCTTGTAGAGCTGAGGGGAAGTTTGTGGTAATTCATGACACCTTTCACACTACATATAATTATATGAGTTACTATTGCATAAAGATATTCATTCAATTTTATGTTATCTATATATCACCAAATCACAACAAAAGTTATGTCAAGGCACTTTTCACATATAGCAGGTCTGACCCTGTAATGCCAAGTGAATCATAGTTGATCCATGAGTTTTAGAGAGCTCTACATCATCAGTGTAAAACCTGATGTATAGGATCAGATACATGTAGTGCACAGATAAACCACTAGGGGGCTTTTTATTTGAGGCATCCAAGATGGATGCTGTCAATCAGTGAGCCACAGTTTGAGGCATGGATATTTGTTTTGCCAGTTTAGAAAAAGTGAAGATAAGAAAAACATTCAATAGTTAGTGATACTACAATATGAATAGTTACTGGATTGATGTAAAATTGATATATTTTGAATCTTATTTGATGGTAAATTCCAGTTGAAAATGTGTGTATCAGATTAGATACAGCAGGTATAGAAGCTCATTTATCTATAAATCTGTCTGTTTTATTGTATTTCATATTGTGGTTGATATGAGTTCTATGCAGGACTTTTAAGGGCTTACAGATATTGTATTCAATACATTTATAAAACATGCTATGAAAAATAAAGAGCAAAAATTCAGCATGCATCAAATATGATACAAAACAAAACTCATATAGGCAAAGTGTTCATTTAATTAATTATGTAAATGCTTGTCAGAAGGTCCAATAAGCACAGTTTCAAATTTACTAGTGATCACTTGGTTCAGGCTTTACAGGGTTAAACCATACTCTTTAGATTTAAACAGACCCAACATTCCCCAATGATCGGAAGGTGATAGTGTTATAAGTGCAGCTTTAAAGGTACCTTGTCAGTTTTCTTAGAGAGCACCCCAAAATACCCTCATTTCCTGCTCATTGTTAAACTGAACACATTCAACACAATAGACAAACTGCTTTCCCCTTTTCCGCACCCTTCTGATTATCCTCATATCATCATAATGCATGTACAACTTTCACCTAGCAGGAAATAAGCATGTTTCGTTAATCCCACGAGCCCCATCAGTCTAGACTTTTGTAACACACGTGACTCACTTTTTGCTCAGAAAGTAAACCGGTTCATTAAAGCTGGACAGTATCCGGTGTGACAAATACTATTCTGAGCAAATCCTGCTTTCCCAGCAGCTGTTAAAAAGTTGCTCCGGCTCTCTTTGTTCCCACTTCCCTCGACCTTGACACGGCTCTGTAGAGTCCAGCTCGCTCTTCTAATCAGCCTGCACTCTGAGCCTCGGCCTATTGTGTGTGTGTTTGTGAGAGTATATATGAGTATGAAGGTGTGTGTATACGTGTGTGTGTTCGTGCAGTGATGTGAGTCCCGGTGCGGACAAAAGGTTAGTTATAGGATGCAGCCTTTTTCTGGCTCACACAGTGTGTCCTATTATCACCAACATATTGGACCGGTAGGCTACATTAATCACACTGTTGGCAGCGCACCAACAACCTCAGCTTTCATCATCATCGGCGATATTGCAGTTTTTTTGCATGATGACAGACTGAGAGTATTAAGAAAAAGCTAACAAAATCAGTCAGCCCTGTCAGCTTGGAACCGTCCATCCACGCAGGAGGTTTAAATTGCACAACACAGTCATGATTCAAGGCAAGGTCAGCTCACCATTTGGTTCTTTCTTCATATCTAGCTTTCACTTCATCCGCATCATGTCACATTGGTTTTAAATATGAGCTTCCAAGAGGGGAAAAGCCTTGAATTACATGTCTTTTTTTTCTTTTTTCTATTGTAGGTTTTGAGATCAGAGGCCAGATGAGTCTCGCTAAATGATTACACTGTACAATACACACATCAGCTCACCCTGAAAAAAGGCGAGAGCATCTGTAATATGGACAGTCCTATCATAGCTTTGGAAGCTCATTCAAGGAGATGAATTACATGATGCAGCAGAAATGGAAACACACATGGTAGAGATGTAAGTGTGTATCCCTGAGGAAGAATTCTTTACATTTTACAAGCTTGGATTATGATGGGCAACATCTTAGTTTAGCATGTTAGCAAAGTAAAGCTGAGGCTGATGGATTGACATTAGCTTTGCAGGTATTCATTTAAAAATACTGGACAAATTAGAATATTGATCAGATGATAGCACTAGATCAAAAGATGAATTTATAATAACCTTAGTGATCCTCTGAGGGGATGACATTAATATCAGAACCAGATTGAATGGTAATACTTGAGCAATTTCTCTATGTCCCAAAAATGAACCTTTAAAGTGAGATCAACTAATAAGACTGGCTTGGTTTGATGCAGCTACTTCCTGTCTGATGTTCCTGTTTGATCTCAGTCATATGGGAGCATAAATCTGACCATCTGTAATCATTCAATCTACCAAATATGAATGCATCAGTGAATTTGTTGGCTCTATGTGTAGCTAAGTGGCATTATGTATAGAAAGAAAAAAATTAGGAGGTCAAGAAATGAACATTGAGGGACCCCAATGCACAACGTTAAAGGAAGCATTAGTGTTTCTATGGCAACAAACAGATAAAACCAACATGGAATAGTCTTCCCTCCACAATAAGGGAATGCCCTACATACTCTTCTTTTAAAGGACAACTTAAACAATGGCCGAAAAATAATCAAAAATGCAACCATTAACTGGACTTAACACCAATTTGTATTCTTTTTTATATTTATTTCTCTCACTATAATCCGGCATATTTACAAAGATGTCTAACATTTATGTTCATTAATATGCACTGTCCCTATCCAAAAATAAACTACTATTACTATTACTATTACATAAGCCTTCAATTTGTTAAACCATGAGCAGTGTCTTTACAGTGAATCATATCATTACAGGTACAAATAAAATATATGTGCTTCCCAAAGTTGATATTGTCCACTTTGTGAAAGAATGATACATTTGGGACACCTCCAGTCCACATGCTGATGTGTCCTTGACCAAGATACTTAACCCTTTATAGGCCACTCATTGAAATACTTGGAAATTCTAAATTTCAACCCTAGAAAGTTATTGGGGGATAATACATGACATTTTTACTGGTGTGACTTTTGTGAATGTTTCATTTTCATGTTGTAAATCAAGACCAATGATGTTACCATATATGGTTCTTTACCGGTCTAGGGTAAAACATTTTCCAAAAAAGTCCAGTTAAAAATCCACACGGTTCTACAACCCCACAGAGAGGCATGGGGAGGCTATTCTGGAGGTTAATGGCAGTTACCAAATATCGTTATTTGCCCAGAATTACTCCTGATGGCTGTGACAATGGTGTATGAATGTGTGAGTGAACTAATGGGCAGGCTAGCTCCCTGTGTGGTAGCTTCTGTCATCAATGTATGAATGTGTGTGAATGGGTGAATGTGACATGTAGTGTAAAAACACTTTGAGTGGTCAAAAGATGAAGAAGCTCTGTATAAGTACAGTCAATGTCAAAACATTTGACAATGAATGAGGATAGACTTAACATTTAGGTGAGGACACTTCATTGTGGTCAAATGTGTGTTCAGTTGCATCAATGAACACAGAGTGGAGTGAAATCAAGTAGAGCTGCTCTTCTTCTGATGGTTGTGTGTCATTAGTAAGATGTGGAGTGTTGCATGCTGCACATTAAAACTCTCGGCTCAAGTTGTATCTATGAAAATAAAAGCTTCTAGACTGACTGTATCATTTCCATTCTGCTTATTTTAATCTTCTCCTGGAACTAACCCTCTCCACACACAGTGATACAGAAATGTTCCATGATGGATATTACCTGTAATGCTCAGTGAAGGCGTCTGTTTGCCACTGCGTCCACACACATCAGGGATGAAGTGCTGCGTGAGCATCCATCGATCCCCGATCCAATGTGCCCCCCCCCCCCCCCCCCCCCCCAAGTGTACGCACTCTCATATATAGACAGACTGGCTTGATAGATAAGTAGCAGGATTGCATATTTTCTGATTCATTAGGCAGTATCTGGTGTTAGCCTTGCTCAATGTGTTGGGATTGGACTGGAGCTGTGTTGATGTCAATCTGTTCATCCCCCTGTTTTAGGCTTAATAGCCAGCTGACACTCCTTTATTGCCCAATCACGACAAATGGAAGGGACGCCTGGGAGAGATTCTTACAATCTAGTCTATTGACAATGCGGGGAGAGATACATATTGCTTCCCTGAAGTCATCAATAAGAACACTGAGCTTCATTCATAAATAACATGTACACAAAAAAACCTGAGGATCTGAACATGACTGCAGAATTCATCAATATGTTCTAACCTGAATTTGTTCTGACTGTGTGAACAAATCATAACAACCCATAGTCTTAAAAAATGATACAGTCAATGTTTATTCAAAGTAAAGAATTACATACAATTTTAAAAAGAGTTCTCCCCACATAATTATTCTTTACATCAATTCACATTCATAAATTACCCATCAGTCATTAATACATGTTTGGTTAATCCTTAATGAAGCTGTCAGAGAATGTACTCTACTTATTTATGGTAAAAGACATTCACAATCACTATTTCACGATCTAGAAATTATAGAATATGATGAATATAACATGTTTGGTGTGGTTCGAATTCTGTACATTTGTACACCAATTATAAAATAATGTATTTATTCATTATTATTTATTATGTACGTAATTTAATTTAAAATGATATTTAAAAAAATGAATAGCTAAGACGTTGTAATCCATAAATCATCAATGTGAAGAAATTATTTATATCTTACAATGATCCTGTTTCTGTTTCTACTATTAGATGGCAATGGCGTATTCATTGAAATTTCCATATTCCAGTGAGACAGTAATTCATTTCCTGTCAGATTTAGCTTCAGCCCGACCTCCAACAGAGCTTTCCTTACATAGAAACATGGGGGTGTTGTCGTATGCTAATTACTGATAGTGAGAACACACCTGTCAGAATGATTCTGATTCACTAACATGTGCAAAATTGGCCAGTGTGTATGTGTCATGTGTCACAAATCCAACAGTAATTATGCATGTGCACTTACGTTATATGCATAGTAAGAACATTTCAAGTCACATATTAGTGAAAGAGCCTCACTGTTAATAACTGGATTTCTATTGTGCCTTGTTTACTAGCTGTTGAAGTGGCTGGCATTTAAGAGGCAATGTTATTGATGATATTTATGAAGGTCTGCTGAGGTAGATGTAGGCTGAGTGTACCCAAAATGCACTCCAGCAATCACTGCAAGTAAAGGAGGTGGGAAAAAAACACCAATGGGCCAATTTTCAATTCAATTCAATTAAGTTTATTGTTATCATATAGAGCAGAGCAACGTACAACAGAATTAGCAGTGTCATCAAGTACAGTACAGTACAAAAAGTGCAATTTGAGTCCCTGCGTGAGAGACCATGTGGGAGTAAACTCTTTGTAGAGCCGATGGAAGTTATATTTGATTCACACATATGCAGTTAAGATCAAATTAGTGGTGGGGATAATTTTAGGTTGTCGGAAAAAAAAGCGGCAGGGACATGTCCCCACCATCCCTACTATAAATTATGGCCATGTTGAAAGTGCTTCTGTGGGTTGCACTGGAGTGGATGGTCAAACCTATTTGGTCATTTAATTTAGAGGACTTGCTGTGCAGAGTATATGTGTGTTTGTAAAATGGAAACACCCAGGAAACAGACATAAATAGTCCTCTTAAATAGATTAACTACACATGTACATATAATAGCTAGGCTGCAATTATACAATCTGACGTTAGTAACAGTAATTTGAATTGTGCATCTCTTTTCTATTCTCTAATTCTGCAAAGTCAACTAATGTAATGGATCAATTAACACAGGTGGTATTTAGTGAAAGAGAGTGCTGACAAAGCACTGGAAACATAGTTTACCCAATAAACTTATACAATTGTTGTAGGCAATAACTGTCTTAGTGATGGGAATAATTCACAACACAATCATTTCAGTGACTTCCAAAAAAATCCAACATTACCATTACTGAAGGAAACTAAATTAGCGAATCCTGAGCTGAAACTTCTATGGTTAAGATTTGATCCATCTACTATACCTCAAACACTTCAAGTACTGTTAGAAAAAGCTTAAATAAAGGTCTTGTTTATCTGGACCTTTCTTTGTCTCCTTTCCAATAACAGTTAATAACAGTTGGGGTCACATGAGGGGTTAGAGATGTTAGATATGCCAGACAGGAATGTCTTTCTTGATCTTTCTCTTGCTGTCAAGTGACCTTTAACTTCTTCTTAGATGCTGTGAGCAGTTCTGGTCTGGTGTTCACAGATAGCCCATGATGTCTGTTCCTGGTGTTCATTCAATCTTCTGTCCAGAGTCCTTGCTGTTTAATCAATGTTATGTTCCTCACAGTTGCCACATGTGATGGTTGAATGCCCAACCAGCCCTCTGACCTTCCCAAGAGGTTTTGGCATTATCAAAATGTTACTCTACTCCTGCCTTTAATTTGTAGTTTTAAGCTTACTGTACACGTAGATGTTGGGATGTTTAAGATCGATTATCAAAAATGTCCAAAAGGTATAAGTGTGTTTATTTTAAGGAGGTGCTGCATTTTATTCCACGAGTCAGGTGAGCTGAAGCTGAAAGCAGTTTTTCCAAGTTCAGACTGATGTCATGGAACATGAAATGAAAGCCAGTTAGTAGAGCAGGTTTGGTTCAGAGCAGTTTCAAACCGTAATCCAGTTATTTTCCTATAAGGGCTTTAGATAAAGAAATGCCAGTGGGTATCTCGTCTCTATTAGAGAGAGGACCATCCAACTTTATTGTGTACAATACAATGATGTGCACTGTAGAGGCAGATATGTGTGCATCATAGTAAAATGTGAGAACAAGAGACACGAAAGGTCAATAGTTGTACCAGTTGGGGATGTCGCAACAAGTCTTTTTAAGGAGTTGTTTTTACCATATCGATATCCCCAAAGGAAATTAGTACGCCAACACTTACAAGAGAGTTGTTTAGACTTCCAGGAAACTGAATCTTGGCTGGAACATGCCGGGTCAATTTGACCTTATACACACACAATAACAAATGACGGCCACACGCCAAACAGTAGTATAAATAGTCTGAAGGGGCGTGGGTCAGGGCTGTTTGTTGCTGTTCTTCGATATTCGTTGTTGGTGTCTGCTGTGTTTGCTGCATCTTCAATAAAGTCCCAGTTGGCTGTTCGACAACTTCTGTTCTCAGTCTCTTACTTTAAATATTACTGAAGTTAAGTAATCAAGTAATTATCTTACAGCACACAAGATTTTTGTTGAGGGCAAAACTTCTACATGTTTGACTTCATAAGAAGTGTCCAAAAGCCTACTGACAGATTTCCATGAAGCCTACCCAATCAATCAATCTTTATTTATACAGTGCCACATCACAACAGAAGTCATTTCAAGGCACTTTTCATATATAGCAGGTCTAGACTGTACTCTTTATAATTTAAATTAAAGAGACTCAACATTCCCACATGAGCAGCACTTGTGGCAAGCACAGTGGTAAGGAAAAACTCCCTTTTAACAGGAAGAAACCTCAAGCAGAACAGGGCTCTAAGAGGGCGGCCATCTGCCTCGACCGGTTCGGGTTGAGAACACAGTCTTGATCCTACTTGCTCCAGTGTTGCTACTGAACACAGTCCTGTTCAGAAATGGAAGAACCATTCCTATTTTACAATCCCTTGAGACTTCATGACTAAACTAAATTAAACTTAACTAAAACTACATCTAATCTAGTAAATAATAAGATAAATAGTACATTTAAGCTCTGAAGGGGATCAACCCCTTTAATCTACTAACCCAACAGCCTTTTACTGGTGCAACACTTGATAAAACATGTTCCATTCAACAATAAGATGTAGAGAACATTAAAACCCATGGGGGGAGAGTCACTTTTTCCTTTTTTCTACTTTTAATTGTGGATAATTACTTAAGGAACAGTTCAATGTTTTGGGAGTTCTGCTCATTAGAAAGTAAATAAGTCTTCTCTAGGCTAAGCTACGTTAATCGACTTTTCCAGCTCAAATAAATCGTTTTCATTTGCTTTTTCAGAGAGTTTCAGGAGATTCATAACAGTCTCATGTCTGTATGGTAAGTGTGATGCTACCATCAGCAGCTGGATATAACTTATAGCTCAGCATAGCATAGAGATATGAAACAAAGAGATCCAATTATCTGGGCTCTGTCCAAAGTTAGCAAAATACACCTGACAACACCTCTAAAGCTCTCTAATTAACACATTATGTCTCGTTTCTTTAGTCGGTACAAAACGACAAGGTGTGGTTTTATGGGGGTTGGGTGCCAGACTTTTTCTTGGTGATGACTTCTTGGTGTTATCACTATGAGGTTACCAGGCAACTACCACATAGTGTCTGCGCCCTGCCAAGACATTTCCTAGCACATCCTCTGTAGAACCTCAACTTTTGTTTGTGCTGTTGAGCTTTTTTTCCTCTTTCAGATAGATCTGGGCCTGGCCCAGATGTTTTGTTGATGCTAAGCTATGGCTGGCTGGCTGTCATACTTATAATAAAGATGTGGGAGTGGTATCAGCCTTGTCATCTAACCCTCGACTGGGAAGCACATGCATGTATTTCCCAGAATGTCCTTTGATGCACAGACATTCATCTCACACCCAGAATGTTAAATTATTGCTTTTAAATGTCGACACATCAAGCAAAACTAGCACAGTGTTACTATATACATCTTTCCCCCCCATTGTGTTTCATTGTAATTCCACTCAAAAGTAATTCTGAATCCTTAACCCTTACATACTGTTTGGCTCAAATTTGACCCATTTTGTCATTTGACAGTAAAAACACCCCAAATGTCTTTTACTCTGGAATTTGATGACTTTTCCTAAAGTGGCCCAAAATGCACAAAAATTAAAATAATGTTCTACTTTTGTATAGGTGCTACAAATGTTTGTCCATTGAGGCTGTTCTGGGTCAGATGATCTCCGTATCTATTGCCATGTGTTTATGTTAAATGAATAGTTAATAGTTTTAATAAGATAGTAGTTTTTATGATGTAGCAGTGAAGACTGATGGCTCTAATGGTTCTACAATAAACCCCACATTTCCATAAAGTTCTGCTCATTTTACCTTTACATTAAATACATTTACATCATTATTGCTATGTTATATTTTCATGTCTTAGGTCAAATAGGACATGATATTGTGATAGGAGCTAAAAATACACTCTCTCTGCTCTCTGAAACATGAATCAAGGTTTAATCACATTCATTGATCAGTCAGATCAACTATTGATGCTTTCTAAACACATCTGTGCTCATAATTTGGTGTAAACACTTTTTATGAGGATATTCTTAGGCCAGGTTAAAATTAACCCAGAACATACAGCGAGGGTGTATAATATGGTAAATTAGTAAATAATCAAACCCTCAGTTCAACAATTACATTTTTGGCAATAATGAAAATTACTATTTCACAATATTTACATTTATTTTGTAACTACACAGAGAAAGGGCTGTTTTGCATGAATCAAAGATAAAGCATGCAGCTGCTCAGCATGGAGGAAGGACAGTGAAGTTTCAGGGGGCGGAGGAGGGGGGGGGCACATCTCATTCACAGCTGAGAGAACAAGAGTTGCAGTATAGAAGAGTGACTAGCCTCAGCCATAGAAAATCTCCGCACATCTCTCATCTTCTAACCGGCGGCTGCACTCTATTTCCCCCCCCACTGTCTCTCTCTCTCATTCCCACTCTCTTATAGAATGAGATTCTTCCTGGAACATTAGCCGAGACCTGATGTCCTTTCAAATCAGCTGCTCGGTAATCACCCTCCCACCCCGACCCCCCCTTTTGCTCCTCCCCTTCCCCTCTTGCCACCTCTTCAATCCAGCCTCTGTTGCCTTGCATATCATTCATCACTGCTGGGACACTTAATGAGAAACCTTTCCAGGGCAGAATCAGAAGCAAAGTCATTTAGATTCAATCAATTCTCTGTTATGTATTCCAGTATAATAATATATGCGGTTACTGGTTAATGTACACTAGATGAAATTTATAAAGCAGTTTAAGAGAAAAAAAGAAACAATTCACTGATTGACAAGTAATCAATTGGGAGAATTATTAAAAAAAGCAATACTGTTATGCTGAAGGGACAAGATAATACTTGGACAAACCTTCTAATTCACTTGAATGAGAAAGCCCCTCTTAGTTACTGTTACCATACAGTATCTGTCAAGCTTTATAATCTAACACTGCATACAAAGACAATCTTTAGTAACAGTGGATCCCTCATATCAGACAGAAATAGACACAAGCAGCTTTTCATTATTGGTCAGTCAGCCACTGGCTGTAAATCCTGTCTCCAGCTGACTTGTATGAAAATGAGAGACCTGCAGACTGAATGCTAATCTTAAATTCCAGGTAAAAGTCATGATGATACAGTGTAGAGGACATGAAAATAAAGGAGAAGTATTGCTTTTGTACAGTATCATCAGTTTCCCTTTAATATAAAGCTGTCCATATGTTTAATTCAGAAGTACACAATAGATAAGCAACACAAAATAGTAGTAGTACTATAGTAGTAATTTGTTTATTGGGAGCATGTACAGTGTTATCTGCAGTCCCTTAAGGTAAGATATTACTCATTGGGCCTTTACCATACATCCTACAATCTAATGCAACACAATATGAATCCTCTCTATTTATAGCTTTGGTTGGCTGAGATCCTCCAGCGGGGCCCTACTGATGGTTCCAAATCTAAATAGAGGGGACCGGGCCTTTTCTGTTTGGGCCCCTCAGCTGATCTCAGGCAGGCAAACTCAAACTCTTTTAAAGACTGTGTAAAGTGAATTCAGACATTTTCTTCTAAACACATTAAATAGGTCATAAATGTATTTATAAAAAAGGTGTAAAAAGCATTTCAACCATTTAGATTTGAATTGTGGAGCTAGGCTTCACAAACTGTGTTTCAACAACTGTGTTTCTGTGTTCAGGATTTAGTGGGCGGGTCTGAAAATCATGATTAGCATAAACCCGCCCCTGCTGCTGTAGAGGTATAAATACATTCAGCACACACTACTACTACTACAGTCTACAGTTAGCCAGTTAGCTGAGTTAGCCGCCGAGCTAGCCGCTGAGTTAGCAGCAGAAAGCTCTCAGATGTAGCTTCCATGTTTCTGGGGTTTCTGGTAGAGGTGGTGACTTTGATTGACAGACGACACTTGAAAGGGGGCGGGGTTTCAGCATTTGGGAGCAGAGAAAGAGGAGGATTTTTAAATTTGAAGCCTAATTTCATATATTTTGCGACTTGTTTAATCATTCAAATTTGGCAGGGTGGTTAACAAAACACTTTTCTGTGGTATGTCAAACTCAGAACACATTTATTCTTACTTTACACAGACTTTAAATCTCTTCTTAAACATAGCTTTTTTATCGTATGGCTTTTTCTTAACTGTTGGTTTTTGTTGTTATTTAATTTATTGTATATTTTTACCTTGGATCTTTTATTTGAATGATCTGTTTTATAGTAAAGCACTTTGTAACTTTGTTTTGAAACATGCTATATAAACAAAGTTATTACTATCATTATTATATATATTATTGAGGTAGTAGTGGGTGGCGGCAGTAGTGTATTGGACTGCATTATATGGACAAGTGTTTCTAATATTTTGTCCCCCTATTTACATACCTTTAGGTAGACAGCTTCAGTTGTTACAAATGCATGCTTGCTTTTGTGAAGCTAGAAGAGATATTTTACTTTCCTGTTTGGTAATGCATTGTCCGTTAATCTTGAAACCTAACTTTTTAACAAGGGTCGAGCCCTGCATGTAAATCAAAGTGACAGTAATGTTAAGTGTTGGACATGAGTTTTTATACCACGCTGATATGGACTATAAGTGCTGCAGTAGCTGTATAGAGAATGATGAAATCAATCAATCAGTCAAACTGTATTTATACAGCACCTTTCCTACAGATCAATCAGTGCTTTACAGTTAGATGATTGACAAGCCAATGACAGAAGAAGTGACAACATAAAAAAGGAATAAAGACAAAGAACAAAATAAAGGACACAAATTTAGACCAATGCATGCAAGAGAAAGTAAAAAGGAAAAAACATTTAACTAAAATAAGTAAAAAATAAGTAAATAAATAAAATAATACTTTTAAATCATTTCATAAAATAATAAATAAGTAAATACATTTTTAAAAGATTTTATTAAAAGAGTAAAAACTAACTTTTATTTAATAGCTCTACCAGATACACACTGTATATAACTGTATCATCTGCATACATATAAAACATCCTCAATAACTGTTAAATCATGTGTACACAAACTCATAAGCTTAGATTAGACACACTGTTTGGAGGGGTTTTGAGGGTTCTGGAAACACTATTAAAAATGTATCCTTTCAAAAAATATACAGTAGATCAAAACTTATTTTTCAAAGATGTTCAATCATAAATCCAAATTACAAAACAAACAAACAGGTAGATTTTTGTAGAGACGCAGGACTGTGAGGAAGAAGAAAAAAAGCTCCAAAATGAATACTTAGTGTTCCCATGTGTCCCCACTTCAATTAACTGCTGAGTCAATACTGGGAATAAAAACCCTCCAGGGAAACTGTGATCTTCCTCTGCTGCAGCTGTTAAGTTGTCCCCGTTCATTCACTGGTTCAGATGTATATGTGAGCTGCTTTGTTGCATCATTCATTTCACTAAGTTTAAACAGCATTTCAGACTGAGGTTCCTGTGTGCTGCTCTGCAATGCTGTTAAATGGGCCCTCATTAGGGACTTGCAGGTACGACAGCAGGCGTGGGAACGCTTTGTTACATTTTCTGCTTGGTTTAATCACTGATGTAGCGTGAATATTATGCATTATATTACAACATGTAATAAACCGACTGTTGGAGTGTTTTGTGCAGTCAAGGTACCTTCTCTTAGTTTCCACTTTTGGCATACTTTAGAAATGTTTTACAGCCAATGCAACAAAGGGATTCTTATTTTACTTTAGATAGACATGTCCTTGCTTTGCATTTTCTTTGTTTAACATAGGCTTTGTTTCTAACTGACGTAGTTATCACAGCTTTACCTTGCCTCTATGATTTGCCTACTATCACACATTGTGCTTCTGTTGGTCATTTTATTGCATATTTAGGTTTTGTTTGAATTGTTTTGCACCTTTAGACTGCTTTTGTCTGAACAATTGAAGGGTGGATTGGATTGAGTGATTGGGACATCTGAGCTCCAGTGCATTTATCTCTTTTTCTACATTAAAGTGAATATTATTGGTGTTGAATCCAAGCAGGGGTATCATGAAATAGAAATCATGTGACTTTGTGGGTCTTACGTCATAAATGGAAGTAGGAAAATAGCCAAACAGGATGTATCCAATCAGCTAACTGTAAAGCACTTTTAACTACACTAGCCTGTATGAAAGCTGTTATATAAATAAAGTTTGATTGATTGAATTATATCTTCAACATTTGTCAACACTAATTGATAACTCAACAATACGATTATTTCACCTTCAGTTCTTAGAAATAAAGCAGCTACATTACCCATGAGCCTCACTGACCATGCATGTAGAGAGAAAGACGAGCCGCATATCTAAAATAAACCAAGTATCTAAAATAAACCAACAGGTTTACTTTTTCTTAACATACCTTATCAAGATACAGTGTGATGACAAGTTTGGCTACTCTAGATATTTGACATATTCAGTAGATTTTTACAACTTTAACCACAGTCCTACTTTGCAAACCAGAAGAATTATAACTGTGGTGCTGATTTGTATCAAGCTGCATGGTGTGGCTGTAGGGAATTGTGCTTTTTTTCCTAGAATTGAAAGCTCCAAATACTGAATTGAGAGTACACTGATGAGTTGAATGTTGAGGCCTTTTCAACAGTGTATTTAATTTAGCTCTACAACCAAGTTTTCATTTTCTCATTTCATAGACTCAAGTGATTCTAGGCTTAATTTCAGAGATACCTTACAAGACACACATAACACAACAACAGTACGTCATACAATATAAATCAGGTAACAAAGATAAATAAATAAAAATGAATATGACTACATAGTACAATAAATGAACAAGAATGTGATTACATAGTCAGTGTGAGACAGAGTATGCCACTCGGAATAAGTGGTTTTCAGGCGGGATTTTAAAGGTGGAGACAGAGTCAGAAGTGCGAATGTCTGGTGGAAGAGAGTTCCAAAGGTGGGGGGCAGATCGGCTGAAGGCTCTTGACCCCATGGTGGTTAAGTTGGCAGAGGAGGATCGGAGAGTTGTGTAGATGTGAATAAGTTCAGAGAGATATGATGGTGCCAGGTTGTGAAGGATCTTTAAAGTGAGGAGTAGAATCTTAAAGTCAATGCTGGACTTGATAGGGAGCCAATGAAGCTTCTGCAGGGCAGGAGTGATGTGTTCAATAGAGGGAGTTCTGGTTATGGTACAAGCGGCTGCGTTCTGTACCAGCTGGAGAGAGTTACAGTAGTCTAGACGGGATGTGATCAGGGTGTTTACCAGGATAGTGGTGCAGGTTGGTGAAAGTGAGGGACGGAGACGATTGATGTTACGTAGATGGAAGTATGCAGACCAAGTAACATTATTGATGTGGACTATGAAAGATAATGTGCTGTCCAGGATGACACCCAGGCTCTTTACCTGAGGAGATGGAGGAACAGTGAAATTATTGATGGACATGGAGGAAGTGTTGAGTGTTGCTAAGGTTAATCTGGTACTGATGAGGAGGACCTCAGTTTTGTCTCTGTTGAGTTTAAGAACGTTGAGTGAGAGCCATGATTTAATTTCCAGTGAGCAGTCAGATAGAGCTATGGGTGGCAGAGTGGAAGTAGGCTTAGTGGAAAGATAGAGTTGGGTATCATTAGCGTAGCAGTGGAATTGAATATGAAATTTCAGGAGGGGGCCATGGACAGAGCCCCGAGGAACACCACTAGAGACTGGAGAGGAGCCAGATCTCAGGTTCTTGATTTGAACAAACTGTGTGCGACCACAGAGCTATGATCTGAACCAAGCCAGAGGGATGTCAGTGATTCCAATGGAGGCTAATCTGTCCAAGAGGATGTCATGAGAAACGGTGTCAAAGGCTGCACTCAGGTCGAGGAGAACCAGAATGGAGAGAAGTCCAGAGTCAGATGCCATCAGGAGGTCGTTTGTGATTTTCACTAGAGCTGATTGTTCATAGAGATTGTTGTCAGACAGATGGGTGTGGACCTGAGCTGCAACAGTTCTTTCTAGTATTTTGGAGAGAAATGGCAGGTTTGAAAGAGGACGAAAGTTGTTCAGATCATTCCGATCGGCGCCAGGTTTCTTGAGTGTTACTGCAGCAGTCTTTAGTGATGATGGAACAACACCAGAAGTCAGTGAGGAATGAATGATGTCAGTTATTAAAGAGGACAGGGCAGGTAGGCAGACACAGGTGGGTAGGTAGGGGGTCTAACTGGCAGGTAGATGACTTGGATTTATGGATGAGACCACTTATTTCAGAGACAGTTGGCAGTATGAAGCTGGCAAGCAGAGAGATGAAGGAAAATGTAGGTAAGGAGTGCAGAGAGGATGAGTTATTTGAAGCAGTCAGTGTCTGGTGGATATTTTCAATTTTGGCATTGAAGAAGGTCATGAAGGTGTCACATTGTGTAACTGTGAGTAAGTGAGGTGGTAGATCAGGTGGTTTCAGAATGTTGTTGAGAGTTGAGAATAGGGCTCTAGTGTTCCCATCAGCTGTCCTGATTAAGGTTGAGTAGTATGTGGTCTTGGCTGAGGCATTGTATTGAAGTATGTGATTATAATACATTTCTTTGTGAACTGCTAGGCCGGTTTTTACATAAAGGCGCTCCAAACGACGGCCTTTAGTTTTGAGCTGGCGTAGTGCTGGTGTAAACCAAGGAACAGAGTGGGTAAAAGAAACAGACCTATTTTTCAGAGGTGCAAGAGTATTGAACAGCCCATGAAGTCCATCATTGTAGTGAGATACCATTTCATCTGTGGTGGATACATTTTCTCTGCTGAGGAAGTCATCAATTCCATTGGAGAGGGCCAACAAGTCAATATTCTTAATGTTTTGGAAAATGATAGAGCGATGCATATTAGTCTTGGATCTTAGATTGACATTGAAAGATATTAACTTGTGTTCTGAGATAGACAGATCTGAGGCATAACAGTTATGAGGGGTTACACCAGAACAGCAGATTAGGTCAAGAATGTGTCCTTTGGAGTGTGTCGTAAAGTCAATATATTGCTGTAGTCCAAAGCTGTCAAGGCATGAAGTAAAGTTCCTAAAAGCATTGTTGATGCTGTCCAAGTGAATATTAAAATCGCCTAGCTATAGTCATGTTGTTTTAGTCCAGACCTCCTTTAAATATAATGACTGTATAATCATCACACACAGTCAAGTCTGGCCCACAAGATATTTTGTATCTTTGTGATTGTTGGTGTTGGGATTTTATGTCAGTATGACATTGAATCAGAATCTATTATACTAGCCAGCGCAGGCACACAAATAATGTGTCCACGCTTTTGCTTCCAAAAAAGACACAAGAATAAAAAGCAAAAAAGTAAGGTTATGATAATAATAATGAAATAAGGTAATATCAAAATTGAATTGCAAGTTTAAAATGTATTTGCAGAATGGAATAGTAATAGTTTTGAAATGTGATAGAAGACATGAAATATGGACTGAACAAAGGAAATATGGACTGTGCTATGGACAGAGAAATAAAGTGTATGAACTATATGAAGATGACAAGAGGAGCAATAAAATGTAAACATTTATATTCAAATAACATGCATCTACAAGGTTTCAGCATAGCGTTGTCCATAGCAACAACCATAGCAACGATAGATAGATTGATGGAGACATGATGGAGCACTGTTCCCAGCTCGAGTGTGAAGTGTGTGGAGCTGAGAAGTGTGTCTGAAATTGTGGAAGTTTCTAGAGTAAAGAAATGAAGTGGTTTACTTCTTATTTGATAAATAATTACTTTCTGAATTGTTATTCTATAAATAGATATAAGGAGGCAAAAGAAGGAGCATTTGGCTTAAGCAATGTTAATGCAGGGTTGACAAATCTCTGTCATTTGTCAGTGGAATGGGACTGTTTAAATAATTCCAGTTTGGAGACCTTGATAACAATTCCCATCAGCATATTGTATGTGGGGGAATTATTGACATTTATGTATGTCACTTTATATTCATTCAACTCTGTCTTATGGAAAGTATCTTACATTTAACAGCCATGACATTTGTTTGAAGAAGAGTGTTTTTAGTCGCCTAACTTTGAAATAGCCCAGATGTTTGGACATTAAGTAGTATGAGTTACCTGCAGAGGAACAGCTACTCTTGAGCAGTGTTGGGGGTAATGCATTACAAAGTAACAGGTTAGAGTGCTTAGATTACTTTTTTGAGGTAACGAGACACCTAATGCATTAGGTTCACAGTTTAAGTACTCAGTTGTTCAGTTACATTTTCAAAAAGGTTTATCTCTTATTATTCATTAACCAACTATTCCTGTAGCTACCTTTTTACCACAAGAAAATGAAAGAAAATCCACCACGAATTTGCACTGTTACTACTTTTTTCACATTATTTTGAATTTGTGGGAGGAAATAAGAGCAAGAACATTACAGTGATATACAAGTTGTGCCTGGGTAACAAGAGCCTGTTGCCCTGTAGCAGTAAAGAAGGCATGTGTTTGAAAAAGCCAGTTTATAACTTGTATGTGGGCATATGTTTGGCAAGCCAGTTTTTTATGCTAGGCTGTACAATAAAGAACTGATGATGATGTAACAGCCCAGACCAGATGTGTGTATGGTCACAAAAAACAAAATATAATAGATTTTATATGCTGCATGTAGATATTTTGGAGCTCTGAATTGTTCAACACTAATTGGCGAGTGTTGTTACTGCTTAATGAGGCTTCATATTGGCTGTAATTGGCTGTTAGACATTCTTTACTGTGCTCTAAAGAGGATAAAGAAGCTGGTTTGAAAGCAGTAGCCAACCAGCAGCTCAAATGTCTGACTCTTTATCCCACACAGGAGCACATTTGTGTTGGTTAAAAGCCAGCCAAAGGATCTCGTCCTTGTCGCACACACAAGCGGCTCCTCACAGGGAAGCTCATCACTGGCAGGTGAATAGAAAAAGCGGCTGGTGACATCATGTGTCACTGCTCTCTCCTGCACAGCACAGCAGTGGACTTCACAGTGACAAGGACTGCAGCTGTGGAAGAAATATTCACACTCATTACTTCAGCTTCTTTGTGCTCACCTTAACCTTTACATACTGCTCAGGTCAAATTTGACCCATTTTAACATTGGACAGCACTAAAAACATCCTAAACATCATCATTTCAGCCAGAAATGTTATGACTTTTTCTAGAAATATCTACTTCCAAGGAACCTCCCTGCCTGCCTAGAATAATGATTGGCCTGAAGTCACCTGATCATATACTGAACTAATCTTGGTAGATTACCCATTGCATCTGAATGCACATATTTTTGGGTTAGGGTTAGGGTTGGGTTAGGGCTAGGGTTTTAATATTTTCCAGCTTTTTAAAACCCTATTTAAATACTGCTTGTAATGTATTTCATGATTACCTTGATGAAGGACCCAGGCTGAACCGATTGGACTAACAATTAATGTTGCTAGAGCTGTGGCTTTTTTTGACTTCTTTTAGAACCAGCATATCCAGAATAATGCAACCATAGAAATATTTCATTTCTTTCTGTCTGTATAACTGACAAATTGCAGGTTTTTGCATTAATTCTGAGCCATATTTATTCAATCACTGTTGGTTTTAAGTATTCCTGTTTATGTAACATAATATACCACAATAATATGTGATTTGAATTTGAATGTATTTACTCTATCTGTCCTCTTAAAGCTGCATTAAGGTAGGTAGGTATTTATGGATGAAAAATAGATTTGAGGACTAATTATAAGAGGATACTGTGGAGGGTCATAACCTGAACAGTATGTAAGGGTTAAATCTCAGTTTCAGTAAATTAAATCTCAAGTAGTTCAGGAGCCAATATCAAGTATTATGTGGACCCTTGAGGACTTGAATGGACTTTACAGTGAAGGGTGAAAAAGTGTTGCAATGTTTGCATATTCACAGATTCTTCCCTGACAGAGGAGTAGATGTCATTTACAGACTTTTTAATGGTGTAATCAAATGTTTTTAAGGAAAAACACATCAGACACCAATAATTATTCAAAGAATATTTTTCAAAGAGAGTCTTTTTATGTCTTAAAACATGTCTGGAGGGGATCTTTAAATATTTCATACACTGGTGGGTAGTTTAATCAACTCTTTCTCACCTGCGGGTTTTTAGATCAATAGTGCTCTGTGCCAGAGTTGCAGGGGGTCTGTGGAAGACTTCTGAAGTAAATATGTGCATATATTAATTTTTGCTAATTGAACCCAGTCTTTTTTCCTCATTAAAATGATTATCAGTCATTTTCAGATCACAAAATTCAGACACGTTAGATAAGAAATGAGAGGTGAAGGTTGTCAGCTGGCTGTGTGCTGAATGACTCGTACCTGTCTGTTAATGTGATTGTTGTAAGTAGTGTGTCTGACTGTTTGATTGATTGTTGATGATTGTTTTGTGATTTTGAATGAAATGTCTTACTGTAATCCTGTGTGTATATGTAACCTGTTCTCCGGTCTCTCTGGCAAAAAAAAAAAAAAAAAAAATATCTCATTGAGATTTCCTGAATAATAAATGAAGCTAATGTAGAGACGGAGATGGAAGGTATGATGTTTCTGTCTGAGAGAATCACTGAGGTGTCAGCTCATCATACAGAGTCCACGACTGAAACACTGGTGTATATATGAATCTATTATAACACATCAGTTTATAATGTGATATGTTTATATGTGAAATGTTAATAATGGAGATCTCACATAACTGTAGTGTAACAAATGCGATATTTCCTCAAATAGAAGAATAATGTAGCATTAAATGGATATAAAGTAAATAAACCTCAATACTTTACTTAAAGTCTGTGTAAAGTAAGAATAAATATGTGTTCTGAGTTTGACATACCACAGAAAAGTGTGTTGTTAACCACCCTGCCAAATTTGAATGATTAACAAAATCAGCAAATATATCGCCAAAGTTGTGTAAAACTCAGCCTCTTTCTCTGCTCCCAAACGCCTGCCGAGTAGGGGTGTGACGGTATGGGATTTTACAGTACGTTACGGTGACGGTGTTAGTACAGTACAGTATACCGCGGTATTTCACGGTGACAGTATTTTATTTTTTTAAAGATTTTTTTTGGTACTAGGGGCCATGAAGTAACCAACAAAACAGACAAGTATCATTCTTAGAAGAACAACATTGCTTTATTTAAGCAAAATGTGTGTGTGTGTGTGTGTCTGTCACCAGACAATCATTTAACTGAAACCAATATTATGGTCATGATCCAAGAAGAATTCTTTTTAAAGGTAAACAACCGACAGTTGGAGGTGTCACTCGACTGCCATAAACATTTTAAACCTGAGAGCTCTGTACAGGTGAATAAATAAGCAATAGTCAGACTCAGGATCAGGAACATAAATAAAAAACATTGTAAACCTGGGGGGCTACAGGCCATTAAACAAAGCTACTGTACATTACACAACAGTAAAACTTTAAATAAAACCCCTTAAACCTGAGACTGAGCCCTGTTAGGCTATTAAAGAACTGCACTGTACACATTAACTGTAGCAAAATAAGAATATGACCTAATGTGTGAGAACTGTCACACACACACACACAAACCAATCATGAGCATATTAGGGCAGATTGTGATGCAAGAAGGACAGCATGTTGACCTTGTCTACTGTGAGTCGTGACCTTAGGGAGAGAGGATGTGCCCGCTGGTGCTAAATGCCCTCTCAGATGGCGGGGACGCATAAGAATTTCTTTGCTACATTAGCTAGAAGTGGAAACTGATTTTTGTTGGAATTCCACCACTCCAGGGGATCATCATCTGCATTGAGGGGTTGCAGGGACATGTATAGGTTGATTTCCATTGTCACCCTCTGCTCTGGGCTCTGGGATGCTGGCATGAATCCACCTGCAGCAGGATTGTCATCCTGTCTTGTTGCTCGTGTGGTGGTGATGTGCTTCAGGATACCAGAAAGTGTTTTCATGCTGGCTCGTCTCTCACCGCTTGAAGACCCTGCCGTGTCCATAGGAGCTTCTCCTGGTGCAGGCCCTGGGGATGTCACAATAAAATTCACAATCATAAATTATTTGTTGAAAATTAATTGTTTTAATTGTGCTAACTGATTTGATTGTGTTTTTGGCATTGGAACATACCTGGTGGTGCAGCTGTGGGATGAATGAACTTCATGGCCTCTTCAATGCAGATCCTCTTTGTGTCTTCAACATTGGCAGAGAACCTAGCCTGGAATCTTGGATCGAGGAAACAACAGAGATCCATGATTCGCAGATGATTTTCTGAATACCGTGCTTCCAAGTCATCTTTGATTGCCAGCTTCATTTGTTTGGTGAGAGCAGAATCTTCGTCACAATCTAGCAGGATCTCTGTGGCGATGTGGTCCATGACAGGTTTCAGGGCTGATATGATGACCCTTTTTTCTGAGGCAAGGGCATCTGTGAAGTCATGAAGGGGGGAAAAGATCTGGCAGATGTGGCATTTATGTTTGCACTACTGGGCATGAGATGGCGTGAGTTCCTGTCTGCAGTCAAAACAGAGGAGACGGCCTCCTTCTGCTCCAGGAATCTTGACAGCATTTCAAAGGTGGAGCCCCACCTGGTTACCACATCATGGATCAGAGAATGGCTACATTGGCTAGTAGTGCCCCCCAGGTCTTTCTGCTTTTGCTTGAACTCCCGTTTCTTTTTCCAACTTCGTGAAAAGGCTTCCACCACCTTTCTGCAGGACCTGACGGCATCCTCCACTCTCCGGATTTTCATAGTCTTATTAATGGCCAGGTTGAGGTTATGGCCAAAGCAGCTTAACCACTCACCAGGGCTCTCTTCAAACGCCTTCTTCATGTTGGAGCCACTATCTGTTGTGAAGCAGACAATGTTTTCCATCTTAATGTTCCAAGCATTGAGCAAATTCTCTACCATCTCAATAATATTGGCATGTGTGTGGTCTTCAGGAAAGTACATGGTTTCTAAGGAGTGAGCCATCAGCTTCCATTCGGAGGAGAGATAATGGATGGTAAAACTAACGTATGGTTCACCGCCTCCACAGCTGCTGGTCCACAGGTCTGTGGTCGCTGCAAACCACACCCCATCTGACACCTTCTCTTGCACAGTTGCTCGTAATTCGTTGTACATTTTCTCAATCTCTTTATTGCCAAAGTGAACTCCACTTGGTACATTGTAATGTGGGGCCACTTTCTTCATCAGGGCTAGGAATCCAGGTTGTTCGACCACTTAGAAGGGTAACATATCTTTTGCTATGAAATATGTCACAGCTTGATTGAGTTCAATTGCCTTCTTTGATTTTGGATCCTACTTCTCACCCTTGGCAAAAGACTCTTGGATTTTGGTCTGACTCGCTGACATCCTACTCCTAGTAGCTCTATCCGCCTCCTAATAGAAAAACAAAACAGTTGAATTAGTTTAAAAGAACATTTTTCCACACAAGAGATAAAAAAATTTAACTACATGTTTTATGTAAAGTAATACAACTTATATCTGGTTTATGCTTAAGTGACAGCTAAATGTAATTATTAATATTCAGTCACTAAAGTCTCTCTCTCTCGCTCTCTCTCTCTCTCTATATATATATATATATTTCTATATATTTCTCACACACACACACACACTCACACACACACAGCCTCTATTATGCATCTCTCCATGCATCTATCTATTATAGTCCATCTTTCTCTCTCTCCTTCTTTCCTTCAATCTCTCTCTTTTTTCGTCTTTTTTTTCTTTGGCATGACGTCACTGCCATGCACCAAACAAACAACTAATCTACAAGTGAACAAAGTGTTGCAAAGCGATGTAGTGATGCCTTGTAGATCTGCATATTCTGTAGACAACAAGACCATGCCGTTCCACGGAGAATGAAAGTGACGTACAACAACAATAATCATGCTCTTTGAATGAAACATCGTAGACTGTACAGTGGGATTTATAATTATTCATCTTACCTGCTTGGATTTGAGCTGTGCATATTCTTTTTTATGCCACTCGCGGAGATGGGACATCATGTTCGATGTATTGGCCGATCTTGCAACTATTTTTTTGTTGCACAGTTTGCAAGTCGGCTCTCCGTCGTCCTCTATAGTTCCATCCTGTTGTTTTGGGTAGCCAAAAAACTCCCAAACAAATGACCGGAGTCGCTTGGCTGGAGAATAAAGAGGTGGTGAAGTAGGGGACACCAGGTCAACCGGGCCTGCGGTATCTGCCTCTGGTTCGGAGTCTGCCATGCATGCCATGCTTTTTTCCAGCTTCCTGGATCATGTGGGTCTCGCGTGTGTTTACCAAAACTACCTTTTTTGATTGGCCTGTCACTGAACCAAAGACGCTGACCATGCAGCCTGCCCTGAACTAAATAGAATAGATACATTTGAGCAGCACACAGGTAGGAAACGCTTTTTAAGGGCGTATTCACACCTGCCTTGTTTGGTTCGGACCAAACCAAAAAAATCGCTGGTGCGGACCTTTTGGGCTGGTGTGAACACAAACCATCGAACTCTGGAGCGGACCAAACAGTCGGACCGAGACCCAGTCGGAGAGGTGGTCTCGGTTCGCTTCCAAACGGACCCTGGAACGGTTCGCTTGATATGTGAATGCGACCGCTTTTTGTCCAATGATTGAACGATCTTTGCACACATGTGGGTTTGTTGACAAATTCTGGTCCACTTGCGAAAAGCGCAATGTGAACAGGAACCGCATCAAACCAATTTGTATTTTGGTCCGGACTAAATAAGCGGACCAAAGGACTTTCCTGGTGTGAATACACCCTCAATCTACTGTTGCAGCTGTAAAATTAGATCATAATGTGACTGAGTGACGACTGACCACTGATCTTAATGTGAACGTGAAGTGAAATGTTTTATTTGTGAGTTCCCTACTCGTGTAAGTGGAGTTGCGCCGGCAGCTCCGCATAATATTAAAATAATTAATTAATTACCGTCACCGTGAGCTTGGAAATCTCACCGAAAACCGAAATACGGTATACCTTTACACCCCTACTGCCAAGTTCGCTGAAACCCCACCCCCTACCAAGTGTCACCTGTCAATCAAAGTCACCACCTCTACCAGAGACATGGACGCTAGGTTTGAGAGATTTCTGCTGCTAACTCGGCGGCTAACTCAGCTAACTGTAGTAGTAGTGTGTTGAATGTATTTATACCGCTACAGCAGCAGGGGCGGGTTTATGCTAATCAGATTTTTCAGACCCGCCCACTAAATCCTGAACACAGAAATCTTGAAACACAGTTTGTGAAGCCTAGCTCCACAATTCAAATCTAAATGGTTGAAATGCTTTTTACACCTTTTTTAGAAATACATTTATGACCTATCCATGGCAACAATCAGTTACACCTGCTGACCAGTGGTACCAACCAAAAAAGGGTCTTGTTAGAGCTGCAATTTTTGTCATTTATTAAAGTAAAAATGACTAAAGCAACACATTTCCTGTTCTAGCCCATAATGTGTGAGGATTTGCTGTGTTTCAAAATAGTCCATTGTAGGACGTCATCTTGGCTTTTAGGAAACTGTGATGGATAATTCTTCATGTTTTCTGGCATTTTATACACCACATGATTATTTGATGAATTGAGAAAGTAATTGGCAGATGAATCAATCATGAAAATAATGGTTTTGTTTGAGAGATGAGTCAGCAGACGCACTGAGCCCTGCCACATTAAGATAATAACTAATAAAAAGTCTAAACTGTGGTGAGATTTGATGCTTCTGGATCTTTTTTATATTGTTAAACTCAGTAAAATGTCCTTGTAACTGTTGCATGCTTTCATTTTCTGCTGGAATGAAGTGAATTTAAATTGACCAAGGATTCATGGTAAAGTAGTCCTGCTGAAAAAGTAAAGAAAGATCTATCTGAACTCTATTAGTGCAGTGTATGGTATAGTCAAAGTTTCTCTTTTTAAAACCGATACTGTGTAGATGTTGACAAAGCTGTTTAGTTCTTTACATCTATTTCCAACAGGTTAGTGCCAAGGCTGCATTTAAACCCCAGGCACCCCTGAGCACTGAAACTCATGTCCCTTGAAAAACTTTTACTTTATTCTTATTTGATAATGCTGCCATTGATTGGAAACCATGTAACTCTTATTTTAACTCTCATTTAACTCACATACTTAGTTTTGGACAGTGACTATAATATCAACATCAATAGAATGGGTCAAGCCTTGTGTTGGATTTTCTTCCATCATCAAGGGCCCCTTTGTGCTCAAGGACCCCTGGGTCCTCCCTCTAATAACTATTTCCCTTGTTGGTTTTACTCTTTTTCTGTTGGTACCATTGGTTATTTTCAGTGAAACTGTTGAACTTCCATTCAATTAATCTAAGAGCAAAATGAAGACTGGTTAAGTAAGTGTTCTATTTTATTGCTTTCTTCTTCATAACCCTCCTTTTATATCTGCTTATCTTCATTACTTTTACTCTTTCCCATCTTCGTATCCTACCTCTGGTGTTTCCTCATTGCAGATTCATGAGAGTTATGATAGCGTTTGTTTGAGTACCTATTTTTAATGTTTGTTTGGACTATGTAAAGCACTTTGTGTTCCATCATGATGTATGAAAAGTTTTATAGACGTTTGATTGATTGATTGATAGATTGATAGATTGATTGATGTTAAGTCTAAAATTCTAAACTATCTGAAACTGGCACTGAAGTTTGACTGTTAGCTCAATTATAATCTGAGTCTATCTTCATGGAATCAGCTCTATATGTATTCCAAATTGATAGAAAATGGAGTAAATAATTCCTTGCATGCTGCGTATGCATGCATCAATCTGCAGCATTTCTATTTTTGACTGAGCCTTTTCTACAAAATCGGGCCTTTTAGTTGTGCTGCTACTACAGTAATTACGGTACCCTAAAGGTCCTCATTCACATTTGATTGGGCTGCTGTAATTACTCTATTAACAGTGCAACTTCATTTTAAAAGGCAGATTTGAGCTGACGCTGGGCAGAGGATGGAGACATACACATGTGACCTATGTCTATTAAGTAAATGCAGAGAGTTGTGCATATCCATATCCATACCTTCTACCCATTAGTATCCCTCCTGGACTTCCTCTCAGCCTAATGGAGCTCTTAATAAACAAAAGACAAAGACGCTCTGATTTGACAAGCAGAGGTAAATACTAAATCCATTCTAGAGCTCTCAGCAGCTGTAGACTGTAGATGTACTTCGTCTCCATCAGCGTGCAAATGTCCCACATCGACTACGCCCCTCTGACTCCACACTAACACCATTCTTTACATTACCTGAGTAATTAAAGCCACAGGCGTACTCTTCACTTAATGCTAGGACCCTCGTAAGACATCATCACTGAATAATGACATCTTTACTCTCACACCGCTAGACGATAAAAGCCCTCCATAAAGAATGCAAGGTTGAAAAAGGAGGGCCAAGAGTGGAGCTTGATAGCCCTCATAATCTATCTAATCCAGCCAACTTTAGTGAGTCAAAAAAGGGCAGGGGATTAATTTAAACGATGACTATTGATTGAGGCATTAGACCTTCAAACTGTCTGAGAGGAATTAAACTGTTTGGGCGAGTGCCTAAAATACCAAGTGGGTCTCTGCAGTGGGAGAGGGAGAGAAGGAAAGTAAGAAGGAGAGGGAGAGGCGGCTGCTGAGGTAAACCTGAACCTCCAATTGGGTGCCTGAAGCAACGCCACAGCTCACAGCTCTCACAGCAGCAGCAGCCTCGGTAGCTAAATCACAAGCAAAACAGCCAGAGGAGAGGTGAGAAGCTGTTACTACCAGGAGACACACACACACACACACACACACACACAGGAGGCTTTGATGTAGGATGTATGTTTGATGTCAAGGACGTGCTCCTGTTCTCGCTTCGCCCGTTGTCAGCGTTGATATGATAACAGCGGCGGAGCGTAGAACCTGAATCCTGTATGAGACAGCAGAACTGAGCCAGGATAGAAACTGAAGAAAAATAGTTTGAATTTGAATTTGAATTGGAGTTTGACTGGTTGAATGGGTGTTATCAATGGTTAGCAGGCTCATAGATAAGGGTTACATCTACTAGTAGGTTCAGAAGGGTGATATCATTCATTGGTAAGGTGGAGGTTACCTTTGACTTACAGATGACGTCTAGTGGGAAGTGATGGAGCTCAGGTGATGACAGTAGAGGATGACTTGATAAGATTTAAGATTCAAGATTCACTTAAAAAATAAAATAAGATAAAATAGAATAAAATAAAATAAAATAAGATAAAATAGAATAGAATAGAATAGAATAAAATAAAATAGAACCAATAACAGACATACAGCAAAAAATTACATAAGATCCAAAGAATCCATCCTTCCTAAAATACATAAATACATTAGAAAAGTTCCTCTGTGTGTATTGCATATTGATCACTTGGAAGTGTTTAAAATATGAATTGCACCTGGGATAAAAGATTTCTTATAAATATTCCTGGTTGCCAAATGAACTCTGTAGCTCAAAACATTGTGTTAGTATTATTTGCATGATGCTGTTTCTCTGTAACAGATAGTAATACATAAGTAATACAAATATCAATGCTGAAATAAAAAACTAATATTTCAGACACACGATTAGCAGTCATACTAACAAACATTTAACCCTATACTGTTCATATTCTGACTCATAATTAGTCTCTGCATCAATTCATATTCATAAATTCTCCATCAGTCATTAATACTATACATGCTTGAGTAATTTATGGGGGAAATATTATGGATTAACAACATGTTGGAATGCTGCTTTTTTTTTTTTTTTTTAAATAAACACTGGTCAGGAATATTTGCATGTATAAAAATGTGTATCAGCTGCAAAAATACATTTTATTTCCATTTTTGTAAACTGTGGGTTACACTAGGAAAAGTCAGTAATGTAACAGGTAAAGTGCTGTTTTGTTTCCTATTTAAGATTATACGTGACGGGTGACTAGCTGGGGCACAGATGCTCCTGCAGTGAGAAGGATGGTGAGGGTCTTTAATGATGGAGGCAGCTCTGTGAATGCATCTCTGCTGATAGATCTCCATCAGGAAGAGGAGAGGGGCATCAATGATCCCCCTGGCTGTCTTCACAATCCTGTTTAGCTGCCGTTGTTCGTAGACCTCGCGGCTCCAAAAACTGGGATGCTTTCAACGGTGCTCCCTGTGGACGATGGTGAGGTGAGGAGTGGAGAGTCTGCTGTGGAGGGGGGAGGGGGGTAAGGGGGGTGGAGCCGCTGTGGGGATTTTTTGATGACTGCTGTGGTGTTGATGGGGAGGGTCAGGTCATCAGCTAAGTGGACTCCCAGGAACTTAACGTTGCTGACCCTCTGAAAAGCAGCATGGTCAATGTTCAGCAGTGTGTGATGGTGTTTACCAGTCCTCCCTTGTTAGGAGCAGAGGGGTTGGTTGAATGGTAAGATACTGCAAGTGTCAAGAGACGACAGTTGGAGACCACCATTCTCTTCCATCGGGACGTTAAAAAGATCTTTTCCTAACCCTAACCTGGTTTTTGTTTCTTAGCCACACAGCATTCTCACATCATATAGCATCATTATGTTGTAGCATAACACAACTCAGTGACTTATTACCTACTAATACTGATAGCTGCCACAGTGCTCTTCCAATGGATGCAGGTGTAGCAGGCCCTTTCTAATGCATATCTATGAGGCTGATAATCACTTGGTTTAAGCCCAGAATCCCTGTTGCTGTGAGGCGACAGTGCTAACCACTGCACCACCATACCTCCCTAAAAACTACACATACTGTACATTCAGCCACAGACTCATTCAGACACATGCCTCAAAGTGATTGGGGGGCTCTATCATACCATCAGCCACCACAGCTCCCAGTACCTCCCACTCCCACTAAAAAGACTGATACTGTCCTTACTGTTTAATCCCTGAAACACTGCAGATTAGTTTAGAGATTGTTTATTATATATAGTATTTAAAGGTTGTTTAATTATATAGTATTTAGAGATTGTTTATTATTTATAACATTTAGAAATTGTTTATTTTATTTAAAAAAATAAATAAATTCACTTATTAAAAGAATACTGTTAAATTTTCCCCTAGGGAGATCAATAAAGTTTACCCTTACCCTTATATATCCATTCCATATAGTAGGGGAGCCTGGGGACAGTTGCAACACTTTTTACATTACTCTCAGTTACTCAGAGACTATTTGGACTAGGCCCACCAAACCTTTACATATTAAACTTACACATGTCTGCTAATTACCCATACCATTTAAAGATGGTTACATATAACATGTCAATCACAATATTGATTTGAATAGAAAAATTCAGATGTTGCAACTGACCCCAAACATGGGGACAGTTGCAACACTGTCCCACTTGCAAGTCTCTCTTTTTTGTAGAACCTGAATAATGTGGTGTGGCATGTGTCGAAGGCCTTGGCTACTGTCTTGACTGATTTGCCCTCATCTCTTACAATATCTGAGGCTCGTTCTAAAATATTGAAGGGAACCCCTCTGTTAGTGACTCTCTTCCTCACTCTTGGCATACTGAAAACAAACAGAATACAATTTCTACTTTTAGATGATTTATTTACTATAGGACAACACATTTTCTCCTGTTTTCACAGGAACATGTATGTGGCTAGTTTGTCCCATAGCACAGCAGATAGAACAATAATTTCTCATTTTTGCTCAACTAGATATTTGGGGAATAATTTTGTTTAATTAATAGCATTAGTCTCTCATTGTCTTATAATATAATTGCCAGTTCTGTTCATCATGAGCATAGGCACAATAAAATACATTGAACTTAAAATCTTCAAACATACTGTTCTGTGGTCTGTTTTGATATGACTAGCCAACTTAGCATGAGGACAGTTGCAACTGTCAGGACAGTATGACAAAAATACAGCTCATGGAAAAGCTACTTTCATACCTCCAAAACAACTTTTCTTGATAAAAAGTTGTTCTCTCTGCCCTCTCTCTTTTTGGTGGGCAGAGGGTCTAATTGAGCATGTGCAGTGTGAGTGTCATCACTCTAGCATGCTTCTGATTGGAGAAATAAGACTTGTTGCAACCGTCCCCTGTTGCAACTGTCCCCAGTCTCCCCTATATGTTTACAATATGTAAATATTAAAGATAGAAATGTAGGTTTAAATTTAATTTAAAAAAATAAACACAAACAAAAAAACACATACAAGCATACAATATTGTATATGTTGATTTAATAAATAAATGTGGGACTATAGGAATAACATGAAACAGGTGCATTTACATTATATTATAATGTATGTGACACAGCAGAGTTTGAACTGTAACGCTCTTCAAGAATAAAACACACATAAAACGAGGCCATGACAAACAGAATGAATGAGTGTGTGTTCAGGTGTGTGTACTTATCTTATTCCACCGTTCCTCTTCCTTCACATCTTCTCCTGCATCTCTCCGCCTGAGGGATGCAAGCGAGGGAACCAATCAGACAATTAAAGACATTAAGATGTACCCATTGTTTCCTGGGGTGCATCTCAATTCCCTAAATTGCATCCATGTTTCCCTCCTGTAGTGAATATACGAGGAGAGATACTGGGAATGTTCTCAAGTGGCTTTTGGTGATTTTGGAGTTTGCATTTGCACAGATGATGTAATGTACAATCCAAATAATAATATGGTTCACACTGTTACAGTACACACTTAAACCACAGCCTGGCCTCACTGATGCTGTTTTAACAGCCTTCCTGTCCCTTCCTCCTTCTCTCTTTCTTTCCTCCCTTCCTTCTTTCCTCCCCCCTACCTTCGTCCCTTCCTTCTTTCCTCTGTCCTTCTTTCCTTCCTTCCTCCCTTCCTCTTTTCCTTTCTCCCTCCTTCCTTCTTTCCTCCCTCCCTCCTACCTTCCTTCCTCCATCAGTCTTTCTTTCCTTTCCTACCTTCATTCCTTCCTTCCTCCCTCCCTTCCATCCTTCCTTCCTTGCTTCCTTCCTCCCTCCCTTCCTTCTTTTCTTTCCTCCTTTCCTACCTTCCTTCCCTCCTTCCTCCTTTCCTTCCGTCCTTCCTCATTTCCTTCCTTCTTCCTCCCTTCCATCCTTCCTTGCTTCCTCCCTCCCTTCCCTCCTCCCTCCCTTCCTTCCTCCCTTCCCTCCTCCCTCCATTCCTTCCTTTCTTCCTTCCTCCCTCCCTTCATTCTTTTCTTTCCTCCTTTCCTACCTTCCTTCCCTCCTTCCTTTCTTTCTCCTTCCCTTCCATCCTTCCTCATTTCCTTCCTTCTTCCTCCCTTCCATCCTTCCTTGCTCCCTCCCTTCCTTCCTTCTTCCTCCCTTCCTTCCTTGACTCGAGGACAACAGGAGGGTTAAATATATGAATATATGAATCAATTCATATCTGCATGCATTCTCTACATGCATTATTTAATTATCCAGATTATGCAAAAAATATTCATTATTTTATTTAAGTAGTTTCCACTAGACGTGGTAAATGTCAGCCTGTTAGTGGGATAAAAAAATAAAAAAAAGATAATCTGTGCACGCAATTTAATCATTTGTGCTGTGCAAGTATCATCTTTTCTGGTGATACATATCTCACGCTACGTGAGAGGAAGCCACAAAACCACTCTGATGAAAAATATACATACAGCACAGTTTAATTAGGCTGCTTCTTCACACCCGTGCTTTAAGATTGGTGTGTACATTCTGCAGAGAGGCTAAAAGCAATAATTTGTGTGGCTTTAGTACACAGATGCACACAGAGCAGAGCATCATACAGCTGCAGGGATGATACCAGCGTCTCCACTATGAGAATGGGCCGTCTGCGTTTTAACACACGTGCCACAGCAGCACGACCTCATGAATTATTTAGAAATGATGAATTAAGCCGTCATGGTGACAGGAACAGTCAGGATAAATGATATTTTGTACCAGACTGATACGCTCCAAGTTTACACAGTCACATGTTTTAGTATGAAGTTTCCCTGTTTACTGCTGGACTCAAAGCGATGATGTGTCCCACTATAAAAATGTTCAGTCATCTGATTAGCTGCATCGGCCTGTCAATAACTGATTTCCAATAAATGGTTGTGCCTGTCAGATAAAAGAGTCTCTCTCTCTCTCTCTCTCTCTCTCTCTCTCTCTCTCTCTCTCTCTCTCTCTCTCTCTCTCTCTCTCTCTCTCTCTCTCTCTCTCCTCGCTCCCCAGGGATCCTCACTTCTCCAGAACCATTTCCGGATCAAGCGAGGAATCATCCAATAAGGGAATAAGGGAATAAGGATGAAGTCCATGTCTGACCCCCAATCAATAACATTTATTACCACTTAAACACCTGAACCTATATTGTATAAACCCATACAGAAATGTAATATCTTTACATATACTGAATTTCTGAGGCTTCTCTGAGGGTTTGAACACAGAACCCTGTTGCTGTGAGGCACCATACCTCCCAAAAAACTTTTTAAAATGTTTGATAATTATGTTATGTCAGAAACCTAGTATGTCCAAAACAAAATATGTGACTTAAATATGAGTTAAAATATGAGTAACAAGGTTACCCAACAGCAACGTTATCCAATCTGAATAAAATACAAAGTTGTTTAGGGGACTAGTGCAGCCTTGGTCACAACATAGAATACCATTTTAAAATGATATTGATATGTCTTATGTATACATATTTATTGTATATTGTTGTGTCTATTTATTTATTATATGTGTGTACCATAGTGGAGTAGCACTCTTAATCTCGTTGTATTGTAATGTACAATGACAATAAAGGCATTCAATTCAATTCAATTCAATACATATTTTAGTATGATTATAGATCTACATATATATATATATATATTAGGGCTGTCAGCGTTAACGCGTTAATCGCGATTAGATTAATGCAATCCATAACGCGTTAATATTTTTTAATCGCATTTTAATGTTGCAAGCCTTTTTGTCCCTTCTACTCCCCCGTAGACGGCTCCTCTAGCTGTAGCGCTATGCTTTGAAGTGGCCTCCTGCAGTAAACCTACCGCACTGATGGAAAGTAAGAGAGCTACTGGACTTTTGAACGGCTTGTTTAACTTTAAAACACTTCCAGACGCTTCAGTTGACAAGTCAAAAGTAAAATGCAACCTGTGTCAAACGGAGTTTAACTACCACCGGAGTACGTAGAGTTTGAGTTAGCACCTCCACGCTAAACACCCAGGTGCAGCCAAGCGTTTTGGAGTGTGGGAGTCGCAGCAGAGCCGTGATTGATTCCCAGTTAAGACACTCTGGTAAGAAATGCTTTACATTATGGGCTTAAAACTGCCTTGAAATGTAAAATAAGAGGATTTAAAGCCTTCAACAGGCAGGGATGGAAAATGAGATGTAAGTAAAATATTTCCACTCATATTTTTAATATATTGTAACGTCCCTCAATAAACACAGAGACATTAGCCGGTTTAGCTGGCTCTTTATTCCTTTTTATTACACAGGCTACTGTGGGCCGTAGCCAACGCCAAAACAACAAAACCTAATATAGTAGCTCCTTAGCCACACACATGCTGCCGTCTTCTTCTCAGAGGCTAACAACAACAACAACAACACCTGCACGCTAGCTGCAAGTCTCACTCTCAAGACGCGTTCACAGACACTCGGGAAAAACAGCACTTTAACTGAACATAACAGAAACTGGCTTAAACTCTCAAATTTTATAACACAAAACAGTAACATGCCCAGTTCGTTACAATATTTTGGATTTTATGAGTTGTATCTCCACCAGGATGTGTTACAAAAATTAATCGTTTGACAGCCCTAATACGTGTATATATATATATATATATATATATATATATAGAGAGAGAGAGAGAGAGAGAGAGAGAGCGAGAGGTTGCATGAGTGGAATCATAACATATCACCTTTTATATAACATGTATGGCAACATCACTGTTGATATAGAGACATATATATCATGTATTACATTCATGTATGCTGTGATTTATGTTTGTCTCCTTTGTATATCTGTTTTCAGAAATACCTGCACATCTGGTTCAGGTAAGCTTTTGAAGGTTCAATTTTGGATCAACCTTAATGTCCAGATATTTACATACATATACACTAATATTATGTATGGACCATTGAAAATACTGATCACTCAAAAATAAGATTGATGAAATCCCTCCATCATTGCTCTGGATGACCAGCAGCATAACAGCTGGAAGATGACCAGGTCTGATACTGTAAAGTCTACCACATTATGGATTTGTTTAAATATTAAGAAGCACCACAGAGGATTGGTGATAATAGAAAACTTCACATCAAAGTGTAGCAAAGCTTTCGGGCCCTAAAGGCTCCCCGAGGATAAAAAAGCTATCCAGTGAACAGAGTGATTACCATGTCATACAAGCTCTTGTGGGTCAACTCAGCAAGCGCTTTTTCCTGTGTCAAAAAAAAAAAAAATCCCAGCGCATGCATACATTCATGCCTCCTCTTGCATGCATAACAGACATTTCAATGCCGCCATGACCTTTCGGTCTCCCCCCCCCCCCCCCCCCCCGCCACTGCACCCTGCAGGGGGAAGTGGCAAGAAGGCAAAAACCTGCAGATTAATCACAATGCTTCCCTGACACAGAGCTTTGATTTCAGCCAGAATGAAAAAAAAAAAAAAGAATGAATGAAGGAGTGTTCCTGCAATACTACCAATCGGATTAAGTTTCCTCCTGTCCCCCGAAAATGTGCAGATTGAAGATCAAAGTGTGAAGATTGTCAAAGCTCAGTTCTGCAGCTCTGCTTCAGCATGGCTTCCTGCTGATAAAAACGTCTCTTCCATCTGCTCAATGTCCTGCATGCGTATGTATGCGTGTATGTGTGTGCGTGTGTGTGTGTGTTGTTGAGAAATGTTTTTTTTTTATTTCTTCTTTCGGTTGCGCGGAAAGTCAATACCTTGGAGAACATTCCGCGAAGCCACTAGGAATGATGTTAAAATGACATTTTTTCCTAAAGATGGCGTTTTTCTTTTTGGAGTTGAACTCAGCGTGTCAGTCATGGCTCCAGCAGAGTCTTGTCATAACATAACAGCGTGTCTGGGCCGGAGCCTGTGGTCTCACACCGCTCAGCTCATTTACATGGACTGAAGGTCAACTGCAGGCTCGTCTTGCTTTAGACCGAGCCTCTGCGGACCGTTTGAATTATTTACACTTTCATTCCTCGCTCTCACGCAACCCGATCTCACTAGACATACGTAAAAAAAATGAACCACGAGTTCTTTACGCTGCATTACATGGTGGTGGCATGTAATGTGTGAATTAAAAAAAAACAAAAAAGTAGTGGTCATTTCATATATTTCTTTTTATTTCAGGCTGCTTCTGTTTGTGCTTTCTAAAACCATTACAAATCATTGTGAGAATATAATGATGTTTTATGATGTGGCAACACTGTTTAAAGTCTGGGCACAGAAACCACTTGGTTAGTTTTAGAGAAAGATTATGGTTTGGGTTAAAATGATGTAATGTGTGGGTTAAATGTACTACTTTTTAAAGGGATAGTTCAGATTAAATGAAGTACTTTGTATTATTTTCAGTAGATGGAGGTCAGCACACTACTATATTATGGATTCTTTAAAATGTTATGAATTCACAAGGTGATGCTACTGGTGCGATGCTTCTATATGTTGTGCACATTCTCATGGAGAAAAGAACTGGTGTACCAAGTGAATATTTTTTATTGTATTAAAGACACGAGAGATGTCAAAAATTACTCCTATAGACTTTCTATTGTAAGTTTTAATAATTAAAAATAATTGTATTAAAATAACTGAAGAAGAAAAGTAACAGCATAAATCTCCTTAAAGAACATTTTGATATCTGATTTCTTTCGCTGTATCTAGAAGTAAGCAGATGTCGTGGAAAACATAAAGAAGAATAAAGGTTTGAAGAACAACAATGTGTATGTGTCAGCATTTCTTTCTTTTAAATAAGAAAAAATGCGACTGTTGAAATAAAGTCACAAACATTAGCATAGAGACATGATGACTTAACAGACAGACAACAGACATGACATAAGACAGTTAGATGTGTGGACTGTTACAAGTTGGGTAGGTTGGGTGTGAATGGTAGGATGTGGTTTATAATAATAATAATTATTATTATTATAATGATAAGAAGAAGAATACAACTACTACTACTACTATAATAATAATAGAGATAATAATGATAACAATGACTGTGATATTGATGACTATATGTTGAGCATTATGTCATAATAACAATAATAATAATGAAATACATATAATTGTATTATAAACAGTATCATAATAATCATTTTTCATAATCATTGTTAACCATTAGTGAGAAGTACTATGTTCATATATTAAAGGTGGGGGACAGGCAGAATACCTCCCTGTCTGCCCCCCAGCTAAGCTACCAGGAAGAGAAATACACAATTAGCCTTGATGGGAAAATAAATCTTGTCTTGTCACAAAGTTATTGATAAAACTAAAAAATTGGGCAAGTCTTAGGCAGCCAGTGTGCATTTAGAGTATGGAGTAGTGATGAAAAAGCACAATCAACCAAAAGTGTTGCTTGTTGGAATATAAATGTGCTCCTTACTGAGTCTGCTCATGTATTTAACCTGGTGTGTGTCATTAACTACAGGCCATCTAACATCACAATGATGATGACATAAACACTTCCTTCATTTAATGGTGGAAAAAAAACAACACATTTTTTGGATATGTGATTCTGATTTATCAACAGTTCCCATTACCCATCATCCCATTACCCATCATCCCATAACGTTCAATCATTTTTCCATTTTCTCTTTTAATCCTTCACTCCTTCCTTTTTTTAATTCCATTTTCACTCCCAACCCTGAAAGTCCTGAGGTGGAACAGAAGCTGCTTGCTGACAGACATCAGTCAGTAACAGGGATTGAGGCATGGCTTCAAATTGATCTGTACAACTCTTTCATTCTGCTGCTCTGTTTGCAGCTTCAGACATGACTGATTGCTTTGAGCTCAAAGACAATGTCACATAAGGTCTGGGATCACAATCGACTGATGTCACCAGCTTCAGAAAGTTACTCCATACGTACCATTCCATCAGGACGGCTCAGACAGCATCAAGAGCACACCTGGAAAATGTTGAAGAAAGTTGGTTCATCCTCATTAAAGAAGTTTTGTGGTACATATACTGTAGCAGCTTTCCATCAATCCATGATGCTAGCCTTTACATTGCAGCTTGGATGGTTGGAACTAGTTGTAGAAGAACAGCTATGGTTGCTAATGTATTTCTAAAGCCACAGTCAATCATGAAGGCACGTTCCCTAATGGATGTACCCTAATGACTTCAATGATCCCCTGATTTTTACTTTAGTGTTACCATGTCAACAGATGTGTTGTTCAACCATGCAACATCTATGAGACTTTCTAATCTGGTTCTATCAGCAGTAATCAGCAGGACATCATTTGTCTATGCTTTCCCAAAACTGTTCAACCACTGTTAAAACATGATTGGTATTTTCATGTTTTCATGTTTTGGTATTGGTATTTTATGATGTGACAGTGCTGTGGTTCACTCTGGTTAGGTTCAGGTACAAAAACCACTTGCTTAAGTTTAGGATAAGATCATGGTTTGGGTTGAATTTGATTACAGTTTCAGGAATGTGATGAGGGTTGAAGTTACTACTTTTATTATCTGGCTACAATATGAAAGTACACGGTTAAGGATGATTAAAGTTAAAAACAGTGTAAAGTGAATTCAGACATTTTCTTCTAAACACATTAAATAGGTCATAAATGTATTTCTAAAAAAGAGATAGATTTAGAGTTAGATTTGAATTGTGGAGCTAGGCTTCACAAACTGTGTTTCAAGATTTCTGTGTTCAGGATTTAGTGGGCGGGTCTGAAAATAAACCCGCCCCTGCTGCTGTAGAGGTATAAATACAGTCTACAATACTACAGTCTACAGTTAGCCAGTTAGTTGAATTAGCCGCCGAGCTAGCCGCTGAGTTAGCAGCAGAAAGCTCTCAGACATAGCGTCCATGTTTCTGGTAGAGGTGGTGACTTTGATTGACAGGTGACACTTGGTAGGGGGCGAGGCTTCAGCGGACTCGACGGGCACGCCCACAGCGTTTGGTAGCAGAGAAAAAGACTGATTTTTACTCAACTTTGAAGCCTAATTTCATATATTTGGCAATTTTTTTAATCATTCAAATTTGGCAGGGTGGTTAACAACACACTTTTCCGTGGTATGTCAAACTCAGAACAAATATTTATTCTGACTTTAAGGGCTTAAAACAAAAGGTCCAACTTCACATTTGGAAATGTGACTCTTGGGGTTGTGTAGCATAACAGCAGTGCACATTGAATAGGTTCTGTGTCTATCATAGAATCATGTGGACACAGCTACCGAATTGAGGACCTTCCTTCATCATGAGTATGAATATTGACACAAACGAACATGGGTGTCTTCATTCTGTAAAAGTACATTATCTGTACTGGACACTCATTTCATCCAACTCACCTATTGTGTCATTTATTTAGGTGAGGTTGTGGTTTGGGTTAAATGTACTGCTGAGGGTTGAAGTTACTAATTAAATGTTTAAAACTGTGGAAGGGTGACATTTGTGTGGGGTTGTGGCACAGTAACAGTAAACATTGTATAGGTTCTGATTAGTAAAGGAGTTCTGTGTGTGGCTGCCTGGTCTATCATAGAACGATGTGGACACAGCTGCCCAATGAAGATTATCTTTCATCATGAGTATGAATATTGACACACCACGGATGACACTCATGTTCATATAAGGTACATTATCTGTACCGGATACTCTTTTCATCCAAGTAATCAGCTCAAACCAAAGACCTTATTGTGTCGTTTTTCTTGGGAGGACAGTTTCCATCATGAGGTGGACATATTTGGTTTTGAGTACAATAAAATCAGTTTTTGAAATCACTCTCAATAAGTATTGGATGGGTTGCCATGGAAGTTGGTACACACATCCATCTTCCCTTCACTGTGAATTGGTGATCTTTCATTTTTTGTCCACCATGTTGGTTTATGATCAAAGTATCTGCAAATCTAAAGATTGGTCATTCCCATCAGCCTCAGTAGTACTTTGTGTTTAGTGCATAGGAAGTGTTAGCTTTACCGTTAAAACAGCATGTTGCATTGTGATTATGAGCATGTTAGTATGCTGATGTAAGTGTTTAGCTAAAGCACCATTCTGCCTGAGCTGTAGATGCTTACTTTTATTAAATGTTTTAATCTGCGTGGAGGAATGTTGTTAATGGGTTAAGTGCACCACATATTCATTCATGTGGGTGACAATACCAATTCAAGTCTAAATTCAAACTAGTGCATGTACACACCAAAAGACATAAATGTAAGTTAGTGTGAAATTACTTTTTTTTATCACAATCTACCTCATGTCATGCTACTTTACTGTGTTATTTTATTGATATGGTAAATGGCTGAGGACATTACCTCATTACCTACAGTTTACAGGGCTGTAACCAGGAAATATCCCAGAAGTGGACATACACAGACTTTTGTTGGACCTTTTCTTCACTATGTAACAAAACACAATGTGGAAATTGTTGTTTCATTTTCTCATTTTATGTATTTGATTAATTGATTAATTATATTTATCATGACATTCCCCATCACAAAGGTTTATGGGTCAATGAGGTTATTTTGTGTCCATGTGGTTTAGTCAAATGTAAAGGGTTAAAATGTGAAAATAAACGTATGAATAACTTGACATCAAATTTCTGCTTTTAATCCATTTTGAGAGAATATATTAGAGGATTATGGCTAAAAAGGCCTAAGTGGTATAACCATAACAACTTTGTACCAAATAATTCAACTTGCTTAAAAACAGTAAATAGTCAATAAAACACCATATCAACTAGTTTGGCATGATCTTACATTATAACGTTTATATTAAATAAAGCTAATGGAATACAATTGTTCTACATATTACATTTCATCTGGAGAATCATGGAGATCAGGAAACATTTACATGTTTTAAATGAAGTCATTATTAGTATAAGTCCACTTAAATACACTGTAGGTGATAAAATATTTAATATTTATCATGCTTTTGTGGTTACACCATTTGACATTTTCAGGAGTCTGACTTTTGGAAAACAAATGGTGCAAATGTAATTTGAAATTATATAAAACCAACAAACATACAAAATGTGCATTTTAACAAACCTGATGCTGCTTTTAAAACTCTTCTTTACAGATGATTGCTCCTCTTGCAAACCTTATTTGTCACTGACCCTTAAATACAATTTTAAAGGCTCAAGCCTTAAAGTCAATGCCTATCATAATATTGGAGAAATACTCAATCCTCGTCTTTTATTTCACTGATTCATTTTTGCCTAACACACCACATCATGTCAATCAAATGTGAAATATATTTAGATTATAATAAAGCATAATTAGCGTTTAAACCCAACAAATGTCCAATCAGTCAGTCAGACGTTCATACACATCAACCAGAGACTGAACTCTGATATATTTGCTGTAGTTTAAGTTCTTCTCACCAACAACATGTAGACAGTTCATTTCACATGGAATCATCCTGTCATATTACTTATTCTTGACCCTGTGATATGATAATGTGATATTGATGTTGATGGTGATGGCTCCAGTACAGTTACTGTACACCTGCAATCTTAAGGTGTTTGTATGTCGTCTTCAGCTCAGTTCAGTCTTTTATTTTTTTTCTTCCTATCATTATGTAAGCTGCTTATTTATAAATCAACCTCCCACAAAATGAATTGATCTATTTAAAGAGAGATGTTGCTCAGTTCAACATTACCACCTCGCCTCTGGAGAACAGCAGCAAAACGTCTGAGGTAGACTAAGCGAACTAATTGCACCCATCGAAGTATTATGCAACCCCTGACACAATTAGCGTGTGGCTTGGGGGGGGGGGGGGGGGGGGGGGGGGGGGGGGTACTCAGACATAATAAATAAAAAGCTTTGTCTTTGTGGAGTACATTTCAAATAAATCTTGTCTGTACCAAGATAATCTGGGTGAACACAGAGAGAGAAAACACACAGAGTAAAGTGTGAAGCCCGCAGAGATCAAACAAAGCAGAAACAGCAGTGAGAAAGTCATCTGAAGGTAGAGCCGCTCCCCTGCGCTCTCTGTTTCTATTTAATTTCTGATTATCGCACAGATATGTGGTGTGATCATTACAGAGCGACGCCAAATGCCTATCGGCCTGTTTGCTCAGGGCTCCTCTCCTTGGCAAGGCAATCACTGATGAATATTTAAAGCTCTCGTTAACAGAAATAGATTGTCAGGGTCATATGAGGCGTCTGCACAGAGTCCCCCTCCCCCCCGTACTGTTTTCGATGGTCGCACTCAAGGACTCTCGAAAGCTCATCGGAGATCTGACGAGTTGATGTTCTGATCTGAGGCTGGCTTTAACAGGAAGCAAACATTTTTTTCACAGCTATGTTATAGTTATAACACTCTGAGCAACATGTTCAACAAGTCTGCTGATGTTCATTTATTTCCAGAGTTACATAACTCAGATTCTCAGCAAGGTGTGGATGGGTTTATTTATTTTAAAATATAAGAATTATGACTCATTCAGATTCAGAATCAGAAACTTTATTGTCTGTCGTGGCAGAAAATCATGGCTAAGCATTGAAAATACATCCTCCTAAAAACAGGAACAAATATAATAATAACAATATAGAATAATAATTTAAAAATATAGAGCATAACAATATAGAGCATAAATAACTTTATGTTCAGCAACATTTTTTTTCCACGACTAAGATGAGAGAAAATATAACACACTAACAGCAGACGTAGCATGAGCAGCATGTTAGCAGAGCAGCACCACCAGTGTTTGCTCCGTCTGTGTGTCTACACTGGAGGCGTTCAGGTGCAGTGTTGAGTGTGGGTCACCCAAGTTTTCGACGCGGTCAGAGTCTGTAGTTACATGTATTTAACTGAGAAATATAGATTTCAGGTCACATTTATGTTTATGTAGTGTGAGTGAAACCAGAGTCATTATGCAGCCTGTATCGATTAAAACAGCAGTGTATAACATCATATATACTGTGACACTATCATAGTTGTTATTCTAGCAACCCTTGCCTTGTTTAAATAGCTAGATGTCTTTTTTTTAACCATTTGTCATTAAGTCCAAGGGGAATAGTTTTAATATTCTTTTCTTGTCAACGCTGACATCAGATGTATTTATTTATTTATGTTTGTGATGCAAGCAGATGGCAATACAGTATTTTCTTCAATGTTATTAGACTAACTTCTGTTATTTTCATTTTTCAGAACAGAAAAGAAAGTTTATACTTTGGACAACCAAAATCTGTTTGAAAATGTTCTCCTCTGCACAGCTCTCATTGTTAATAATAGTTTTAAAGATAGTACCGGGGCCAAGTTGTTCAATCACGTTGGTGCAAAATCAATATTTAAATCAGAAGATGTTCCATGTCTGGATGTATTTCTTAAACTGATACCATCAGACTAGACACTCTCTGCAAAGCTGCACTCTCAATCATTCAACCTGTGATTTTCATCTGATAATGATAAGGTACAATCTTATGTGTAATAGGTTTGACTAAGTGACAAAAATGATTGGCTTTTGACCAAAATGTTCAATATGATCTGATTGCTAAAAAAGCCTAAAAAAAAGTTTTCTTTGGATACGATAAGACTAAGATAAAATGCCCAAACTTGAAACTTGACTCAAAAATCATGAGGTTGACTAAATGTGATAAAAACTAAAAAGGACATTTGACACAGAACCAAGACCAAATAACAAAATAGCTGTCAATATGAACACTACGTAAACTTCATGCATCTTATTTCACAAATGATTCAATTTAAGAAAAACAAAATGAGTTGGACATAATCTTAAAATTAAATTGTATGCAAAAAGAGGACTAGGTCATGTAGTGAATGTCTTGTATGAAGTGTGAGCACATACAAATGTACTGTAAAGATCTGTTTCTTGTTTGGCAAATTCATACAAATTGTATTTGAAACTTGGAATACAGTGCCTTTGAATTGTAGTGATGACCCTGAGATTAAGAGTCTCATGCTTTACCGACTGAGCTAACCAGGCTTCATTAAGGTTTTCAAAGTATGCATTTTTCTTGAGAAAGAAACTGTTGTTTTGGAGTATATTATCCTCGCCCCTGAATCTAATTTCACCAATGATTAATGACTGATGAAGTCTAAGAACAAATAATGTTTCTGTCTAAAGGAAAGCTTATTCGCTTCATTGCTGAGAAAAAGGGTCTTGTCACATTGTGTTTGCCAGGCAACCAGTGAAGACTCCCTGATGTTACTGCTATTGCTATTAAAATAATGCCTACAGTATTTGGACAATCAACATCGGTCGTCATTCCAGGGAGAACAGTCTAATCTCTACAAGCCCTCTGGCAATTAACTGGTAGCTCTGATAACTCCATAGACTTCTAAACCGTTTTTAATTCCCTTTGGAGGATACATTTTGTTCTCAGAGTTGGTAAATTGCTTTGTCTGAAGTTAAAGTTCAGGTTTTTTATCAAACAGTACAACAGCACTGCTAGGTCCTTATATGTACAAATATCACCACATTTCAATTAAAACATTTAAATGAAAATTACCAGCAGCAATTTGGTGTATAAATTATGAATAAATGTTGAATGATTTAATTAAGCTTAAAAAAAGCTAACAGTGTGTAAATTGATTAGAGTCACGTCAGCTGAAATGTTTAACTTGGTTCATTCTTTGTATAAATACATTTAAATACTCAGTAACATGAAATGTTGTTTAAAGAGTTTTTGATATTTATACTTGTAAGGAAATAATAGTGCTGTAAAATGAAAACATATAAAGGAATGTAAAGCAGTATGTACTCTGTTCAGTTTTACAGTTTCTTTGATTAGACTGGGCGAAATACAGTGAAAAGTAAAAAGAGATTTTAGCCTCAGGTCTTTATTGGACTACATGTGCAGTCTGATGCTGAAATGTTTTCAGACACTGGCTTTTGTGGTCAACAAAAAAAGATACTGTATTATGTGTTATTTTATCTATTTATTTTTATTTGTTACCTTTGGTCAGAGCAAGAATAGCTATTTCCCCATGTTTCTGGTCTTTATGCTAAGCTAAGCTAACCATCCGTTGACACTAGTTTCATATTACGGCTAAACAGTGATATCAAAATTCTCATCCAGCTCTTGACAACATAGCAAATTATATTTTTACTTGTATTTTAGAGTTCTTGCCAAAAAGTTGAACTCTTCCTTTAATAGGGAAGGGACCTCTAGTGGCCATGTGAATTACTGTTGCCTATCAGAAGCAACATTGAATTAGCATGGTGCATGTTGTAAGGCCACAGAACCTCTTAGCATGTGACATTAACCAATGTTTATTTTCCAGTTTCTTACGAACAGTTAACGTTGCTGTCTTGCAACCATGGCGACAACCTTTCCAAGTAGTTTTCTGGGTCAACTTTAAAATAGCTTAACCATAGAGCTGGCAGACTGGGAAATGGTCATGTTAAACCACTGCAATGGTAATCTGAAGCAGTTATGGAACACACTGGCAAATGTCCTCCTAGTGATAGGAGAAAAACATCATTGTTGCTTGTATTATGTTCTCAAACAACACTATGTCTTGCATATGAGTCAATGGGAGGTGGATAAGTTGGATGGTATTGGTATTAGAATTAGAAATCCAAGGGGAGGACTTTGAGACCACAGGATGGGGTTGAGTCCTGAATGTGAGATTAGGACAAAAACTCTGGAGGTCGAGGTTAGTGATCTTGCTTTCAGTTAATAAATAAAAATGTTAAGTCATGGAGTCACATTTGACTTTTCCAGTATTTAACCAAGACTTACGGTGGTCGAGACCTGCCATAGCTGCAAATAAAAGTAACGCTGCAAACAAAAAGAAACGCTGCTGCAAATAAAAAGAAACGCTGCTGCATATAAAAGAAACGCTGCAAATAAAAAGACACACCGCAGCAAACAAAAAAAACGCTGCAAATAAAAACAAATGCCGCTGCAAATAAAAGAAACACCGCAGCAAACAAAAAAAAAAACACCACAACATATAATAAAAAAAAACGATGCAAATAAAAAAAAGCCACAACAGAAGTGGATTACCGGGGACTGTTTTTGCCGAAACACCGGAAGAAGAAACAACAACAACAGGACTACGAATTGGAAAACGAACTAGAAAGTAAGTGAAAATGGTAGTGTTTAATGTCGCTACATGTACTTTTTAATGTGTTATTTGGTCAGGCGATGTAGCCCCAGGTTTGAAGTTGAACTGGAGAATGCCGGTGTATTGTTAGCTTCGGCTGCAGACACTTAAAACACGCTGTTCCGCCTACGGGACGGGTCGGAGGTTGGGAGGTAGCCACAAGTCCTTCTGAATGTTTTAAACACCAACCCTTAAACATATTTATTCATGCCGTACATTGTTAGAAAGCATAGGTTGCCCTGATTCATTCAAGACCACTCACGAATTATATTGGTTGCTCACAGCCGTAATAGTATTAGCGATTAGCTCGGCTAGCCACTCAGCTAAAGTAAAAACAGCTATAATCTCTACATACCTTCAAAGTCTTCCCTTTATCCACAACGATCATCTTATGACTCAGGACTTTCTGTACAGCTCGCCAAGTATCCATTCTTGTGAAATATGAAATCTGTTTCCATAACATCGAAATACTTTCCTCAATATGTCAACATGTATTTAGTCCAACACGTAATGTAATAACACAAATAACAAACTATATACGGTCCCTTTTACGTCTTTTCCTGACCTGCACGTACAAGCAACAACAACAACAACGACAGTAATAAGCTCCCGGAACTATGTAGCCGTCAGTTGTTTCCACTCTCGTTAGTGGTCTCCTCGTGTTAGCCGAAGCTAACAATACAACAAGTTCGTTTTCCAATTCGTAGTCCTGTTGTTGTTGTTGTTTCTTCTTCCGGTGTTTCGGCAAAAACAGTCCCCGGTAATCCACTTCCGTTGTGGCTTTTTTTATTTGCATCGTTTTTTTTTTATTATATGCTGCAGTGTTTTTTTTTTTGTTTGCTGCAGTGTTTCTTTTTATTTGCAGCGTTTCTTTTATATGCAGCAGCGTTTCTTTTTATTTGCAGCAGCGTTTGTTTTTGTTTGCAGCGTTACTTTTATTTGCAACTATGGCAGGTCTCAGCCACCGTAAAGACTACCTTTCCGAACCTTACAAATTCTGTGAGAGACCACACAACCATTAGAAAGCTAAATCATACTTTAGTTACAAGCTGATATTAAATAGCACAAGTAGATATTGTATTGCAAAGAAATTAAATATGTTGCCAGTGAACATCTTGCTGATACTTAATTTAGTGCCTGTTGCAATTCTATATAAATGTAATGTTTAGAAGACAGGGTTTCAGCAGGCAAGCTTCTGTGGCTCTGGAAATAGATGTCAAAAGTTTTAGAAAATGATTATCTGAGCTATCTTGCCCTTGGAGACTAGGGTCATTGCGTTGTGAGAAGTGTTTTCAGAGCTTGACCCAGGAAAACTGTGTCAAGCTCTAAACGTCAGGATGTCAACCTCTGCTGCACTTATCATGACCATTCTTTTTTTTTTTTTTTTTTAATGCGGTCTCTTGAGAGTCCTACACTTTTTGGAACTGCAATCCGAAATTGCTGACCCTTAAGTGAGTTTGAGAAATCATAAAATATTTAAACCAAGAGCTACAAATCCAAAGTTTCTCCAAAGACTATGGGTCATTGCATTGTGAAGATTGTTTTTAGAGCTTGACCCATACTCAGAACTAAACGCCAGGATGTCAACCTCTGCTTCCCTGATCATGACCATTCTTTTTGTTTTTTTATACAGTCTCTTTAGTCTTACCCTTTTTGGAATATTGACCCTTTACTTTGTTTGAGAAATCATAAAATCTGTAAACCTAAATCTACATATCCAACGTTTCTCTATGAACTGTCCAAAGTATACAGGTGAAAGTGTAGTTAGATGTTGCCAATGGTAAGCAGACTTCTGGCTTACAATTGCATTTTGCTATGTCTTATATTGTTGAAAGCTATACATTATAAAATCCAAAACTCAAATATAACATGACATACTGATCAACACCTCACAACCACAGACAAATATATAGATGTGATCACAGCGTCTCACACAGTCACTCAGAACAGAGAAACCATCCACCGAGTTGTGAACACATCTGAAGTCTTACCTCACAAGCTGTCAAACAACTGCGGGAGAAGCGATTGCATCACCTTGACAACAGAGGGTCTTTATCGCTGCTTTTCTAAGCGACTTAAGCAGACATCGTGATGCTGCCCACTCTGTCTGTGGATAAATCAGGTTAGCAGTGGATTAGGCTGAGGCACCTTGTTTGTGTAATGTACTTTATTTTCCTCAGAAAGCCTTCACCGGTGTCAGGAGGCATTAGCGCAAAATTGTCAATCTTCCTCTCTCTCTCTCTCTCTCTTTTTCCTGCAGTTGCTATTGCTTGCTTTCTCCCTGTCAAGACTTTCTCCTTGGAGATTTGGTGAGGCTGCAAGGATGATAGTTACTTGAAGTGTACGTCTCAGCTTCTGAGAGTTGATATGGGTAAAAATGAACGCTGCGACAGGGAGAGACTTTGATCTACTTATGGTGTCATAATCCCGGCTGTAAGGTCCCGGCTCGAGCTACTGACAAATTGTCAGCTGCTAATCATGTCATCGGGGCAGCGTGATGGAAAAGCAGCTCTTTTCACCTTGAGCATGTGCATAGACTGCTGTTTTTTTGGGGTGTTTTTCAAAGCCTCAGAGAACTGAAAGAGAAAGCGATGAATCCACAAATGACACGAAGGCCGATGTGTTATTTGCCCGCCCTTTCATTTGAGAAACATTTAATCATTTTCTTTAATCTATTTCATTTTTGGGGGGGAGAATGTGTTGATATGAAGCCATTTCAAAAACTGGAACAGATGTAAATTGAGAGTGCGCTGGCTCAGGCACTGTTTATCTAATGGATTCATGTAAGGCAGAAATGATCCTTTCTCTGCCAAAGCAACTGTTGCTGTATGCCAACACAACCATAAAGTTACTTTCCTTAAAGCCCCACATCCAGCATCATCTGGTCACTTGTGCTGAGATGTTTGCTTTTGTCAGAAATAACCGTGAAATCATCTGCAATTATGCCGCATAATCTGTGTTGAAATGGCTGGATAAGTGAAATCCATTCAGTCTTCCTCCTCATTTACCCTGTTACTTTCAAGCCATTTCACAGCGCTGGCTGGAATAACATGTCTGTGTATTTTTTTTTTACACTCATTACTGTGGTTTGTTTGCCAGAATATCAGTGTGTCTGTAGCTGTGATTTCTTTTTCCTTAGATTTTCAAATGATGAGGTTTGAACATATGTAGATAGCACTTTTTTGTGTCTGTTCAGCTATCCAGTGTGTCTTGTATTTACACATGCATTTACATAAATCACAGACGCTGATACATCAGTTTCTGTGCAGCCAATAATTTTTCCCAGGGCAAGACCAGTATACCAGGCCTATTGCAGGGAAATTCATTAGGAGAGGCAGTCTATTCCCATGGCCCCATTTTCATGGGTGGCCTATAATGGTTCAGCCAAAGTGCTTGTCGTATGGTCAAACAGTGTCTGAACCCCCCCCCCCCCCCCCCCCCCCCCCCCCACACACACACACACACACACACACACAAATTTCCAATATGTGCCCTTCTGAAACCGACAATCCAGTAATAGCAATTAGCCAGGTGTGTAACGGGTAAGAATGTATGCAAAGCTTGAACTTCTCTCTCCAGCTTTGTTTTTTGTAATTCTTTGCACAAATCCTTTTCTCAATTCCCCCATGTACAAACACTCTGAATGCCCTCAGGGAAAAAAATGTTCATAAGTTTGCACCGTTATCCCCATATGTTAATTCCATTGCATCTCATCCCTCCACATGTCGGCAGACTTTACTCCGGCTATTCAATGTGGCCTTTCAGAACACCTTCAAACTGTTTTGTCATCCAGCATGGTCAGATGACAGATGATACTAATGTATTGTTTTATATTTTTTGGTTTCTACTACCTCAGGGTTTGAGACCCCCTCAATGGGTCGCTATGTTTGTATGCAAATAAGAAACCAGGTTTTAGTCAGCTTTCTGTAGTAAATGGATTATGCCAACACAAAGTGATAGAGAAACCCAGTTTTAGTAATTTGGGAAGGGGATTAGACAAATATGATTCCAGTATCCTTGTCCATGTGTACACATAACCTGGTTTCTAATTGGTAAATGTGCAGGATACATATTTAAGTATCACTTTGGCTGCAGAATGGAGCGAGATCATTACATGTATCCATTCATCCTTGTATTCAAAATTCCATTCAAAGTCTTCCTAAACTTGACACCTACTGTACCTGGTTTCTTGTGTGCACTAATGAATTCATTAATTTCCTAAATTACTACACTACCTCCTTAGAATGAACCTCTGTGCATGATTTTAAGCACCACTTTCCACCACTTTTAATTCCTGCAAAGCGGTGACACAACACGGTCGTCTGTTAGCTGCAGGACTGGATAGAGCTACGCTGAATAAATGAAATGAGTTCTGACCTGCAGTGAATACAGGGTACATTGGAGTTGATCTCCGGGCAGGACGGGAGGCAATGTCATGAGACAGCTTGACAGCTTCTTGGCAGCAGAGCTGTGGTCGATGTATGAATCGAGACGAGAAGAGAAGAAGAGAAGAGAAGAAAGAGGAGAAGGGAAGAGAGGAGAGGGAATGTTAAGTATTTTGCTGTTCAAACTGATGAAGAGAGGGTAACCATGCCTGAAGTATGCACGTACCAAGTTCATGAGCCACGTCATTATTTATTCACAGTGACAAATTATATTACAACGAGACTATGAGTTTTAGTCAGGTTAGCAGTTTTGGCTAGAGTGAGTCAGAATATTGGATGTAATATGGTGAAGCATCTTCTTAGAATACCAGGAAGAGTGTAAGGTTTGGCCTGAGGGTGGTTAATAAAGTAAAGGTGGAATATTTAAGGATATGGCAGATACAGTACAGCTTGTCTGGTTCAGTTGTAAAGTTGCAGACTTGGTCCAGCTTTCATTAGTTTGACCTGTGCTTTGTTAGCATCAGCTGGACTGTATTTGAGATTAAAGCCAAATGTATCAGTGTTTTTAAGTCGTAATTACAGTTGTCGCAGCAAAGTCCTAGAAATGTATCACAAAGTATGTAGATCTCCACATCTCTATGTCTGTTAGTTTGTTAACATGTAATAGTTTGCTATCACTTCACCTCAACCTAACAAGGCCATAATATGAACAAAATGTGTATAATTTATCTTGTTGGGAATTTCTGCCCCCTGGTGGCCAAAAAACTGATTAATGCACCTGTAACTTTGTGAATGGTACATTATGTAACTATTAAATGTATATAATTTATCTTGTTGGGAATTTTCTGCCCCCTGGTGGCCAAAAAACGGATTAATGCACCTGTAACTTTGTGAATGGTACACTATGTAACTATTAAATGGGGTAAGAAACATGAGTAGATCAGACATGCTGGTTAGCCAAACTTAATCTGAAGAGCAACACTTGTTGTGATTGGATGCAGTTTAACATGTGCAACGAGGAATCATTACCTAACGCATGCCTCTAGTGGTTGTCAGGGATACAAGAATGGCTTTCCTTGCAAATGAAGTTGCAGACCACTGACATAACCCAATGGTGTTAAGTACCATTACAATATAGAATAGTTTATTGCCATTGTAGAGGTATACGGCGAAATTTGTGCTGCACTGCCTGAGTGGAGATCAAATAGAAAGACTTAAAAAAGAAAAATATTAGTTAAAATCTCTCTGTCTCTCTCTCACACACACACACAAGTCAAACATACATACACAGTACTTAGTACCTTCGTATATAGCCAGATGCTGCCTGTATTGCTATTATAGGTGTAGGTGTATTGCACATAGTAAGAATAAATAAGAATATTGCACTTCATAGCACAGAATTGTCTATGATGCCTTAATCGCAGTGTCTTTTAGTGCAGTGATTATGCTTCATATTATAAAAATTACACACTAATCCCACTAAAATTGCCTGGCAGACTTCAATAAGATCCCATCAGAGCCCATATCAGTCCATTGGTGCCATCTACTTCTGTTATATCTGCAAATGTGACTATTTTGTGCCAATTTTGAACCCATTTCAGTCATGAATTTAAAGGAAATAGGAAGAGGCAACATCGTGTTCTCTAGATGTTCTCTCAATACTTCATCTTCAGCTTTTCTCAGACATAGAATATGTAACATTCCTGACTTAATCTGTGTTGTTAAAGTGATGGCTTTTCCTCTTTCAGACATGGGTGACATTTACATTAGTGTTCCTTCCTTAGAGCCTCATTCAGACATGACAGAACATATAGTGGAACATGCAGCACAGCTTATTGAGGGAGGCACAACTTGCATTATATTTGGCACCGGTGCACAAGAGGCATCAGGGAGGGGAAAAAATGATATAGTAGCAAGGAAGGTGACTCTTTTTGTCATTTAATTACTGACCATCAGGACCATGAAGGACAGTTTCCCTGCTTCTCACAGTGAATCACCATCAAGTCCAACATGCACAATCACTGAATGAGAAGAAGTCGCTACTCTAATTCTATTTTATTACATGTACTGTATGTCGCAAGGGAGAAATGAGATTTTACAGATCTGATATGAGAGGTGCAACTCCCTCAATGCCTTAAAATTAGAGCAGTGTTTCCCAGTACATTAAACCAGTTATGCGAATAAGAGACAATGATGAGGATATTACATTTATTATAGCGATGTGATGTTAAAGACGTGGATTTCTCTCTGTCTATCTATTCATGTTTTTTTTGTGCTGCTGCTGCCTTTATGTTACCTTTACAGCATCATATTCAGACTTGTGTTGTGCTGAAAGTGATACAGAAATATCCCACTGAGTAAGATTACTGCTGTGACTTTACACAAAGAGAAGGAGGGGAGGGAAACATAAAGAGGGGCTTTCATACTGAGATGGAACATCTCTACTTAATTTGACTAATTCAGACTTCTGAGGACTCGTTTTATCTTTGGATAAACTTGCAAATGTATTTTTTGCACAGAAAGAGGACTGGGGCTTTGTTCCTCATCACTTACATTGAAAGTGCATTAGGAAGTCGAGCTTTTATACTTATAGTATGTCAATATTAACAACAGGAGCGCTTCACTGTTCATTTAGGAAACTGGCAGAATTGAAAAATAGGAACCATACTCATTCATAAAAAAACAATGATTTTGCGTGTGTTTTTGCAGCGTGACTATAGTCCAAACACTGATCTACTGAAGTTAACACCAAACTCCCCAAACTGGCCTTGTACTGTATTAAAAGTCAAGTTGCCACCCACAAACCATTAATATGATTTAGGATTTCTGATTATACTGACAACACTGTTTCTCTGCAGCAGCCAACTCAAGGCAACACAAACAACAAACATGATTGATGTTTTCAATCAAGCTATGGTGGATTTTCTTTTTTGGCTTGGTTGGCAATGATGCTGTCAAGAGGAAGGAGGATGCGTTGTGCGAGGCCCTCCGGAGGCTGAGGATGCTGGCTGCTTGACAAGTACAGGGGAGTGCTCACTGGAGAGTGCACAGGAAATGAAATATGGATCGACCAAATCTATTTACTGTCAGTACACTTTAACAAAGTAAGATATCAACGCAGTGGGGTACCTCCCGATGGCCGTCCTCCTCAAGTACACCACGTTCAGAATGGTCCTTGTCACAGGTTGTGATGGAGAAAGATACTTCATTGGTCTCAAGGTTTGAGTGTATTGATGGGTGTTAAAGAGTGGCGCTCTGTGAATGAATAGGTAGGTGGAGTTGACAGAGTGTGAAGCAATCAAGCATTGATCTGTTTGCCTTTCACAAACTCATTGTCCTCTGGTGTTCATGGGTGGCCAAGTAGGGAGTTGACTTTGTCCACTGTTCTGTTCTGTGTGCCATTAACTGAAAACCATAGAGAGTTTTTATTTGACCTGAGCTCTATTCACATAGGACCAGGAGATGTTGAGTGATTTGTAGGAAATGAGACTGTGATGGAAAGAAGGAACCCCGCTGAGGATTATTGATTTGAAATTGATGAAGTGATAGTCTCAATAGCTTTTAGATGTCTGGACTGAAATAAATCTATAAAGTGTTTTATTCATATGATGGTTTCTTTGAAAATGCGTTACTAGGGGAACTGAACAGATCTGACAAAGTATTACCTAACATACACTTTTCCTTTTGTTTTACAGCTTGTTATACAGTACAGCTGTACTTTTTTAGCACTGGATGCACAATGTTTGTTGTGTGATGAGAAACATGAGACTCACATCCAGTCTACAGGCTTTAATGGGGTTTTCAGCACAAACTACACACTTTGCTAAATTGGTAGCTAAAAACATTGTAACACCTTGACTTTAAGATTTTTTTTATATTGTATTGGTAATAAAGGCTGCATATATTAACTGGTAAACAGGGGTCCCCAAACCACAAGGTGGCCCTGACTTAAAATGTAGTTTTAAGGCATTCATTGCTTTATATGCTTAATCAGATAAACAAAACAAATTAAAATCTATTGAAGATTCCTTCAGCCATGTATGAATTATATATAAAGAATATTCTGCTTGGAATAATAATACATGTCTAATACTTTTTATCAATAAAAAACATCCAATTACCAATTCCATTCAAATCTTTAAAATTACATTTCCTTCTTTTGCCTCAGTGAAAAACCCAGAATCAGTGAATATGCAACTGTTGTTCATTTTGAAACTTGAAATGCTGGACATATCCAGTGTTACGTGTTGTGGTGTGTGTGTTGTGTTTGGTGCTGTTGTCTTTTTTTTGTTCTGTCTTTCCGCCTGGTGCTGCCCTCCTCCTCCCCTCCTCCTCCCTCAGCTGATCTCTGCAGCTGTGCCATATCATAATCGGTAGGCCATATAAACCACCTGGAAAGCAGCTTCAAGCTTCCACATCACACCTATGTAGGTTTTTAATGGACCACAATTGTCTCCAAACTAGTTGTGATGTCACAAATTATGCATATAGGTCTGCCCTCCCTCAGCAGATGACTGTGTCAAACATCACACATACATCATTCTGCACATCATCATCACATAAACACATATTTTTGAGTGGATGGGGACCTTAAATACCACAAATAATTAACAAATAGAGGCAAAATGGGGGGTCAATAGGGGTCTCATAGTGGCTGATAAATAATAAGCTCATAAATATCCCTGCAGGGAGATAGGCACACTATCTACAAAAGCCTTTTTCAAGTCCAGATTTCATTCATTGTCAATGTTGCAGGTTTTAAACAAACTGGAGTGGATGAACTTTTATTTTTCTTTCAGTGTAGCTGACAGCTTTGTGGATTAGAAGCTTTTGTGTGCTTTAGCTTCCCTTCATTATGCAACAGGACGCGGTGTGGAATGCAAGACAGCCAAGACATTGGCAGGCCAGACCGCTCGCTGCTCATCTTCTGGCTGACCCCCTCTGCATATCAGTATATTTCCACAGCACATTGGTATGCGTTTGGCTCTCGGCACCGACTGGGCATAATCGTCGCCTCAGTCTCATAATGGCGTGTGCGCCGTTTTCTCCCCTTGTGATGCCAAAGCCATGCTAAGCAGCACAGATATGCAAAGCTATGAAAGATTTTTACTTTGAGAAACCTTGAAAATCTTTGAGTTCTAAGGTCAAATTCTTTGTTCTGATATGTAAATTGACATGTTCAACATAAGTTCTTATGATGGGGAAAAAAGCACCACCACAAATAAAATGATATAAATAGTCCAGAGAGAGAGAGCATTCCTCTGCTGGAGAGAGGCTACGCTGAAGTTCATGGCCTGTAATTATACTATTCCTTACTGCAGAGGAATGGCCTGAATTCCTTTCAGAATTGTTGATCTTGTGAGTTGTCACCACAAAGTTAATTTCCCCAGGGAGCGCTATATAAATTGCATGCCACTGAACAGAAGTAATAGCTGTGGTCTTGGAGATATGTTTGGCAGCAACTTCCAAGAGGCGTGCAGAGGCAGGGTATCTGCAGAGAGTTGCACTGATTTTTTTTCCTTTTTTTCTTTTTCTGTTACTCACAGCACCACTGTACTTCCTGCTCATTATTTAGCAATTGGGAACAAGTGTTTTGGCTACATCTTTGTATATTGCCTTGTGGTCTCTCAGCAATTTGTTGTTATTATGTTCATATTTTTAAGAGGTGAGGTAAATTCCGTGGTAATCGAAGCTGACAAAAAGTTCGGAATGCGCCTGTCGATTCGTGACTGAGGGGTTTGGAGAGTTGGAAGCTGCAGTGCTGCCACGCAAGCTAATTGTTGTCAAGTTCACACAGGTATGTTTCACTAACAGAGACCACACCAACTTAGATAGGAGTTGAAAGATTTAATACAATGGAAGAAGATGGATGAGGGTCGAAGGGTTGGGGATGAAGAGATGAGGGTCGAAGGGTTAGGGTTAGGGTTAGGTTAGGTGCAGGGTGAAGTATGAAGGAATGAGGTTGAATTCAGGTGCTGGGTGGATGGGAGGAGGTGCAGGTCAGAGGGAATCCGTGTGGGGTGAGAATCTGGGTGGGGGAGCTGTGTCTTCATCTGGTCCAGGTTGAAGACCCCATGGTTCCTGAACTTGAACAAATGAGAGAACGTTAGAAAGGGTTTGGGGGGGTTGGGATGTTAGAAGAAATTAGACGAAGGGGAGAAGAATGGATAAGGTCGGACTTCAAGGAGGTGAATAAAGGAGGTATGAGGCTTGGTCTCTGTTCCCGAACTTAGATATTTAAACTCCTTACAACAGTACAAAGCAAACAGATTCAACATTATGCAAAATATATACAATCCCTAATGGAAAGTAGGTTAGGGTAATATTTTACCACATGCTACTGTAAGATAGTGTACAGTATAGGAACAATGTAATAACCACATGGCTTTTTCTCCCTGGTAAAAAATAACTCTGACTCTCTGCTGAAACCAGTACCAGTCTGATACCAGTGTCCCCCACCCATGCAGAATCTTAAGAAACTGATTATAATCATTCTTGAGGCTGTAATTAAAATCACTTCTTAACTCTAAGTGAAAGGGCTTTATACACCAACATCATTCTCAGGCTTATGCAAATGTGAATGTTATTGTTCTGGAGGGTTTATGAAGTTGTGTGTTTAAAAAAGCACCGGCGTCACACTGATTGACAACATAAAGTTCGACTTCTTTAATAAATGTAGCACACACTGTTCCAGCGCTGGTATAGCTGCTGTTGTGTGACGTTAGAGCTGAAATTAGAACTGAGTTGCTTTGATTACTGAGGAATCTTACATAAGCTAACTTTGAATGGTATTGCCAACACTTCCTGTTCCACTGTGAAAGAGGAAAGTAAAAAGTGTGGATCGGTCTAGCTTGGCCGATATACTATTTTCTTGATGAGGTCAGTATCAAGGCTGTTAAGTCCAACGCATCAGACTGCAGCATGGTGAGTGTAATAACCATTTAGATTTTCCAATATAGAATAAAAATCATCTGTTATTACGTGGTTCCCTTTAGTATTAACTCAGAGGTCTACCTTGCTGATTCTTTCAGATTTAAGTCAGAATTATACATTTTTAGATTCATTACATTTCCCTTCCCCACAGGCTCTGCTGCTCTCTGAAGGCTCACAGTCTTCCATGGCACCTGTCCTGGCTGGATGTCCGTGTGTGATTGGCAGTTATAAGTGCTTATTAGCCCCATATATATATACATGAAGGGGCCTGCTACACCTACTACTACATATAAACCAACCCATTGGAATAGGGCCCTGGCACTTAACAGTAGGTTATACACTACAAAATAATTATGTTTAATGATATGACAGTACTGTGGTTGAGGTCTGGTTAGGTTTAGGCACAAAAAAGCTTGGTAATGGTTAGGAAAAGATCATGATTTGGTCGCTTGAAACGATGTTAAACATGGCAACGATCGGTTATGAATACAATAAAATACTGAAAAAGTCCCAAAAGAGGCGAACAGTGGTCTGAAACTGTCATCTCTTGCTTGCCTAGTCTCAATATAGCCATCCACCCATCCTACCTCCTCTTAACTAGGAAAAAATCATCTTATCACGTCATTGGAACTACGTCACTTCCCTCAGTCTTGATTACTACAGCTACTAGATTGCGCCTGTAACTCAAAGGTCACCGTCGCCTTACCAGTGAATGATAACACCCTTCTGAACCGAGTACTAGGTGTAGAAGGCATCTTCTAACCCGTATGAGGCTGGTAACCACTGATAAAGTGATAATGAATGGCTGTCCATCACATCTCCCATTGTCCTTTCTCTGTGTCACCTTGATATGTTATGATGTTCCTTTGAGTCCATGCCGCTTTATATTGGGAAGCTATAGAAAAACGCCTTTCTTTCTTCAGTTTGCTGATTATTTAACCACAGATATTATGTAATTTGTTAACTGGCTGAGAGGTTTATGTCATGTGTGGATGTACATATCTTACAACTGCTCGTAGACTGAAAGCTGGCATTGAGGAGGCAAAGCGGAGGCATAAGCAGACAATGGATAGACACTTCAACACCAACAACACCAAAGATATGTGGCAGGCGATCCAGAACATCACAGGCTACAAAAGCATGAGCATACCCCCGTAATGTGTGAGGCCACATTGCCAGATGAGCTTAACACATTCTATGCTTGCTTTGATGTTCTTAACAAAGAGTCAGATGTAAAGTCTACTCTGCCTCCAGAGGACCTGTCATCGTCGGTATCCACAGCTGACGCAAGAAGAATCCTGCAGAAAGTGAATATGAATAAAGCTACTGGGCCTGATAACATCCCTGGCCTTGTACTGACATGTCCCAACCAGCTAGTTTAAGACATTCTTTTAATATATCACTGTCACAGGAGAGTGTTCCCACCTGTTTTAAGACAACCACCATCACCCCTGTATCTAAAAAGTCTGCAATGTCTAGTCTAAATGACTACAGCTCTGTGGCACTCACCCTCATTTTGATGTGCTTTGAAAAACTGTTTCTCCAGCACATCAAAGACAACATCCCAGCAAGCCTGGACTCTCACCAAACAGATCCACAGAGGATGCCATCCCCACTGTCTTCTACTCAGTCTTCGCACACCTTGAAAATAACACCGCCTACATCAGAAAGCTGTTTGTTGATTCAGCTCAGCATTTAATTCAGCCTCTCCCATGAAACTGATTGGAAAACTAAGCAGTATCCAGTTGCTACACTCTGCAACTGGATATTCCACTTCCACACAAACAGATGCCAGGTAGTACAGATTGGTCGTCACACCTCCTCCACCCCCATTGATTTTAAACAATGATGAGAGTTCATATGGCATCATGGACATCACACATCTCCAACCTAGTAAGAAAGCTCAGGAATGATTGCTTTTCTGCAGGGAACTTAAGAAAGCAAAATTCCCATCCTATATATGTTGAGGTAAAGTGGCTGCAGAACGCAAAGCATACTTATAGACAATACTCATCTCAGTCACCTGTTCACCCTGCTGCCGTGTGGCAAGAGTAACAGAAGTATCCACTGTTTTACCACTAAACTACTCCAATATAAAAAAAAATGTATGACTTATTATTTATTCATTAATTTACATAATTTCTGTTTTTGTGAGTAGTATAAAGGGACTACAAACTACTTTTTATTACACAACCTGGAGATTTAAAATGATAATAATGAATGAATCTTGAATCTTGAATAATCTATAGAATATGTAATGTGTATTCTACATAAAAAAACATTAAGCATGATGATTTCATTCCCACCATTCCACTGCCAAATGGATAATAATAATAATAACAATTGCAATTAATAATTAATAATTAATATATATTGTCTTCAGCTGATTAATAATGCAATGTGGCTTTATTGTTATATAGAGGTTTTAAATTTTGGAATATTCTACAGCCATACTTCACAGAGCTAGTAACCGTGAAATATACAGTTCAGTTCAAAAATATGACATTTACAATTTAAAATATGATCTCCTGCATAAAAATCATCAGACTTTACTGGACTTGGAAATTTGATGTGACCTTTACATAGCAGCTAGTTGAAGTTGGCAATGCATGCAGGGGTAAATTAGATATTAGCCATATTTACAGTTTTTGATCAACTGTGGAAGTCTGTAGCTGACATACAGTAATTTGTAATCTAAATGATGTGCAAATTACATTTTAATTGTCATTTTCATAATGGTCAGAGTCACACTAGTTGGCTATGAGGCATTTCACAGGAGCCTGGGAGAATTCTGCAATCATGAACAAATATCACTTTCATTGAAAATATGCTATTAAAATGAAAATGTTATTAAATTATTAAATTTTAATATTGGCAGCCATAGACTTCCGTATACATATGTCATTATTTCATAATAATTTTTTCTGCCTGTTATATTGTCACTATTTTAGAAAACTATAGATAATGTCTTTTGTTAGAATAAAATTGATACTGAGATTTTTTCAAACACACCTCATGGTTTTCATCAGAAGATTGTCACAACTGTGGCATGGTTTGGTCTGATGTTCAATGATACAATACTATTCATAAAAAACATAAAATGTTTATTTTATGTGTGCAGAATGTTAAACAGTCTGAAAAACTAACTGCAGACAAATAAATTCAGGGTTTGAATCTGACGTGTGTACTCGCTGGCTTTGGTGTTCCTTAATAATGCAAAAAAGCAAATTGGATTTTTCTCGACTTTCACATAATTAGAGCGTTGAGGAGAGAAAGGCGACCCATATGGTGCCATTCATAATTCATGGCCTTTTGATAGAAGTGGCCCTCGTGTGACGCTGTAATGTGCAGTGTGAAATGAATCAATCAAGATGGTCTTATCTGGGTTTATCCACCTCAATTTTGTATTCTTGGAATTGACAGACATTACATTTTGTATTCTAATAAGATATCATAAACTTGCTGAATGTTCCATAACCAGGAAATGTATCAAATTTTCTCGGCAACAATTAATCATGGTGGGCTTTTGATGAAGTTTTCCTGTAGGTGATATATTTGATTTCACACGTTGTAATTGTGGATGCCGATTTATGAGCAAAGCTTGTAACCTTTTGAATATGAGCATCAAGATGTGTCATTAATCCTGAAGGTTAACCACAACAGCCGTGTGACAGATTTCTGATTGTATTCATATGGCTTCTGATGGCACATGTGCCCTACTGAGACCAATGACTGCTTTATGCTTTGACTGCACTATAATTCACCATCACGCTGAAGTGCGTCATCCATCAAAGCTCACTAATTTCCCCCTGGATGTAATAAGACTTCTTTTTTATGAAAGTAACAACTTTTCTCTCTTTGTTCTCTACCTCGCCCTGTGTTCTCTGTCTGACTTTGTTATTTATGTCTCACGTCCACACACAGACACACATCCAGTGGAAAACACCTACACACATCTGGACCCATATTTGTCAAGCAGCTCAGAATAGGAAATCAGTTCTGACTGGTCAGAAATTCTCAGGACTGTTTAGTCCTGCTTCCAGGACAAGGAGCTAAATCATTTTTGACTCCTGTCTGTGCTGATGTTTACGAAATCAGTTCAAAAGGTTCAAGAGGAGTCCTAACCTGTTAGGAACTTGTGGCTTGCACATGTCTGTGGAAGAAACATATTATTGTTGACAAAAATTTACTATTTTTATGGAAGAGAAAAAACATACAGTCTCCCCAAAAAACAATCCGTGCCTACAGTTATTGCATTGAATGATCATTTTGTTCCTTCTAAGACAAAGATTAGTTTATTTCCCAACCACTCTGTATTAAATCATAGAAGAATAAGTTGAAATTTTGGAAGAGCTGTCTGTTTCAGGTTGGCCCGCCCGTCTCTGCCTGCTAGGACCACCACACCTGACTCCCATCTCATCATCAGTGGCACTATATCAACCCCTTGGAACCAGAGCTCCCTGCCATTTGACCACACAGCTGCATGTTTGGCTGGTGTTGCCAGTAAGTTCTCGCTGCTATTTGACTCTTGTTGCTTTGACTAATATCATAATTGGTGCAACTCTGGTTTGTTTCTGACAATTTTGTTAAGGAAGCTTTGTAAGGGTTCTCCGCTGTTTCATTTTCTCCCTTCTTTTCTCCTGTTTTATGGCTAGCAAGGGAGCCAAGCATTGTGTTTTTTTGTTGTTTTTTTGGTAGTATTTGCTATACTTTATTTTCCAGTTAGTGTGGGTTCTTTTGTTTGGGTCTTGGAGATCCAATTTTCCTAACTTCACCTTGTTATTGATTTTTGTTAATAAATACGACATTGAAATATTGAAGGTATTTCAGCTGCCCTTTGTCTTGAGGTCATTTTTCTCCTGTGGTTACAACCTATTAAACGTTGGCATGTTACTTCCTGTGTTTCTCTAGTCAGCAAAGGTTATAATACAGACAAGTATTGGGTTTATTTATTTTTTAGTTATTGATGGCATGGCATCCTAATAAGAAGATATAAGAACATATCCAGAGTGAAGGGTTTTATGTCTCAAACAGACCAGGAGAAGTTGATTCATGCTTTCATCTCAAGTGGACTCGACGACTGTAACGGTCTTCTGACTGGACTCCCACAAAAAGCATTAAACAGCTGCAGCTCATTCAGAACGCTGCAGCTTGAGTTTTAACCAGAACAAAGAGATCAGAGCACATTACTCCAGTTCTAAAGTCTTTACACTGGCTCCCAGTCAGTTCTAAAGTCTTTACACTGGCTCCCAGTCAGCTATAGAATAGATTTTAAAGTTCTGCTACTGGTCTACAAATCACTGAATGGTTTAGGTCCAGAATACATGAATGACATGTTAGTAGAATATAAACCCAGTAGAGCTCTGAGATCTACTGACTCAGGTCAGATAGTGGACCCCAGGGTATAAATAAAATTGCCTTGCCTAATAGTGGATGGCAATACAGGGCATGTCTAAAGTAAATAGAAAGCTGTTCTTGATGGTTGATGGCAAGGTTTATGGTCTCTTTTCTTTCTATCATCAGAATCACTGCTATTGCTACTGGTATTGAGTGATAGAAGTTTGACCTATGACCTATAAATTGAATATGTTAAGTGGAAAACATTGGACTACAGCATGGAGTCTTACCTTGTCCAAATGTGTAGACCTCTAAAGCTGCATATGGTCATTTTTGAAATTTCATTGGCTATTGGAAGCATCAGGCATCAGCAGACTCTATTGTTATTGGCTCACTATTTTGATCTCTTGTTGGGTATTGTAGATTGCGGAGAGGACGTGGAAGCCCTTATTTTGTCAAGTGTGCAGTCACCATTTTAAACTGAGATGTGACTATTTGCATGCTACCTCGAATTTTGACGGAAAATAAGTGGAAGATTAGCCAGCCATCAGCCAGCTAATTTGAAATGACCAAATATCTTACTAATTGGGATTGACTGGACCTTTGCCAATGTAACGGGACCATTTTTGTCACAGTTGTGTCAGTCAGTGGAGTAATATGAGGCTTCATCAGTGAGCAGCATGGATTTAGTAATTCTTTGTTGGTGGTCTGACAGAGCCTTTGATTGTACCTCCTGTTGTGACTATATCTTGAAATGGTTTGGATCAGTCTAATCACAGAAATGTTATATAATTTGTCGTCTAAGTACCCATTTAAAGAAGAAATGTGCTGGTGTCCCCTTTTGCAATTATTTGTAAATATCATAACATTTAATATTTCAATCCTGGTGGTCACAAGTGGCAACTGTAAGTGTGGGTTAGTACCACAGAAAACACTCTTCAAGCAGATACTTCTTAACAGAAAAGCAACAGATGTATCTGTTTACAGTGCAGCCAAACAAATTTGCAGGTATAGACACATTTAGACTGTCTTAATCTAGTATCTGTTTAAGATGCATGCCAGATAACTGCAAGATTTGCTGTTTAATTCCAGCCACAGACATTTATGCCACTTTTCACCTATCCCAAGGTCTGATTTAATGAAAATGTTAAGGATCATAGCTTTGAGTTTGAGTATGCAAAGGAGACCCAGCCAGGGTTGATCAGGCTCTAGTTCGTCTCCAAGTCATCTGTGTAGTCCATGGATCCCTCATCTTGGTCCACAGCCATCTTCATGCTCTCTCTGCAGCCTCAGGATGTTTTTGATGGCTTTGTTACTGTGCAGCCATGTGATACAAAGGAGCTTGAGGGTCTTGTAGAAAGACTAGCCAGCAAAGCCTCTGCAGCCCACCTCAATTGGCATGCATTGTGCCTGACATCCCTGCTTCCAGCCTTCATATTTGCCCATCTTCCTGTTGTAGACCTCCTCCATCCAGTCTTCCCAGGCAACATTCTACTCCTGCAGGGCCACTTGCCTTGATATTTCAGACATCGGAACCATGTCTAGTCTTAGTGTGGTCACTCTGATGTTCTCTGGAAACTTGAGTTGCTTCCCCAAGTTGACTTTCAGCTGGCCAGTACCATGCAGTGACGAGGAGCATGCCCAACACCCTTGCCTGAGCCTGTGGTTTCTCCATTGCCTTGACAAGTGTAATGTCCTGTTTTGCTGGGCGATGTTGTTTGGCTTGGTTGATCCCCTAGCAGATGGCATGGCATCAGCTACTGCCTTCAGGACCTGGTTGTGACGCCAACGATAGCGTACCTCTCCCAGAGCCTTGGGGCAACAGCTGAGGATATGTTCTTCTCTGTCGCAGCAGGTTATCCCTCCAGCAATACAGCTTGGATGGGCTGTAAAGAACGTTGAACACTGACTAAATCAAAAGCTTGATCATGAGTGGCCAGACCTCTGGCCAAGCACAATGTTTCTTTCCAAATATTATTAGTCTACACATAAATGGAATGAATGAAATGGTAATCATTTCCACATTGCAAATGTTGCATCAGTGGTAGAAATAATGATGGCTTCCTGACATGTACATTTAAACAGAAATGAACACATCTCACAATTTAACAATTAACCATTTGCAGTAGGAAGTAAACACATCACTTAAAAATACACATACAATAGTAAATTATTTGACTTAATAGAAATAGAAGATTATTATTGTACATATTACTATCCAACCATTGTTTTATTATAGCAAATGATAGTCAGACATAATGCATATACTGTATTATGCAGTTAGTCAATGTGTAAAGTGCCTTGAGATGACTAATGATTAATAATAACCACCATTAATTGGCAGTTAATTAAACTTTAATTTAATTAATTTAATTTTTGCTTTTTTACTGTTAAAAAACAGGGGAGAAAAGAAGATATGAAGATAAGAATAAAATATCAACCATTATGTTGTTGATCATTGTTAACCCTGCTGTTGTTCTTGGGTCAATTTTGACCTAAGAGGACAACAGGCATTAACTCAAAAATGAGGAATAGCTTCATTTACATGAGGCCTATTGACCATCATTTCCAAAAATAAGTGTAAAACCTGTGATAATAAGGTGGAATGAAATTGGCATAAAAAGGTCTAGCACAGAATTGGGTGATAATTTATACCTTATGCTTTATAAACAGTCAAACCAAACAGGGTCAGTTTTGACTCTGGAGGATAAAAGTTGCATGGTCAATAGGAAGACAAGAGGGTGAAACAACTAAATTAATACATTTAAAGCCACTCCATGTGTTTGTGTATTTCATTGTGGTCACTTTTAGAATCACAGCATGTCAGTAATATGTATGTTAAAAGCAAGTATAGCATTAATTATGCATTGTGTGTGTTTTATTTTCACCTTTTCTTGTAATGTCAATAAAGCTGTACATAAAGGGACAACTGTCTTCATAGTCTTGATGTGTAGATATTTATCTGACTCTATAAGGTTTATACATGACTTATAGGGAGAGCAGCACAATAATCTTATTGTCCACCACCTTTCTTTGGCTTCCTGAATCATTGGTCAACTGATGCTTCCTTCATGGCCACCAACCTCTCCATCATCAGGAAAAGTGAGTTCCACTGTTTTCTGACATCAAGAATCATGTTGTGTTCCAGCAGATCAGAAACATAAATACTATATACTGTACAGTACTGAAGATGTTTGAAACCCAGCCACAACAGCTCTAACCTTAAAGGTAAATGGACTGTACTTATATAGCACCTTTCTAGTCTTTGCGACCACTCAAAGCTCTTCACATTACAACTCATTCACCCATTCATACACATTTATTTTATACACGATGGCAGGTACTACCACGCAGGGTGCCAACCTGCTCATCAGGGGGAATTTAACCATTCATTCTCATTCATACACCGTTAGCGTAACAACGGGAGCAATTTGGGGTTAAGTATCTTGCCCAAGGACACATCGACATATGGAGCCGGGAATCGAACTGCCAATCTTCCAATTGGAGGACGCCTGCTCTACCTCCTGAGCCACAGTTTCATTGTCTGTGGTAACGACAACTTCTTCCAGAATTCCATTTATCTCATTTACCACCACCAGGCCTGTTTTGGTGTTTGGCACCTTCTGTTTAATGTGGCCATGACTGATGTAGTGCAAAGTAACTGTTGAATGGTGGTCCAATGCCACACTGATCCACTCAGCACATATAATAGCCTTAGTCAGTTGTGCTAACTCCTGAATAACATTTAGTTTCTTGTCAGAGTACCATGCAGGAATAAGAGTGCTGGGCAGGGCTCATAAAGGTTTGTGGTCACCTCTCTCTTTGAAATAAATTTGTGGAAATGTAAAGACTTTTTGATTACGTATGACAAATTGACCTGAATCACTGTGGAAAAAGAAGACATACTTTAACCAAATATTGGGTCATTGCCTTGTAGAGTTCTTCCTCTTTAGTGAAATGAGTCTTCGGTAACACTTTACAATAAGGGTCCCTTAATTAACGTTACTTAGTGCATTATTAAGCATTACTTAACGGTTTAGTAATACATGAACAATCATTATTATGTATTACTTAGCATTAGGTAACACATTAGCTAATGCATTAGTAAGTACTTAATTAATGTTTACTACTCAAAGTTAATTAACACATTATTAAGCATTAATAAAAGTTGAATCATGTAATTAGTTATCATTATGCATGCGCTACTCCGCATTTAGTAACACGTTAGTTCATATATTAGTAAGCCGTTTCTAGTGGTGCTGTCGCCATCATCGGTTGCCTACCAGTGCCATTGCTAATATAGCGTTGCTGTCGTTAGTACCGGGACCAGTGCCGGTGTCGTTGAGGTAGGAGTGCCGACCACACGGCACACCCAGTGTGTGGTTGAGAGAAGCAGGGAGACTGGGCTTGAGCTCAGGAGAGAGCTGTGGTGTACCAGGACCATGGTGTTCATACCCACACAGGAAAGTTGTTACTTAACATTAGTAACCTGACACTAACCCTTAGTATGCGTGCCTCATAAGCATTACTTAACCATTACTGAATGCTTTTTGGACCCTTATTGTAAAGTGTAAACATGTATACCATAGGTAACACTTTATAAATGCTTAAAGGTAGGGTTGGTAATGTTGGAAAGCTAGCAAGAGAGCTAGCAAGATTTGAAAATAGCACCTCCTCCTGCCTCCTCTAAGTTCAACCCCGCTGCTCCCCCTCCCGTCAGTGAGTCCGTCCAAGCCACGCCCCCACAAACTGGAACGCGCACACTGCTGCACAGTCTATGGAGGAGAGCTACGAGCTAGCCTTTTCCAAGTATTTTGGACAACAACCAAACAGACTCATGTCTCATTTACCTGTAAGTAAACTATATTATTACCGTATGTTTTTTGTTTGTTTATAACACATCAGTCTATGCAGATTCAGATCCGGGACCCGGGTCTGAATCTGCTGAATCTCCCCAAGGATACGGCTGGATTCAGACCCATCAGCTAAATTACATTGTAATAACTGTTACGTGTTTTTCACTGATAAACGTGTATTTTGTTTTTATTAGTCACGTAGCATATCTGCTATGTTTTTTATTGACAATTATGCAGGGTGATGCAGAAGTGTTAGGAAAGTAAATTTGGGCCAATATCTCAATTTTTCTATAAAACTTAGACACTTATTCTATTAGGCTAACGATATCTTTGTTGTTTCATTGTTAGAGTTTACACGATGAGAGCACTGGCTCAGACCCGAGCTAACAGTCCTGAACCGAGCACGTCTTCAGCTCCAAGGGGACGCGGTCGTGCTAAAGGCCAGAGGAGGCCGTGCTAGAGGGGGTGCAAGGGGCAGAGGCCGAGGAACTTGAGGTCAAGGACGCGGAGCAAGCCGGACTGCGACCGGAGAGCTTTTACAAGATGAGGATATTCAACGAGTGGAGAATCGGCAAGCTCAAAGAATTGCAGATAGCCTTTCTAAAATAGCCTCTTTTTTCCTGATCTCAACATTATCAAGAACTGTAAACAATGACCTGCCATTTACTGTGAACACAACACTTCTGAGTTTATTGTCAGACTGACAGACAGGTGAAGACAGACAGACAGGTGAAGACTGACAGACAGTGGAGACTGACAGACAGTGTGGAGAGACAGTTCTATATTTGTTTTTATGTGTTTTCATGTGTTTAATAAAATGTGTTAAGTGCTTATATGTGATTGCTTCAACTACATTTAAACTAATAGTGCTTAAGTAATGCTTATTTACAACTGTTATGCATTTCTTAAGGTATACATGTTTACACTTTACAATAAGGGTCCAAAAAGCATTCAGTAATGGTTACCTACGGTTAAGTAATGCTAATGAGGCAGTTCAGCATTTATAAAGTGTTACCTATGGTATACATGTTTACACTTTACAATAAGGGTCCAAAAACCATTCAGTAAAGGTTAAGTAATGCTTATGAGGCACGCATACTAAGGGTTAGTGTCAGGTTACTAATGTTAAGTAACAACTTTTCTGTGTGGGTATGAACACCATGGTCCTGGTACACCACAGCTCTCTCCTGAGCTCAAGCCCAGTCTCCCTGCTCCTCTCAACCATACACTGGGTGTGCCTTGTGGTCGGCACTCCTACCTCAACGACACCGGCACTGGTCCCGGTACTAACGACAGCAACGCTATATTAGCAATGGCACTGGTAGGCAACCGATGATGGCGACAGCACCACTAGAAACGGCTTACTAATATATGAACTAACGTGTTACTAAATGCGGAGTAGCGCATGCATAATGATAACTAATTACATGATTCAACTTTTATTAATGCTTAATAATGTGTTAATTAACTTTGAGTAGTAAACATTAATTAAGTACTTACTAATGCATTAGCTAATGTGTTACCTAATGCTAAGTAATACATAATAATGATTGTTCATGTATTACTAAACCGTTAAGTAATGCTTAATAATGCACTAAGTAACGTTAATTAAGGGACCCTTATTGTAAAGTGTTACCGAGTCTTCTTTGCCACTGTTGAAGCTGGCCCAAAATATAAACATAAATATTGCTTTTGTTATATTTTACAAATCGTAATATGTGTTAGTACTTTATAAATGCAAGATTTGCAATCAACGCTGCATCACTAACCTGAGGAAAGGCAGTCCTCATTATCATCAATTGTCTCCACATTGCAGAGGCCAGGGAGGCTCACACTGCCGGCTGATGTGTTTGGCATGGTATCACACACTGCCTCCCTCTGCTTTAAAGTGTAATCTGTGCATCACCAGATGCTTCATTAAATTTGACGTGCCCCCCTGTAAAAATACAGCAGGTGAAATACAAGCACAGTTTAAACAGTTTAGCTTTAGGCATTTTGCCATGTTCTGGTAGCTACTTGCTAATGGTAGGCTAACTGTGACCCGCTGACATCAGAGCTAGAGTAATATTAACTGATGTTTATGCTGCCTGGAATGTATATTTGGGAGCACCAGAGCATCACCCACAGCTCAGTGGAATGAGGCACTGAAGTCTGTGCTGTGATTCAGTCTGGTAGTTACTGGTCATATAGAGGCTTAGATATAGAGCTTAATATAGAGCTTAAAAGGCTCTCAAATGTAGTGCACACTACCAACCAAGATAAAACTGATGAAAGATATACAAGCATGTAAAAGGAGTTTAAATATTTTCTTTTTATCATTATTGGTTTTGTATGTAATATTGAAACATTTCTTTTAAAAACCTAACTAGGGACAGGAAATGGGAACTAGCAATAGTTAAAATAAAAACAAATAAACCCAATAAATAAATACAACAGGGTTTTGGTACCCAACCCTAATATATGGTTTATTATTGTAATCATCTCTTATCAGATATGATACTATATATCAGGAGTCAGTTGTAATGTCAGCATTTTGTGGAAACCGTATTAAGTTCCATGGAATGAACCATGCAGGGAAGTGGAATCTTTTAACTTCCTTTTTACACTCAATACAGTAGGTGTAACTTGTACTTGAAATCTGATTGGCATCTATGTCCAGTGAGCATAAATCACACCACTGCTTTCCTCATGATCAGTCAGTAACTTGTCGATAGCGTGTGCTTAACGCTCCTCAAACCTCCACTTCACAGAATGTTCCCCTTGTCTCTGGCTGTCATCCAAACTCTCTACCACCAAGTTCAAATGAGGAGGAAACTTTTATTTGATCCCCAGCTCGAGCGCGATGTGGAGCTTCTGTGTGCTCAGAGGCCGAGATAGCGATCAGCTGGCATCTAAAAGGTCCACCCACAGGAATCCTCCATAATCTCTGAGGAAGATTTCTATCAACCATAAAATCTTAATAGCTTATAAAAAAAAAATCAGCTGTGTGACCTTCAGGGAGACTATCAGTTTAGATGAGATCTGCTGGTTTGTTTTGCTTTCACAGTTAAAAAAAAAAAAAACAATAAAAAGCTGCTTGCAGATGCTCATCAGTGATTCAGGCTTTTTTCATTGCATCTGGTATGCAAGACAAACAAGGTTGAAAATGTCCTAATCAAGTTGGACCTTTATTTAGCTCTGCATTAAAGGGCAGCATGCATCTGAGGGGAGAAGTAGGCCAAGCCTGGACAGTAGCAACAGCTTTAATTTCAAAAAGATTTGTGTACATGCCACGCAGCCAGAGACAAGCTATGAATCTCAGCCTTTTGTGTTTGTGGCGAAGCTTGCAGGACTGGCAGCGAGTTTGTATGCACAGCGGCAAAAATGGCTTCCATCACATCAGTGTGTTGTGGTGAAAGAAGCCTTGAATAGACAGACTTTGAACAAGCAGCTCAGAATAGGAAATCAGGCATACAACTTACAAAACATTCCAACATAATTGGTCCAACTTTTAAACTTTTTTTTGAGTTTTGAGCTCCATAAGAATCCTAACCTGGTTAAAAACTTGACTTATTTGTGTGGCTGACCTTGTGCAAGAAGCAAAATAAAGCATATTCTCTCTGTACTAGAAACCAAGGTCTTCAAACCACTTACAGCTACAGTGAAAACAGCAATGATGATTCTGTCACCATCAACAGTGTCAGCTATATTAAAGCACCTCAGGCAATACACAGTATCATTCATTTACAAGGTGTGCTTTTATGTATTGATTTATTCATCTGTAGATTATTAATTAGACTTATTTATTTAATATTAATAATTATTCAGTAGTGTATAATTAGGAGATATGTTGATATTCTTATAATGTGTTTCCCAATACTGGGTGACAGAGTAGAAATAAATGATTTTTTCTCACTTGTAACAATGGTATCTACATAGAAAACATTTCAGCGCTGTTTATGACAAACAAACAAACAATGAAATGATCATTAATAATCTTTACTAATTATTAGTAATGATACATTTTATGTTATTTTATCATTAATTGTGTAATGTAAAATAATTACTTTATAAATTATATATTGCAGAGGTCACTAATGACCTATGATGATGAAATATTGACATTTGTTAAATTTTGTCTGAGCGTTTCCATTTTAATGGGCACAGCTTCTCCAGATATTACGGTAAAAGTGGAGCCACCCTTAGAAACTCACAGACCACTGTACATAGCCAATCTGCTCACGTGACACTAATCAGCCAATCAAATACCTGCATTCGGACATACAGACAGACTGGACTGTGAGAGTTCATATGTGTTGAGATGTTTTGTTATGAAGTTATTAGATGTGAAATTAAGTCTATGGTTTAAATTAAGTTTAAAAGTAAAATTCATTTTTTCTACAACTAAGCACTTTATTTAAGAAGCACAATCAAAAACTTTCTGTAATGTACTTTATTTTAAAATTACATTTTTTTATTCCTATTTTATAATTGATTTGAATCCCACAAGTAGAGTGTGAATATTAGTACATCTACTGTATTTATGTGACAGTGTAGCCACTAGACACAGATGCTGATGGAACTACAAAGCTACCTCAAGCTACTGAACAATAACTCAGACATTAAGATGTTCTGGACCTTCACTTGAGGACATTTATACTAATTGGACCTCAGTGAATTTTAATTGAATTCCCCTGATCTAGAGGGTAAGTGGTATGAAAAATGAATGAATGAATAACATTACAATGTACAGTACAACACATTGCTTGTTCCCCATAATGTTCACTTAGGCCTGATTTCATGTGTGTAAATGTAAAAAATGTTCATTTTATTTGTGCTCACATGCACTGTGAATAGAGAGAATACATTCAGTTAGAGTTAGTAAGGAGAAATCGCATTAAAAAGTTTTTTGAGGTAATAAAAGTGTATTCTAGAAAAAATAAATCCCTGCGAATAAAACACTGCAAATCCATATGGCTTTTCAAAACTTTACAGCTGCACTTCACTACATACATGCAATCAGAGCGTTTCTCACCACCTACCATGTGTCAGAAAGGAGCGATCCATCAGCCTCTCCACTCACATTGTGAACACACGAGGGGGGGGAGGGGGGCTCAAGATCCAGGGATGGATGTGACAGAGCCCCTCTCAAATTCAGCACAAAACTTTGAAAACTTAATTGTAAATGGGTTTTGAAATCTAATTGTAGGGATTTACTTCCTCTGTCTGTGTGAAAGCCCACACACATCCTCAGATGCCCAGAGGAACCTTCCTGATTGGATGCTGTACCCCTGCAGGGTTGCATCCGCCTGACCCCCGGGCTTTGTGATTGGTGTGTTTGCTAATCAGAAGTGGCAGCCTGATTACATGGGTGGTCTGGGGAATAAAAAGCCACACGGGGAAACCTTGGAGTCACCTTCCACCATATGAGCCCGCTGGAAAAAAAAAATAAAAAAAAAATGCTTGGTGTCAAGTTGGATGTATCCGTGTCACTTTCTGCCTACACATGCACCTGAGATAATCACTGCAAACTCGGAGGGGGTGTGGATGGTGGATGGTACAAAGGAATCATGGCGTAGCCTCGTTTTTATTACCAGATTGAAGTCAATAAATCAACAAGCTATTTCTAGCCGGAGGAGTGAGTTCAGGTTTCGCATCACAAAAGTGATATGAATATAATTGTAACTGACATTTTCCTTCATGTGTAAATTAGATTTGCTCACGGTGATGCAATGCCCGGCAAGAGTTCTCGTGGCAGCTGGGAGGAGTGGAGAAGCAAAATTCATGAACAATGAGTTCCTGTGACTGTAAACGAATTACGCTACAAAGTCGAGGAAATGTCAAACCTTCATTACACTCGCTCGCGTTACCGCACAAATGGAGTGACGGACGGCAAAAAACTTCCCCTGAGATGACTGATTAGGTGAATATTCAGCACATCACAATAAGAAAAGTGAACTCATTATTTGTTAACAAACACTTGAATCATATTCTTTTTCTTTTTTTTATTACAGCTGCTGTTTGCAAATCCTGTACATAGTGGGACTGCCAAGTATAAAAGAATAAAACACTATCACTATACCACCAAGATATCAATTTTGGGAGACCTGGTCATTACACCTACAGCAGCTTTTCTAAATCCATAGGCATTGATCTGGAGTTGGTCCCCCCTTTTAGCTATGACAGCTTCCACTCTTCGGTTAAGGCTTTCCACAAGATTTTGAAATGTGTTTGTGGGATTTTTGCCCATTTATCCAGAAGAGCATTTGTGAGGTCTGGCACTGATGTTGGACAAGAAGGTCTGGTTTTTAATCTCCGATCTAGATCATCCCAAAAGTGTTCAGTAGGGTTGAGGTCAGGGCTCTGTGCAGGCCAGTCAAGTTCTTCTATACCAAACTCAGAACAGAAAAAGTACCTTCCCTAATTGTTACCACCAAATTGTCCAACATGTCTTGCTATGGTGAAGCATTAAGATGTCCCTTCACTGGAACTGAAGGGTCTAAACCCTTAAAAAACAGTCCCATACCATTATCTCTCCTATACCAAACTTTACAGTGGGCACAATGAAGTCAGTCAGGTAATGTTCTCCTGGAATCCACCAAACTCATACTCATCCATCAGACTGTCAGATGGAGAATGCATGATTCGTCACTCCATAGAACACATTTCCACTGCTCCAGAGTCCAGTGGCAGTGTGCTTTACGCCACTCCAGCCAACGCTCAACATCGTGCTTGGTGACGTAAGGCTTACATGCAGCGGCTCAGCCATGGTAACACATTCCGTGAAGCTCCAAGCACACAGTTTTTTATGCTGATGTTAATGCCAGAGGAAGTTTGGTACTCTGCAGTTACTGAGTCAATAGAGCGTTTGCGACTTTTACGCACTATGGGCTTCAGCACTCGTTGACCTATCTCTGTGACTTTGCGTGGCTTAGTTGCTGTTGTTCCTAAACACTTCCACTTCCACTTTGACTGTGGAATATCTAGCAGGGAAGCATTTTCACTAACTGGACACCACAATCCTCCTTCTACAGGTGTGTGGGGTTGAGAGCATCATCACCTCCTGCATCACTGTGTGGTATGGCAGCTGCAGAGAAGCTGAGCACTGTGTAGTATCTAATTCTATGTCTAAGTCTTTGTCCTCTATATGTGATGTGACATCTCTCTGTCTTGTGGTATATTTTCCAAAACCAGATATTTACTTATAGGCCATGGATGGAGGACCAGATGCTGTTTTCCTGACTGACCTATTGTTAATAGCTAGCCATGAATGAATGAAGGGTCAGGGACTGTGTTTCCTGACTGATCAGAAGTTCAGAAGGTGGAGTTTTAGAGATAGGAACTATATATACTGAAGTTAGAACTGGGGTAGGGAGAGAACATTATTACTTTAAAATATACTGTACAAGTGAGAAGTGTCAGCGGTGGCTTCTTTCTTCATCAACACATCAAGAATCTACCTATTATAATATACTTCAACTGCCACAGGTGGTTAAGTTGGTACAGGGAACCATCGGTTGTAGCCTGCCCATCATTTCAGACATTTACATGGACAGATGCAGGGACACAGTCTCTTGTATCATGAGAGACTCCACCCACCATGGCTGTAGCTACCATTGAGGACACCGAGGTCATGTCCTCTGTATTTTTTTCTTTAAGTTTTCTTTCATTGTGAAGTGAAAATAGCCGATGAGACAATTATCCTTGCATCAACAGACGTCAACAACGTCACGTGACACGCACTTGCAGATATGGCGACCTCAGTATTATGTCTCAACTGGTTTCCAATTTAACTGGTTTCCTTACCAAACAGCTCCAGTGAAAGACCATGACTGAGAAATGCACAGTAAGAAAGCATTATAAATACATCATGGATTACACTGAACTGATATATGAATTATGATCTTCTTTCTGACCTCGGTATTTGAAAAATCCTGGCTATGGCCTTGCCACCCACCATGCACATGACCTGTTTAACCCCCTTCCCTCAGGCAGGAGGCTGCGCAGCATCCAGGCAGGAATCATAAAGCTGAAGAACGGCTTCTTCCTGGATGATGTAAGACTGATGAACCCTACACCACACTGCCTTGTTATAACTCTACATACATACTGAGCTACATTACATTGCTGCTGTCATGCCTCTCTGTATGTGAAGATTGACCCGAGTACTGTATTTCGATCTTTCATGTACCTACATGGCTGAAGGACAAGTAAAAAAATCCTTGAAATCCTTGATCCTTAGTTCAAAGGTGGCATCTTTTCAACGCATGAATTCACTGAGCTCCTCCGAACGACCCATTCTTTCAAACTGCATGGCTAGGTGCTTGATTTTATACAGCTGTGGTAATAAGTCTGAATGAAACACCTGAATTCAATGATTAAGAAGTGTATCCCAATACTTGTGTTCATATAGTGTAAAATGTGACATTAGAGGCAATGCTAAATTACCAAAGAGCTGCACAGATCACAAAGTGTTTGCACCATGGAGAAAAGTTCCAACATAACACTGAGTGACAACTAGAGTAGGTGTAAATTATCACATCACAGCACTCGCTAATGGTAAAACAGTTTTTCTGCCACGCAGCATTATTTTTTTTCATTAATTAGACGCCATTTTGGAACACAGTAATCCATTACAAACGTGATTTATTGATATGATATTTCAGTATCGATCCAGCTTACTACAATTTGCTATGATGCCAAATGGCCAGCTTTCACATAGCTGGTGGAACCCAGTGCAGTTCATCGGATCAGCTGATGTCTTACTTTGGTTTTCTCCACATTTTGGTCTGTAATGAAAATTCATAGAGTGCAAAAGCCTCAAATTATATGTCTTTTGTAGAACTCTCAATCACAAACCAACTATCATTTATTTTGCTACTTTTACTTCTGTAGTATTTTGCATCGGTAACATAATCTATTGAAATGTCCATCAGAATAAGCCACAGCTGTTAATGTGACTGAGGCAGGAGTGAAACATGTTAGATTAATGTCTGAAATGTACATTAATGTCATTCAGGTGTCACTGATGTTAGTTTCAGCTGTTGTGCATCACATTCTTTCTTTGAACTTTATTAAATACCTGCTGTATGATGAGTGAAATGATGAGTGTCTTTAAATTAAGAGTGATTTGTGCATTTACGCAAGTGGCACAGCAGCAATAAATTCATTAACAGGATCGCTCATGATCTGACAGTAATGAATGTACTGTGTTGCTCTGCACATCTACAATGAGATGTCCTGTATATAAAGAGGACACACATATTTCAGCTTTATGTGGTGGAATAGTTTGTAATAAAGCAGCAGTTATGGATGAATCCAGAGCTCCATCACAATTGGTTGGCACCACAATGAAAATATGACAATGAGCAAATGTGGTTGTTTGTATTTTCCAGATTTGTACTCACAAATCTGGAAAGTTATGATGCTGCAGTCCTGTTTAGTGGTGTACACATGTGGTATGGGTTTGTATCCATGGATCCCCAAAAAGTATGAATGGAATAATGCGAGCTTCCACGATTCACGTGTAAATCCACAGCTGTGCAATATGGAAAGTATGAAAAGGTCTTGACACAAACAAACACACAAACACACACACACACTTATTGGCCCCCGCACTTCCAGCGCCTGTGCCCAGCATGCATTGTAATTGGGTTCAAACTCTCCAGAAAGCCAATTCTTTTCTAAGTTTAAAGTCACATAATGAATAGTTATGTGTCTTTCTATACATGTGTCTCTGGTTATAACTGAAACTATGTAAACCATGATGGAAAGAAATGACACTTGCCAAAACATGAAAATAAATGAATCCCATGAAACTCTGTTGTCAAATGAATTGGTCTTCTTTAGTTTTCTTCAATTATAGCTTCATGGCAGTGTGTCATCCAGGCTGCCATGCTTTTTTCAGGATAAATTAGTTAAGACAAAAATAAATAAATAATTAAATAAAATTTAAAATGAAATGAAATTACATATTACATATTAGAATTATTGTTTTTCCCATAAAATACAACTCACATGCAACATTTTGCATGTGAACAGAATTTTAATGAAAGAAAAACATTTAAGTGAATTTTTTTTGTCAATCAATCCATTATTTATATAGCACCAAATCACAACAAAAGTCATCTAAAGGCACTTTACACATAGAGCAGATCTAGACTGTACTCTCTATTTAATTTAAAGAGACCCAACATTCCCACATGAGCAGTAGTCGGTGACAGTGGTAAGGGAAAAACTGTCCTTTACTAGGAAGAAACCTCAGGCATAACCGGACTCTATGTGGACGACCATCTGCCTCGACCAGTTGGGGTTGAGAGAGAGACATCATGAATGGATGGATTCATATCCAAAGGGTACACATTTTAACAAAGGACTTTCCTTGGGCCCAAAAGGTTAGGACAGTTTCCTGTGGGCTATATCTAGCTGGAGGGACACTCATATCAATTGATCTTATTATTTTACTGTTTTACTTCTGTGCATTTTATTATTATATTACTTCCATGCCTCTGTCTTTACCTTTGTGCTCTGTGCTCCTCATTGCCTCATTATCTGGCTTGTTTTGTTATATTTCCTCCTGTAAAGCACCAAGGAACATTGTTAAAAAAAGCACTATGTACATTATAAAAGGGGGGGGGGGGGGGCCGTTCACCGGTGCTTGCAGCTTTAATTATTATTATTATATTAAGTGTTCACTGACTCTTTAACATATATTTTCCTTTCAGTTTCATACATGAACATATACAAATACATAAAACCATGTTGTTTATGGTTCACTGTATTTCATTATTTAATTTGTTTTTATGTAGTCATTTTAAATCTTCCATATTAAAAAAAGGCTCTGGTCGATATACTGGAATGCCATCAACTCGTTCATTGAAACATCAGCTTTCATCAGTGTGCTGTGTACTGCTTTGTACAATATGTCAGATATAAGCTGTGGCTGAGTGTGTACATGAGGAGATGTTTCCTGTATCTCTGCTGTAATAAGCTAACCATCCACTCACAATAGTGTCATCTACAGCTTGACTGCTCTCAAGGGATCACACACAACCGTTAACATTTTATTACCAGACCTTTGAGACTGCAGTGATGAATTCGGTTTCATCAGCTTGTGCTTTAACACTTTGGCTCCCTGATGTCTTCTTAAAAGCCACTGCTCAATAGAGAGTATATGAGGTGCGTCCGCATATAAAATGTCACTATTAAAAAACGCCCATAAAGAGATCGTCTCCCATGGTCCCTTGCAGCTGTCATCTCTTCTTCTTCATCTGTACAGGCACACCTTTCATATACTTTTTTTTTTTTTGTCTCATGCCTGAGTAAGGTGAAAAATGAAAGGCAATAGTGTCTTGCTCCTGGGATGGCAGAGAGGAGTGAAGTGGAGCAGAGCCATGAAGCTCCCTATGAGGCCAGCTGATTGGCTGATGAGCTTATGCAAAAGCTCCTGGGAAGAGATAGAGGAGCACTGGAAGTAACTCTTTGCTGCGCGCCACTGCGTAAGAGAGAGGCGGTGTTTAGATAAGCGTGATTGCATCCATTTAGATTCCAGAAAAGCCGGGCGAGGGACTTGAGGTCACTGAATGGGTTATACACACATCATATATTTACACCCTTAGAGGGAGGAAGCCAGTACATAATCTTTTATACTTGTCATAAACTGTCTGTGCTGTGTGTCTTATTACTGTTGTGCTGAAATAAAAAACTAAACAAATGTAAAACACATAATTTTGTATTGAGTCTGCAACTTTCAGCCTCTTATAACTGAAACAAGCTTATCTGCCTCCTATAGAAGCATCATATCATAATATAGCCATACATATAGACATATACTGTATATATGCTTTTTTTAAAGGATGAAACATTTGAGAAACAGCTGGTCCCTGTACTTTTTAACAAATGTTACTCAAACAGAGTAGTTCATCTGTTGGGAACTATTTTCAGCAGTGGATGAATCTACATTTGGTACTTTGGTGAGTATTTCTTGCATCAGGAAAGTGTATGTGTGAGATTCAGTGACCAAAATAATCTACAGTTCAGTGTGTGTGTGTGTGTTCATGGTAATAAAGGAACATGTCACCCAGTTTTTGAACAATTATGGAGCTATGTGGCACAGAGGAATGAGACTCTGATTCACACACAGTCGTTGAGAGCAGATCAGTTCATTACTAGTTTTGGTCTGCACTGGTTTGTTAGTAAGTATAGAAGATCACCGGACTGTGGCTCAGGAGGTAGAACGAATCGTCCACTAATCAGAAGATTGGTGATTTGATTCCCGGCCCCCTCCAGTCCACATGTCCATTGGGGAACGTACATAACCCCAAATTGCTCCCATTGACTGCATCAATGGTGGATGAATGTTGGTTCCCTCCTGATGAGCAGGTTGATATAGTAGCTCCTGTCATCAGTGTATGAATGTGTGTGAATGGGTGAATGTGACATGTAGTGTAAAAACGCTTTGAGTGGTCAAAAAGACCAGAAAAGTGCTGTACAAGTACAGTCTATTTACCATTACATTATTTAATCACCATATCAAATCAATAACACACATATACTCTCAGACATCTTCAATTCATTCAGAAATCTGTGCATCTGTTCATACTGTATTTGTATCTTTTCCCTATTTAATTCAGATCTTTTATTACCATCAGGCTTTTAATGCACACATATGGGACTTTTGATGTTTTTATGTATTGTTTTTTTTAACATAGCCAGTCATTTACTTATTTAGCAGTGCTGGAGATAACTTCCACAAGACAGACACATCTTGACATACCTCTCAATGGAAAACTGTTATTCCCTCCATTATCTTTAATTAAATGTTATCATCTTGTTATCTCATCCTAATCATTCATTTTGCACTGAAATTACTATTCCTATTATTTATTGTCTGTTCTCTTATTTAAGCAGGACAAGTTTCAATGAGATTAAAAATCTCTTTCATAAGAGTGTCCTGGCCAAGACATGCAGCTGCACCATTAACAGAGCTACAGACATAAAACAAATAAAGAATAAATGACATAATCAAAAGATATTACAATATCCATCAGTATCCAATGAAGTCATCAACATCAGGGATTAAACAGGACCAATATGAGTTAGTCAAAAACATCTACAGCCAGATGTGCCTGCCTCCAAGTCATTATGAGTGACTGTAAATGCACCCAGTGAGACCAGCTCAGAGAGATTAAAGTTGTTTTGCAACAGATTCAAAACCAAAGGAACTGCATATATTAACACTCTTTTCTTCAGTTCAGTACAGACTTTAGGGACAGATAGTATAAGAAGAAGTCCTGAGCGTGAAGACAATAACTGTCCATAGTCTAATGATGGATGTCGATGTGTGGGTGACGTGGAAGCAGAACAAGAGTGGACTTATGAACAAGAACATGTCAGTGGTTAAGACTTGAAGGTGAAATGGGGCTTTAGAAGGGGCTTTAAAATGTGTTCTAAACCTCAATGCTCCATGGTAGACAGTATCCAGCATGTGTAGGCATTGTGAAGATAGATGCATGTTAAACACATCATCATAGTCCAGTACAGATATAAAGGTGGCAACAAGTCTCTTTTTGGCCTAGAAAGAAAAGCAAGATAATTATCATTATTATTAGTAGTATTGTTATAATTACTGATGTTATTATAATAATGATAATAATTGGAATGACGAATCATAACAATAACTGCAGGGATATAATTATGACTGATTGAAACTTCAGTGTTTATTTTGTCAGTTATTTTTTCTGCTTGTGTGTTTGTGTGTGTGTGTGTGTGTGTGTGTGTGTGTGTGTGTGTGTGCATGTGTGTGTGCATGTGTGTGTGTATCCTTTGAATATGTTTCACTGTATGTATGTCACGTCAGTCTCAATGATTAGAATGATTACATGACTGTATGTGTTGATATAATTATCAGTATGTAAGTCTGAGTTGTAACAGTGTGTGTTAAACAGGAATAATAGCTGGTGTGATGCAGCAGCTAATGAGGATTCCAATGAACAAACTGTGACTTCAGTGTGGTAAAGAAAAACCTTCTACACATAATCATTTTAGTTTTTTAGTTTAGTTATACTAATAAGGACGATATTGTGATTAATTATCTCAACACTCACAAAAAATGATAGATTACATGATAAAGAATCAGTGGAGGAAAGTGAATTTACCCAAGTAATACATTTTATTTAAAGGTGCCTCTCTGGGCACTGGAGTACACCGTACAATAAATAAACAAAACAATAAGAAACAAAACTATAAAAGACAGTAGCTAATGTGCAGTTCATGTTAAGTGAGGTATACACGTGCTGTATTACTCTACTCTAGTACTTCCATGTGTTGTACTTTCTACTCCACTACATTTATTTAACAGCTTTAGTTACTTTTCAGATGAAGATTTGACATAATAATAATATAATATGATAATATAACAAGCTTTTAAAATACAACACATTGTTAAAGATGGAACCAAAAAGCAGTGTGTAGTCAGCTCACATTTCAGATGGCTCCACCAAATAGTGACTTTTCCTTATTTTACTTTAATTTCAATAAATGTTCAAATTATCCAATATTTCCGCAAAAATCAAAGATTAAAGAAAACACATTTGTGTATCATTTTCTTTCCTCTTCCATTACCACTGAAAGCACTGGATTAAACTAGCTAATTGTAGTGTAAACTAGCTAACTGTATAAAGTAGTGTAAACTAGCTAACTGTATATAAAGTAGTATAAACTAGCTAACTGTATATAAAGTAGCAAGCTAATTGTATATAAAGTAGTGTAAACTAGCTAACTGTATAATAAGTAGTGTAAACTAGCTAACTGTATATAAAGTAGTATAAACTAGCTAACTGTATATAAAGTAGTATAAACTAGCTAACTGTATAAAGTAGTATAAACTAGCTAACTGTATAAAGTAGTATAAACTAGCTAACTGTATATGAAGTAGCGTAAACTAGCTAATTGTATATACAGTAGTATAAACTAGCTAACTGTATATAAAGTAGTATAAACTAGCTAACTGTATATAAAGTAGCAAGCTAATTGTATATAAAGTAGTGTAAACTAGCTAACTGTATAATAAGTAGTGTAAACTAGCTAACTGTATATAAAGTAGTATAAACTAGCTAACTGTATATAAAGTAGTATAAACTAGCTAACTGTATAAAGTAGTATAAACTAGCTAACTGTATAAAGTAGTATAAACTAGCTAACTGTATATGAAGTAGCGTAAACTAGCTAATTGTATATACAGTAGTATAAACTAGCTAACTGTATATAAAGTAGTGTAAACTAGCTAACTGTATATAAAGTAGTGTAAACTAGCTCCACCTCCAGCAGCTACAACAGTAACATGCTGCTCTAACACTGATGCTTCACTATTAATAATCTAATGATGTCATATATAATAATATATCACTACTTTTACTGTAATATTGCATACTACATCACTCATAATACTGCAGTACTTTTACTGTAATACTGCATACTACATCACTTATAATACTGCAGTACTTTTACTGTAATACTTAATACCTAAGTAGGATTTTTCATGCAGGACTTTTACTTGTAATTAAATATTTTTACATTGCAGTATTTGTACTTTCACCTAAGTAAAGGATCTTACTACTCTTTCTGCCTCTTATAGAAAACAGTGTGTGCCACATAAACAAGACTGAGGTGAGAACAACCGAGAGTGTGTGAAAAAAATGAACATTACCTACCACACTTGTGTTTTCTAAAAAAGTAAGTGCCCTGACATTTTCATCGTATTGTACCACTGACATGTACACATATGCTAATATGTGCAAATGTCTGTGCATATTCATAGATAGGAGTTTTATAGTTGAGCTACTCTAACTCTAAACACACTTGCAGTATCTCACCAGGCACACCTGCTGCTAATAATTATGAGTGACATTCATGAAAAGAGTCCATAAGAAAGCGAAATAACTGCTGCACACTGAAAGCACAGCTGAGATGTCTCAGTATTCTACAAGAGCTACAAGAACGAATGAATTAAAGGAGCATTCTCGTAGATGTGTGCGTGAAAAATGATTTTGTACTTACGACACTACAGAAATATAAATGTGAAAGTGTTTAAAAAGAAAATTGCTGCATTATTCTCCTAAAATGTAATGCTAGAACAGGTATAATGATGAATGTTTGAGATAATGGAAGCTATGTGAGCAGAAAGTTTAAAAAAAAAAGTTGATTCAGAGTAAATGCTGTTATCTCCTCTGGGTATTTGACGCAATTTGAAAGTAAACACTGAAAATCACTCAGCTGGCTAGTCAATTGAAATAGATTGCAGCGCTTAACACTGGGCCATTATGAGAAGACGGATAACAGAATAAAATGCAAATGAGTCCAACGCAGCCTAATGCATTAGCGCTTTTGAAGTTATTTGTGTTGACTCACCCTTTCATCAGTTCATAATGGGCCACGAAGAAAATCTGCTTTTTACATAATAGTTTGGCATTATATTCTTTATGAAGCTCATTAACATGCAGTTTCAAATCTTCAAGCTGCTTTTAAGACTGACGATGATCCCATTTTTTATTATCATCCGCCACGAGACTGCTCTGTAATTATAATGTGTGTAAAGCTGTTGCAGAGTGTGTATATAATGGTTGGATAGCAGCGTGATAACTCAGTAATTATGTAGTAGATCATTTAGTTTCACTGCTGTATTAATTCTATAATTTACTGTTGCTGTTCTGCAGAGGATTGGGGTCGATGGTCAGCAGGCGGTTCAGAAAAAGACTGTTTCCATGGAGTTCTGTAGCTGCTGTCAAGAGCCCAAAAACTCCACGACTGTCAATCTATAACAATGACATGATGTCATGAACGATATTTTTTCATTCTCAAGCGATGAGCTATTTTAAACGAGTGCAAAGAAACCTGGCCTTTATTTGAATTAGAAACAACCTTTCATTCCCCTGTTGTTATAGTCACAGTAAGACATCACTGCAAACTCAACTTTATCATTTTCTGTTTGTCTTGGTAAATTCAGAATAAAGCACATTTCCACAGCTCCAAATCCATCAGTACAACATGAGACATGACCAGCTCAAAGGATGCAATCATCCACTTTCATGACAGATGTTCTATTTGCACATCTATATTGTTGAGTAGTTTCAAAGCAGTACTAAAAAAAGAACCTGTAAAAGTAGATATGATTGGTATGGGTGGTGCCAGAGATGTTTTTCCTCTAGCTGGGGTTAGTTAAGAGCCATATTATTTACTAGTGGGCACATTGAGTTGGGCTGTTTATATGAATCAACAAAGCTAGATGTGAGGTCAGTTTCAAGCATCAAACTGCAAACAGTTAAACATTTATAATATCCAACACCTTGATGGTAAACTCTGAAAACTGTCAGAGAAAGATAACACAGATAGAGTGCAGGCCTACAGAAAGTTGCATCTTAAGTGGTTGAATATTCCAGCTGCTCCAGGTGTTTGATGATAAAAATGATTTGGGTTTTTTTTGGTGGCTCAGGAAGTAAAACAGTCATCCACCAATCTGAAGATGAGAGGTTCAATTCCTGGCTGCTCCAGTCCACATGTTGATGTGTTCTTGGGAACCCTAAATTGCTCCCAATGGTTGTGCCAATGGTGGATGAATGTTAGTTTCCTCTTGATGAGCAGGTTGGTGTGGTAGCTCCTGTCATCAGTGTATAAATGTGTGTGAATTGGTGAATGTGACATGTAGTGTAAAAGCGCTTTGAGTGGTTAAAAAGACTAGAAAAGAGCTTTGTAAGTACAGTCTGTTTAATTATTAGTGGGTCTACAGCCCCATCTATCCCTACCTTAGAGCCACCTATCTTTATTGTAATTCATTTGTGATTGAAAACCATTTTCTTCCATTAAAAAGACAAAGAGAGAAACAGAGTTGTATTGATTATGGTTATGGCTCCTTTATTAGTGTTTTTTAACCTATAATTTCACACTGTACTTATCTAAATAGCACCTGTAATTCGAGACTTGAAGGTAGTTCCACCTGGCAAGAAAAAATATACAAGAAACTAATGAGATTCTAGCTTTAGTATGATAGAACAGCTATAATAAGCTGAAAAATGCTTTAGCAGAACATGATAACCAGAGAAATATTGTCATTTTAGCGCCTCAGTCACCACGCTGCTGTCCCATGTTCAATCGATGCCAGCTGTCCGGGGTGAAGTCACAGCGGCAAGGTGACAACATCGGACACCCCCGGACCCAGAACTGATGATCAGACAGAAGTCAGCCACCTTGCTCGCCGCCGACTCTTCTGTAGATTCCAGCCTCCATTTGCCTGGTGTCCCTCAGCAGCTCAGCAAAGCATCTGTCTCAATCAATGAGGCCAATAACCACAGGCTCCAGGCAGCTTGTCTGTCTGCCACTGTGTTGTCTCTGACATTCACTCTGCCTCGCCGTCTGAAGTTACCAGCCGCTGAAAGCTCCCACTCAGCAGCCGGTCAGCCAGCAGAAATCATTATTAAAGGCTGCGGGGCCGATTGCATCTCCACACAATGCAATTATGTGTAGCAAACACATGCTCGCGTCTCACAGGGGATAGTAGATCAAAAACAAGTATGTGTGTGTGTGTGTGTGAAGGTGTGTGTATGTGTGTGTGTTTGCATTAGGTGGATCTCACTCCAAGCAGAATGATGACTTGACACCAGCTTGTGCACAGTTACAGGAACGATAATGAAATATTGTCTCAGTGGAGTAGCGTGTGTCTAATCCTGCACATAATTAAACAGTACAGTAAAAAAAAAAAAAAAAACACAAAGGCAGAAATGTGTGTTTACCTGAAGGATTATAGGTTGACTGTGAAACTCCCCCAACAGCAAAGAAGTAATTAATTCTTTTATCCTGAATAAAAGAAGGTGGGGCTGGTGGGAATGAGGACGTAAGGCCTGAAAAAGCCAGTCTGACAGCGATTTGTGATTAAACAAAACCCCAGAGCGGAGAAAAGGTTGTCAGCTCGCAGGGTGGGCACGGGAACAGACTCGCCTTTGAAGCAGATGCCAGCTTTCGGAGTCTGTGAGATCCATCAGGCGGGCAGGGATGGAAGACGGTAAGCTGCTGAGAGGAAGTGAGCACAGCAAAGATAAATGCCTCCGTGCTGGCTTCTGGCTCGATGAGGCCCTCCCGTCGCTTCTGCAGCGGTGGCTGCACAGCTGGGGAAGGAGTGAAGGGGGGGGTGGAGTTGCAGAGGTGGGGAGAGAGGAAGTCGATGCGAGGACATTTTCTCTTGACTGAGGTGGAGTAAATGATTTTTCTGGTAATCCCTGGAAAAGCTGTAACCTTTGTAAAAAGTTGAGGGGTATAGAAAGGCCACTTCAGTGTGACTCTGCAGGTATGGTTCAGTCCACATGTAGTTATGGATGTATGGACTGAGCCAGAAATGAAACAGGGTTCCGATACACATCCGTGAAGTTTAAAGGGGAACTTCAATGAGCATGTGTTTTCACTACTGCATATGTGTGGGTCAGTAACAAATAAGGGTTGGCAAGATGAGCACGCCAAAAATATCTTAAAGAATAGTTTTAAAAGCAGCATCAGGTTTGTTAAAATATACATTTAGTATTTTTGTTGGTTTTATATCATTTGAAATGACATTTGCACCATTTCTTACCAAAAGTAAGACTGAATGCTCCTGAAAATGTCAAATGGTGTAACCACAAAAGAATGATTAATATTAAATATTTTATCCACCTACAGTGTATTTAAGTGGACTGATCTATCTACCACTCTCCCCTACACATTAAAACATCAACAACATCATTTTCATCATATCATTTGCTATGTGTTAAGAACAGACTGTCACATGTGATGGAAGAGCCTGGAGTTGTGTTAACAATGTGTGTTTGTCCCATACAATGGACTGAGATGGACTATAACCAATCTGATCCCCAACCAATAATTGGAATAATTTGGTTGGTGGGGTAGGGGTGGGGGTGACAGGTTTGTTCAATACATGTAATTGTATTTCTTTGTTATTTTGTGAAAACAATAAAAAATAATAAAAATTACTTCCTGAGTTAAATTCAATATTTCGAACCATTGTATTCCATTAGCTTTATTTACTATAAACAATATACATTTTATATACATTTGACTAAACCACATGGACACAAAACCCCCATCATTGATCCATATAAAAAAATGTGTGGAGCTAGAAAACACTGCAACCTCTGACTGAGCTGTGTGTATTTGAAATAAATTGTGGGTAACATAAGCACCAGATTTTAACAAGGAGGAAGAATATGTGTGAGTGCAATGATAAAGCAGTGGATGAATGCAATAATCAGTCTAGTAATCATGAATCAGTGTGAAATAGAAACAAAAAAATGATTGTATAGGGATCATAAAAGTTGAATCCAGTACCAACAATGAGGAGAAACATGTTTCAAATGGTAAACACAGTTTTATTGCTGTTCCTGTTCCCACTTTCATAGTTTCACTTTGATAATCGCTAAAATCTCTCTAAACAGTCTGACTGTCCAGCTGCCAACATCCAGCTGAGAGAAGAGATCATAAAAAGGTTGTTTCCTTTGATTATTCTTCAGTTATTTCACCTTTATGTCTCTGAATAGATACAGACTCCAAGGTTTTATATATTTGATTAACAATTAACACATTATCATAACGTGCTAAAGTGCCAGGCAGTTCTTTGCAGTACAATGTGTTTGCACTCAGAATAACAGCCTCACTCCACAGCAGAGCGTTCTTTTCATTGTGTAGCAGAAGAGAAGAAGAGAATATTTAGCTTCCAATTATCTCTGTCCTCACTCATGTTGAATGTGAATATAATCTGCATATATGCATACATACATATTCAGCATGTGTTAACATTGTCAGAAAGGTGATAATTCTTCTTTAATACTGTGGTTGCAGTGGTTGGTGGTAGTGTACTGGACTGCAGTATATTAAGTGTTCCTACAAATTATGAATATAAATCAATGACATATTGTTTGTGGTATGAACTGCAGTGAAACATGACATTTCAAACATTTAAAATCAATTTGTCAGTGGCTTACACATTCTGTCAAAGTCAGTCATTTTTGGAAAAGAAACAGTCAACATTTCTGTAGGTCCGGCCCTTAAATGGTGAAAATGTATTGTTTCGCATTGTCTTATATCTCTGATTGTTTTTAGCCTGTTGCTCAGACAATATACAGTAGTCAGCTTAGACTTTTTTAAATTCTTTGTAATGTGGTTTTACTGACACTTAAACAATGGAAGTGAAGGAGCTTTGCAGCACAAATAAGGATGATGAACTGAACTACACAGAAATCATGTAATAGTAAAGTGTATACATCTTTATATTATGCAATCCAGTACATCACCACCATCCACTTTGACCTCAATAATTGACAGGAAATAGAACAAAACTAAAAATGTATACGCTTTATAGGAGTAAGATTTAGAGCAGAGTTTCCAGGTATAGTATTGCTTTCAGTTCAACTGTGATATATATATGTATATTTATATACTACATATATATATAGTATATAAATATATACTATATATATATATCCATAAGAAAAATCGGTGCAATAACAATACAAACTCAGGCATATTATTATCAAACACCAATACTCTGTGTATTTTTACTATATTTTTTTTACTACTATTGCTTTTATTTTATGTGTACTTATTTATCATTTATTGCTCTTATTCTTTTTATTGATGCTCTTCTATTTTTACTGTCCACTTGCTGCTGCAATAATGTACATTTTCCCATTGTGGGACTAATAAAGGATTATCATATGTTATCTTATTAGATTGCACAGCTGTTCCTAATAAAGTGCTCAGTTGGTGTATATGGTCATCTACAATCAGTGGCATCATGAATATTATAATTAAAAAGGCTATATATCAATGTTCATTTCCATCCAAATGTTATCAATAAGAGACATAGAGACAAGTCAACACATCCCATTGTGCTTCAGTCAGTGATGTTTCTTTCAGTATGTACATACTGTAAGATCATAGTGAACAGTATGCAGATTCATTCAATATTGACATTTCCTAATTATAATAATAATATAAGTATGCTAGAGTTAGATGGACAAATGCAAATTACCTGAACATTATTATTATCCTTATTACTTTTATTTTTATTATTTATTTATTATTGTGTTACTTATCTGTGCATTATCTATTACTTTAACCTTTATTTATGCCCCCCTTTATGCTCATTTTTCGGTGCTACAAACGAAATATCATTGTGTTCTATATGCAATGACAATAAATAAATATCTAAATATCTAAATCTATCCAGAATTACATTTCTTATAAGAATCAACTCAGGAAAATAGGAGACAGGGTTCAAAGTTCTTGACACTATCAGGTTTGTTCTGCTGGTTTAACTCCACTGGTGAATATCATGTGTAGATATTAGATTTAAAAGTAAGCTGGACACACTCCTCTATCCAAACACTGTGAGCAAACACCAATAAATAGCAGGCAGTAGTGAAGCTGGGGAGAGGTCAGCGTCTCACTGAGGCAATTAGCTAAGTGCAAACTAAGGCCGGCCTGGGTGCTCTGAGCTGTTGGCCGCTGGATGAAAGGAAACACTCTCACCTAACATCCTGATCGATATGTGTGTTCTCTGGTTGGCCGTGTCCCACAGCAATTATCACACGCGCACACACACACACACACAAATACGCATATGCACACACACACACACACACACACACACACACACACACACACACACACAGGGCGACATCACCGTTTGGGTCGAAGTACATTTGACCCACACCCTCGCAAAGTCAAATAAAAGATCCACTCCAGCTTCTTCATCTGCTCTCACCACAGTGTGCTGGCACATACACACACACACACAAACACACACACGACACAGCTGTTCATGTGATGATGACTCACACTCATGGATTAACCAAACACTGTAACAGCAGTTTGGAGGTAATAATGTAATAACCCAATCAAAGGTTGTGTTCATTGATTGTGACCTTTTTATTATTTTTTATTGTTTTCACAAAATAACAAAGAAATACAATTACATGTATTGAACAAACCTGTCACCCCCACCCCTACCCCACCAACCAAATTATTCCAATTATTGGTTGGGGATCAGATTGGTTATAGTCCATCTCAGTCCATTGTATGGGACAAACACACATTGTTAACACAACTCCAGGCTCTTCCATCACATGTGACAGTCTGTTCTTAACACATAGCAAATGATATGATGAAAATGATGTTGTTGATGTTTTAATGTGTAGGGGAGAGTGGTAGATAGATCAGACAACCACCTGTTTACTCTTGGTCTTCTGGTGTTTTTCCAGAATAAGGCTTTTACTCTCTTTGCAATTAATATGCTTCAGTCTTTTTTCTTTCTTCAAATGATCTGGATACAAACCTAATATAAACACCTGTGGGATTAAGGGGACTTGAATCTGTAAAATGCTTTGAATACATTGTTTCACTTCTTGCCAGAATTTTTGTATTTCCTTACATTATCAAATACAATGGAAAGCAGAGCTGGCTATCGGTACGCGATACCTTTCAGCTATCGACCGAAACAACTCAGAACCAAGTAGTATCCAAACTGCGCCTGTCAAACGATTCCTGCAATCGGTTCTTTTTGTACCCAGATCTAGGGGGAAAAAAACTGTTTCTATGGTTTTGCTCACAGCCAATCACTGTGAGCGTTCTTCGATTCAATGCGCCATGTGATTGGTCCACCACCAACACAACTACAAACAGTAGCTTGTATGGCGGTAAAGCGGGAAGTTTTTCGAGCTTCATCTGTGGCGGAGTTCGCTGGTCAGCTTTCTGAGATGCCGGCAGAACGCTGAAAAGTATGGTTGTACTACACGTATGTGGCGCCTGGTACAAGTAAATGTGTAAAGTGCAGTAAGATTATTTTGGGGAAAACTGGGAATAGGAGCAACATGATAAAGCACCTCATCAAATACAGAGAAAACTTGAGGGTGGAGAACCTCACAGTGTTTACGAGACTGACTTCTTCAACGCCAGCGTCATGGTTGTGATGTTAAAAATGACACAGCCCAAATAATACTTTGTTGTACAGGTTTGTGCAGTTATTCAATAAATAGCACTTTCAAAATGTATCTGTGTAAACATCTTTTGAATGGGGAGGAGTGATGACATTTACACAACTGATTGCTTTCTATTCGCATGACTAATATTGAGTGAAGAAAAAAAAAGTATCAAATGAAGTACTCAATTGGTATCTGTATTGTTTTAAGGGTACTGGTATCACAAATGTTTAAACGATACCCAGCCCTATGGAAAAGTATTCCTTTTTCCTTATTGTGACCTTTTAATACAAATCTTCTCGTCAATTTTAACATGAAAAAAACACCACTTTACATGTTTTTATCAGTGCTTCACAATATGCTGTTTAGTAAATGGACATAATGCATAGGAGAGAGCTGCTGCAGCAAATCTGACCTTCAGCTTTACATGACAAGATCTATAGAAATAATAAATAATAAAAACATATTAAATTAAGCATGTTAAGCCCTTACAGGTCCTGTATTAAGCTCATATCATCCACAACATGAAATGCAATAAAATGACAGATGACAGATTTATAGATAAATGAGCTTCTATACCTGCTGTATCTAATCTGATACACACATTTTCAACTGGAATTTACTTTATTATTATTATTATTATTATTATTATTATTATCATTATTTATTTTAATGTTTTGCCAAAACTGGCAATTGTGGCTCACCGATTGACAACGTCCATCTTGGTTGCCTCAAATAAAAAGCCCCCTAGTGGTTTATCTGTGCACTACATGTATCTGATCCTATACATCAGGTTTTTTACAGTGATGATGTAGAGCTCTCTAAAACTCATGGATGATTTAAGATTGACAACTTAAACATATTCACCATCACTTTCCTGCTCTCTCATACTTGCTTGAACACAAGCTTGCTTCGCACATATAATACACACTTCCGCTTTTTCCTTAAAGGAGCAACTCTACTCATAACAGCACCTTTCACGCATGTGTCCTTTGAAGAATGAGGAGAGAGAGGATTCTGAGATCTGATGCACTGGTCGATGAAAGGTGTTATCATGCTTGCAAGGTGCGTTTGTGAAAAAATCATTAGTAGACCATTGATATTAATGATTGTGTGAACTTATAGCAGAGGCACTCATAAAGGTGGTTCGTTGCTACATTAAATGCTGTGTATCAGCTCTTTGGCAAAGATGAACAAAGACTTCTACATTAGAGGAGTCAGTGAGGAATCTACTTGGTAAGTTTTAATGACTTTAACGAATGCTGCTGATGCTGAGTTACTGCTATTATGGTGATAGTTGCAAACCTCCATTTAACCATTGGCTTTGAAATGGGGGCTTCTCATGTGTTTGTGTGTGTGTGTGTGTGTGTGTGTGTGCATGTGTGTGTGTGCATGTGGTAGGAGTCTAAGCATGTCTGTTTCCAAGGTGAGGACACAGTGTGCAGTGTTCATCAATCATGCTTTTAGAAACCATTACTGTCTGTCTCTGTAACCTCATGGGAACATGTAGGATGGGAGAGTGAGACTCTCAAGGCTGAATAGCCAACTTCACCTCACCTCACCGTGTGTGTGTGTGTGTGTTTCTGCGTGTGTGTTCATGCTACCTACTTATATATTGTGTGTGTGTGAATGTTTGTGTTTAGCAGTGTATCTACACAGAATAGAAATGTCCCTGTTTCCTGGGTGACAGGTGCATCCATCGGTTGGCTGCAAAGCAAATATCCATTTTTGACTGAATTCAAAAAGGAAGATGCTGTAGGTAAAGGATTCATAAACCAAGCAAAGATATGCTGGATTGTAAACTGTAGAATACTTAAACATTGATGCAATGCTTTGACTTTTTCTGCATTTTGTGCTTTTGAAAACTGAAAACAAAATCTTTCAAGATCATAAATATTAAAAAAGGCTTTCACTAGCAAACACCATACCAACTTAGTTATGAGTTTAAAGATTTATTACAACAACAGTAGAGGAATAAGGATTGAGGGTTGAGGGTGAATAAATGGGGTCAGAATCAGGGTGCCAGCTGGATGGATAGAGACTGGGATGCTGTACTGATCTCGTGGTGGGTAGAGTGAGGGAACCAGTATTACCCCTTTTCCACCGAGCTGGAGCTGGTGCTGGTTCGGAGCTGGTGCTAGCCAGTGCTCAGTTGGTGCTAACCCAGCCTGATCTCACAGAAATACGTGACGCGGGCACGACTTCTTAACACTGAATTCCGTGATGGGGACACGTAATGTGTCAAATTTACGAGTCCCAATCACGGAAACAATACCACAGTAAAGTCAATGGGAATCCTCTTTCGTGGTGGACACACGGATTCCCCGGTTCAACTACGTCACGTAGTGGGCGGGGGATAATATTTCTAATCTATAAATCTTTTATTTTTTTTTAATATTTTATTTCATTTTTTTCAAAGGTATTTCCTTTCATAGTAGGCAAATTATATTAATAATAAGCTACTGAATGAGAAGAAGAGTCGGTCGTTACCACGGCAACATCACGTCACGCTTCTTACCGGGAATCCAGAAGCTGTCATTCATTTCAATCACTGCCACTGACTACAGTAAGTATCTCAACCCGATGCATATTCATTTGTTCAAAACACAAAAATGTAATACTGTTATTCCATCCATTGTTGCCCAGTCTCCATAGCGTTTTTTCTCTGAAGATTAGGTTGAATCTGTTAATGTTGGCTATCCGCCAACTATTTTTAACGTGCAGTTTTTAGCTATCATGTCATCTAGCAGATTTGAATTATTGTTATCTATGCAGCTAAAAGGACAATCTCAGCCGGCTTTCAGTGTAGGGCATTACATTATTTTTTCAAGTGTTGTATAGACAATCAGAAACAAATTGGTGTGCTTTATTTAGTGCAAGGCAAATGTTAGAAGTTTGATTTTTAGAGATTACCGCCATCAGGGATGGATTGTAACAAAACGTGGCCCTGGATTTCTCCAGAGGATCGGACTGGTCGCTCATCCTGCGGTCAGATGGGTCAGACTTATACAGTCTATGGGTCAGACCCATAACAATAAATACATAATCAAATAAAAAGAAGACCTACAAGCAATCTACAGATAGAGTATCCTCCGTACACAATTATGCTATATTTTAATAAAACTCACTGTACTCATTATTTGATAAAATGAAATATACGACAACAGATAAAAGCACCATAAAAGCACTACAAGCACTGATTAAAAAAAGACATTATTCACACATTATTTTTGTTACTTGACTGTGTACAGCAATGGTTGTTTTTTATTAGGTATATTGCAATTTGGTTAGTTAAAGATGTAATCATTAGTTACAATATTTTGGTAATAGAAATTAAGAAATGCTCACTTATTTCAAATTCTATACTAATCATGTTTCTCTGCTTCCTGTTTTACAGACTTTTGCAACACCTCCATACCAGACACACAAACACATATGCACACTCACACATAAACCAATAAAAAAAACCGCTAGAAAATAAAAGATTTATAGATTAGAAATATTATCCCCCGCCCACTACGTGACGTAGTTGAACTGGGGAATCCGTGTGTCCACCACGAAAGAGGATTCCCATTGACTTTACACTGGTAGGCTATTGTTTCCGTGAACCTAATCTCCAGAGAAACGCTACGGAGACTGGGCAACAATGGATGGAATAACATTTTTGTGTTTTGAACAAATGAATATGCATCGGGTTGAGATACTTACTGTAGTCAGTGGCAGTGATTGAAATGAATGACAGCTTCTGGATTCCCGGTAAGAAGCGTGACGTGACGTTGCCGTGGTAACGACCGACTCTTCTTCTCATTCAGTAGCTTATTATTAATATAATTTGCCTACTATGAAAGGAAATACCTTTGAAAAAAAATGAAATAAAATATAAAAACCACTAGAAAATAAAAGATTTATAGATTAGAAATATTATCCCCCGCCCACTACGTGACGTAGTTGAACCGGGGAATCCGTGTGTCCACCACGAAAGAGGATTCCCATTGACTTTACTGTGGTATTGTTTCCGTGATTGGGACTCGTAAATTTGACACATTACGTGTCCCCATCACGGAATTTAGTGTTAACAGGTCGTGCCCCGTCACGTATTTCTGTGAGATCTTGTTGTGCTAACCAGAGCACCTCTTACTAACCTGTTGCCATGCGATTACGTCACTGTGTAACGTACCCTCTGTAAATGACAGTTAGCCACGCTAGTCAGCTAATGAACGTTATCCCTGCTAGTCTGCTAATAAACGTTAACCCCGCTAGTCTGCTAATAAACGTTAGCCCCGCTAACCGGCTAATAAACGTTAGCCCCACCCCCAGCCCACTGACCTAATCGGTTGTTGCTTTAGACCAGCAAATAGTTGGTGCTAGCTGTGGCACCCGTTCTGAGGCTCGGGGCTGGAGCTTTGGCGATGGAAAAGCAAAGAACCGGTGCTTAGTCAGGCTCTGGCTCCGAACCAGCATTGGCTCCAGCTCGGTGGAAAAAGGGTATATGGGGTGAGACTCTGGGTTGGGGACCATCAGTCCTGTATGGAGCCCCCATGGTTCCTGAAGTCAACAAAAGATAGAGAATGTTAGAAAGGTTTTGGGAGGGAGGGATGTGAGAACTGAGACAAAAGGGAGAAGAATGTATAAGGTGTGACTCAAGTACTTACTCACTTAATTAGTTATAAAACTTCATTTATTCCTGAAGGATAAAATGACACTTTATGGCAGTAAGGCACTCTGTATTTCTGTCTATAGCTTCTGTCTACAATGCATTTTCATGTGACCTCAGACTCCTCCAAAAAAGACAACAGCATGGGTTGTTTGTTCAAGGGTGAGTGTTCCAACACTTACACACACAATAAGTTCATTGGATATAAATCTCATGTGTTAGGTACAGAGCTTAAATTCGGATGTGGTCAACCTAGCTGGAAGTAGAAGGAAAGAGCTACCCTGCGTCTGTCCAAAATTCAAAACTAATTTAATCCACAAACAGAAGAAAACAACAATTAGTGGTTTTTGGGGGGAAATACATGGTGGAACATGTTTTTCCTGTTGTCACAGTGGGGTTACCAGGTTTGTTACAGTAACATTTTGCCTGTACGGAGACCAAAACCAAAATGTGCTCACAGATCTGGGAACCTATGCTATTGATAGCGAGGTTGCACGGAAATGAAATGACGGTTGGATGAAATGTTGCTGCACAGATCAGACTATAACTCAACATTGTGCCTGTATATTCTGAAGATGATGGATCACCAGAGCTCATTATTCCTGTGAGTGTCAGAGCATCCTCTCCTAAGGCAAAAGCTGTGTGTGTCATGCAGTATTGTTTACATTTTAATTAGATCACTATATTGCAATAAAAAGAAAAAAAAAAGAAAACGTTATGGAATGACAAACTTTTCACATCTTCACATGTATAAAAATAGTCAAATCTACTGTCTGGTGCTGTGTTTTTACATCTGCACCATCCAGACAATGATATCATTGCTGCACTACAAAAACTCGACTTTAAAAAATAAGGAAAAAAAGTGATAAAATAAGGCTAATTTTACTTAAAATAAGCAAAATTATCTGCCAACAGAACAGGAAAATTTGACTTGACAAGATTTTTTAAAACAAGTCAATATATCTAGCCTTAAAAACCCACGGATATCTTAAAACTAGTGTGTTTAGACTAAAAACAAGTATATTTGTATTGATATAAGGAAATTACTTGAGAATTATTTTCTCAATATGTAGGACAATGTGCTTAAATTCAGCATATGCTAGTGCCATCATCTTCAAATTAGGTTTTATGTAAGTAAACATATCTTAAAGTTAGTACAGTCACACTTAAAACAAGTACATTTGTCTAGATAAGTAGGTAAAATTTAAGAATTTTTTCAGAAAAATGTGCTTATATTCAGCATATGCTAGTATTATCAGCTCCAAACAAGGTTTTATGTTAGGCAACATATCTTAAAAACTGTACAACTACACTGAAATCAAGTACATTTGTCTAGATAAGGAGAACAATTTAAGAATTTTTTTTCTAATATGTAGAAAAATTTACTTAAATTTAGCATCCAATGCAACTGCAAAATTCTTGAAATAACACTAAATTCCCTGCCACTTATGGAAAAAATACCATATTCTAAAAATGTAATCCTAGATAAATGCAATAATAGAACTAAACGTGATTGCTTGTGGTACTTAACAAATACATGAATCTCAATCAATTTCTTTTTCAATTTTTTTATTGTCTTCAAAGTATGACAGTACTCCCGCAGCTTCCCTTTACATAACTGAACTTAAGCAGAGTAAAAAGTAAAAAACTAGTAAACAAAATAAAGCAAAAGCCCCATAAGTAACTGTAAGAACAAAATTATAAATGTCTACGGAGCAGTGTACTCGCGCTTCCAGTCTTAAAGGGCGGCTACACACCAACCTGACATCAGCTGTCGGATGCAGTCGGTGGTAGCTTTTCTGCCGATTCAACATGTGTAATCGGCAGAAAAGCTACCACCGACTGCATCCGACAGCCGATGTCAGGTTGGTGTGTAGCGACCATAGATGCAGGAACCGGAAGAGCCAGCAGCTCAAGCTAAGAACTTTTTCCACTCGCCTATAGCCTTTTTATACGCGGAAGTCATGTCCTGGTCATGGATGGCATCCAAGAGGACTTCAGTCTGCAGCACAGACAGGAGTGTTGCAGCACACTTAGGATATGTAAGGTGAAAGATGTAATAGCATGCCATGAGATACATCACGCTAGCATCAATGTCCTCTTTTGGGAAGATCAACACAGGCATGGTTCCAATAGCCAGTATGCAGTTGGTCTCACAGACGACTACGACTGGGCTGGAGAGTGGTCTTGTCTGAAGAAAAGTGTTGGGGTCTTCTGCAGGCTGACACACACAAAAAGAAAAATAAATACCACAATGCACTCTTTGTATTGTACAGTAAAGTAATGTGAAAATTCTTATGCATGTACATCTTCTTACCTCAAGGATGTGAAGCAAAGCCTCACTTGCATGTCCTAACTTCTTGGGTGGAGACACAGGTGATGGGAACATATTCGGTAAAGCCTTCATCAGGGCGATTGATTGCTTTACTGTTAAAAACAAAACAAAACAAATTTGTTTTCCTGCAGCCAGTTATTAAACAAACATTAAAACTTCTGTGGGATTCTCAATTGTTATGTTCTGTACTAACCTTTGTCCAACAGTGGAGGCTTCATGACCTTTTTGAATACTCCATAAAACTGTGCCCTCTCGAAAAAGGTCGCCCGCCGGGTATTTAGTTCAGGTAGGAAGTTGGAGTTCCTTTGATCAAGGATCCGCCGGAGTTCATCCATTAGCTAACACACAGACAGACAAAAGATAGAGAAGAGATGTTAAATTTAAATTTACATTCCAGTTTAAATCTGACAGATAGTTAAACTTTCTAACCTCATGACAAAAGCACCAAATTAAGGGAGAAATATTCCCAAATATATTTCAATTTTAACAGACAGAGTGAGGAGTCAAACAACTAAATGATTAGTTATCATATGGAATCAGATATGTAATCAAATATCATTAATTAATGGCCATAGATAGACTGTTAACAACAATATTTCCAATGCACATTTTGTTGTTGTATAAATATAAAATAAACAAATTAAATCAAATTCATATATTTAAAAAGGAAGATTCACAAATGTAAATCTGATACACTACTTTTAAATACATATTTGTGCATTTATACTGATACTAGTAATAATTTAACTTATGTTTTGTTTGTGTATCAGAAACATTTTCTTTTTTAAATATGTGGAGGTTTTTTTTAAATAGTTATATCCAATAAATGATGAAACATTTTCAGTTTACATAAATTATGATATACATCTGTAAGTCTGTGCACAGCCATTAATAATGAGACACATCTGATTCCATGTAGTCACACCATTTCTGATTTGAGATTTGGTCAAATGTCCATCCTCCTTATGAGAGGTTAAACCGAGGTCCTGACTCACTATGGTAATTAAAAATCCCATGGCATTTATTGCAATGAGTAGGGGGTTCCCCGGTGTCCTGGCTAAATTCCCAACCTGGCCCCCTTATCATCCCCCGGTGTAATTGGCTCATTCACTCCCTCACTCCACCTCAAGCTGATGTGTGGTGAGCGTTCTGGCACATAATGGCTGCCGTATCACCTAGGTGGGTGCTACATATTGGTGGTGGTTAGTGAGGTTCCCTCTTCCCTGTGAAGCGAGTGTTGATGAAAGCGCTATATAAACGTAACATGTTGCTGTTCTTGTTGTAATGTTTCCCAGGCTTAGTAAGCAAAGGGCTACATAAAATGAATACATTTGCTTACATGGTCCAGTTCTCCAAAGCAGGGATACGCCTCAAGAATCTTGACAGGCCTGTCCTGCTCCTTAGTCACATCGGAGTCAATGAAGGCCCGTCTTGACTGAAATTCAAGGTCCAGGAGCTGGGCAACATCCTTCTTGTTGGGTCTGGCCTTGGTTTTATACATATCCTGCAGAGTTTTATAATGTCTTGCCTGATTCTGTAGGCTGTCAGAAGTTTCTGATGCTAGAAAAACAAATGTCATCAATTAACATTTAAACAGCCATACCAAAAAGATCACGATTTCCATTTCAGACATTACAGGTTAAATCGGTCATTAACACCCACAGTGATAAAAGAGGACAATAATATGAGTAATCAAGAACAAAAAAGGTTTGAAATTGCATGATAACATTGCTGAATTTACTTCGACATGGAATTGTCCTTGTTCACAGTAATATTAGAAGCTCCATTAATACTGAAAACACTATTCACTATTTCAATTTGTGCACTTACCATGCGATTGTTCAACCTCTGGGGTGCTGCAGCTTGGTGGTGTTGATCTCTCTGAGATCATAGTAGAGGTGGTGGATTCATCAGTCTCATCAGTGGATGTGTCCTGTCTGGTCTGAAAGCTAAGTCTCCGTGGCTTCTTTCGCGAAGGAGTCGCTCCCTGCTGCTTTTTAGGAGTTGAAACATTTTGGACTCTTTTTAAGAGCTGTTTCTTCAGAGTTTCCTGACAAGACAGACACAGAACAGATTGTGTAATAAATAATGTTAAAAAGTCATATACAGCAATGAAGCCGTACAAGCAGACACGACTGACAAATAGTGACTTACCCACTCAGCCCCACTCTTGGCTGAACTGTCCTTAAGCATTGGGTAGTAGTCGATGAGGCGCTTTGCCATAACAGTGAGCTCACGGTTGCATGGATAATAAAAATCATCCTCTGTAGCTCTTTTGATTGTAATCATGCTTGTGACTGTATTTCTAATTAATCTGCAACGAAGATCTTTGGACAGGCTAAAGTCTCCCTCTTGTCCATCTCCAGCACGCTGTTTGTCAAAGAAGGCACTCCTTGCGAGCTCTAACTCTGTGTCGGTGTATATGACATACTGTGGGCTGACAAGCTGTACCGTTCTGCCATGTTGGGGGCTTGGAGAGGGGAGGGACGATGGAGAAGAAATGGGGGATGGAGAGGGGAGGGGGTTGTTGGAGGAGAAAGAGGATGGGAATGGAGGTTGGGGAAGAGGAGGTGGGTGGGTGGGGCTGAAATCCCCACTGCCTGGTCTATGCAGCTCTGATGCCTGACCCTGTATAAAAGATACATTTATTTAATGGTAATTATAAAACAAAGAACTCTACACTCTGACACCCACCAAACAACTCCAACACCAAACAACAAAAACACCTATACAACTCTACATCTTCAGATGTAGGAAGGCTAAGAAATGCTTATTTGACTGCAAATTAAAAGTATTCAAAATGCTGAAATCTATCATTACCTCATTTTCATCATGAGTGAGTCTCCAAATGGTTCTCCTTCTGAGGAAGTGCTCTGGCCCAGGAAAGAGGTCACGCAAGTCCTCCTTTGAGAGGCTGGGCAGCATGGCTTTGCTTATATTAGCAGCTGAAAAACAAATTTTGCCACACATCAAATTAATGAATTTGCAAATATGTAGGTTATGAACAAAACATGTCATATGAATATTGTCATACTATTTTTGTTACTAAAATCACTGCATCTACATTGAATACATTGTGTTAAATGTCTGCATTGCAAAAACCCTTTCCACAAGTGTATAAAATCAAGCACCTAGATTATGAATGGAGACTGCATGGTGCTTGATTAATACACCTGTGTAAAGGGACTTGATGAAACCCATAAATAGACATTTTAAAAATAGCCTCTTTACTCCTATTTCATTTAATCTTGTTTTCATTCTGGCTTATCATCGTTCAAAAACACACCCACACAATAAAAACAGCCAAATATGATCTGAGCTTATATTATTGCTATATGCAACAGTTGTAAGAAGCTTGAGCGCCCATATAATTGAAAAAAAAAAAAAGTCTGCATCTTTACAAAGATAGCTTAACTTAATTTCAGAACAGCCAGTTAACCTTGAAAACTGAAAATGCAGATAATTTATGTCCAATTCCTGCTAACGTTAGCAAATATCACCAATATTAGTTTCACTGGTTCACAGTAACGGTCCATTTTTAAAATGATGACGTTACCGCCAGTGTTTGACAATAGAAAGGGCGCCAGAGACGGCTAACGTTAGCTCTAAGCTAAACAGATGTAGCTTACCCAAGGCTATTTCAAAATCATTTGCACCTTAACACTATTTCTGGCACTATTAATTACGTCAACTAGTATCGTTTGTGCCATTATTAACAGTTTACAGTGGTTAGGCGCACAAGTTCTAGATAGTTAGTTAGCTTGTTTAAATTAGCATGCTAACGTTGTTGGCCAATGTTCCAATTCAAATATGTTAACTTCCTGAGGAGAAGTTTGGGTATTAACAAACATACTATACCTTTTAGTATTTCAGCTGCTATGTCATCCATGCCCGCTCTGTCCATGGCATAAAATGAATCCGCGTTTTCTTTGTCCTTCTGATGCAACCTGCTGAAAGCTTAGCTAAAGCTTCACCTTAAACACACCCTCTACGTCACGGACCTTCTTCGCGCTTTCCCATGGAAGCTACCATTTCATAATGAGGGGTGACCGAAATATTACAAATGTTGTAAATATTGATAGTATGATTAAATGATGCAGTTATGGGTCAAATGTATTTTATTTATTACAAGATAGCGTCACATTTCATTACACTGGTTATTTGCAGATGTTATTCGGTATATATTCATATATATATATAAACTCTTACTCACAGGGCCCCCCTCTAAATAGGTAATATCCTGAACACACATTAAATTCTTGTTACCATCTTATTACGTTCTTTTCCCCGCCGTTTTCATGAACTTCATCTGGAACCTCTCTCGTATTTGTGTTTGCTTTTGATAAATTTCAAGATGCTTTGGAGATGCTTTATCTGCATTTTTGTTACCTGCTCACTGAAACTGTTAATGAGCCATTATAATCGATTGCACAGTCGCAGCCCTGATTTCAGGTTGCTCTGTGGTATTGATGGATGCATGGAGGAATATATAGTGTTCAACTCATTCTATCATCATGTAAAGAGAAGACACATCCAACACCTTCGTGAAGGCACCAGACCAGAGAACTGCATGCAAGCAAGTGAACAGCGACCAGAGGAAAGCCAAGCACCACGGCAAGAAGTAAGCAAAAACTTATGAAAAAAAAAATAATCATGAAATCATTGAAATGATGGTAATGGCCTGCCCTACTGTATTTTCACTTGGTAAGATTCTGTAAGGAGCATATAAGCTACATGCACAGAAAAACAATAGAAATTGTAACCAAAATAACTCTTAGCTTGGTTAATGTAAAAATTATTGATGATAAATATGAATGAAATAACTTTATTCAATATAACTAAATACCATTTCAGATAATCTGTTTACTTTATATGTGGTACACAGAACATTCAACCTGATCAGCTTCCAGCCGACTCTAGCATCATGGAGCAGAACCTCTGCACACCTGACTCAGATGAAGACCAAATGGGTATTAACGAAAATGGAGCTGTCACAGAGCAACAAGTATGTTACTCAGTTGGTGACTATCTACTAAAATGGACCATTAGGGATGCTCTTAGATTTGGTTTGGTCAGAATAACCAAAATATAAAATCATCCATCGTTTCTTACCGCATCTGACCTTTTTTTACTATCAGATGTGCATACATCATAGGCTATATGAATGTTTTTTTAAAATGCAAAATTATTGATCTTCTCGGTTGAAAAGAAAAATATTTTGTGCATCATTATTAACCATACTTTTTAAAGTGCTTGGACACTTCAGTCAACTTCTGTCAACTGTTAACTGTTATGCCTCCATATGTCAGGACACTACAGGTATTTGTTCTTTGTTTTTTTGTTTTAGGATCTTAGAAAACATGCCACTGCCTTTGTGATAAATGCCCGAGCCAAGCATCGTCTGTCACAGGTAAGATGCTTCCCTACAATCATGTTTATCTTTGACTGTGTGAGTGAGCAACCAGGAGTTCCAGGATTGCTTCAGACAGTCATTAGTCTTCTCATTGGTCATTGGCCTTTCAAGTCTTTCTACTCTCACTTTGAAAAGGATGCTATATAATATTTTGGACTAAAAGCATTTAGTCATGTGATCTGCTTCCTCAGTGCATTTTAACAAATATTTTTGGGACCACCATGAAAAAATGCACATGAGCATTGGAGATCTAGAAATTTGAATCATGAGCTGTATTCCTGACCTAACCAGTAATGAATTTGCCACATTGTAGCACAGTGACCACCAGACATGATCCAGCTATATACTCGGTCAGACCTAGGTTTGTTTCTGAACAAAACAGGTTACATACACATTTATGCAGAGCAGTTTGTTCAGTATTTGTGTTATGTTGTCAACTTTACTGTTGCTGATGCCTCATGTTAATGCCTGTAAATGACTGTAAGTTGCTTTGGTGATCATGACGATGTGTTCCAACCTCCAAGATTAACAACATTACCTTTCTTTGTCTCTCTTTCTCTTTCTATCTCTCATTCTCAGAATGGCATGAATGACATTGTTGCTGGGGTACAGCAGTATCAATCATCACTACTGGACAACCTCAGGCAGCAGATGGAGGGAGTACTAAAGAAGCATTCAGGAAGCACAACAAGTGAACTGGAAAAAGATACAATGGATATATTTAACAATTTCATTGACCCCCTTGCTAACGTTGCAACAACATTTCGACAGAACAGTGTTATTAGGAAGCAGTTTGGCAGTGTTGACGCAGAAGAAATTCTAATCGCTCGAACCATATGCAGGAAGAAATGTGAGGGATCAAAAGACTTTTTCATCAAGGACATAGTATTTCATTATGTACCATTGATAAAAAGTCTAGAACAGTTCTTATCACATCCAAGGATTTTGACTATGATTGAAAAGGGACCCCAAAGGTGCAGGGAAGGTTTTTTTCATGACATTGTTGATGGTGCTCTTCTAAAATCACATCCCTTATTTTCAAACAAACCAAATGCACTGCAGATTGTTCTGTACACGGACGAAATAGAGATCTGTAATCCACTGGGATCCTTTGCATCAAAAAACAAGTTGTTAATGGTATACTACACTCTGGGAAATATAGATCCAAAATACAGGTCTAAGCTGGCTTCTATCAGACTACTTGCGATGGCTAGATCAGCAGACCTCCGCAAATCTGGTGTAGACGTAATACTGAATAGAATTAAAGAAGACATGGTTGCATTGTACAGTGGTGTTAAAATGCAAACTATTAATGGAGAGAAAACAATATATGGTGCTATGGTCTCTCTCTGTGGCGACACCCTGGCACAGCATGAACTAGCAGGGTTCAAAGAGGGTGTGGGCTTTGCATACAGTAAGTGCAGACACTGTGAGTGTTCTTTTGAGGACATGCAGTCACAATTCAATGAGGATACATACACTAAAAGGACATTGGAGAAACATGTCAGACAGTGTGATGAGATAGAAATGGCAACCACAGACCTGTTTCGCAACAGCCTGAGAACAACATACGGGATCAATCGAAGGAGCAAGTTAGTTGAATTCCCATCCTTTGATATTATTCAGCAAACCCCACAAGACATTATGCATGTGATTCTGGAAGGGATAGCTCCACTGGAAATCAAAAATGTTTTGAATCGTCTTGTTCAGTCAGGACAGATAACTCTGGACTCGGTAAATTCTGCTATTCTTGGTTTCCCTTATTCCCCACTAGATGCTAGAGATAGGCCATCCCCAATTTCTCTTAGCACACTTATGTCAAATGATGGTAAACTAAAACAGTCATCTGGGCAAATGCTTGTCCTGCTTAGGATATTGCCATTTGTTTTAGAGAGTTTGGAAGACAATGCATATGTGCAACTGATAATTAAGTTAATAGAGATTGTGCAAATAGTGTTTGCACCTGTTCTTTCCATTGCAGCTGTGTCTATGTTGAAGTTGTTAATTGAAAATCATTTGAAGCATTGGAAGGAGCTTTTTCCAGACCACAATATTACACCTAAACAGCATTATATGATACATTTGCCATCACAAATAGAATTATTGGGTCCAATGGTCAGACATATGTGTATGCGGTTCGAATCCAAACACTGTTTCTTTAAACAATGGGCTTCCAAGCTAAATTTTAAAAATGTATGCAAATCTTTGATTAATCAGAACCAAATATATGAAAGCTGCCAAAATGTTGAGCCTTCCATGCACCCAATTTTGTCAAGTGAAAAGGAGATCGGACCTGTATCTGAGGTTAAAGATCTACAATATTTAACTGGAAAACTGAGAGACTTCCTAGGGGTCAGTGAAGTAAAAAACGCTGTATCAGTTAATTGGCTTGTGATAAATGGTAATAAATACATACCTGAGAAGTCAATGATCCTTGCTAAAGTACTGAATGGTAATATGCCAGAATTTGGACTGGTCAAAAATATATATCTTGTTGATTCTAGGCTTTATTGTTTGGAATATCAACCATTTCAAACTACATGCTTTGATAGAAATGTCATGGCTTATCAAGTTGAAGTCCCACACCTTGCACAGGCCACTGAGTTAGCTGATGCTGAAAGGCTGGTTGATTTTACCTCTTATTACACAATCAGCAGCAAGAGCCAAACTTATGTACAAATAAAATACTATATTGAGGATGTAATGAAATTGCACAGTAGTTCAAATGACTAGAGTGTTCTTCAGATATGAACAGATTGTTAATGGAATTTTACTTAGAGTAAAATTAAGGGTCTTGACGCATAATATTTCAATAGCAAATGAAAATGGGTTATTTTTGTATTCCAGATGTGTTCTGTATTTGTGTTTGCACTGAATCTTTGTGCAATATGAGTTCTCTCTTCGAGGTCATTTTACATATTTAGTAAACATGTCTTAAATAATCATATTTATGACTAAATGTAATAAAATGAATATAATTCCAACCTTTATTTGTTAAATGATACTTAACCACAGTTCACTCACTTTAACATGGATGAGCAGTATGTTTTTAAAGTATCGGTTTATAAGAACTTCTCTGTACTGTATTTAATCTGGGCATATAATTGCTGTGCTGTGTTGTAAGATTGACAAAAAGGAATACCATTCAATTGTCATCTGTTTTTAAAATGTTAAGCAATTAAAAGGATAAGATGCTTGAAATAAGAAATACTGACTTTGACCAAGCAGTTTTATACTTCTAAGTGTTGATGTTATACCTTTAGTATTATGGTAATTATCATTATAAGCATGAACTTGCTCATAACCAGTAATAAAATCTCAATAACAAGTTACAATACCTTATTAAGATTATTAAGAGAAATACTTCTTAAAATAAGTGAAATGCTCTTAAACAAAAACTGCCTGGTAGGAAGAAATATCTTGGGAGACAAAAAACAAGCAAATTTTGCCTATATTTAAGATTTCTAATCTTAGTTAGATTTTAATTTTTGCAGTGTGTCTCTTGTCATGCCTCACTGTGAGAGCAGTAATTTGACTGGATGATAATGTTTTTATTGATCAGCACATCTATCTCTACTTCTCTTCTCCCAGCCCTTGTACACTATGCACTGATGTGTTTTCATGAACCATGACAGCAGTTGGAGACGGTGGAGATGGTCAATGCAACCCAGACTGACCACTTTGCACTGGTCATTCAACCTGGTATAACGCCAAAGCATGTAATTCACCATACTATTCATCATAACCTTTAGAACCGTTTCCACTGCAAACAAGTCCCTGCCTCGGGGTATGTACTATGGGATGTGATGTCAACAGAAAACACCAAAATAAGTACCTTTAAACTGTTGCAACATTTAAAAAAAACACATTTAGATGGTAAGAATCCTTCAATATCACAATTATTTATGTTATTGTATATACTGATGTTTTCAATTAGAAGTGTTGAGGTTCTCCGTTTATGCTGGAAATGAGGGGAGGAATGTTTGTGTTCTCATGAGTTTCTCCGGGGAACGATTAGGGGGCAACACTGCTGCCGTTTCCTCAGAGGCAATCTGGACAGGAAACACAACAAAGTGCTCATTCCTCTGCTTTACCTGCTTTATACAGGTTAGTAAACGGTTAATCCACCATGACATGTTACATATATTATCAGCGTGAGTGTTTGTGTGAAAGTCTCAAACTGTTTTAATGAGTTGTTCATTTTTAAACAACATTAATATGTGGGAAGTTTTCCGGCGCGGCCGCCATTTTGTGCCAGCACCACTGCAGTTGCACTAGTTAAAGTGGGAATAAGTGACATTAAAACCTCCGGTACATGATTTATTCCCAGCTAGTTATGAGTTATGGGTGTTCACTATAAATAAATACATTTGTTAAAATTGAAATATTTAAGGTTACAAATTTAATTTATCTTTGTTTATAAGCCTGTTGCTGGGTAAATGTAAGTTTAATGTAACACAAGCACTTTGGTTGGATACACATTTCAGTGCTCTTTTACAGAAGCAAGGTATAAAGTAGCCTATATTGTATTTAAAGGTGTTTTATACTCTATAAAACTCCATTACATAAAACCAGTTTATACTGTGAAATGGACAAAGAAAACGTCATGTTTTCACAGAAGCTGTTTATTGATATAAATATGTGTTGATTAGAAAAGAGATGATGAGAGAAAAGGTAGGCCTATGTTATTGAGACTGAAGTAGTGATTTAAGTGAGATAAGATGATGTTAAATAAATCATACAGAGGCAATCTGGACAGGAAACACAACAAACTGTGTCCTCATTCCTGTGCTTTACCTGCTTTATACAGGTACATATTTGTTACTGTGGCCCCCCCATGCCTGGGACCCGTAACATATGCCTAACATAAATAAATAAATAAAAGCTCAAGTATTTCACCTGCAGTCTTCATACATACTCTATGCTCTATGTGACCAAGTACCTTTATTATTAATGTTGCTGTAGTCATTTTTCTCATCTTTCTGATTTCTCTTTATTGTGTTTGTTCTTCCTGTGTTTGAAGCCCTTTGGATGAACTGTCTTGTATTTAAAGTGCTGTATAAATAAGGTTTAAGTTGAAGTGACAAACGGTATTCTCTAGTGGATCAGCAGGTGTATTAAACATTGGTGTGATACTGGGCTGGGTCATTAAAAAACCCATTAAAATAAAGCACCCACTGTTGTCCAGAAGGTCATCAGATTAGACACTGTTCATGTAGGTCATTAAGGAATACAAAGACAAATTACTTGGAGTGTTTTTGATTGGTTGGTTGACTTCATGTGTGCACCTGTGTAGCCCAATGCAGTTCAGCAGGTACAGAAGAGATACACAGTAGTATGTGTCATGTTATTGACAGATAAAGTGAGTTTCACAGACACTGACATGACAGGATATTGGATTTTATTTATTTATTATATCACTTATTGAATAAGGACAGAGTGAGACATTAGGGGGGGACATATTGGCCAATAAACATACATGGAAAGAGAACATAGGCAATAATATCGACTCAATACATACTGTCAAAGGTCTTGGTTTGGCCCTTGTCTTGGGATTTAACTGTGATCCACCCTTAGGGCGCTTTCACACCACTAGTTGGATTATTAGGTCCGCACCAGGCAGTAAAATAGTTACTATGTAGCATACAGGCTGCGGTGTGGTCCACGTTCACACCTGCAAACCAATCAAAATTGGTCTGATTGACGTTCTCTCATCTTCCGGTAGGTCGGCATTTGGTGCGGAGTCAAGCGGACCGAGACCACCTCTCTTTGGAGGTCTCTGCCTGCTTGATTTAGTGCACACCCGAGTGTGATTGATGCTTTCACACCAACGAAAAACAAAGCGAACTAAGAGCTTTTGGTCTGAATGGACTGTTTAGTGCGCACCAACTGCTGTTGGTGTGAAAGCACCCTAAGTCACGTGTTTTATCTAGAAAGGAGGACTCAGCAGTGACAGAAACACAAAGAAAAAGAGAAATGAATTCAAACAACTGCATTTCATTTAGAAAACAATGCAGTGATAAAAAACATGATCAAACAAACTAAATATGAAGTGACTACAAATTAAAATAATTGAAAGTCTGTGTGGACCCTTAACCTGTATTGAGTGTACTGATCGTGAGATGGTGTGGATATTATCATAGAGGTCTATTTGATTTATGTTGTAGTGGATTGGCCATCACATATGAGAATACTAGTGGTTCTTTACCAAAAGTCAAAATTGTGTTGCTTCAGGGGCGAGGCTCAGTTCTCTCTAACCACCAACCTCCCCCCCAACTGGCTCCTCTGTGCTTTGAACATTAAAATGAGAACCTTTTAAGGAAAATGTACCTCTGCTTTGGAACAGGTAGGAACATGGACCTATTATCACTTTAATGTGCACCTCTGCAGAGTCGCAGTATGAGCTTAGCTATACAGACTGCTTTTTTTTTGTCTTCCTTTGTTTTTCGGATGCCTTATGTTCACTTTGTATGTTTTTTTGTATATTTTTCATCTCTCTTGCATTGTTTCCAGCTTTTATTTTGTGCTCACATGTTCACATCCCTGCAGCTGTTGAGGAAAAAAAGCGTCTGAGAGGAAGCCTGTGGGCTGTGACCTAGAATTTAAATCAAGAGAAGACCATATCTGCAACAATCAATATTGTTTCTTTAGCGTGGTCTTTGTTCTTTTTTCGCGACAGAACATTGGCAGTTGCAACCAGTCGGCTTTACATAAATGTGGGTTCTATGGTCTGAGAACAAAAAGATGATGCTGGCTGGGATAAAAAAGCAACGGGGCTATGTGGGAGTAACCCCTGAGGCATGAAGCAACAATTGTTCTATAGAGTGCTACAGTTTACAGATTTATAGCCAAACCCAGCAGCATCAGTGACCTAAATGCATCTGAAAACCGCTGCAATCTCCGTGACATAAGTAAAGACGAGATGGAACTTAAATGTGGATGAATTAGGGTGCGTGCCGCAGCATAAGTAATGAGATTCAGCCGAGGAAAAAGAAAACATGCAATCACATGACAGGAGTGTGAAAGGAGTGGTTCCAATATGAAGGAAATATGAGGGAAAGATGTGGATATTGACAAAGTCGGTATGCAGATTTATAGAGATACTGGTGAGTAGTAGTGCAGCAGGGCATCCATATTAACTCGGTCTACAGAGGATGACAGCTGTGTAATGTTCCAAAGACCATCTGCATTATCGCATAGTGGCTGCACAGATGTGTAGAGCATATGTACAGACTGATGATATGAATGTCCCTGTTTCACAAAGAAACATGAGAAGCTATAAGGCATATGTCACAGTATCGTAACAGTCCATGCATGAATATGAAATCAGAGGACTGTAATACTATCTATCTATCTATCTATGGGTCAATGAGATTATTTTGTGTCCATGTAGTTTAGTCAAATTTACCCTATCTATCTATCTGTCTGTCTGTCTCTTTGTTGATAGCTTTATGTCATTAAAAGGAAGAAAAATGTCTCTGTGGAAATGTCAGAAATGCTCCTTTATTCTCAGTTGGCTGGAGGGGCGTGTTGATGACTGAGTTTGATTGACAGCAGCTGGCAGGCAGCCAGAGCGCTGGATTGAAATACAAAGTAAACTAACAGCTGTAGCTACAAGTCATGGACAGACAGTGTGCAATGATATTGAAGAGTGAAAACCACACTAACAGGACTGAAGTGACATTTCCAGGTATATTTACATGCTGTTTAATGTGCTGCAGCTGTGCAGGTAATTAGCTATCTGACATTAACCGTACACTTTTCCCTGGTAAATGTTTGTCTGGAGGCTCATTCAACAAGTTTGCATTCATGCTTGTAAATTAGATAAGAAGGAGAATTCAGCAGGAAAGCTAATCTGGTTGTTGTTCAGAGTCTGTGGCTTTTCTGTAGCAGGGTGCTATTAGGCTCAGTGTGACCTCCATATTATTGCTTTATATAACATTTGATTGGCTATTGGAAACAAGGTCTCCATTGTGATGGCCCCAAGGCCTCTGACCTGTTTTCGTATTGGTTGCATGAGATCCTGGAAGTGGCTCATTAGGAGAGATGGCCATCACCTGAATTGGGGTGAATATTCCTTTATAAATAGAGGTCTGAGTGTTCAGTCTCTCTCTCTGGGAGTTTGATCTTTGGTTTCTTTTTTTTACACACACACCCATACACTACACATTACTGATATACATACTTAATTTAGTTTAATTTGAATACATGTATTTGTTTGCTATTGTTTTAAGTTTAAAAAGTCATGTGTGGTATCCATATCTTGTCCTACCTTTGAGCCAGAGCAAGTGATTTACAGAGTATATGCTCCCCCTACTTCTACACTATGTATGCCTCAAGACAGGTTGAACAGAGCCAGTCCAATAATATTTTATTGATAAAATTTTTTTTGGGAAATCCAGTTTCTACATTAATTCACCTAAAAGATTGCTTGTTAAGCCCACTGTGAATTCCCTCAACCCATCAGATGCTTAGTCCCCATGGACAGGGTTTATGTCTCTGGGGAGTGATTTTAACATCTACCTGGTCACTCATTTTAAACCATTTCAATTTTCAGTCCTGCAGTATGTGACAAAAGTCTTTAACTGACACAGAAATCAGGTATAGTGCTCATGAATTTTCCATATTTAGGGTCAAGCATGGGTCTTGAGGTCACAGTAAAGGCAGTACTATCATCTTGGCAGAGAGACATACTGTTTCTCTCCTTGAGACGGTGAAGGCAACTGTCCGGCAGTTTCGGTCGTTGAATAATCGTGTGAAAAGCACATCCCACTTTGAGTATACCCAATCAGCATCGCGTCAACCTTCAGCCCAACCCAGTCATTTTTTGGGGGGCGTTCGGAGTACATACCCCTATTCAGGGACTCATTTTGTCCCCGTAAAAGTTCTGGGAGATTGTCCTTCAAGGGTGGTTCCTGCTATGTAGACACACGCCAACGGTCATGGCCCTGTAAAATTACCCCAAGGTTTCTGCAGTGGAAACAGAACTTAGTACCAATCCAAACTTTTGACAGAAACATGATTTTTTGTTGTTTTTTTCCCCCAAAATATAGTTTAAAATGTATCAGTGGTAATTCATTTAATTTCCACTGTCTGTGTCTCTCAGTTGTGCAGAAAACAACGATAAAGCACTTACCCTGAAACCTGAGTGAGCATCAGAATAGTGAATGAGACAGAGGCAGACATTTGCACTTTATTTGCATCTGTGACACCACATCTGGGTGAATGGGGACACTGCAGAACACGTCATTCTCTCCCAGGGTCCCAAAAATGAAGCTGTACCACACAGGACAACAGCGGCTGAATCATTTATTGTTAATGATACCTTACAAGCTTTATGCTTCAACGCAGTAACAAAAAGATATTTTAAGTGCAAGGACTGAACTAACCCACAGCCAGCTGAAGCTACTGCACGCTAACATAGAATAACACCAGCCAGTTTTGACAACAGTGGAAAAAAAAGTGCTCCGTCTGTCAGTTGCCAACCTGAACTGACAGCTCATGGAGGTTATGTGATGACCCAGACAGCGGTAGACACTCCTCCTGCTGCTCACTCACTCACTCACTGGCCAGTCCATTTCAGCCACATACACACAAGAACACATCGAGGGAAGAAGCAGGTTTTATAATGCAGTACCAGGAACCCACAAGAGATCTTCCTCGACTCAGAGCTTATTCCAGGTGAAAGGGGGGTTTAGTCATCAAGTCATCCAGAAAACTCAATAATGCTATTTCTTGGAAGGTGTTTGTCCTGTTAGAGGTCTTTCTGGTCTCTTCACAACCGTGTTGATTAGATTTGAATACCAATGTTTAAATGATCATGTCAGTTTAACTCTATATAGGGTTAACCACTAAGCTCTATGCAGAGTTGCCATGTCTGTGTATTTGCTCGAAAGAAGTACTTTAATGAAGGATGAAAGAGTGAGATATGAGGGACATAGACTTCATGATCTGGCATGCCCCCCCCCCGGTAAACAACATGGTCTACAAGCAGCAGCAGCAGTGAGTATGAGTAACGGTGAGAAGTTTGAAGTGCTTGATATTTATAATTTATAGATTCCCTCCAGACATGTTTTCATATAAAACAAATATTCAGCCTTGAAGAATAATTTGTCATGTCATTTCACTTTCTTTTTTTTTTTACCCCCAAAATATGTTCACTTACCTTTGCTGGCTACAGTTGCCGAAATAAGATGAGTGGTTATTCACTGAAAAGTCGTGCCAAGTGTTTGTTATATATAATTTTATGTCTAATTTTTGCAATATAAATATTGCAAAAATTAGACATATCCTGTCTCAAAATGATGCTGAAAAACTAGTCCATGCATTTGTTACTTCTAGGCTGGACTACTGCAATTCATTATTATCAGGCTGTCCTAACAAGTCTCTAAAGACTCTCCAGCTGGTCCAGAATGCAGCTGCCCGTGTTCTGACAAAAACTAGAAAGAGAGATCATATTACTCCCATCTTGGCTTCACTGCATTGGCTTCCCGTAAAATTCAGAATAGAATTCAAAATCCTCCTCCTCACCTTCAAAGCTCTTAATGGTCAGGCTCCATCATATCTTAAAGAACTGATAGTACCTTATGTACCTACTAGAAGACTGCGCTCCCAGCATGCAGGTCTACTTGTGGTTCCTAGTATCTCTAAAAGTAGAACAGGAGGTAGAGCCTTCAGCTATCAGGCTCCTCTCCTGTGGAACCATCTTCCAGATTTGGTCCGGGGGGCAGACACCCTCCCTACATTTAAGAGTAGGCTAAAAACTTTCCTTTTTGATAAAGCTTATAGTTAGGGCTCTTTGAGCTATTAACTTATGCTGCCATAGGCTTAGATTGCCGGGGGACCCCCACCCCCATGATGCACCGGGCCTCTCTCTCCTCCTCCTCCCTCTCTCTCTCTCTACCTATCTATATCCATTAACACTCATGTTCTATTAATGCATTCAATAACCTAAACTTCTTCCCCGGAAGTTGTCTTTCTGGTTTCTGGTTTCTGGCTCTGCTTTCTCGTCCTACAGGTAATCTGGGCCTGTAGACGACCGGATGACGGATTCCAGTCCCGGACCATCTGGCTCCATTGTTGATTTTCATTGTGCCTCTCTCCTCTATCCTTCCTTTCTCTCCTCTCAACCCCAACCGGTCGAGGCAGATGTCCGCCCACTTCTGAGTCTGGTTCTGCCTGAGGTTTCTTCCTGTTAAAAGGGAGTTTTTTCTCGCCACTGTTGCTCATGTGGGAATGTTGGGTCTCTTTAAAGTTAAAACCTGAAGAGTTCGGTTTAGAACCTGCTCTATGTGTAAAGTGCCTTGAGATAACTTTGTTGTGATTTGGCGCTATACAAATAAAGATTGATTGATTGATGATTGATTGATTTGTGCACTGGAGGCTTTAAGATGTTACAAATCATGCTTGTAGACACATCCCAGCCAGCATGTGCATGTGGGCCCCATAAGGGTTACATTTGGGCTGCAAATATGGCTCTCAAGTGGGTTTGTCCGCAGTTTCCATGGTGGCCCCACCTGTGTTTGCCCATTTGGGCTACAAGTGGGTTCTGACTGGGTTTCAGGTGGGGCTCAACTGGGTGAGACTCATGTAGGCCCCATATGTTTGCCCTAAGTGGGATCAGAATGGACCTTAAATAGCCTACATAGCTTACATCCCTTATGGGGCTCATACAGTCAGCCCACATGGGCTTCACATGTGGGGCCCATGTTACTGAAGCCATGTGGGATCCGCAAAATTTGCCCAGTTAAGCCCATGCCCACTCAGTACCCATGTAGCCCACATTTAACTCATGCAGGGCCCACATGTACATGCTAGCTGGGAAGCCTTAAATTCTGACCCCAGAAGAGCATAAAAAGTTAAAACTGCACATTCATCATTCAATACAGAGAAGAGAATAACATCCAATGGAAGGTACAGGAAGAAAAACATGTTTTTGAGTGGAGGGAGGCTTTGTAGAATAAAATTAACACCAGTCAGGTGAGTTTGTATCTAATTTCATAACTTCATGAGTAGTGTTTTAGTTATTATGTGTTTATTTTAACCAAGTTTGTTATGTTTATATTCTGGCAAAATGCCCCCAAGATGTAAAAAGAAGGGGGATATTGGGCCCTTTTTTGAGTTATAATAATTATGTTCTGTATTTAAAGCTGAACAAACAATTATCACTGGTTTGTTGCTTTAAGGTTCATTAAACTGGCAGTCCCTCCTCCCCTTGTGCAGCTGTGGATCAGTTATTATTGCATAGGTCATTATCACAGGGACATTATTTTTATGCAAAATTAGCCACAGCATGCCCAATTGGTCAGTTTATTTGTGAAGGCCATTCATCATTTTATCAGTAAAGCCCAGGCAGCAACCTGAGCACTCACTGGGCTCTTAAGTGATGAAATGTCTGCTGGTAACTTCATGATCTGATTCACAAATACATATAAGTGAATGTTTTTGAGGTGGATTTAAGATGAGTTATTGTTTGAGCATTGTGGCTCTGTCATGATACACTGTCACAGTTGTGTAAAAACACAATAGCATGAAGTACAGTGAATCTATACGCATTTTTAAAAAATAATAATGTATGGCACTTTTCATTTATAGTTAATTTCAAAATTCTAAAGCATTAAAAACATACACAAAAGAAAGAAAATAGTAATAAGCATTAATATTGCAAAGCCTTCCTAAATAGAAAGGTTTTTAGGCTTTTTAAATTAGGGTCTGTGCTGCCCTCAGATGGTTAGGAAGGCTGTTCCTCAAGCATGTTGCAGCAGAGCAGAAGGCTCCATCCCCCACAGTGTAAAGTTTAGTACCGGGGGCTCGGATGAGAAAGCTGCTGGCAGACCTGAGGGTGCAGGTGGATGTTTGTGGTGTGATCAGTTCCTATAGGCAGGGAGGTGCATATCTATTTATGGATTTGTAAGCAGGAGTCCAGGAGTGAGGAGATACAGGCACAGGCAAGTGTTGCTGCATCGTACATGATCATCAAAAGTCAGGTGATTGTCAAACCTAAGGCCCAGATTAGTGACTGAGGATGAAAGGGGGATGTCCAAGCCATCAAAGTAAGTCATTTTATTTATATAGTGCCTTTCAAGAGCAGAGAAGTCATGAAGTGCTACAGAGAAAAAATTAACTTTTTAAGCTTTTTAAAGGTGTCCACAGTGTCCACACGTCTAAAGCCCAAAAGGAGAGACCTCCGAAGTTTAGGAACCACAACCTCAAAAGCATAGATTGAGGAACAACCTGCAAACCTTGATTAGCGGACCTTCAAGATCAGCCGGTGACACAAGGCTGCAGTAGATCTCTCATGTTGGAAGGTGCCTGACCATGCAGAGCTCTATAGGTGATCGCAAGAACTCTGAATTGGGTTATGAATTTGATGGGGAGCCACTCAAGAGCAATCTGAAGTGGTGTCACATGAGATTTTTTGAAGGACCTGGTCTAGAGTTTGGCGGCAGTGCTTTGGACCATGTGTAAATGATACAGAGATGTTTTGCTGTGTAGTAGTGGTAGGAGATACCTTTGTGTGTTATAGTATAAGTTATTATCTGTCCAAAGGGAAGCATATACCAGGCAAACAGAATAGGACCAAGGACTGAACCCTGGGGCACACAGGTGACATTGCCAACAGAAACTATTAAACTCTTATGATAGAGGTAGGAGGATAATCACTCAAGAGCCCACCCAGAGATACCCACCCAATGCCGAAGTCCGTCAAACAAGATATAGTGGTCCACAGTATTAAAAGCTGCACTGAGATCCAACAGTGAACCTCCTCCTGTGTCAGCATGCATTAAGATATAATTCGAGAAGAGAAGAGCATTTATGTGGAGTGCAACCAGTGGAAGCCAGATTGAAATTTATGAAAGATATTATGCTCATCTGTTGCATCTGTGCTCATCATTTTATTTTAAAATTTTAGCTACAAGAGGCAACTTGAAGATGTGCTTGTAATTTACAGAGATACAGAAGGATCAAGGTGAGATCGAATAACGGCGTGTTTGAATTGAGCAGATAACAGAAAGCTGTTGATTGTGGAGAGCACAGCAGGACCAAGAGAGCCAATGAAATTTTAAAAAGAGATCTTGAATTTCAAGAGGGTCAGAGGTTTTCATACGGTTGAGCAAATAAGTAAAATTTTGGAGTGTCTGATTGTTGGACACAAGAATAGAAAAGTAGGTAGCTCTTGCAACCTTTACTGCATTAGTGAAATATCCATCCGTCCGTCCTCTTCCGCTTATCCGGGGTCGGGTCACGGGGGCAGTGAAATATTAAAATGAATTTTAAATGAAGGTAATGGACATGCAGTCGGGTGCATTTCCAATGTCTCTCCGCTCTTTAGAGAGTGAATATTGTCATTTGTGCTAGAGGAGGACTTGATCAAAGGAGCCAATCTTGTTTTAATTGGGGCCACTTCATGCAGTGCTAAAAGGTAGAAACCATGTGGTGTTCATTAAAAGATTGCACTAAGTAGTCAACATGACTGTGCATAACGGAGATGAAAATGGAACGAGGCAGAAAACTTTATAGGAGAAAGATGGTTGAGGATGAGAGAGGCAAAGTAAGGAATCTAGATTAAACGACAAATCAAATACACTTGTGATCAGAAAAAAAGAATCAATATTCAGACCAAGACTGCAAAAAAATGTCCAGACTATACCTTCTTTTATTGTATAGAGTCTGATACATGTTGGGAGAGATTAAAAGACTAAAAAGTGAAGTATTACTTTAAGGTGTGTGTATTTACTGACACGTGTAAAGGAGGTTAAGTGATGTCTTGTTTGCCTGCTCTGACATGTTAGTCGGATTACAGTATTGATCTTTCTTTGCCATTTCAACAATAGTACCTTTCACATGCTGCAGCTCTCACTCGCTGCTGTTCTCACTGTGAATAAAACCCTTTACAGCACCATGTGGCTGCTGGGGCTCAGGGGAGGACAAATACAGTAAAAAGCATCCATACTCAAGGAAGGATGGGGGGGAAAAAATAGTGATCATGGGAACCTTTCTTGCATCTTAATTAAGCTCCAAGCCCCTATTCTGAATAAATGACTCCAAGGTTTATATGAGCATGCATTTGAAATTAAAGCCAGTGTTCTATTAAAAATATGATTTGAAGCTATAATTGTAAAGGGAGAGCGAGAAGCTGGCTCAATTATCTGTGTGAAATGATCAATCTGTGGATGCAGGTTCAGCCATGGGAAGAGATGCTGATCTGAAACACAGTCGACATCATCTTATGGATGACCCTTTACAACCAAATAGTGCTGAGGACTGAGCTGTAGTGCAAATGGTAGGTTCAACTAAGACATTAAAAAGAAATTTAAACATATTCATTAAACTGTCTTTGTGGCTGATTGGGACTTTGTCTTATTGTGTCTTGGCAACACCACACAGGGCACAATGGTACATGTCTGTCTTGTATACTAAACCCAAACACTATATACTAGTAAAAGTCAATCAATCAAAATGTAGCACAATGCATACAGTGGAAGTAATTCAAAGTGCTTCACATAAAGACAAAGATTATTACACTAATGAAATACAAGACTAAGTTTAATTTATAGTAATAAAATCAAGCTAAATGCTTGATTACATCATTAAATAAATATAAAAAGAATTAAAGAGGAATTAAAAGAAAACAAAAACGGATGTGTTAATTAAAAAGCTAAAAAGGGTACATTTTTAGCTGACTTTTTATAGGACACTATTAAGCTTTCCTGTTTAATGTCTGGGTCTAAGCCATTCAAAGTGTTGTAAACCAATGAGAGGACCATAAAATCTTTTTTAACAGCTACAGGGAGCCAGTGTAATGAAGCCAGGGCCAGTGTGATATGGTCTCTTGGGTATCTTTTGCTTTTTTTCGGGTTAACAGTTTGGCAGCAGAGTTCTGAATCAATTGCAACCTATTCATTCATGTAGTACAAGGTACAAAAAAAGGTGGGTCAACTGTCTAAGATGAATAAATAAATAAAGAAGATAGCTTGAGTTGCAAAAGTAGAATGAGGTGGACAGAAGGAAACAAAACTTGGACATCCACAACAAAAACAGAAATATTATGTATGTATATCTAGAAGGTCAATAATAAGCCTACAACTAAAGCTTTTCAGACATGGAATACATAATATTTCTTCATTCATCTAACAGTGATGCCGTTTTTCCTCTCAGAAAAGAGAGGATACTCATTTATTCATCAGCTGGAATGAGTGAATCGACTATTTGAATACATACAGGTTATAGTTAAGGTCTGACCATTACTGTAAGAGGGCTTTTAACACTCATTTACCCCGGTCACACCTTGAGAGGAAAATAGTTAGACTGTTCAGATTTGAAGAACATCAACTCAACAACCTGAAATTGGCTTTTTACATCATCTCATGGTTTATTGAAGTGATTTTATTTTATCTAGGCATACAAGACAAGACTGAAATTTAAATGAAGACATTTTTACAGTGATCTTACAAGATGTGCATTTAATGTCTTTCCATGCATGTTTTAGCTTGTACTGCTGCAGCCTTTATGTTAATCTGATGGCGTTCAATTCAGACTTTGAAAGAGATACAGAGATTGCTGTCATGAATTTAAAGTCTGTGTAAAGTAAGAATAAATATGTGTTTTGAGTTAACCACCCTGCCAAATTTCAATGATTAAAAAAATCGCCAAATATATGAAATTAGGCTTCAAAGTTGTGTAAAACTCAGCCTCTTTCTCTGCTACCAAATACTGTGGGAGTGCCTGTCGAGTTCACTGAAACCCCGCCCCCTACCAAGTGTCACCTGTCAATCAAAGTCACCACCTCTACCAGAAACATGGACGCTACGTCTGAGGGCTTTCTGCTGCTAACTCAGCAGCTAGCTCGCAGCTAACTGTAGACTGTAGTAGTAGTAGTGTGCGCTGAATGTATTTATACCTCTACAGCAGCAGGGGCGGGTTTATGATTTTCAGACCCGCCCACTAAATCCTGAACACAGAAATCTTGAAACACAGTTTGTGAAGCCTAGCTCCACAATTCAAATCTAAATGGTTGAAATGCTTTTTACACCTTTTTTAGAAATACATGTATGACCTATTTAATGTGTTTAGAAGAAAATGTCTGAATTCACTTTACACTGTCTTTAAGGTTAAACTGACTTGTGTGTAGAACAGCATATTAAGGGCTGTATTTTCATTGAGGCCAAAGCAGTGCTCTCACTGTTATTCTGACTGGTACTTTATTGACCTTGAAACTCACTTTGCATGTTTGTGTGGTATTATGGTGACCAACCCAGAGGGCATGGTGCACCGGTAGAAAGAGAGGTTTAGACAGGCGGAAAAAGTATGTAATGTTTTATCCTTTAAACTTTTTACAATGCAAAGGCTGTTGCGTAACATCAATTACTAAACTATGTGACCATGTATGTCTTCAAATATCTTTGTTTTTGTGACCTATTTAGGCTTTTTTTTTAAATCATACAATCATACAATTTAAATTACTTTAAATTATATATTATTTTTTATTTTACAGCATATGGACCACAGGACCATCATAGTATGAAAAGAAAGCCAAACTTAAGTAATTTCCTCTTTTAAAAAAATGTCTATTCCATTCCATCTGTGTTTGGCTTCAGATTTGTGTTGATATGCGCTCATGTCCATCCAGACATTTCCTGAAGATTTCCATTTGTTGAGCTGTCGTTATCACGTTTAACTGTGATTGGCACAACTGTTTCAGAGAGGAGTGATGTGACTGGCTGAGTATTTAATAATCACCACACCTGCTGATTGATATTCATCTTCACTCAGCCCATTTGCATGTTGCACTGCTTTACATACATTAATCAAAATAACAGATGTGCATGGAGATGCCCACATAGTCTACCACCTTGCATTTGTCATTGTACTTAGGCAGATAAAGTAGGGCCCTTCATTCCCAATACATTCACAAGGTACATGTCTGAAAAGGGCATTTCAATTACACAGACAACTAATCAAACTAAGGTAGTCAAGAAAAGAATCAAATTGAGTCTCTTATGTAGAGATTATTGTTGGAGGTGTTGGTGACAAAATAAACTAAACAAAAACCATCCATGTTTACCATTCTTATATGGATATAGAATTCAAGCCATCAACAGACAGTGGTTGAGACCAAGATGAGTCACAGTATAACCAAATTTAAACCAAATTTGGGTCTAAAGTGGATGACTTACTTCAGCTCTGATGAAATGACAGCCGAGCATCTTGTCTCTGTGTTAAACAAGCAGATTAAACCAGCACTGCACACGTTTACCTCAGCGCTCGGCTGTAAATCTGGCTCTCCCAGTGGACTTAAATGAAGCTATTCAGAGTGGGAGGATGAGATAAGGCAGGAGCAGGGGAAGCTTAGCTTGAGGTTTTGCTGGAGGATCAGATTCAGGCCGTAGAGCTCTGTGGAGACACTCAAACCTGAGGGCTGTAAAATGCCTTCCTGTTTTCATCTCACTGAAATAAATATTAATTATGTTTCTATGACAGGTAGGGCAGTGGGACACAGAAGGTAGGTCAGACTGTCACTAGACTCAACATGATTTTTAATACATTTCTGCCTGTAGACTTGTTTACATCATGTGAAAGCTGGATTGAAAGCATTTTACAAGGCTTCTGGACTGAAAACTATAGCAGGCCATCTCACAGACATCTCAACACAACATCTGACTGTTGAAATGTGCAAGTATGAATTAAAAGATCTGGTATGATGGCCCTTTTTGACTATTTATAAAAATAAATACTGAGTCTATTAAAAATATCTGTGACATTTTAGTCACCAAAAGTTATATATATACATATATCCATCTCACCGAATACTCTGACTGGCTGGAGATGTGGCCCCATTTTCACCCCCAGCCAATCATAATACTAACTGATGAGTAATGCAGCATGTTTACCTGAAGATGTATGACAGTATATAACATGATCCTGAATGAAGGGAAGAACCTGCTGTTTTACTACTGAGCTTCCAACAGGGTCTTTCACAACAGTAAGATTGTGTCCAAGATTCCTCAAAAGTTCAAAGCCATGTATTGAAACGTAACCAGTAAAATATATTACATCAATTTAGCTGAGTAACAGAAAGAAACAGCATTTACAAGTGTATTTGTTTTAAAACCTCATCAGAAGATTGAAGATGAACAAGTAGAAAATCCTGCAGGGTACTGAGTATGGTTGAGCACAGAACCACTTGTTGACAACAGAAGAAAGATTGTCTCCAAAAACAAAAATCAGCCATTCCTGATGTAAATTTCCATCACTTGGGAGGCTGTGATGACATTTTGTAGTTGCTGAACAACTAGCAACACTTCCAGTATCCTGCTTTGCTCTTACTCTGACTACAGAGGTTAGATAATGACTCAGGGTAATGCCTGGCGTTGGTGGTCTCATGCTAAGGCTCCCTGCGTATTCCATTTGACTTTCTGGTGTGACAGTGAGTGACTCTTGAGGCACAAAATTCTAAATTTCAAATGACTTTAAAAAGACCAAGGAGATACTTCTGAGTATGTGTACACCAACCATCACCCTGATCCATTTTCTTGTTTTCCACAATTCCAGCACTTTAACAAATGTAAAATTTGTTTCAGTGGAGGGAAATCACTTTAAGGTTACTTTGTGTTTAAGTTTAGTTTTATTTGAACCTTGGTTGGAATTATTTTAAACACAAAGAAGCATTGCTCTGTGTAATTACCTCTACTGTCAATCAGTTGCTCCACTGTGCCTTCCCTGTCTGCAGTTTTTATGCACAAACATACATAAAAAGCCAATTAGAAAACTGGTTACGCAAATACATGGCAGAGACATTTGCAACCCCTACCAATTACCAGAACCTGTTTTTATTTTCATTAATATAACATTTAAGTAACCAGGTTACTGTGGATGTTCTTCAGTAAGCTGACTTCTGAAGTGGGAATGCATGGCAGTGAGATGAAATGATGCTTGTTCTAGATTTATAGTTGTGTTTATTTTTGATCTATTTTTTGTATATATTTATTTATTTATAACTGAGAAAGCACAGGATAAAAACACAATCATTGAGATAAGGTGCAACCAGCAGCTCATGACAAGAAAATGATTGAATTGACGTGTTAACATTGAAACACTGAGTCCTATCCAAGTTCCCACACCTTAATTTTACTCCAGGTTCTCAGAGTATGCAATTATCTTAAAAGTTGAAAGGATCACTCAAGCATACTGTATTCTCGCTTCGTCATGGTAAGTGAAATTTCTCAATATTTCAATGTTAACATCAATGTTAAATGATGTGACAACACTGAAGCAAGCAGGCAGTGTCCAAATAAGCATATAGCTCACTGCTCTCATTAAACAAGAGAAAGAGAAAACAAGGTGAAAATGCAGTTAATATGAGTTAAGAGGTTTTTATTTAAAGTTAGTAGATGTAAAATTAAGTTTATGGTTTAAGTTTAGGTTAAGTTTAAAAGTATAAAGGGATTCTTTTTTTATTTTTCTAATAAAGAATACATATTTAGTTGCTGACAACACACTTGTGTTTTCGTGCTATATACAACAGTATCATCAGCAAACATTTGGATATCAACCTCTGGACATGAACATAGTAAATCTAATATCGTCCAATATCGATCCTTGTGTGACATCAGTGGACAAAGAAAGGGCATCTGATTGATGGTTATGTATTTGAACAGATTGGTTGGAGAGGTATGATTAAACTTATTTAAGGGTATTGAAAAAAATCTTAGAAGTGTAGAAATCTTACATTCACAGAGTTGTATTATTATTATTCAAGAGTGATTTGGCTTTTTCTAAGAAGGAACAATGCTCTCTCTTAGTTCAGTGGTTGACTCTGACACCAAATTGCACTGGGTGTAGTAGAAAGGAGTGGATGACTTGAGTAACAATAGCAGACTAGCAGACTTCCAGGTAATTTGGAAACTTTACCTAGGATATCAAAAGGGTTAATGTGATGGCATTAGCTAGTGATGAGCTGTGTCCATCCCAAACACCTTATCCTTTGCTCTTGATGGTTTGAGAGCTCTGATAATTAACCATAACCTCTGATTCAGGGACATTTCTTTATACTGAAGGCTGGCTTCATTGTGATTAGCAGGACTTACATTAGTAGAATCAGCAGAGAAGGACTGTGCAATAGCAGCCACAGAATCAGCAAAGTAGTAATTAAGAGCCATTGCTACTTCATCTGGGTGCTTTGTGAGGTTTCCATTCAAGGGAAGTTCAATTGGCTTTCCTGCTTTGTGATGTTATCCCATCAGCCTTTTAAAGTGATTCCAAATCATGTTGGTATTACCTTTAGCCCCACCAATTACAGTCATGAAAAAATTGTTTTCCTAAAGCAAGATCCAATTCTTTCCTCCGTTTTAAAATGTCTGCATTTGTCTAAGAAAGACTGAAGTTTTTACTTCTGTACTTAAAGGTTGAATATGTATAATATTTATTAAAAGCTATATATTTTTTAAAATAATACAGCCACGGGGCATTTTGAGGGGTACAGAATGAAAGTACTGCTTTTCCATAAAAAAAAAATTTAGTCTGAATTAATATTTTTAAAATTTTTTGACGGGTTCGACAATGACGTTCTGACACGTTCTGTGTACATTGTACCAGCCAATTAGCGGCTGGAATCGCGGGTTGCCAGGGTTGTCTGTTGTTTTCCGGCGCAGCTACTGTAGGCTGGCACTGGGTGAAATGGAGTTGTAAACAAGCAGAGCCGTGTTGGACTTACTAAAACCAGCGTGTTTTGCTCTCAAATACAACTTTTCATCACAAAACTTCGAAGGTAAGACAGAATATCTGTTAGTCGCTGTAAATAAGTGGTTGTTTACCTTTGTATTCTTTGGCTGCTGGTTCACTGAGGTTTTAGCGCAATAATAGTGGTACTGCTGAACTCGGCAGGGTCTTAGCTTTCATATGAGATGTTATTTGTTTGTGTACCATGAAGTATCAAAACGGTAGCAATGGAAATGTGGAGAGTGGGTTGACTTTCTGACGCTATTCGGATTTTGATAATTGATCATTAATATGCTTGGTTTTGAGTTGTGTTTGGTGTGTGTAAAAATGACGTGCTTGTAGCGGAGTTTCTCCTATTTAATTTGATGTGCAGTATGACTGTATTGCTACATAATTAGGGGATCATCCCTATGTTCCCCGGGTCCTATGTTCCCGGCTTTGTATGTGACCGGGGAACATAGGGATGACCCAAATCTACAGTTAGCCAGTTAGTTGAGTTAGCCGCTGAGTTAGCTGCTGAGTTAGCCGCCGAGCTAGCAGCTGAATTAGCCGCCGAGCTAGCAACCAAGTTAGCCGCGATCGGGGAACATAGGACACGGGGAACATAGGTACGCTCCCCAGGTTTACCTGCTACTCCCACTGGCGTTACAATGTAATGTACCTCGGTGGTTTCAAGTCGTATATTTACAGAGTTAGAGCTAAAATAAAATCCGCTTCAGCCTGCTGATTTCAGCTTGGGTAGGAACGAAATGCATTATGGGTTATCGTGTAGTTTACTGACTGGTCTACTCACGCCGATCAGGCTACAGAAACAAGCAATCATTTTGAGTTGGGAGCTAGCTAGCTAATCGATTACACACCACTCAAAGAAAGACTTCCAGTTGAAGACTGGCTAACGTTAAATACTGTTGTAAAATTAATTGGTCGAAATTAGTCGTTACCCTGTATGATTCATCACTTGACATGACGCTGGCTAATCGACTGACGCACTCGGCACCGGACCTGGCAACCCGACTGCTGGAATTACTTTTTGGTTGTTGCGACTACGATCTCGAGACATTAGATGGCGGTGTTCTGCTCATTCTACATATTCTACCTGTAATCGTAAAGTTATTAATTAAGAATATCTAACTGTCCTCCTCCAGCAAATCATTCCAGTTAAAGTTTTGGGTCTCCTAGTCATTTTTGGGGATTAAAAAGAATACATTCTCTATGAAATACAGGGGCTAAATTGCTTATTAGTTCATTTTTAATATTCAAAGTCAAAATCATATTCAAAGATTTTGGAATTCTCTCAGGTCTGTTACTTGACAGTAAATCAGTCTAAGTTCTGGAGAAGTGTATCCTTTTGTCCCTTTGATCAGCTGTGATAGGACCAAGCCATCAGTTATCTGCTTGAGGTTCTTTTAATTGGTCTGTCTTACCAATTGATGCTAAAATCTCAAAATAAATCAAAAGACATTTGTGATGTGATAAAATAATATTCAGACCAGTACATTCCAATTACTTTGACCAGTGGGTTTCCTTACATTGGGTGCCATCTTTCACATAAACCATGACCCCACCTCCATTTTAGTCCCCTCTATATCTTCCATTGATTTCATAACCAGGTACTATAAATGGTGCAGGTGGCAAGATTTTATGAAGCCAGATAAACAGAGAAAATCTATTTGAGTCCATTAAAAGGTGTTGGATTTGATCACTTTTAGATTTAACACTTCCCATAGTATTCTGGAGTCAGTTTGAATTGATTATGTGCCCTCCTGCTACATGTGGACTGTCCACTGGATTACTCTCAGGCATGGTCGGAGGGTTTTGTCGTCTTGAAAGGTGGATTGTCACCTTTTCTATTTGATGCAACTGGACAACTATAATTTATCGCTGTCCTCACTGCGTTCTTGGGCATCCTGCCGGCATTCATATACCTCACTGGTGCTGACAGCTCTGCTGACACACTTGCCTGTGGATGTTTGTCATCCCAGCTCATAGATGCCTTTGTCATGTCGATTGCTAAGCCCACCGGACTGGTACTCTGAGTGCAGAACAGTAAGTTTTGTTGTTCACAATCAAAGCTTGACATGTCAGTGTAAAAAGGGCACAGTGTAGAGGTTCTATCTTCTGCTTCTGTGTAGAATGGGACATGATGGATATCACCAGATAGGAAAAGGCAAATAGTAATGATCAGATTGTCACTTCATTGGAATCTGGATGTTGTCTTAGAGTGGTTCTTTGGATAGGTAAATGTAACAGCTAGGACATGGCTCCCATATGCAGTTGTTGGCTTGGTTTATGGGTTAGTTTAACAGATCAGTCACATAACTTGGCTTGTCATCATTGTAGTCATTGCAGTCCTTTTAAAAGCAGGCTGATGTCAACAGGTTTTAAAAGATTTGACAGTAACACATATCCTAAAAGAGCTCCAACTACACCTGCCGTACCTGCTGCAAATTTGCCACCTCATCAAATATTTTCCAGTGTGTATTGGCTTCTGCTCATATGGCTGCCCAATGTCACCTTCTCTAGTCTAACAATTTATCTTTTATCTTTCAGTTTGTGGAAAAAGCAGTGAATGTCAGGAACAGTGTGTCTTTGGAAAAGTGAGAGACAGGATTGTTAACAATGGTCATACACTAAGCTGCTATTATGGCTGGATTTATTTGTATAGTAAAGGAATTATCCTAGTCCCAATTTGTTTTCCCTCCCCCCTCCCTATCAAATGTAATCCCCAGTATTTTTTGTTCAGTCTGGGTCACAGTCAGGGGGAGTCCTGTCGTCTCAGTCGCCATCCATGGTCCATAAACATAATCTTAATGTTCCCTAACATCCATATCGCATGACATTCAGATGTTGCTTTCAGGAACCTTTATGAATTACCAGTATTCCCTTCTAGGAAATGTCAACAAAATATCAGTGTTAAAGTAAATTCAGTACATCTAATTAAATAGAATTTCATATGGGAGGTCTCTCTGTACTTTGAAAATTTGCCCTCAGGCTCTGTTGTCATGTGGAGTGAAGCACAGCTCTGCACTGGTGAAGTGTCATTTTCTAGAGGAGCACTTTCCTTGCCTCCACCAGTAGAGTAGTTTGGTGACTCACTTTGGGAAGGATTGAGGTACATCAGGAAGCAGACCAAGCAATAATAGCTTTAAACAGCTCATATTTAAGCACCTTTCATAGTACATTTGTGCAGCTATGCAGAGCCTATATTGGTTTCCTCTCATTTTCTGCTGTTTAGGTTGTGAATGTAGAAATAGTATGAGTCAGTAATCAAGTTTCCAATCCGAAATTTCAAAAATGAAATGCAAATTAATGTGTATCCAACCAATATTGTTTTGTGTATGTTAATAGATGGCCACATCAAGGTAAACAGCTGATAGTGCTGATTATGTTACTGAATGCAATAAGCCAAAAAAGAGAGGATGGTGCAACACAATGAGTTATAGCAGAAGCAATGTACACATCCTGGTGATGTAGAGCATGGTGGTCAGCAGAAATGGAGAATCCTGAACTGGTGACATCACAGTTTCTTGCTTCTTGCCTCCCGAAAATCCCATTATGACAGAACCCCCCCTCGGAAAGGGATACATAATGCTCTACAAGTAACTGTAATACACCTCTGGATAATATACTTTGGCTATATACCAGGAGAACTGCCAAAAAGACACAAATATTTAAGTAACAAGCTTGTTGAGAAATGTGAGTCTAGTGTAGTTCTATTGATAGAATTGTAAGTCACATAACACAGTGACTATTGAAGCATATAGAAGAAGTAATATTTTCTCTTTAATAGCACACTACATAACTGTGTAGACATTGTTAATCTTGTTATTCAGTAATGCAGAACAACTCGATTATCTGTTTCTTTGCGGTCGGAGTCTTACTGGAGCAATTAATACCTCTAATTTCTGAGCGTCAACACCTCGAGCGTGAAAACAGGAGCACGCAAGCAGCCGCCCAAGTGAGCAATAGCTGTATTTTCTCTATCTCCTTGATTTCTCCGTCCCCTACAGCCTCCGCTCTGTCCACATCTTATATCTAATTCCTCTATGGTCGCAGGTGCAGCAGAAAAGGTCAATGCTGCCTCGCTAACGGCCCGGCTAGTCAAGGATAGCTTCTCTCCAGAGGCCTTTGTGCTGATGCCCCTTGCTTGCGTCGTCAGCTTCCTGCGTGTCACCGTTTTGTTCTCGGCCTACCTGGGGGGAAGGGCTTCCTGTCAGGTTAATTGCATGGAGGAAAGCACTTTGATGCACAAAAATATGCTGTGTGTTTGTCAGTACATTACTAGAACACCGCTTTCATATAGGCCTGCGCTCTGGTGTGATGTTGGGTTCCTGCCAAGATTAGATTTGCCTGCCGGAATGAAAATTAGCTCACAATCAGTGTAGTTTGAATGTTTCCAATAATCAAACGACTGGAGGGGAAACTGCTTTGTTTTTATTCAGTGTCTTAAATTGATTGATTAGGGAGGATACTAGCTTTTGAAAACAACCTAACAAAACTGATAAATTGGATCAGACAGTAACCAAACATTACCTAGAGGACACTTTCCTCACACTCCATCCCTACATTCAAATCAGTCATAATCAATAATCCTGCCTCATCCAATCTTAAAGTTAATGTTGATGCTGGGGAGAAGGAGGAGGAAGAATCATTAGTTTCTCAATGAGCGCATTAAAAGCACCTCGGTCAGATTTATGAGAGTAATTTACTGCGGGCATGCCTGCGTTATCAATTTAAAGATGATGTACAGAACCAACAGGCATTTGCATAATGTAAGCTTACAGCTTTGTGCTGACTGTGGTGATGTGAGGGTGGAGCAGCTGCAGGTTCACATGCATGGGTGCCGATGCACTGACACAGCAAAAATGTGCATGTACAATCATGACGGCAAAGATTTCTATATAGTGACCAAACCCAAATTACAACTTTGTTCACTTTCCTTTAGTGGTATTTAACCTGATTTAGTTTTTTGCTTAACTAACCAAAAAAAAAACACCAGCATCTGCCAAAATGCATTTTACCAGCTGAAGAACACTAGGGGGGGGGGTATGTGTTTTGGTGAACCAAACCTTTAAAAGTGTAGGTATGTACTTGGGAAAAGATGGCAACCAATAAACTAAATAACACTGTTTTTTAATTAATAATTTTAAGCAGCTTGTGATCATTTATTCTGTACTAGAGTAAATATATTTGGTCCAGCCAGAGTCAACAATATGAATAACGATATTAGGAGTGAAAAGAGCCAATTAGAGTGATGACTCAACTGTGCATGTCCTCTGGGCTCTAGACACTTTTTGGCATCTTTCAACTCATTCACTTCAATGTGGTTTTTATGGCCTGACACTTTGGCAGCTAAAGAGGCCACATTAGGTTTTTTTTCTCAGCAGATGGTGGAGACCAAATCTTATGTGTGTGCTGGATGTGCTTGCTGTCACATTAAGAATGACAACATTCTTACTGTAGTTTTACTCGGATGGTTTGGTCGTGACCCATAATTTACAAAAATGGAAATAAAATGCATCTTTAAAATAAATAAATAAATAAAAACTTGCAGCTGACACATGTTTGTATATATGGGTCAGTGATAAATAAGTATTCGCAAGATGAGCAATTCAAACAAATCTTTTAAAAAATAGTTTTAAAAGCAGCATCATGTCTGTTAAAATATACATTTATTATTTTTGTTGGTTTTATATCATTTGAAATGACATTTGCACCATATTTGACCAAAAGTAAGACTGAATGCTCCACAAAAGATAAATATTAAATGTGTATTCCACTTACAGTGTATTTAAGTATACTTAGAACTGATTACTTCATTTTAAAACATCAAATGAAATTTCAATTTTAGTGCATTTTGACAATATATGATAATATGTGTGACCAATGATGTAAAATGTGTTTAAAAAAAACAAAAAAAAATCATAGTGTTGTGTTGCTAAAAGTGGATTAAATTTATTCCAGATTTTAATGAAAAAAATACTGGTTACACTAATTGACACTGGGTTATATCATGCCATCGACCCATATGCAAATGTACAAATTTGCCCTATGTTTATAAAAAAAAAAAATTCAAACATGTTGAATTTATCATATTCTATGAAATGTTCTCCTGGAATATAAACTAGTGATTGTGAATGTCTTTTTTCCACAAGATCAATCAAACATTTATTAATAACTGATGGGGAATTTTTGAATGTGAATTAGTGTAGAGACTAATTATGAGTCAGAATATGGTCAGTATGTAAAAGTTAATGTTCTTGTTTCTGTCATTTTTGCTATCCCAGTTAGTTTTGGACTGTTGGGATTTTTGGAACTTATATTGGAGCTGGAACTGCCTGTAAAGCCCATTCACACATTGTATACAATATAAATGTACTGGACTACTATATTTAAAGACTAATAAGGAGGATATGAGTCAAATATATTCAAAAATCCATTTTCTATATGTGTTTATCCAGCAGCTTATCCCAGCACCCCACTGGGTGAGAAGCGGGGGTACAGGATGCTCCCTGCACAGCCTCATGTTGACAGACACAACAGACAGAAACATTCCCATTCAAATCTAATTAATTCATGTATTATCAAAGAAGTTCTCGTCTCAGACCAGCTCTGCTCATCTAAAAGCTGTCCCACATCAGTCTTCTGATGCACTGAGGCATGCTGACATTTATTTGAAACAAGAAAAAGCAGAAATCCACACTTTAACAAATAAAGCAGTTTCTTCAGCTTACATCATAACAGTGATAAACAGTGAATGCTATAAGCAGACTTAAACTTACAATAAAAACTTGTCTGCTCTTCACAGTCTTCTCAGTTTACATTCTATTATGAGACATGTCACAGAGTTTGTTCCTGACTATTAAAGCAGGCTGAACCTAAGGCTCTGAACCTGTTATGTCAAGATACAATATTGCATCACAAATCCCTATTATATACTGCCAATAAACATAATGCATTAGTATCAAAATACCCATTAAGGTAGTAATATGTGTACTTCACTGCATTCATTATCCTTCCATTAATATAATCACTGTTTTATTTAGAACAGAACAAACTGTGCTACATGTGCTACATGTGCTGGCCTATAACAACTTCATCCCTGTCCTCCCACCTCTACCAAACAGGGGCGTGCACAGCCAGCGTGTACCCCAGCATGTACTCTGCACAGTCACAAAGTCATAAGAACACTAATCATGCAGGAACCTAAATAGCTGACAACAGCAGCTGCTCTGTTTCTAATGAGTCGAGCCTGCTGAGTGGACGCTGCGAACTGGCCTCGTTGGAAGTGGAAGAGGAGTTGTACACTAGAAGGCAGCCAATTAAAGAATGTATATAAGTATAGTTTTGTATTGTGACTAGAAATCACCCAGTCATGTTTCAATATGTAGAAAATGGGCATATCATTAATTAAGTTGTACTGTTAATACAGTAATTATGGCTGCCCAATCAAATCCTACTGAGTGCCTTTAGTGGAGTAGTTGCACAAATAAATGGCCTCATTTTGTGAGGTTGTGCAAATTTAATTGATTTGATCATTTTCTTTGGTTTTTGTGCTTCTTCTACTATAGGTCAGTGGGCTACGTAGTTAAATTGTCTCTTAATTTGTCTGTTTTATTCGTATTTGTTGCTGAAATATGATTAGAAGTCTACATTTTTTGTATTTTGTAAATTAACTGCTTTATGCTGTTTCTGAGTCTGATTTCCTGTCAGCTCTGTGAAGCTTGACGCAGCTTCCTTTGAAAATAGATTCTGTTCTAAACTGCATACTTTCCTACTACTCTACTAACTCTGACGTCATTTGAAGTATGTAGTGTGTTTCAACTGCGTAGTGATTTAGAGTATGTGAGAAGTTCCTGGATGGTTTACTAGATTCTCCAGAAATGCAGAGTATGCATCAAGAGCTGACTACTCACACTCACATTACCCAAGATGCAACGCTACTACTCACACTCACATTAGCCAAGATGCAACGCTACTACTCACACTCACATTACCCAAGATGCAACGCTACTTCTGAAAAAAACCCAAAATATAAACGTCACAGATCACCACCTCGGTGGTTTCAAGTTAGCTACAGCGAGGGTATGTTTGCTTCCTGTTTTCAAAATAAAAGCACCAATTCTATTGTTATGGTTTTCTTAATAATAAAAGGCAACGGGTGTTTTATTTTATGAAAATGACAGGAAGTGTGTTACTCACTATGGCTAACTTGAGTGGCTCCGAATTCTCAGGAACAAAACTTTAAACAGGTGTTATTTGGACAAATTAGCGTCACATTGTGGATCTAAAGGGCTACTTTACTTTCTTCCTAAAAAGGTTAGAAATGTGGATAAAGTGGTATATTTACAGAGTTAGACCTAAAGTGAGTGGAGTGCACTCTTCGGGTCGGGGATGAGATTCTGCCTCAAGTGGAGGAGTTCAAGTACCTCGGGGTCTTGTTCACGAGTGAGGGAAGGATGGAGGGGGAGATCGACAGGCGGATCCGTCGTGGTGAAGAGAGAGCTGAGCCGAAAGGCAAAGCTCTCGATTTACCAGTCGATCTTCGTTCCTACCCTCACCTCTGGTCATGAGCTTTGGGTAGTGACCAAAAGAACAAGATCGCGGGTACAAGCGGCCGAAATGAGCTTCCTCCGTAGGGTGGCTGGGCTCTCCCTTAGAGATAGGGTGAGAAGCTCAGTTATCCGGAGGGAGCTCGGAGTAGACCCGCTGCCAGATGTGCTGGCTCGGGCATCTAATCAGGATGCCTCCCGGACGCCTCCCTGGTGAGGTGTTCAGGGCACGTCCCACCAGTAGGAGACCCCGAGGAAGACCCAGGACACGCTGGAGAGACTATGTCTCTCGGCTGGCCTGGGAACGCCTCGGGGTCCCCCGGGAAGAGCTGGACGAAGTGGCTGGGGAGAGGGAAGTCTGGGCTTCCCTGCTTAGGCTGCTGCCCCCGCGACCCGACCCCGGATAAGCGGAAGAAGATGGATGGACCTAAAATGAAATCAGCTTCAGCGTGCTGATTTCAGCTCGGGTAGGAACCAAATGCATTGTGGGTTATCGTGTAGTTTACTACAGTGTAAATGGTCTGCTTACTATCTGGTCGTTTAGTGTGTAGAATGGAAGTATGTAGTATAGAAGTATGTAGTATAGAAGTATGTGGTATGTAGTATAGAAGTATGTAGTATGTGGTAGGCGCTTTCGAACACAGCCTCAGTGCAGATTTTCCAACATTTCAGAAACGCGCCATGGTGACCAATGGGATCATAATCATTGACCAGATTGGCAACGATCAGTTTCGCAGGCCATGTTGGAGCCAGAACGCGGCACATCTGCACCCTGTGGATTCAAGCAGTAAGAGTCTCTGAGGGTATCATGTTGGTGGAACAATGCATCAGATTACATCCTCCCCAATACATGAAATATGGACATTTGACCCAAAAAAAAAACCAATTTAAAAGCCAAAAAATCAAGTCAATATCTAGTGTCAACCTGACAACACTGAACACAACAGCTCTGCGTGCAGCTTGCAAACTGGTCTGGTCTGTTTCCTCCTCACACCATGCACAGATGTCTTGCACACAAAAAAAACACAGAAGTTTCCATTTGAATCACACCATCACTGATGCACATAATAAATCTCCCAGCGTGTTATTGCCGTTGTTGATTACACATCTGGACTGGTGTTTTTCAAGCTTCGTCAGTCAGCAGGCTGGTCTGGGTTTCATTCACTTGATCACTTTCCTCTTAAAAAACTGGAGATGTTATTGATCTGTTGCTAAACTGTGTGGGAGGAAATTACAGTGTAGAAGTGTTGATGAAAACGCTGAAATGTGACTTAATAGAAGGATCATTTTTTACTGTACTGAGTGTGTTAGGTGTGTTTACAGTGGAATGGGAACGAGAGCCTGACTTAATGGTGTGGTGAAAGGTTCCTCTCAGATAATGCCAGGCTATCTACAAGGAGCCAATTAACCTGACCTGCTAAAGGTAGTGATGTAGTGGCCAGTAGTCATTCCTTGAGTGTAGACACAGGAAAAAGTCTTACTTCTAGGCTCTCTCAATGTTATGACAGTATAGTGAGATAGTGATATAAAATATAAAGCAATGTTGTTTTGTTATGGCCAAACTGTTCTTGACTGACAACCTCAGTCCCATGACCTTCATCTAACTGAGCAGGTTATCTTTTTTAAGTCATTTATACTCAAGGGACAATTGAAGGAAGACCATCGTTCACAATGGTGTTGAATCAATTACACAAATAAAGAAAAAGAAAAACAACAAGTAATAAAAATGAGAGAAAAGGAAATGCCACAATTAGTTCATCTGAGAATCTATTAAAATGAATCAATTAGAGAGGATAAATTGATAGATAAAAATAATTAAAATGCCCTACAACATTCCAATTAGATTCAAAGATGTGTTCAGGGCGGGAACCTCATCATGAGCGAGGAATTTGGGGCACATTAGACAATGTATGTTGGTATGTATGTTGAAAGGACTTCCTGTTTTATGGCAAAACCTCAAGATTTGCCGCACTGCCACACCCACCAGGCACGAGGTGTAGAAATGGTGAAAATGGCGCCAAAATGGAAAATTCAAACCAAATTGGCAGACTTCCTGTTGCACCTTTGGTATGGATCCAAGAGACTTTTTTGTGCGTCTTTACATGATGTGTAGGATTTATTCCCAGGATGCGGGATTCCTGGGAAGTCTGATCAAAACCATTTTCCGTTTCCCGGGAAACAGGGAAAAAATGTTTTGTGTTCTAATATTTACGGTAACGACACACATTTTGCGAGCAGCAGCTACGTCCGTACTGTAGTTACGGTAATACAGCCTAACCTACAAGCCTAGCACCTAGCCTGCCAAAGCATGTTGGCACCAGCGGCTAGATTAGTTTGGGAACACTTTCTCAGATTAGACAATCAATCAATCTCAATCAATCAATCAATCTTTATTTGTATAGCGCCAAATCACAACAAAGTTATCTCAAGGCACTTTACACATAGAGCAGGTTCTAAACCAAACTCTTCAGGGAAAGAAACAATGAAACTGCTGAGTGCAGGATGCGTGTGTTCAGGGGGATCAACAGGTGGTTTGAGGTAGACTATAGGCTTCACGGCACGCAGATGTAACCGACAGCTTTAATGTCTGGATGTCATAATTATTTTATTCTAACGATCATAAAAAAATAATATAGCCTACTATATTTAGCCTACAAAAAGGTTAGGCTGGCATATGTTAACACATATTTGTCTAGGTTAATGTCTTCATGGTCGGCTATAAGCCTTATCGATAAAATATATGGCAATTAAAAAAATCCCAGGAAATTGTTCTTCTTTTCCCGGGATTTAAAATAACTCATTTTCAGGAAAAATGTTAAACACTAATGATGCCTTTGCACTGTTAGTGCTCGGGCCCTAATGAAAATACAGTTATGTAAAACAACTGCAACTACATGTTGGGAGGTTAAAAATCATGTTCCTAAAGTGTCCATAAGGAGTGTAGTGATTTTGAGGAGGTGCTGTATTTTGATCAGGAATCACGTGCACTAAAATTAAAAGCAGTCTTTTCAAGTTCAGACCTAACTCATGGAACATGAAGCATGAGTCAGTCAGTAGAGCATGTCTGATAGATCATAGAGTAAACAAACAGCTCTGAAAGACAACATGGTAGTGTTACAATAAGGGCTTTATAGATTAAAAGATAGCAGTGAGTATCACACCACCTAACCCTATCATATAAAATAGAATGATGTGTACCATAGACATCAACAGTAATAAATCTCAAGGCACAGTGATAGATGGACTTCAGAGCTTTAAGAGTGGAAATGGATCTATAAATCACATCACAGTCGTCCACACACACAGACTGCCTCAACAACCCTTCTCCTACAAAACATAGGAGAAAAGGCTTTATCTCTGTAGAAATAGCCAACCTTGTGTCTGAGTCAGCACACAAGATTATCTATATGAACTGAAGGTGAGCTTTTCATCCATCCAGATGCCGACATATTTATATTTTGTGACTCTCTCGAGTCTATTTGTTGCAGAAGTATTAAGGTCATCATAGTCAATAGTCCTGACTCTGCATGGAAAATAACAGTCAGTACAAGCTTTTACTGCTAGATGCACAGAATCAGCAACATAATACAGTACTGTGTGATCTTCATACAGATGGCTATGACAGTATGTCAAAGATGACACAATAATTGACGATGAAGTTGTCATCTGTCGCTCATGTCAACCGAAAATATGTCTCTCTCTCTCTCTCGCTCTCTCTCTCTCTCTCCATCCCTCTCTCTGCCTGCTACAGTCTGACATACAGCTGGTATGTGCTTCCCACCACTTCCACATCTCTGCCCAGTTTCTGCAGGATCTGCAGTCCCATCTTCCTATCCGCCTCATCAGCAATCACCACCACCAGTGTCTGGACGTCATGGGGGGTCTATCTATCTCCCAGCTGTTCTGGAAGAATGTTCTTATGGAGTTCAAGCGCCAAAGACTTTGTTTCATGGTATAATGATAATAAATCTGATTTTTTTTTTCATTCACTTTTCTCTCCTGATTGAACTTAGTGTTTATTTACTTTCCAACACTGGCCTTCAGCAATATAATGAACTGATTATTGACATTTTGGCAAAAATATGTCCCACTAAGTGCCAAATTATTTGATAATTAATCACATTTTCTTATTTAACCCTTACATACTGTTCATATTCTGACTCATTCACATTCATAAATTCCCCATCAGTTATTAATATATGTTTGACTAATTCTTCTGTTTGATTAAAAGACATTCATAATCACTATTTTATAGTCCAGGAGAACATTTTATATAAAAACATGTTTGAATGCTGATTTTTTTTTAAATAAACACAGGTCAAACCTTTAAATATATACAAATGTATATCAGCTGCACAAAATAAAAAAATAAAAAAAGTTTGTACAGTTTTGTAAACTGTGGGTCACATTAGGGAAAATTGGTGAAATTTGACCCTGAACAATATGTAAGGGTTGAAATAACGAGGGTTGATCATCTGATGTTTTGCATAAATGTAATTTAAATTCATATTTGTTTATAATTTCAAGAAATTATTTGATTATATGCAATGCCAGTTCCCACAAAATCATGTGTCCTCAGTCAAGATCTTATTTCAATTTTTATTTCAATCAATCAACAATCAATACATTTACAGACACTGAACATATGCTGACTTCATAAAGCCAGAACTAATATGTTCCATGTAAATAATGTTTTTTTTTTCAGAATTGAACTGTCCCCCAAATGACCTCATCCTGTTCACTTAAATACTTGTTTTTCCCCTTTCGCTCTGATTCTCCCAGCATGTCCGCTGATGACCTGCAGGACGCTGCCATTTCTCTCAGCTGTGTTTGGCAGGCTGCCTCAGTGAAGGAGGTTAAGGAACACAGAGGTTAGTGGTAACACACGTAGGGCTGGCATGGGCCGGCCGCTCCTTTATCATGAAGCGGCTACAAGCTGTCAGTGGTGATAAAGTGGGAAGAAGCCGCTGGTGCTCATTCAATAAAAAACGTATTCTTCTGCTTAAAAAAAGAAAGAGAGGGTTGCCTGCCGCAGCCTTGCCGCATGCTCCGAAATATCACCATCGCCATCACAACATGGACACGTGCTTTGTCTGGTATAGGTAATAGAAATTCCACAAGATGATCAGTCATTGGAATAGTACAGTAAAACACACATTGTGCTTTTTTTATCTTGTAATCTAATTTGGTGATTAGATGGGCATTTGCTTCTTCTAATTGTATCTTCTGTCAGAGATATGGCCAGAAGAAAATCCATATTGATAAATGTCTTGGTTGTTTCCCTTTAAAGTTTGCAGGCCTGAGGTCAATACTCCACTCAGGATGGATAACAGACACGGAGTGCAAATCAAAAAAAAAAAAAACAGCCTTGAAGACAGGCAGAGGTGTTACTTCAGCCCTCCCTCTGTAATAGAAAGTATTGATCACATTTGGAATGGAGTTACCACAAATGAAACTCAATTGATTTTTTTGTGTTATCTGACAATTACACATCTCTGTCATGACACACTGTTGTACTGTTAATAGCAGGCAGACTGACATGTTGGTCATATGGTTGTTTGGTCTGATTTCCTTTTTCTTTTCTCCAACACTTATTATGGTGTAGGATATTGCAACAACTGCAGGCCAGATAATCATGGAATACAAGGAGAATATGTATTGTCCTGATGTGCTGTGTCTTCTTTTAATTACACCTGCATTCAGTTATGTTTTTGGTTAATTGGGGATAGTGGGAACAACACAACAATATTCATATATTCATCATAGATTAACCTTTTAAGTTGATATGGCCAACGGTTACTTATTGCAGCAGTAACATTAACATTCATTTGGATTCATGTTTCTGTTCACCTGCTGAATGTAAGTCCAGCATTCACTCTCTTTTAGCTCTGTTTGTACTCTGTATCAACTCCTGAGGGAAATATTTGATTTAGATGCTAAATGCTCCACTGTGTTCACCAGCTAGTCTACAGCTAAAGGCCATTTATACTCAACGTTAAATACGGATACAGACGGAGCCTTCTGTCCGCGCTCTGCGTTCATTTCGTCCGTATTTCTGCATGTTTCCATAAAGCTTACAGATACAGACCAAACGGAGCAGTACCACCGGAAACCATGGGGGAGCAGTGTTGCCACTACTCGATACATGGCTCTAGTGAGACACAAAGAAGAAATAACAATGGCAGAACTTTTTGAGGAAAGGTTGTGTGAGTTGGTTAGAAACTTTAAACATATCATTTTTGTCTTTTATGCAAGAGGTACATTATCAATATCTCCTCCACAGTCGCCATGTTTGTTTTTGAGTTTGTTGTTGTCATAAACTTTTGACTCTGCACTGCCCCCTGGTGGATGTATTGGTTAACATCCATACCAACGTAAAGAACGCATGGAAGTATGTGAGCAGTGACGGTAACATTGTTTGAAAAGGACGGATACATTTTTGTACGTATGTTGAGCATAAATGGGCCTTTACTGTGTCTGCTGTTTGGTGCTGAGCAGGTAGTGTACAGTGGCTTATTAGAGCTTGTTCTCTGCGTGCTGCTCTATGAGAGCACTGAGATTGAACCTAAATAGTATAGTTGGGAGGCTGAGCAGTTATAAATGAGCTGAAAGTTGCTATAAAGTTCCATAAAGCAGAGCAACTGATTTTCTAGTCTCATAACTATGATCAACATCACTCATATTACACACTGACCTTTAATAAGGGCAAAATCTGGACTTTGTATTCATTGGGTCATGAAGGCAACCTGTGTCTGCTTATTTACCAGTAGGTAATACCTTTGGGTAACCATGGAGAACTTGCATATACCCAATCAAATCATTGCATAAAGGTCACATCATGGTAGAACAACTCTAACAAGTTAAACAGCTTGCATTTCAGAACACCCTTGAACTTTTTTTGGGTTAAGCTAAACTTTACGAATCATTTTAAAATGAACAATCAATCCCAATAATATGACAAACATCATTATAATGGATAAGAACTGTTATTTTTGCTGGTTTTGTCTAATGATTGCTCTTCTTTTTTCACCTCTACATTTTTATCTGAAGCAAATTATCAGACAAGATTAAAAGCCTTTTCTTTTTCCTTGGTGTTAATGGGAGCTTTCCACATTAAAGTCCTTTGAGAGTTTCCAAAACTTTGAAAGCATTTGTCTTGTTTCACAGTCTAAGGAAGCTGGGTGGGTCCAAAGGGACCTCTTTGCTTCAGGAGTACTCCATTTGCACAGACACAAAATAGTGTTATTAGGCTGACTGATTTCCTTTCATACATACATCAAGAGTCGCTTTCTATGTTTAATGAAATTTTGAGTTTAAAGGGTTTTTAAGTCTATTTTATTCACTGAAATCAAATGAAGCATCTGGTGTTTGTCTGAGGGAAAGTATGCGTTGTCCCTCTGATTTTCTGATTATTCATCAAACTTGGAGTTGTTACTATGACTTTTATGCTTTTATTGTAATTATGAAAAAAGACTAAACAGACAAACGAAGATAGCTTCACACATTCAAACTTCAGCAATAGAGACTCTAAGAAATTCAACTTTGATGATGATACTTGACAAAAGGTTGATGGACAGATGATTACTGAGAAGAATTTGGAGTTGTGTGGTTGGGGTCACAAAATAAACTGGGCGATTTGTAAGTTGAATAATGGGAGAAGACAGAGGAGAGAAAAATCTGAAACCAAATTTTTATTTTTCTGAATATTTTAATTTATGTAAGAAATAACAATTATTTATTTAATTAAAAACATCTGATGGGAAATGAGTCTTTGGCGAAACAGCTAACAACTCAGTGACATCTGAAATGTGACAAGTGGTCCCACATAGACAAGTACTCTTTTTATATTTCATTACATGCCTTTTTATATCCAGTTACGTGTCAAAATGACAAGTGAATCCAGTGAGTCATCCCCCTATAGGACAAGTTGTACCAACTATGACTAGTACTAGCAACAAGAGGTTGTTTTAAGCCAGAGCCCAGACCATGGTTTTAACATGAGGACTGTGAATTCAGTGCAGTAGTAATGATGACACACTTATTGTATATCAGCATATCCATCATGATAAGGTAACTCGTGAATCAACTATAAACATTATAAAGGAATGTTCCACCCCAAATCTTAATCTTCATAAGGCTTCAAAGCTGGAAAGGAATGGAACATGGAACATATAAAGTAAGCTTGAATTCACAGCAGTAAAACTGGATTTAAATGAAGATGGGGGAGCCATGGCGACAAGCAAATCCAAAATGTTCATGGAAGTTTCTCAAACAGCTCCCTTATTTTTGACTCATCCGGAATTTTTCATGCCGAAATACTTACTAGTTTAGGGGACTCAGTGCAATTTGGGGGTGAAATTGCAATATTCTTGCATTTTTATTTGGTTGGCCTTCCTTCTCCTGTCTTGTCACCATGAGTGGCCCACCATGGGGGCGCTCCTTCCTTAGTCAAGCATGGTGCTCCCTTTGCTGGATGTGCTCTCATCATCTTCACGATGCGCTCTGCTGTAAGTATGCCATTTCTCTGGGTCAAACTCATCATATGCTGTGTTTGAGCAATAACCAAGAATTTGTGAATATGACAAAGTCCTGACACCTGACACATTGTAACCAAGTCATGATCCATACTGTCTACAAATGCAACCACACACAGATACGGATCACACACACACACACACACACACACACACACACACACACACACACACACACACACACACACACACACACACACACAGCCAGATACAGATCAGATACACACACAGATAAAGATCACACACACAAAAACCAAAAAAAAACTCATGCCACCTTTGTCTGACTCCAGATCAGCGGAGCTCTCAGACTTTTCAGTCAATGCTAGTGATGCCATCTAATAAGTCTCATCTTTGAAAGACTCAGTGATATGTTTTGGGCTGGTTGTGGGTCTTGTGTCATGTATAACTTCCAGGACTTTGTAAAATGGGAACTTGTCTTTGTCTTCCCCCACGCTGCCACCTTTCCAAAGCAAGTCACTGACTTTAATGTATTGTTGGTGAAGTTTTTTTTTACCTTCATGTGACATTGGTCAGCATGCAGTCATACATTCTGTCATAATGTTACTTATGGATGGAATTATAGTGAGAATAAATGGTTCCCCTTTTTACTAGGGACTCCCTGGAACGACCTGAAGGACCCCTGGGGGTCCCCGGACCTCACTTTGAAATCAAAGATTTAGTTAATCATTAGATTAACTAAATCCCTTGATCACCAGCATGTACCTCTTAAATTAATCTTTAATTAATGTAACTAAACACAGTACAACAACTCATACAGATCAGTGTGGTGTAGAGATGATAGACCCTCTTGCTTGACACTACTCTGTGGTTGATGTACAATGCTTTTTACAGGGCATAGAACTCAATACTGTAAAATGTTATGGCCTCCATTCAAAATATATATGAAGGTAAATTGGTTGGTCATTTTTCCCTCCTTCAATCTACTCAAAAAATCATGGAAACTTCTCTAAAAATCAAACCAAATTAGGACACCAGGAGGCAAGAATATACCTCCAAAGAGAACTGTATTTTTTCCATTTTTGGTAAATTATGTCACTGTACGCCACACTCCACCCCCCGTTCCCCCTTCACCTCAGTTTAAAAGCTCTCACCATACGTAATTATGAAGGCAAACTAAAGGGAATGGTCCCACGAGAGAGGGCACGGCTCGGTTAATAGGATTCTCCCTCCAACAAGATTAGAGTTATCAATTTGCCTGGTGTCACATTAATGAATCCTCAGCAGCTCAGTCTATGATGAACCTGAGCTGGCTCCACTGCCTCGCAGAGATAATCAAAAGTCTGGATCATAACGGTCTGGGGAATCCAACCCACTGCAGGTGGTTTATACCGACACATTAATTGAGACGGTCGACTAAAAACCCTGATAGAACTTCAACACTGATACGCTTTAAAGAGATACCATTATATTGGGGATGATACTTTCTCAGTCACGTCTTTTAATCCACTCTATTGTGTTTACATTTACATAAATGGTTCTCTCCCTTGTGTTGCTTTGCCTTGACTGGTTTCTGATTGTTTTCGTGATTTCAGTCTTGATTTGCTTATTTTCTGGCATGTTTGATATTTGTTAGCTATATTAAATATTTCCCACTTTATAAAATCAGTGTATTAGTTCTGCATCCCAGAATAATGAATGTCAAACCTCTTGGATTCAAAACTGGAATGAGCAAACAGCACGCAATGTCCTTTGTTAAAGCCAATGAGATTATAGTATTTCTGATTTTTTACCCCCCTAGTGGTAGTATGAAAAAACACACCCAGGGACAATAAGGTGAATGGACTAAAACCAACACATAAACAGCACTTTCCATCAGGATTTCCATCTTTTTTTTCTTACAAACAATAATTTATACAGTCAGAATAGTAAAATAAGACATAAAACTGCTACTCATAGGGGATTTAAATCAAGAATGCTCAGCCTGGACCATTTGATCAAGCAGCTAAATGTGGGCGGTGAGGTCAAAATGTTCATATTGTAGGTCATGCAGTGCAGTACAGTAACAGTCACAGCCTGTTAAACATTATCAGTATGAGTGCTACATTATTTTTAGTTTCTACACTTACAGTTAGTACATTCATCATATGAAACAATAAAATGCAAAATGATTTTTAAATGTATATGTACAGTGCATCCAGTATTCACACCCCTTCACTGTTACAGCCTCCAAAATGGATTAAATAATTTTTTTCTCATCAATCTACACACAATATCCCATAATGACAAAGCAAAAAAGGTTTTTTAGACATTTTTGCATATGTATTAAAAATAAAAAACTGAAATATTGCATTTACATTAAGTATTCACTGCCTTTACTATGACACTCAAAATTGAGCTTCCTGTTTCCACTGATCATCCTTGAGATGTTTCTACAAGTTGATTGGAGTCCACGTATAGTAAATTCAATTGATTGGATTTGAAGGAACACATAATAAACACACACAGCCATTATTATTGCACAATTTCCCTTAATACTGCACAAAAAAGGTAATTGCAACTATACAAAATTAGGTTTTTGGAGCATACTGCATTTTCCCTTTAATAGTATAATAAATCACACGTTTATTAATGACTGATGAGATATATAGATGCAGAATACCACAGAACATCTGTGGTTCAAATGTTGGTATAGAAACCAATTATAAAGGAATATTGTGAAGGGCCAGAATATGAACAATATGTAAGGGTTAAATGTTTACAATGCATGTCATGCAAAACAAACCAACACATGAAATGGAGACAAACAGAAAACTCATGGTGAGATGTTACAGCTGAATTTTATTGAATTTTAGCTGCTTCAGTGTTAAAGGAAAGTGTGTCTGTTACTTTGAAGTGTTGCTGAGTATAATATTGACACTTGTCAGACTTTTTTCCCTTAATGTTTGAAGCTTTGCAGTCGCAGCAGGTTTTGAGGACAGACAGTTGGGAAATGATGAAATAGTTAATATCTCTTGTAAAAATTAATACTAAAATGGAAACGATGAGAAAGAAGCTGGAAGTGATCCACATGTCCTCTTTGTTTAAATCAAAGTCCACTATAAACCTGTTGATGTGCCTCTATCACTCCATCCTGCTTGAGATGTAAAAGTCATGACTCCACACTAGAACAATGCCCGAGAGCTTCCTTTATTTCCATCACAAATACTTTCATGTTTTATTTAATACAATTTGCTGTTTTGTAATTCAAAGTCACTGTCAGGCTGTTTGATGTGAGAACAGATGGATGTTATGTCGGCTTTGATCCGGCTCTGCACATGCACTTCATGTGATAATACCGCTTTTAACCTCTCTCAATTGCAAATATGCCTCCAGTCTTCCCCCCATTTGCATATTCTAATTATTTATAAGTGAGCACTTCTGTCTGCAAAGGTCACCCAGGGTTCATTATGCACTAAGAGGAATATTAAATTATATCCACAGTGGGCGGCTACAGCCTCACACTTATCTACACCATCAGAAATCACTGTGACTGGCTGATCTCTGCTGCCCATGACACATTTAATTAGGACACATCTGAGGTCATTTTTCCATTTTATGATTTCATCTAAGTGAATGACACAGGTTGTCTTTTTCTCTTTTGTCTTAGTGTGGAGGACACATCACAGCCTCCAGATTTGACTGAATCTGAACTTTCAAATGTTTGTTTTATCTTGTGACAAACTGTCGAAGTTCAGTCGTGCTCTGTTTTAGAGAAAAACATGGTGTAAAACTTGCAACCAAAGGCAAACTGCAGTTAAGTGTTATTCAATTAAAGAGTAAGGTTTATTGATTGATTGATTGATTGATTGATTGATTGATTGATTGAGTGTCACTTCAGTGTACTTCAGCCAATTTTGGTACAATCCAAAATCCAAGTGCTGCTCATGTGGGAATGTTGGGTCACTTTGAATTAAATTAAATTAAATTAAATAGTACATTCTAGAGACATGAGTGTGTGAGACTCATGTAGGCCTCATATGTTTGCCTATAAGGGGTCTAAGTGGGATCAGAATGGACCTTAAATGGGGCCCACTTAGTCAGCCCGCAAGGGCTTCACATGTGGGGCCCATGTATCTGAAACAATATGGGGCCCATACTATTTGCCCTGTTTATGCCAACTTAGCCCACTTACATCCTCTATGAGACTCATACAGCTTCACATGTGGGGCCTGTGTTACTGAAACCATGTGGGACCTGTACAATTTGCCCAATTCAAGCCCATGCCCACGCTGTACCCATGTAGCATTCATTTAACCCATGTAGGGCCCACATGGACATGTTGGCTGGGTAATAACACATTTATCTGGACAGTTTTTGGACAAACTTTTCTTTCATTGTTGGTACAGTTACTGCAGTTTGATTTCATAGAGCAAAATAAGTGTGATCAAAACTGATGCAGCAGAAGACAAAATGTCCTAACTTTATTTATATAGGCACTGGTTCCAACATTACCCATGCAACAAACAGTTTGTCTTTGTTAAGCCCCTGCTGTTTGTCTGTGAACTCACTGGCCCTCCTGTCATTTAAATTCAGTCTGCAGCGATGTCCTCTCAGTTGTTTTCCTGAATGAATAGCTGCTTGTCCTCTTCCTTTTCTTTCTTTTTTTATCAGCTGAGTGTGAAATTTGACTTAGGTGTGAAAATGGATGAAGTCAAACCACATAAAGTCATCTGGAGAGCATGAAAAGACCATAAATGCTCATCAAATTGGCTGTTATAATGTCAGTTACAGGTAGTTACTGTTTTTCTCTTTTAAACTCTGTTTTTTATATTTTGGCAAATTGGCACCATTAAAAGTCTAGTTTTAGTACTTTCTGTTTGGATATAAATACTCTGTTCTGAAGCTTCTTTTTTGGATTTATTGGCGATAGACATTGGAGATAATGATATCCTTGAGTTATGACTCTAAGATTTTTGACTCTTCTTCACCTCGTGCCTCACTTTTAACTCTCCGGCGCCCCCTGTGGGACAGATTTCGGCTTTCTCTTTTTGATCTGTCCTGCTGAATGTCCATGTCTCTTACAGACCAGATACTTCCCCCATGATTAAAATACCACATGAAAGAACAAGTCAAATTACTGAGGAGAAGACATATTATATTCCACACTTCCTACTGTGATGTTAATCTTTTCTGAATGGGGCTTTAGACTAAGGCTTACTTTTAAAAATTGTATTTTTCCTTGAATTTGGATGATATTTAATGAAATTTCATTATTAGTGGAATATGTTTTTCTCTTGACATTACATCCTCCTTCTCTTGTCTGTTGGTTGCGTCCTTCCTACAGGCAAGATATATTTCTTCTGTAAAAGCTAATTTCACTCTGTTTTTCCTCCTGTGTGTGCCATTATCTTCTTATTACATTTCTGAGTATGTGTTGAGACATTTTTAAGCACTTGAATAATATATATTTTGAAAGCCCATAAATTAATTGTTGAGGAACGCAGAGCAATTAAATTTAAGCATGCCATAAAAATTATATGCTTAATAAAAGTATTTACTGTTATCTACCAAAGTGCACAATAACAACCTCTCTGACTCAGTGTTACTCATGCTCTCTCTCTCTCTCTGATTCCCCGCTCTGTGTGCTGTCAAACCTCTGGAAACTTGCTTGCGGTATCTCTTCTGCTCCCTCAACACCCCTGCTGTGTCACATGGGGAGAAGGCTATCGGCAAAGCACCAGGAGATGGTAACTGAATCAAAAAGAATGCTTTAACTTGGACCAAACTGAATGTAAATAGATATCTGTGAGTCACGTTTTAAATGTTTCTTACAGCAACATATGTAGAATCTGGCGTGTATAAGCTCTGACCTCATCACCTGGATATATATTTGAATAGAGATACTGGGGAGTGATGATTAAATATCTTCCCTCCTATATTGCATGGATTGGGAGCCTTCTGTGTGTGGGTCTTAGCAATCAGCTTCCATGTGGCATTCCCCATGAGCACCTCAGCCACAAGGGGAATCATTCATCTAGTGAACAGCAGTCCTTCTGCAAGCGTACTGATGAATACTCTAAACCCAGCAAACCACCTGATATGCAACAACAGAATTAGACAGCACCTACTAATATGTATTAATGCATTGAGGGGTGCAGGGGCTCATTAGGGTTTGTGCAGACAAGATCTCCTTCTTGGGGAGCCTGACTTAGCACTGGTAAGCAGAGGAATGTGAAGTTCAATCTCTATGCTAGCTTGGCTTTGATACTTTGGTTTTAAAGATTGCAGGATTCAAATGAAAATGCAATAAATGTACAAACTACAGAGGTATGTATAAACCAGGTAGAGTGAGGAAGGAAGTACTTACATAGCACCTTTCTAGAGCAGTCCACACAAAGTATTTCACTGAGGAAACACAGCATTAATAGTCCTACTACGGGTGGAGCCGAATCCAATTATGGTATTCAGAAAAAGACAAATAGTGGGTTTTTACAAATATTTAAAAAGTCAAATAACAGCATGCAGTTTAGGAGTTGTAACATATAGTGAGGTTACATCACTCTCCATCTCTCTCCTCTGCTCCACTCTACTATCTCTGTGTCATGGATGTATGTCATGTAATGGATGTATAAATAGCTGCTAGGTGGTCAGCTCAGTTGTCCATAGTCTGGGAGGGGATTTTGAAACCTGGTGTGAGAACCTTCATTGGCTACAATAGTTCATTGAACATTTATTTTATCACTTATATTGCCTAAAAATAAAAGTGTCTGTAGCTGCTTCTTTAAGGTGTCCATAGTGTCCACAGATCTTAAGTCCACAGGGAGAAAATTCCAAAGTTTAGGAACCACATTCTCAAAAGCCTAGATCGAGAAACAGCCAACAAAACCTGATCAAAGGACCTTAGCAACCTGCTGGTGACATAAGGCAGATGCTTGACCATGCAGGCTCTATAAGTGATCACAAGAACTTTGAACTGGATTCTGAATTTGATATGGAGCCACTAAAGAACAATCAGAATTGGTGTCACGTCATGAGACCTTTTGGAGGACCTGGTCAAGAGTTTAGCAGCAGCATTTTGGACCCTAACCCTAACCCTTTCTCTAAAAGATCCAGACATGTTTTGCTGAGGCAGGTGAAAGGGAAGTAACTGTGTCAAGATGGGAGAATATAAAAGCATGAAATAAGAGGGCCTGGAGCTGGAAAAAGACAGAGTGAATCAGACACTTGACATGTTGGTCCAGAGTCAGAGCCTGGTCCATAGTGAGGAGAATTTAATTGATGAGGTAAGAGACCTTGGAGCATCCCTTATCTTAGGGATATGACTAGGAGGGGCAGAAATAAGTATTTCTAGTACAAAATATCCTGCAGAGACTTGGACATAATTAATCAAGAGTCATCTGATTGAAAGGAGGGCATGGCATGCTGGAGGGCTTGACCTAAAATTTTAAAGGAAGAAAAAGCATCAGCTACATATTTTTAATGAACAGGAATGAAAGTAGCCTGCAACATTAAATCATTTAGATTGCACGACCAAGCTACATGTCTCATGAGACAGTTTATTATTGGTATTTTTGAGCAGCCCTTATATAGCGACATTGTCACAAAACACCATAATTTGTTTCCTGGTCTGCTGCCCCATGGTGAGAAAGCAACAATGACTGGATACAGTTCATGAAGAGCAGTGGATTTGGAATTGCTGTTACTGAATTTCACTTGGCCAAAATCTGCAAATCACTCATCATTGTAAAATCCACCAAAAACAACAAAAGAGGCTGAATCAGCAAAAAAAAAAAACTGAAGGGAATCAAGAGTCCACAGTCATTATAAAAGAAAGAAACACCATTCTATTTGTCACATAGTAAGGTCCAGGACTGAAGATCTGAGTGCCTTCGTCTAAAACTACAGTGTCTTTAAGAGTTTGAACAGAATTAACCAAAACTAGCCAAAAATTCCGAATGCTCTCGATAGCAAATGTGTGGAAGAACCAACAGTTTTCTCTTCTGGAAGAGGTAAACCTAACTCATGGAAAGCAGGCAGAAACGAGAGAAGGCCAGTTATTAAAAAATATCCAACATAATGCTTCTGACAAGGTGTTGAAAATGTGAGAGCTACCGCGGCAACCAAATGTCAATTTAACAGAGAAGTAAAACTCTAAATGCCATTTTACATTACATTACATTTTACATTTCTACATTAACCCGGCCAGCTTTTCACTGAGGACACTTTGAAGTGAGGGGAGGGAAAAAGGAAAAGTCACCATGATATACTGAAGGAGAGAAGTGAGAGGAGAGAGCAGTGTGTGTGTGTGTGTGTGTGTGTGTGTGTGTGTGTGTGTGGGTAAGCCACTTTGGGGGACAAAAACCAGACTTAACACCAGTCGACTGGGGACAGCTTTTAAAATTGGGGACAAAAGCTCTGTCCACAGTTGGTGATATTTGGGTCAGTGGTTAAGGATAGGGTTAAATTGAGGTTAGGGTTAAATTAAGTTTAGGGTTAAATTAAGGTTAGGGATAAATTAAGGTTAGGGTTAAGTTAAAGTCTGTGTAAAGTAAGAATAAATATGTGTTCTGAGTTTGACATACCACAGAAAAGTGTGTTGTTAACCACCCTGCCAAATTTGAATGATTAAAAAAAATCGCCAAATATATGAAATTAGGCTTCAAAGTTGTGTAAAAATCAACCTCTTTCTCTGCTCCTAAACGCTGTGGGCGTGGCAGCCGAGTTCGCTGAAACCCTGCCCCCTACCAAGTGTCACCTGTCAATCAAAGTCACCACCTCTACTAGAAACATGGACGCTACGTCTGAGAGCTTTCTGCTGCTAACTCAGCTGTTAGCCCGTCGGCTAGCTTGGCGGCTAGCTCAGCTATCTGGCTAACTGTAGACTATAGTAGTAGTAGTGTGTGCTGAATGTATTTATTTTCAGACCCGCCCACTGAATCCTGAACACAGAAATCTTGAAACACAGTTTGTGAAGCCTAGCTTCACAATTCAAATCTAAATGGTTGAAATGCTTTTTACACCTTTTTTAGAAATACATTTAAATCCGTGTATCATTCGTTCTTTCTATTTTCGATTGGAAATCAAAAATCAAAAAGGAAAAAGTGACAAATTATTTTGTTTTTTGTTTTTAAATCTAACACAAAAAAAGAAAAAATGTCTGGTTTTTCATATTTCAATTTTATGCACAAATAAAAAATACGAAATGGAAAAACGGACGACAGGACTGAATTTCATTTTAATATTTAATTGGTCGGTTTACGTGACCCGGAAATGGCTCTGCACGCAGCAGAGAGAATTTATCATAGCCCGTACCATGAATTCCGGCGTCAGGTGATGCTGATGCTTTAAAAAGTGCGAATTAAGCAGATAATGATAACCACATGGATACCTGTGGGACTATAAACAGCTGAGAAACAAGCCACAAAATACGACAGAGATTGTTATCTTTAGACAGCAAACAGCAACACCCACTGATAGGTTTACATGAGTGAGGGTAACTGGTCATTGTAAATATATACAGTGAACCCTCGTTTATCGCGGGGGTTACGTTCCAAAAAGAACCCGCGATAGGCGAAATCCGTGAAGTAGTCAGCTTTATTTTTTACAATTATTATACAATACAATACTGTACTATAGAATGAAACCAAAGATCAAAACCTGTTTTCAGGCCCAAGCATTTGTTTAAGAAATAGAAATATAAACGTTACCTTACAAATAACTATGATAGTTTTTAGAAATACTGTAAAATAATAATTTTAATAATCAATACGAGGTTGGACACATTGTGACTGACGCGTATTTCACAGTTCCTCTGACTGTGCCTCTTCGTCCTGACTCTGCTCCGCTGTAGCGTCTATTTCTACTGAAGGCTGTGGTGCAGGTGTCTTTTTCCGAGAGAAGAACATAGTTATGGGTAGTTGTTGGCACTTTTTTTTCTTCTGGGCAAGAAGATTCTTATAAACAGACATGCCACCCTCGTCGACATTGTGGGTTTTGTCATGGAGAAAATTCAGCACAGAAAATTTGCAAACGTAAATTTGGCGAGCTGTACAGAGACGAGGCACGGAGACTGTTGACATTGCTCTATAGTCCCTTAGCCAATCAGGATGCAGAACACAATGCACTGTAAAACAAAAAAAACTGCACTAAAAGAATCTGCGAAATAGCGAAGCCGTGAAAGGTGAACCGTGTTATAGCGAGGGTTCACTGTACTTACAAATCTGGGGCCTCATTTATCAAAAAGGGTGTAAAACTGCTACTACATTTTTGCATACGGCGAAAAGACAAAAATGGCGTACACCCAAAATATTTACGCACAACTCTCCACAATTTTCCATTGATAAATCACACCGGACCCAAGAATGGTGCAGACGTAAATACACCTCATACTCCGCCCCCGGAACACCTGGACACAACCATATATGGTCAGCACGTGCATATTAATTAGCCATGTGCCCTCTGTGGCACGGCAACAAAGTGACAACAAAGACAAGGGGTGAGGGCGGGGGGAAGAAGTGAAACTTCTCCGAAAGTGAGATACACAGCGATATTGGGCAATGAATCAGTCAGAAAAATTATCTTGCATTTTAATAAGCTACAATAAAAACAAAAACCTCCCGAATCTCATGGAAAGTGAGCAGAAAGAAGAATAATCTTATGTAATCTGCAAAATCCTGCTGATTTTATCAGTCATGTCCTTCTCTTTTAGCGTCACACGCTTTGTTCCCTTAAACAGCACATAGCTCTCCATGGTCCATGGCTGATGGCACATGGCTCGTCCAGTGGTCCAGATCGATGGCGGCTAGAAAGCTAACGCTAACGCTCATTACCAAACTTCCGGGTCACGTAAATCCGACCAATTAAATATTAAAATGAAATTCAGTCCTGTCGTCTGTTTTTCCATTTCGTATTTTTTATTTGAGCCTAAAATTGAAATATGAAAAACCAGACATTTTTTCTTTTTTTTTGTTAGATTTAAAAACAAAAAACAAAATAATTTGTCACTTTTTCCTTTTTTGATTTTTGATTTCCAATCGAAAATAGAAAGAAAGAATGACACACAGATTCATTTATGACCTATTTAATGTGTTTAGAAGAAAATGTCTGAATTAACTTTACACAGTCTTTAAGGTTAGGGTCAAGTTGAGGTAAGGGTTAAATTAGGCAGTGGTGGGTTAGGTTTAGTAGTGGTTATGGTTAGGAATAGGAAACCCCCCATTGCAAAGTAAAATATGTAAGGTGAATGTGATTGCTTCTACAGTTTAAAAAGCCATGTTCATAGGGTCAGCCTGTGTAATTATTAGGTTATCATACCATTAAGTAAAAGCCTACCTATAATGTCAACAGTTGTATTAACCAGCTATAAAATATTTATTTCACTGTAGCCACAAAATAGTCTGTTTAGGCTGATTCAGGCTACATTGCCATTATCTTTTCGTGGAGGTGTGAACAACAGAAACGATATAAATGCAGCAGCAGTGGTGGGTTAGCATGTATCTAAAGAGTATTTCTTGGTAAGGCATCTTTAGGCAGGTGAAAGACAAATGGACAAATAGGTATAAATGACCAACAAAGAACTAACAGTACTGCGATCTGTTATTGGTAACAAGAAGTTGCATCAATGCATCCTTCATGTTCTTGTCTGTTTGACTACTGCATGTATGCAAATGATGTACTGTTAGGCGTATGTATGCAAATGATGTACAATCATAATAACAGCAGTGATCTGCAGCTGACACATCTAGGTCGCTGAAGTGGTACTCAAAAAAAAAAATCGTCCAGGGTTGGCAGGTCTGCAATATTAATGTTATATAAAGAAAGGACCAATGATGCTCTTAATCAAACAGATATATTGTTGGAGTAGAGTGAAATTTATTTTAGCATTCAGGCATTTTTAGGCACATCTTCTGCATCACAGGATAAGGCAAGATACATTTATTTGTAGCACCTTTCAACAACATGGCAGTTCAAAGTGATTTACATAAGACATAATAAGGCATAAGAGAAATCACAGGTTTCTGGTCATGTACCCTGTAAGATCATATATGATGTCATAAGTGAAGTCTTCTGTTTTCTTTGCAGGTAGGGATACATTTCCACCACAACAAAGAATCTGTGTCCTGTCACAGTTTAGTACAGTCGTGCATGTATTGTAATCCTAGTTCCATGAGAACAAAAGGAAACCTGTAACCTGCTGTATGAGACTCCTCTTCAGAACATTAGATCTCTTTCACACATGGTTTTGTTTATTTACACCACACTGAATAATACAACTATGAATTCATTTTTGATCTGGTTCATGTTTTTTGTGTTTTCTTTGTGTTTTTTGTTTTGTTTGTTTTTTTCATATTAACCCAGAGCTAAAAGCATCAAGTCATACAGACTGACAGGTGACTCATTTCATTGGGCTGTTTTTGGTTATGTCATCCTGCATCAACAGTGCTGCTGTACATGAACCCACATGAGGAAAATCTAATTGAATCTAATTGAAAAATCACCTTTTCCCAAGTGACGGCAACTCATGCAGCATTTTACTTGATTGTATGTGTTCATTTGTCTTCTTTGATGTGACACATAATCACGAATAAGCAAGACATTATCATTATTAGTCTAAACTGTGAGGACCACCTTAAAAAGAAAAACAGGATCAAAGCTGTTAATAGCCTTCTCATTTTTAGATTCTGTAAGCTATATCAACACTATTTGATGGGTTAGCCAAACTACAAAGTAAAGCTGTTGGCTATTATCTGATGAACATGCATCTCAAACCAGTCTGTAAGTTCAGTTTCTAAAGTTGTCAGCAGGATCAATTAAGATTATATCTTATATGTTTTTTTTAACTCTAATTGTCAGACATGATCAACAGCAGTTTGACATCATTACCATGAGGGGAAAACTACATACCAGCCATTAAATATAAAGCCACATTTCAATATAATGAACTATAATGAAAACGTCACGTTATTACTGAAAGTAGATATTTCTGTGATGATCTTGAAGATGTAAAGATGAGGCTAATCAGGAGACTTTCTTAATATATGCTTTGGTGCATTAAGAAATGTGTATAATTGTATAATTTAATGATTTTGTAGCACTCAGTGGTGTACAGTTGTCATAGTATTGTTCAATAACCTGCTTCTAAGGTACCCAATGGTCCCTTCCAGACAATCCTGACTCAAACACTGCTATACTGTTTCTTTGAAGAAATGTGGTTTAATGTTGGTCAGTGGTTTGCTTGTCAAATGCACCAAAGTTGTACAGAAAGTGAAAGCTTTAGAGAGTGATCTGCTGGTCCTGGCGATTGCCTTGAAATGAATTAATATTGCTCCAAACTAATCTACCCCAACTTTTGCTTTCAGATTGCAGCCAGGATGATAAAGGACCTCTGACATCGTGATGTCAATGTTATCTTGAGAACATATGTAAAGCCTGCCAAAGTCCACATCAACAGGTTCTACCCCCTGCCTGCTCATACTGTATAAGCCACTGCAATGTAAATCAAACTATTGCTGAAATATTCATCCTCTTCCAAAAAAGGAGAACTAAGCAAGAGAATGACCCAAGGCTATGAGCCACCATTCAGCCACCCTTGGGGCTATGGGAATAACCTGCCGCTAATGGTTACTGTGTAAACCTGAGGAGGTTGTCTGCAAAATGAGATAGGTCATCCTTATCAACCCACATAGCGGGTTTAGGAGAAATGGTAAAAAAAAAAAAAAAGAGCTTTTGCCTGATGAGGCTGTGCGCTGTCACTGAAGCAGAGCAGGCAGCAGAGCAAAACAGAGAAAAAAAGGGTTTTACTCCTGAATTTCTGAGATGACACACTGCCCACAGTCTCAGAGAACCTGAGGGGGTCATCTGAAAGACAAGATAGGAGATTTATCTTCGGTGTGCATAAATGTGTGGACAAAAAGAGCCCTGTTGGGTAGGCTTTAGCAGTGAGCGGAGGGGCAGCAAATCATGTACTTGGAGCTGTGGGTCATCATAGACAGTTTTGTCATTTCATGTCTCCGGGCATTGAAGAAGAGTGGATTCAGAGGTGAGATGTGAGGACCATTCAGCAGGGAAATAGTAGAATGTCCTGATTGGCATGCAAGTCCATACTGTATGTAAAATCCCTGGAGCTTCTAACTTATATGAAATGACAGAACTTTGGGGTCAGGTTGTCTGCTGTTGGAACTGCGATATCTGACATAAAAGGCTATACAACCTCCATATGACATGTAAATGTGCTGTCAGGCACTGTCAAAACTTAAGCACAAGACCTTCTGATGTTTAATCAGAGAGAATCGGAGAGGACATGTCACTGATGCTGGTCCTCAGTTTGATCAGAGAAGTAGCTTTTAACTGAGATCTACTATTAAATGCGAAGATAACTTTTAAAATATGACCTCATCATTATGACCTACTGCATAATGCCTTCAGATTAGTATGGCCTATTTTGAGTTAAGCTATAATGAAGACAAGCAAACCGTCAATCAGGCGACTCCCTTCTCTTTATTATGTTCTATTTTCTCTGGCAACACATCGGCAGCTTTGTGGCTGGTTATCTCAGATGAAGCTGCCAATATTCTTCATCTGAAATGTTTGATGGTCAGATCAGAAATGTTTGATGGTCAAGCAGCTTTTGAAATCCTCTCTCAATACCTGATCTGGTGTCAGAATCGTGAGTTCTGCATCCCGACAATTTCTGTAACTTTTCAAAACCGACAAACCTATATCCACACCTTCTTTAGTCAGTTTTGATGAGTACAAATTATTAGTCCAAGCCAATGATCATTGTGTCTTGCTCCTACCTATAACTCTTTTGACTTTGGCCTTCCAGAACCCTAACCCTAATCCTACGTTCACAACTGTTTTGCCCAGGGACATGATTGGACAGCATGTTGTATAGACTCGTTCTTTTCAAACATAATTCAGGCAACTTTCACTCTCCTCCTTTCCCTACTTCCATGGGTGCTTTCCATTCAGCTAATTATTATGCTTCCTTTCCGTTGCTTCTCCATCCCCTAAACCCTAATTCATGTTCTTTCTTAAAGTCCGACACTCCACTAAATTGTGAAAACTGTTTCTCCTCAACATCCCCCATCATCCAATTGTGATGATAGAGTTTTTTGTCTACTACATTTCCCATACCACTTTGAGGGGATCAAACATATGGAGCCTACACGGGTCTCACCCAGTTGGGCCCCACCTGAAACCCAGTCAGAACCCACTTAAAGCCCATATTGGCAAACACAGATGGGGCCCAGGGTTATTATAGTTAACTAAAACTAAGACTAAAACTAAAACAAAAAAAATAATAATACTGTCTTCTGTTCAGTTTGACTTGTTGAGATAACAAGCTATTACCAGTAGAGAGACCACAAACACAGTAAAGTCTCAGTGTCAGCATTATTTCATCCTTTTCAGCTTCTGCTAATCAAAGCTAAATGCAATTTACGAGATGCACTGTTGGTTCCATTAGCGCCTGTAGTATTCGGCTGATAGCTCTAACTCCACTAATTTGTGACCAAATGAAAAAACTGGGCTGAGGCAGTGTTTAGATAGACGTAATGGTGCATATGATGCTAGGTCAAAATTACACCGAACCATCGCTTTAAAGTCGTGATGATTCACAAGCAAGTTCTGCATCTTTTTTCTATGATTCCCAAGCATATGTATGGATTTTTATCAGTGTTGCAAATCACTGATGATGATGTCTTGAGAAGTTTAAGTCATGTATGTATCATACGAGTGTTGTTATGACTCAAAGATGGAGTTTGAGTTTCAAAGCAGACCCCACTTCAACACCCTTGTCCTTGGAGACTTGCCTCACACTTTGAAAACTACTGCTCTCACCAAATAATCGATCAGTCCACCATCTTCAAGGAGGTTTCAATACTATGAATGCACCTCAGAGGAGATGAGAAGTCAAGAGTTGAGGCTTTCAAAGGAGCTTGGAGATGGAGATGAAATACAGGTGTGGAAGATTTGACCAGAAGGCAGCTCAAGGTTATTATAGTAAACTGAAACTGAGACTAAAACTAAAACTAGCAGCAATACAAATAAAAAACAAATGGACATTTCAAAACTATAATAACCCTGGGGCAGCCTTAAATCCGATTCTGTTCAGTCAGTTGATCTGATGAAATCTCTGAAAACAGCAGTTTAGTAAGAGATTACATCATTGCGATACTGTACATCAGGCCATGAGGAATTCATTCAGGAATAATCAATGCACAAGTTATTCATATTTGTGAAGGCAGTTCCAATGCTGAAAGCTACTGGTTGAGTCAGACACTGATAATTAAATATAATCAGTTCAGTGTTAATTCAGTGGAGAATATGTTTGTTTCTTGCAGAATTTGAACCACTTGTCTATCTGATTAAAACACCTTTATAAAACTTTTCACCTTGAGGCATACAGTGTAAAACAGCTTCTGCCTCCTCCCTGTTACTCAAGTTCTCACCACCATACTTGTCACTCATGTTGATAAGCTGTCATCTAGCCTGAGGCTGGTGTAAGCAGCATCTGTAAGCCTCTACAGGCAAAACTGCAGCCAATCTGAAATAAAAAAGTGGAACTGATTCTTGAATGTTGAGCTGTTCTTAGTGTTATGGTTGAACAATAGCATCATCATCTTCATGGTCACGCACACACACCAAAAAGAACAAACTTATCAAATCTTTTTTTAAACACCATTTATTTGATTTATGATATAAGATAGTAATGGTAGTCCGAACAGTTCACTGGAAATGTCATTGTTATGATGTGGCTATAATTTTTTTTTTTTTTTTGGAATAGAATAAAATAAATAAGCTGGGAGGAAATAAATAAGATGTGTGTATTATTAAAAATAAAATAGTAAATATTATGTACTAGTTGTTTCTGTTTATATTATATGAACCTTAAAAATATGATCCACTTTCACTTTTATAGTAAAAATAATCACAGTATATCTATCACCAGGGGGACAAGGAACTTGAGAGTGCTCCCTGTGTCCTCCACAGCTTCTCGCTGTATCATTTTATTCTGACGCATGTTTTTTGATGTCACAAATTCTTCTGTGACTAATGGAGAAAACCCAGTGGCAGATGATGCAGTTGGCCTTGTACAAATTCTCCCTCACACATCCCATGTGATTTTGCTATCTCTTTTCTTTCTTTTCTTTTTTTTTTTTTTTGCCGATGGACTATGCTCACAGTACGCCACTTTTTAAATCTTTCACTGTCAGAAGTGCATCATAGGGATAACATAGCAGGAGTGTTTCCTTCTATTTCATGTCTTAACAGTATAACCTGTAATATTTCTCTCTCATAAACTTGCAATGAATGACTTTCTCAAAAATACAGATCAAATTGCGACCCCTATGAGTTCCATACAAAATACATCTTTTACTGTCAAATTATAGGATTATAGGATGATTCCATAGCAACATCTTTCATGTTTGGTACTGGTATATGTATAGATGTATAGAGTATTACCTTTTACGCTCAGGAAAGCTAATGTTAGATTACTTAGACATTGAGACTATAGTAACATGAAAAGATACATCCATATGGCTTTCTCTGGTTTGACTCAACTCTTTCTTTTCTTTTTTTGGGGGGGGGGGGCGGGGGGGGGGGGGTTGTTATTGGTTTTAAATATTCTGTTATTGGTTGTACATTTGTCTGTGTATGTGTTGTGGCAGGGTATTTCACCTTAAAACCAGATAAGGTTGTTACACAAAAAGGGGCAGGTACCTTGCTGGATGATTGGGTGAACCATCTGTCCATCACTGTCTATCACAGGCTAGCTTCCTCACATGATACTGACACAAGCACATGACATGAAGCCTGACAAGATTCTTGTGTGATCCAGCCACCTCACAAAGTAATGTATGATAGCCAATGACATTACATATTTGGTTACATGACATGTACTGTGCAAAGCATTTAGTGTTACTGAAAACAAAAAAGAAAGCAATATCACTCTTCATTTATTCTGATAATTTTTTGTGATAGTGTAAACAAACTCAAAATGTCACAAAACCTCAAATCCATATGGTTACAGTTGCTATGGCAAAATATAAGTATCTCACAGCCATGAATCCAGTGGAGCCTAATCTATGACTGTAATAGTGAAATATCACAAAGACAGCATTACTGCCAATTCACTATTAATTAGTAAAAATCTCTAATGTTGCAGTATTTCCAACAATGGAGCCGTAATGAAAATTCATCCTCCGGGGAGCGTGAACGTCTGCACACAATTCATTCATTCAGTAGTTGTTGAAATATTTCAGTCTGGGCCAAAGTTGTGGATCAACTTGCGAAACTCCATATCCCAGGCCATACATTAAAATGTCTTTTTCAGCTCATACATTACTGGACGTGGTTCAGATTTGTGCTATTTTACCATATCAGTTAGGTAAGGAAAGTAAAATATGGTGCAGTAGTTATACCTCTGCCCAGCCTAATATGGAGCTGCTGGGGTATTGTGTGTACAGTATGTGTGTGTGTTGTGGTGGTAGGGTATATCACCTTGTCTAAACTGTAATCAGAATCCTCTAAACCTGTTACATGCATTCTGCAGCTGTAGCATGCAACGTATTCCCTAACCTTCTACATCCTGACAGTGTGGCATGGGGCTGAAAATTGAGCTGTATGTAATGCAAATGTGTAACCCCCCCACCCCTTCCCTCCATCTTGAGATATGATTAGGAATTTGCATAAGCAACGCATGCAGAGGCTGACAAGAAGAACCTTGGGGGAGGGAGGATTTAGTTTTAAGGTTGATTTGACAGTTGAGGTGATATTATTGGATTTTACAGCGAGTTCAAACAGATATGAAGTATAAATCAAACATACAGTTTTGAGAATTACTGTAGTGCCCTAATCATGTTCTCTAGAGTGCTTTGCTGAGAATACTACTTTGGATTATTGGCAACAAAGATTCATTCAAAGTGACATGTTTTAGACATATAAAATGTGTGCAATAAACTGTGCCTGATGTTTACCTTGGTAAAATCATTAAAATCTCCTCCTTCTACCTGAATGAGTAACCATCATTCTTCACTATGAACCTCGAACAGTATGTCGCACCAAATAAACAAGTTATTCTCTGCTGGAATATGGACCTAGGTTTTCATTGTATCATTTAGTTAGGGTAATTCATTTAGGAATATCTACCATGTAGCCAGCTCATACAACTAGATTCTCACACAAGGTAATAATGTAGGACCCACCTCAGTTAATAGGTATTGTTTAAGTTTATATGATAAAAGTCAAATTCTTCAAATTACAAATTCCTAAAAAAACAATTAAATCAGGGACTTTTAGGGCTTCTGGCAGTCCAGTTGCTCAAATGGTAATCCAACCTTGCTCTCATCCTTCAAGTAAGCTTTTCAACCCTGAACCAAGACCACAACCTTCCCAGAACCTTTAAGGACCAGTGTGTAGCATTTAGTGGCATCTAGTGGTGAGGTTGCAGATTGCAACCAACTGAATACCCCTCCCCATCTTCCTCCCCACCCAAGCATGAAGGAGAATCCATGGTGGCTGTGACACTCATGAAAAATGTTAAAGGCCCTCTTTAGAGCCAGTGTTTATCCATTGTGGGTTAGGGTTAGGGTTAGGATTACTGTAGAAACATGGCAGAAGAGGAAGAGTGTGAACAGGATCATCTCCCTATGTAGAAATAAAGGGCTCATTCTAAGATGACAAGAACACAATGATTTTTACTTTCAGGTAATTATACACTGATTAAAACATACTTATGGATGTTATATTATATTTCTGCCATGTCTGTTTCACTAGATTAGCTGCCATAAGTGGTATTGTGTGGGGAAAAAAATAAAAGACAGAACTATTTTTATTGCTTATAAAATTAAAAAAAAAAAAAAAAAGTAGTCATGGCAACATTACATTTCCCCTATAACATGGTATCACATGTAAACTAACTGTATGTCCATCATTTACAGGAGACATAGGTCCATACAATATGTCAATAGTGGTATATGAAGAACAGGACACATACTTGGAAGTCTTCCAACATGTTCTGTAAATCAAATGACCCAAATTAAGGTTTTATGATGTTGCTCCTTTATTGGGAGTTTTACATCATTTGTCAGGGTATCGCAATAGCATTACACATTACTGTTACAATTATGATTCATATGAATAAAACCATGTGGTGAGGGTTGAGGAAAGATCATGACTTGGGTTACAAATAACTATTTTTAAGGATAGAGAACATTTCTCATCAAGTTGTCTTACACATCACGTTCAAAATGTCGACCCAGAAAGAGATTTTCACTGGTTAGTGACAGTAGTAGCTCCACAGACTCCCTGTGCAGACATAATGGTCCCTACGCTGAGCTCCATCCCACAATCATTGCAGTGGTCTCAGTCACCGGAGATAACCTCCTGACTTAGCAGCAGGAGTGGGCTCCGAATAAAGATCATATCTTTTAATTAAACTTTCACTTAGTCGAAAGAGAGAGAAAGCGGAAAGAAAACACCTAAGGTCTTCATTCTGCACCCGTCCTTGGTATTTTATATCATCAGGAATTTTATGGTTGGCCAAACCTGTAGAATTTACATGGCGCTGGCAGATTTAGAGCTGCTGGAGTGTTTCATAGTGTCTCATAACATTACCAATGATTCTCTGAGAAGCCCCAGAGCAAATTAAACTACTTTTACAATACGTTTTTTTCCCCTTTATCACATATGACAAGTTGTCAGATCGGACAAGTCAAACTCAAGCCATAGGTTTTATATCTCAGTCTCTCCTGTAATGTTATTTCCATTGTGTCTGGATAAATGTAATACTTTTCTTTCCAGGGTCTATGCCACAACTTAGAGAAGCAATGACTCTTTGGAGTTGTTCTACCTGTGTTTCTGCTATTTGTTTAGGTTTGTTTTGATGATTCACAAGTTAATACCCAGAGTGTGCATGATGTTAAAACTTTAAAGTGCTGTTAATCTCTGCAAACCCCCGTCATCCTTTGAAGCTCTTCAAGTGTAATTCAGTCTGACAGCCAAAAAGACACGCTTTGACAATAATGAAGTGTAAGTACAGCGGAGTGTTTCCTCTGGACTGCTCTGCTCTTCATTCTCTACTTCCAGCAACTCCATTAATCATAACAAATTAGACAAGAACGTTCTTGCCTTATTATTAATTTGATCACAGCAATGTTTACCATCATAAAAAGGAATGGCTACTAGACAACCTTAAACTGGAATTTCTTGATTGTTGTAGGATGTAGATTTAGGCTATTTCAAATAGGGAGCAAAGGCTAGCCTACATTATTGTATGTATGTCAGTTCATCATTTTATTCCAATATATCACCCACATGCCAGATTGACATCAATTTCTGTATGAGTGTTGGATTCCTTGGTTCAGATCGTGTTCTGTTAAGCTTTTTATTTCTGGTCTGCTTTATGTTCACACTGATTCTTTTACAAACAAACCATGAGGAGTAAGCATGAATTAAGACACACTGATAGAGAACACATTTATTACACAATTTTGGTGATGCCATCTTGCATACATACATACATGAGGAAATCATTACAGCAAGTCACAGCGAGTTTCTCAGTTCTAAATCAGCAGATACTGTAGATAGATACAATCATATATTGTCTCAAATTTCTTTGTTTGTCTGCTTTGCTTTTGCACCACAAATTGACCTTACCAGAGATGTCTTGAAAGTAGACTGAGACCAAGTCTTAAAGGTGGTCTCAGTGTGGTTCATTAGTCTGCACCAGATTTTGTTCATCAGCTTTCACACCAGTTGAATCAAACAGGCAACTGTACCTGATAGTTTAAACTGAACCAAACAGGTTTGAACAATCACCACAGGTATCAATTTTGGCCTGCACACATGGGCAGATAATGACATTTACGCCATGTGGACCCTTAGGATCATGCAAATGTGTGTAGTATCATTTTATATTCATACATTTTCCTTATATTGCATTCACCGTGGCATACTAACATTTACTGGTCAGCAGTAAAGACAATGTACAGCTGAATAAATTGACACTGGCAGTATTGGACAAATACTGTATTGGACAAACTAAAAAAATGTATGATGGCACTAGATGAAATTTTAAGGGATTATCAAAGGGAGACATGGATTGGATGAATGAATCCGTCCAACCTATTGGTATCTCTGGATGAAAAGTCAGGGGAACACCAAAGTCTTTAGGGTTCCATCCTCTGGGAACCATTAATTGCCTTATCAGACTGGGCCATTCCATTGAATAGAGGACAACATATCCACTAGATAAATGTAAACTTGATATGCTGATAGTGATGGTGATGTAGACGAAAAAACAAAGTCCAAAGTAATTAGAATTTGTCCTCTGGGGCCTCATGCATCTATCCACAATAATTTCATTGTAATTCATCCAATGGTTGACACTCTGAATTCAAGTGGAACACCAACACTGCCATCCTTAGAGCCATGCTGCTGTGGACAGAAATCAAGTGCATGCTAATTAATCAGTACACACATATTTTCCCATAATGCCATACCATAGCACAAAAATTACAACATGCTCTGTTGGTCTATTGATGCTGTAGCTTACAGCTACACAGCTATAAACCTATTTCACTTACACATAACTGTTTTGCCGCAACTGCAGAAAGGACGCCTCAGTTTGTTTTCGCTGTGCTTACTGCCGATCAGCTTCGAAAATCACTACCTCCTCCTGGCTGAGGATAAACTCTGCTGACAAGCATGACCACAATTAAGAGGCATTTGTGTCCCAGCAGATAGTGCCAAATGAGCAGATATTGAAAACAGTTGGAAATGCTGCACTGCTGTATTTTCAGTCTCAGTGTTTTTCCAACTGTAGTCACTCATTGGTATTCCTGACTTGTTCACTGCTTGTGTCTTGTGGGAGGCCTGAAATTAGATTGCACTGTCTTCCAGAGTGGGCTTTCTGCAAAGTTAGTGAGTAGCCATTCCACACACAGCGTACTGTAAAGTCGCTGGAAATCAGAGGTTTTGTGGAAAATTCCGTTTTGGACTGACAGGTCTGAAAACGTCATTAAAAAACTCTTTTGTTAGGCCTCAGTGGTGTGGGAGAGCCAGCAGCTGCTGAGCAGTTCAGCATCTCACCATCTCTTAGCAAGAACCAGTGTTACCTTCACCCCTCCCCTGTTATTTAGAAGAGAAGAGAACAGCTGATATGTGGCTTTCAAGCTTTTTAAGTACCTGGTTCAAGTTAGATTTGGGCTATTATGAAGCACAGAACAGTAACACAATCCGGTAAAAATTCCAGAGCCAAAACCACAAGTGGAGTGTGGATAATTCTTTCTTGGCTACAAATGGTGTTTCACAGACCTGCTGAATGCATCTACCCTTGTTAAAATGCCTTTCAGCGCTGGAAAAAAGTCAATAAGTGTGTTCAAATATTTCATTTAAAAAAGGCAGGTGCAGTTTAAGACTGAATATGGTGCTTTGAAAATCGCATATTGTGTTTAAGCCAAACAAAATGCTTCTGGGACTTGGTAGACTCTGAAGAATATGCTTATCAAGTAAACTCCCATTTTTGAAAATGCTATTTGTATGCAAGAAGCACAGAGTGTGTATTAAGTGTTAAGAAGCAGCAGAGACTGAGAGGGGGAAAAGAGAAGGCAGAGAGGAAAAATCAAAAATGGAGGTAGAATTACTTATTGGTTATATGAATCTTCGTAAGTTGTTACCTTGGATACCACTTCCTGTGGTGCATATTAAACTTTGTCTGTTACTGACCTTTTGTATGATAATTCCCACCCATTAAAGCCTAATTTTCCAGGTCACAGTGTTCTAGTTCCAGGACCTTTCCTCCTGTCCTGTGTGGTCATTACTTCCAAATGTGACTACACTGTAAGGATAAGGTGCTTGTTCTTTGCAAATAGGCATTCTAAGGTTCATCTGAAGCTAATATGAGTCTATAGCTGTATTAATTGGACACATTAAGTGTGTATCTTCCAAATTCACAGTATTCTTAGTGTAAAAGTATCTCCTTGAAGAGCTATGAGCAAAGAATAAGTCCTTAAATAGCAAGTAGGTGTGTTGGTGGGACAAAAAGGATGATACCCCCTGAAACTGGCTCACTCGCAGTCCATTTAGACTTGATAGGTAGTCCATCTGAATCGGTCAACATGTTTTTACCAGCCATCCATTGCGACCCCCCTCCCAGGTTTGCACTCAGGTCAGGCACTGCTTGTGGTGACCTGGTGTCTCCATCAGAAGGAAATTAATTCAGTGATATTGACTTTTAAATGTCATTTAACAACTCTATAAAAAGCTAGGTAGGTAAGGTAAAAGCATGTGAAGAACAGGACTTAACAGGGGCAAACATAGAGGGAGACTATCCTGTAGAAGAACAATCAGCTGGTCACCTCAAGTCAATTAAAAACACCCAAGTTAAAGTTTGACTCATCAGCATGTTGTTCATCTACATGATTATGAAGCAGGACCTTAAATATTTAAAATAAGTCAGGTGTAAGAACACAGACAGGATGTGTCTGATACATATTTAATGAACATGTTGCTCATCTCCTTTTCAGGTTTTGGCTACAAGTTGTAAGCATTAATTAGGCAGCAAATGATGATTACACATCTTTAAAAGGGACCATATTATCCTTTTTATGATATAGTTATTTAAAAATTGTTATGATGTTGATCTATGCTGTGCATGGTCAAAGTTCCAATAAAAATGCCCCCTGCAAGTCAAAAATCAGAGCTTCTGCATCCTCAACACTCGTTTGCAATGTTTTTTTCTACCTTGCCAATAAACCAATGTCATCTCATAACACATGCCCATAAAATACAGTGTGTTCCGTAGCCTTGGTTGCTAAAGTTTTTCAATGTTGTCCACTTTTATATTTTAGATAGGTTTTTGGTTTGAACATGTACAGTATGAATGTATTTGTGATGTATTTGAAAAGAAAAAGAAAGTTGATGTAACCTCTCGAGTGTCTGCAGTCAGCAGTGATGTACCTTCTGGAAGTTAACCAATCTTAAAGTTGTCTAATCTGTCCACAGCATATTCTCCCAGAGGGACTGTGGCTTGTCAATGTGCATTTTGGATAAGTCCAATTTGGCTTTTTTGGGTCTCCCTCTTAGAAGTGGGGTCTTCCTGGATCTCTTACCATGGAGCTCATTTTCATTCAGACAGCGATGAATGGTGCTACTTGTCAATCCCTCTGTTTAATCTTGGCCCAATTTTCCTTTTGTGACCACGTCCAGATGTTGGCTACAGTTCCATGGACCTTAAACTTCTTAAACTTCTCTTAATAATTGGCAGCAGTAGTCACAGGAACATCAAGCTCTTTGGAGATGATCTTGTAACCTTTACTTGTAACCATTCTGACATCTTCAGACCATTCTTTAGTTTTCCATCTGTTTTCAGTGTTGAATATGATGCACACAGTGGCACAAAATAGTAAAGTGAGTCATTTTGTCCTTTTAAATTGGCTGTATGAGTGATTATATGATTAAAAACACCTGGGATACTAATTAAACACATTACTGAAAGTATAGCACAAATCAATTATTTCTAGGGTACAGATATATAAATATATATTTCTGCAGAAAAAACTGTGACTGATGGTGGATTTGTGTGTCTGTGTAAGAGGCCACAGCCGCAGTGCACCCGCCTGGCAGACAGACTGTGTTTCCCTCGCTCGCGGCCAAGATTGATCTTTGTCAGAGCTGAGGAAATTCTCATTGTTTCACAGAGGCAGTCCATTTATTTGAAGCCCTGTACATACTCAAGACCACAGGCAGATTTAAAAGGCAACCTATAAAACCCACAGAAGATTGAAGTGTGTGTGTGTGTGTATGTGTGTTTGGATGTGGTCAACTGGAGGGGAAATCAGTCATTGTTTCTTTCCAGAGAAAAGTTTGACTTTACCAAGGTTTGAACTCAAATTCACCAGGTAAAATAAAGATGAGATCATCTATATTTCCCTTTCAGAATAAATAAGGTATCTATCTATCTATCTATCTATCTATCTATCTATCTATCTATCTATCTATCTATCTATTAAAGCCTAGACCAGCATCTGTATTGTCCACTTTATGAACCCTCAAAGCAACAGTAAGCTACATCCCACAACTAAATATTCTACTGTCCAATGGTTCAGAGAAGCAGCATTTTGTTCCAGGCTCACTCACACACTATCTAAAAGCACCTATTGTTCTTCATTTTCATCTGCAGTCTTGTCGCTGTCACAGTGGGCTGGTGAGGTGAAGCTGAACACACCTCTTCAGCTGAGGAATCATGAGGAAAAACACTCCTAAATCCAGGGTAGCAGCCAAAATAAGGAAGATCTGAAAGCTGTGAAATTCTGACCTGAGGAAGATCGAGGTTATGATAAAGATGATAACACATCAGAGGGACTTAAAAAGGTTAAAGGAAACTTAATAGAAGTAAAGGAAATTAGAACATCCACAATTTCCATGACAACTCACTCTGCTGATGAAGATCATGTGATTTGATCAAAAGCTTCAGAACAGCAACTGAGTGGCTTTCGTGATGAGATTGTTTTTGTCAGCTGCTTTTTTCAGGGCCAAGAAGGTCAATCAGTCCATGTCAGTCTCACTTGATGTGCTTTATTATGCTGATTTTGCCGTGCTGCAGGCGGTGCTTCCTATTTGTGCTGTACCTTTGTAATGACCTTCGTCTCATCACGCTATATTCAGCTTAACACACTCATCAAAAGTTATAAACGTAGACTTGTCTGTTAATGCATATTTTAAAACAGAAAAATGACCTGTCACAAATCGAGATTAGTGCTTTTGACAAAATGTAAATACACTCAAAATAATAATCAGTCATTGTGATGATCAAAACCAGGCTAGTAAACATTAAAAAAATAAATTAAACCAGCTAGCAGCGTTGAATGGGCCCTGAAACATCGAAATCCATCACAATGCCAACAATATAACGGAGGCGAAATATCATCTCCAAAGTCTTAAGATGACACTGAGCAAATTTGAAATTAGTGGGGTCACATCTCTAGGAGGAGTTGTTAAAGACCGTGTAAAGTGAATTCAGACATTTTCTTCTAAACACATTAAATAGGTCATAAATGTATTTCTAAAAAAGGTGAAAAATAATTTCAACCATTTAGATTTGAATTGTGGAGCTAGGCTTCACAAACTGTGTTTCAAGTGTTCAGGATTAGCATAAACCTGCCCCTGCTGCTCTGTGGTATGTCAAACTCAAAACACATATTTATTTTTACTTTATGCAGACTTTAAAGTACAAGTCATGGAAATCATGAAAATGGCTTCCTGTTGGACTTAGGGTGTGATTCCAAGATACTTTTTTGCGTCTTTACATGATACATATGTACACCGAATTCATTTGGTCAATATGTTTATGTCAATCTGGAGCAAAGGGCTCAATGTTCTTAATTTTCTATGGGGCTCTATTTAACCATTTTGCCACCACCATTTCTGTGACCAATAAAATGTAACATTTTTTCACCAGGTGTGATGTGTGTGTTTTCAGACACGTTTAGGCACTGTTAGTGCTCAGGCCCGAATTACCTTTAAAAGCAGTTTGGTTAGGGTTTATCTAGTATCTCCTATAACTGGTCTGATCTGTTAAATCAGCAGACAAAGCCTACCTCCATATAACATTAATAAAACGTGTGATTACACCATTACAGTGAATGTTCCCTTTTCAGTCCAATCCAGTTCGTAAAACATAATATAGATCTATTGACATATTATGTTCAGTGGTGTTTGTCAGCTACATCACAGTGATTTCACTTCTACTCATCGATCACTGTGCTTTCCTCAGCTCTCCATCAATCTTATCACTGGTGGAACAGTTGGACTACACAGGACATTCACTGCCACATAACCAAGGAGAGGACAAATTGAATTCAGTGAAATGAAGTTGGAGAGTGGTTGTGATTGATAATGACTGCAATATGTAGTTATGACTGTAGAGACCATGGATGTCATTATTCTGTTATTATATCTGTTTTGTACATTGTGGTACTGTAGTAACATGTGATCAGTTGAGTTGGATTTTTTTTAAATGTAGCCAATTCATTAAAAATGATAAGAGAAAGATAACAGCAGCACATCAATAATTTGACTGTGAACATACATCAATATTTCTTTGTACTTTGTACTTTTGTAATAGTTTTTGTATGTGTAGGAGAATATGTAATGTAAAGCGCTTTGAGTGGTCGTACAGACTAGAAAGGCGTCCATTTACCATTACCATCTACCATTTCATATTATTCTTTCAACTGGGTATTTTGGCAACTAGGAGTATTAATATCACAGGTACAGGTAAAACTGAGTCCACAAAACCAGATCAGACAGAGATGATATAGCAGTCAGACAATATATATATATATATATAAATATATATATATATATATATATATATATATATATATATATATATATATATATATATATATATATATATATATATATACATATATATATATATACTGTAGATAGATAGATTATAGATTATTGCATGTTGTTCAGGAACTTTTCTGTGAGGAAATTGGATGGGAAATGATGTTAGACAAATAAGAGCATATTTTTTATCAGAATTCTGCTGTACATTGTTATTCCACTTAAAGAGGAATATAATGACTGGTGAGGGAAATTACATTTCACCTCCCTCATTTCACCTGTTGCCTTTCAACCACTGCATATATCTCCTGTTAGTATCTTCTGGTTGCTTTGTCTTGATTCTTCCTGTGAAGTCTGCAAATGTCAAGTAATCAGATTATCTTCAATTTGTTGTCTTCAGCACTGACAGTAGTTACAGTAGGTAACCTTGTGTGTATGTATGAATAGAATGAATATTCAAGGACATATAAGACAGATAATTATAAAAAGTCAAAAATACTACAGTAACTAACTCAATTTACTACTAAGTCATTCATTCTAAAGGTCATAGACAGTCCTCAAAGAAAAGGAAACTACGGTTTGAGAGCTGTGGGTTTGATGAGAAATGGAGCAAGACTACCTAAACGATGAGCTGAAAGACATAAAAAAGCTCCACAGATCTGAGGGGAACTGTTGAGTTGATGATAATTGGAAATTCTGTTGTTGAGAATAAAATGAAATTGCCATTCTGTGGTGATGAAACAATAAAGCATGAAAACCTTTACCTACACGGGTTGAGGAGTTGAAAACACTTCATTATAACAGAAGTGAAAGTATTTTCTGGGTTACCAGTGTCTATAAAGACTGAAGACAAACAGTGTTAATATCAGTGCCTTACAGACACTTCATAAATCCTCAGAGTTGTGATTAGCTCTGCTGTTGCCAGCAGACACTTCCTCTGAATGTTATTTGGATGCTTTGCAGCAGCTCCTCCGCTCACTCTAAACATTCCCATTTGAGACAGTCAAATGACACATTTGTCGTTGGGATGCATTCTAATTAAATGTGATTAGTCATGCCTTTGCAGATTTCCCGGCTTTTGCTGAACTATCTCATAGCCCGTCTGCAAGGCACATGTCATCTTCACTGTAATAAACCGCCACGTCTCTTTAAAATGTCCAAATCCCATTTTCTGCACCAGTGACATGATGGAAAGACATTTGACGTTGAATTTTCTGTTTGTGCGCGTATTGTTGCTGAAATGTCAGCAGAGTATGCTCGCTTGTGATTCAGATACAATTTCCTTGTCGTGCAGTCAGTCAGCCTTCCGCGAGAACAAGTCATTTCTCCTTCTCTCTCTCTTTCTGGAAGATTTTTTTTGCTTTTCTCTTTCTCAAGGTGCTCTCTGACTTTTTACCAGAGCAGTACGCAGTGTGACAGCACATTATCTGAGTACAGCCGGAGGTGGAGAAGCAGCATGGCTTTAACCGCTTTAACAGATGATCCTTTACACTAGATGACCCAAAAAAACACTTCATATTTTGACTAAAAAAATATGGCAATCAAACACAGAATTGACTACTTGTTTTTAGCACAGATTAGCTCAAAACTGTTGAACATCACATACGGCACACCACTCCTACCATCATTAAGACAAAACAACCTGAAGCCTGAAACCCAGACTTTACTACACCCCATAATTAAACAGCAGGGGATGGACCAAACAACATACTAAGGATTTTTCTATGTGCTCATTAAAAGGAAATTGCTGCGATGTAAGAACCTGATAACGTCTCTGGTCAGGTTTTAAACTAAAGTCAAACCTTTTTGAAAGATTAGAAAAAAGGTGACTAAAATATACCCACCTGGTTATAATCTGACCTACCATACTTAATATACTACCATACTGTGCTCTCATTGTGCTCCTGGTTTTCTTGTACATTGAGGGATCACTACCAACGTTTTGGGTGCACTCAACAGTTTTTCCACCAAACAAAGTGGCTAATCTAGATAAACTGGCAGTTTATTGAAAAATCTGTTTGATCATCTGGCCGCTTGTGTTTCATGTCCCATTAGACCTATTTATAGTAATGTTCCTCCATTCTGAGATTGTAGCAGTTACGGCATGTCAACACAGAACAAATTTATTTTCTCCCATTGCTGCATAATGAATTAATTCATGAGTTCATTCATGTGATTCCAAATCTGTTTGAGGAGTTTTTACAATATGATTTTACATATGAGTTGGAGATAACAGCTCAGCTGCTAACAGCTGTTTCCCCAGGAAATCAAAACCATGAATCAAAACAGGCACCACTGGGTTTCTCCACAGTCATTCCAGAACAGCAGAGGAAGTTTATATAAACTTTTTCTCAACACATCCAGGCTTCACTGCTGAGAAACACTGGAAGGAGTCATCAGTCATTTGTGTCTTCATCTATCAGTTAAAGTCATGGCTTTTTGTCATTCAAGCAGAATAGAAGGTTTTATAATGGCTTCATTTAGACTTGATAGGACAGTTACAGAAAGAGTCACGTTGGCTTGTTGCTTATAGGTCAGAATGAATGAACACTCATCATGTAACTGACTATGTCCTGTTTGTCATGACAGGCAAAGAGGAAAATGCTATTACAAGTGGTGAAAATTACTAGATTAATTCACAAATTCATGGTTATATTATTGTATGTGTATTTTTAATATGATTAATGTCATACCGTAATGATCTTCCTTTCACTTATAATTACATACTGGGCAGGTACAGAGGTCAACCCTGTGTTACTATTCTGATTCCACCTACACTAATCAAGATCAGGAAAATGTATTGCATCCGTTTAAAAATACACATTGCATTTAAACTCCTTAATAATTACATTAAGGCATATTATTATATTACAGTAGGTGATGAAAATATTGCAGTTAGATTTAAATCTGCAATCACGCCTGTCCTCATCACCTTGGCAGTGCATTCATTTTACCAACTGGCAGACAAATAAGCATCATTTACTTATATAATTTACCTTCTCACTTGATTTATCACCTCAGGAAATACTTTTCCTAATGAGTGTATAGTCTCACTCACTAGTTTCAAGTCTTCTTCAATACAGCATGATGTTCATTTTGTAAATTATGGTTCTATTTAATTAACTTTTGATAGTAAAGCAGGGTATGCTTAAGGGTGTGGTTACATTGTGATGGACAATTGCTACTAAGGTGACATTGTTGGTTAGGTAACATCATCATGGTGTAAGCCCAGATTCACATAGTCTAGACGTAGCTCTCCTGTTACTATTTCAATGTGTTTTTAGTTTATTGAAACATTTTGGTTGCCTAAAAAAAGTCTTGTTCAGTGTTTGATTGTAGTAAAAGACCATCTTATTAGCATTAGCATTAGCATGATCATAGATTATAATAGACTCTCAACTGGATGTAGACACCACAAAACAAAAGGAGAACCGCGGTCATCATTCAGACCCCTTTCAGAACAAAAGCAGCCATACACACTAAAACTCACTCGGACCACATCTCACACACACACACAACTTGTGAGTAGGCAGGCGTTTTTGTTTTGTTTTACCGTATTGACGGGTTTATTTTTTGAACTGAACTGAAAAGTGAACTGCTTTATTTTGAAGAAACTGAACTGAAAAGGGACTTGCTTTATTTTTTTTTTTGGAAGAACTAAATTGAGAAGTGAACTGCCTATTTTTTGTTTGTTTGTTTTATATTATATAGAAAGAAAAGACATTTTGTTGTGGTTTCCTGATTTCAATATATAATAATAATATATTATTTTAAGGGTGTATCTTGGTTAGTGATCTAAATATCTTACATGTCTCTCTTGGCTGGCACCTCAGTCTTTATTCAGTAAAACTAAATGTAACCCAGGTGTTAAAACCTGGTTAACTAAATCATAAGTTTAACCTGAAAAGGAAATTGTTTTTGTATTAGTTGTTACATATGTTAAAACATCTTTAATGTTTTATCTGAGTTGCATTTGAAAGCAACATGTTTTCCAACTGCACCTGAAGGCAGCACTCAAGTTCACCGCAACTAACCAAACAAAAGGCAGATAGCCATTTAGCAGCCAATTAGAGAGCGTGTTCAGCCTATTGTTTAGGAAGTAAGTCTGTACGCAATATTCTTCAACTTCCTGTTGACTCCAGCCGTGGTAGCGAGAAGGCAGAAATTCGCTGAGCAGAAGTGGTAAGATATTGATTGTAGTAAAACTACCGCAAATCATTAAAGTTAATGTTAGCTCAAACTAGCTTCTTTGTTTACAGTTTAGCACTGTGCTCAAGCTGTTACACAGTTGAACCGTCCTTCATCTTGTGAGAGCTGAGAGTCCCTGACGGCGCTCAGCACTGGAACAAAACGCATCGGTGAGAGTGATATTTTAGGTGGTGTTAATATTTGTTAGCTGCTGCTACTCATATGCTGAACGGGTTAGCTATATGGAAACATACTGTGGTGAACTGTTGCATTAAGTTGTTACTCTGAACACTCAATTTAGCCTGTGCACTTAATACACTAAACTGTACCTTTATTAGCTGATTAGCATTTTGTATGTTGGTACATGTGACTGCAGGCAGCACAAAGTACATGTTTATCTTGATCAGCCAATTGTGTCAATGTGTGTGATTAAAGGGAATTTTTTGAGATTTAATTTTCTAATACTGAATTAAAAAGGGAAATAAATTGATATTATTTTGTAATACAAATTATAATGTGAAGGAATTTACTTGTTTTCAGTTGTGAGTTAAGGGTTAATTTCATGATCCTTATTACAGAAACTAAAGTATATTTTACTCATGATTTAAGTTGCAATTTCTGATTTTGAATTATTACCAAATGATTCAGGAAAGGACACTTGATTTTTCAATTTGAAGTTATATACTGTAGCTTTAGTGTAATGCAAGGCCAAAATGTTAAAGGTGACGTTGTTATTATACTTTAGCGTTATTGTTGTACAACAATTAGATTATTTACTTAAAGGTCCTGTTTACCAAATTAAACAGGTCAGGTCTTTTGGAGACCCCTAGTCTACATATGAACATCCAGTCGGTTGGAGAGGTTCCAGAGCCCTGGATGGAATGATTCGGGATCCTTCTGTGATTGATAGATGGCGAGCCTCCCATAGATCCTAGAAGCTGGATTGATTCTTCGTCATTAACTCCAATTGGTGGTAGGGCCAAGTTGGTTGGCAGGATTGCTACACACCCAAAAGAGTTAAACCGTGACTCTAATCACCCTGGCACACAACAGGGATACATTGTCAAAGAAACGCTATACATGGACTGATTAGAGGAACATTCAGAAGGAACACAAACAAAACAGTACCGGTACTAAGGAAAACAAGACTCATTATTTTAAGGGCGTCATTTTATCATTGTTTCTATAAATGTTGTAACTTTTTGCTGTACTTTACTCACTAAAAGAGTTACTTTTGCAATTTACTTTGTGGTTGGTGTTGTTCATTGTTGGCTGTTCAGGTCTATGATAATTGAGCTCTTTCCAAACATAGCCATTCAGTGTATTCACTATAAGTGGGTTACATAAAGAAAGAGAATAAACAAACTCAAACCGTCACAAAATGCACCGTGCTAACCGAGCCATCAGCTAGTATTAGAGTAACCCTCTTGTACAAATATGGTCACTTCTGGCTCCAAAAATCCAAGATGGCCAATGGTCAAAATGTCAAACTTGAGGCTTCAGTCTCTGTTGCTAACCAAACTAAAATGATTTTAATGAGGTTGTAATGAGAGCTAATATTATAAGTTCAACAATACTAAAACCTCACCACTGCTGAAATCTATCAGCTGGTGGAAATACTCTCACCTTAAAAGTGAGGGTAAGCAAGTTGAAATGTATCTCTTATGCAGAACAAACATTGGTATGCTTGTTTAGTTTTAAGTAGACTTTAGTATTAGTTTTAACCCATTAAAGATGCATAATTTAAATGTGTATTCTGGAGTTTCTAACCTCTAATAGTACTATGGAGCCGTTTTATTATAAGTAGATCCCTATTTTGTTTGTATGGGGTTTGATATGTATTACAAATCATACAGATTGCCATTCACACTTCCCCCAAACGTTGCATTTTTATGAAGCTTCCCAGTCCATTCAGCCATTCACCACCTGTATTCCCAGTCACCTCCCACCCAGCAGTCACATATCAGCACACCTTCCACTTCTCACATCAAGCCAAACCTGTTCTATATTGCCTCTTCTCTGTATACCTGCCCATAAACCCTTTTCCTCTGCCAGATTGTCGATATTGCAAAGCTTGCCATTACACTTTAGTCATCTTGTCTACAACCTGATTCCAGTTAGCTGTTTGAACAACCTGTACCTTTGTTTTGACCTCCCTCCCAGTCTTCCTCTACTCTACTAATTTGCAGTGCTCAAATGTATGTTGCTCTATTTAATCCTGTCCATTCACTCATTGCCTTAAAAGTAAAGCCACTTAACTCTTCCTGCCCGCATGTCTGCATTGCGTCCCTTATCCTGTGCTCTGTACTCAAACTTTGACAGTATGCTCAGATGGTGACAATTCAAATTAACAAGACTAAAGCTGCCTTCTGATGATAAGAAATGTGCTCTTCACTCACCGCAGGGTAAGGCGCAGAGCATAGTGCAGGTTTAAAAAGGCTACATCAAAGATGCAAATCCGTCTGACCCTGCTTACAGACATAAGGCAACCAGATATTGTTCATTTATAGATATTAACAAACAATGTACTGATACTAGAAAATAGTACATTACAGTATTACGAGTATGGAAGTGAAGGTGAATGGGGATGATTCCATTCTCTTCCTACCTCATGACTCACACAACTTTTAATGACGGGATCACCAAAGTGAATACAATTTATTTGGAGGGGAACATGAATGCCTGAACCACATTTCATTCCAATTCATTGAGACATTTAACTTTGAACCACAAATGTCAACCTCATGGTGCTACGGGAAAATTCAGGGGATTATCAAGGTTATTAGGATCCATTTCTGGGGACCGGGTATGTCTGTATCAACCTTTGTGGTAATCTAGTCAGTAGATGTTGACATACAGTATTCAGCTGAAAAAGCAGGGCTGCCAATTCTTGTGCATTGAGCGTGAGACTCATGCAGTTGAGGTTAAGACAGTACTGTACTTCCCTCCATGAGTTCACTTTCATGCATTAGCTTTTTATATGTGAGCATGAGCAGGATAAACGACTGCAGACAGAAAAAGCTGGATGAAAGCAAACATTACAACACAAAGTAATGCATCCTCATATTTGAAGTAAGCCCATCTAATGTCCAACTAAAACGGAAACTAACACAAAACAGCCTGTCGACATCTAAATAAGTTGGTTTCCAGGGCTGAACGTTTAAATATTAGTTAAATTCAGATATGTTTACTGTGAGGAAAACCAGCGTCCTCTCACTCAACTCAAATCAGTGAGCCACACTTCCTGAATAAGGTCAGGTTTAGTGGAGAAATCTGATTACTAACCTGCTGCATGTACACAAGCATTTACAGTAACCAGGTTTCTGCTGTGGACATAGAAGGCTAATGCTGAACTACACATTTAAAACCTGACCATGTATTCATTTATTCTTTTTTCAGTGGCTACTGTTTGTCAGAGATCAGCTAAACTTGGTCTGGGTCCATGTTAAGATGATAATTTATTTAGATATTACTTCTGTTTGGGTATACCTGAGAGACTTAACTAGGGAGAGTTAGATAATGTGAGCAACAAAGGAGCAGAGATCATTCTTCTCCTTTTTTTTTTGAAGAAAATATGTATCAAAAAGGCTACTCAATAAACACAAATTAGCAAAAAGGAAAAGTCTAATGAAAAAAAAGTGTTGGTGAGAGAGAAAGAGAGGCTAGAGAGAGGTTGAGTTGCTCAATTTACCATGAATAATGCTCATTTTATAATTAACAAACAGTAAACAAGTAGTTTATAACCCCCTACACAGCACCACAGGAGCAAATATCACTCCAAGCTGAAGTCAAAAGTTGGCAGCCCTTGAATAAATCAAAATTTTGATGTTAAATGTCAGGGAATCGCTTAAGCAATTTGGATCTATCCTCTACAGAAGATGAATGTCTGTATGAAATGGCACAGCAATCCATCTTATAGTTGTTTATATTTTAGTTTGGATCAAGCGATCGACATTTACCATCCATACCGCCAAGTGTGTTAGTAAGTTTTGAATCCACAATGAGTCTCCAGAACACATTCAGTGCTCCTCATCATAGATTTTCCAAGTATGTGTTCATCTCTACTGAAGAGATTAAGCTCTTGTCACATCTTGCCTGAGATTTCAGTTTTATTTTGTAAGGTTTTCTCCTTGTGTGTGTTTTCTGTTATTTTTACTTCCTGTGTTTTCCCGCTTTAGTTGATTTCCTCATGTCATTCACCTGTGTTTTGTTTCACTCACCTGTGTCCTGTTTATAATGACCACTTGTCTATTTAAGTATTGGTTTTCTGTTCTGTCTCTGTTGTATCCTCCTGTTTGATTTAGTCTGTTGAATCGTGTCTTGTTAAGCCTTGTCAATCTTCTTCAGTTCTTGTATAGTTCTCATTAGTTTTGTTTACTTCTGTTGGAATAAAGACACTTTTTCTGCAGCCCTGTTTTTTTCATTTGGGTCCACCTGCTCCAAAATCCTCATTACAGCTCTGTCTAACATATCGCTCCAGAATCTTCCATAGGTGCTTAGTTGTTGGATTCTAGTGACTCTGAGGCTCATAGCATATGATTCACATCCTTTTCATAGGCCTGGTGAGCTCTGTTTAGAGGTCTCCCAATCACCAAATCATTGGAAGAGACTGAAGAGTGACATGATATGACTTTTCAAACTTCTAGATTAACTGCTCATATGAAGTATCTGTTTCCATTTCCAGCTTAAAATGTCAGCAATGTGACCAATGGCCAAGTGGGTGAAGGTTCATGTGATATCTGAATGAAAGAACAAGCTATCAATCATCAGTTCAAAAATCCCCCAAGGTGTTCCACTTTTGCCCTTTCCAGTATGTTTGGAAAGAGATGAATCACTAAACTTGAAGTATACATAGATTGCCAATTTGGAATTGTGAAATTCAAGATGCAATTATTCTGCTAATGATGCTCCAAATAACCAGAAACATTTCAGTGTGTCCTTTTTTTGATCCTGAACTCATATGAACTCTGAAACTGAAACTTTTAGAACAGTCTGATCAAAGTCATGTCTGAGTGTTTCTCACTGTGAGGCAGGGGAACTTCTTGGACGTATGCTTATGTGTGTTTTGTCAGGGGACACAGGACAGGCAGCCATTTTGGCAAAGGCCTTGATAATGCTAATGAATTTGGCCCAGTTCCCCTGGTCAGCTTCCAGGAGAATAGACGTGTACCTTCCGAGGCCTTGGGCTAAACTCTACACTGGTGACAAAGTATCCCCATCTGTCAGACCTGCTGTTCTCTACCTCATTTATCTTGGATATATTTAATGTATCAGTATTTAAGACTATAATGTACTGTATTGAGATAGCAGTCAGTTAAGAATAACAGTCCTGACCCACTTTGTCAAAAGGTTTTTTTCTCCATTGAAGCAGAAAATTAAGAGCAGGTTTTCTTTTGAAACTGCACCTTAAGAAGCCAATTTCCAATTACATTATTATCCACCGTGAAATATATATGAAATATTTACATTGATACAATACAAAAGGTCTTGTAATCACTCTAATGTGAGACTGTATAACACAAAAGACATCAATCATTTTTTAAAGGCCTAAAAGAGTCAAAACAGGTTCATGTTTACTGGAGAAAGACCTCTAGTAGTAGTTTGTGGTGCAATTTAATTGGGATGGTTAGATACATTGAAGCACTGAACACTGGAGATAGTTAGTCACTGTGTTTTATCAACAGTAAATATTGGTGTAGTTCAACCAGGACCACCATCATTTCTATAGCCTAATATTTGTCATAACTCAAAACATTGTGTTTTCGTGAACAATACAAAATAGTTCAATCCTGTGTCCAAAAAATAATGCAAATATCAAATGTTTTATGTTTAAGTGGAAATAGGGTATAGTCACCAGTCCATAAAGTGTTAGTTGTTGTGCCACAGCATATTGTAGGGAGGTGACTGGGGTGGATAAAGGGTCTACAAAGCTCAGGACTTTGATACAAAAACACTTGGTCAAGGTTTGGGAACAACTGTTGTTTTGTTGTTTGACGTAAACCTGTCCTGACTCAATGTCACTATTGACTTGACTTTTAGCCAATCTCGCAACAAGATAACAAATGACATTGGGGGTCCACTACTTAGGCCCCAACTGAAATATCTCAACAACTATCAGAAGGATTGTGAATGAATGGATTGTAAATTTAGTTTCAGACGTTCATGGTTCCCAGAGGATGAATCTTACTGGCTTTTATGAACCCCTGACTTTACCTGACATTTGTGGTTCAGAAACGTGAAATCTCTACAACTCTCAGATGAATTGCCACAGTACATAAAACAGATAAGGTCTTTAGAGGATAAATCCAAACTACCTTGGTTGACTTTTCCTACATATTCTGTGAAATACCATACATTTGTACCAAATTTTGCTGCATATGTCCATGGACCCCAGATGATTAACAGAACTTCTCTCCTGGCTTTCATCTAGCACTAGCATCTGGGCAAACATTTCATTTTGTCAAAGACTGTCATTTCAGCAGCAATATTTCTTTTGACATCTTTCAGAATAAATGCATCATATCCTGTATATATGAAGGTTTGCAATCAATGCGACTGACAAACTATGGGTCACATCTATCTTCTTCAGATCTGAAGAGTTTAATGCTATTGAGAGAACAGTGCCTCTGTGATAAAAGGGAATAGTGCCACTATCTCATTCAGAACCATTCACATTATTATTACACAAGTCTAATGGCTCACAAATGATAGACAGTATCCTCAGACATTCTTTCAAACAGCATAATTGAATAGATTCTCATTCGATTGAAAACTGACTCTGACTGTGCTCCATTATCAGTTGTAGCATGCTGGGATGGCGATGCTGTGGAATTATGTTTAAAAGCTGTTAAAACAGTCACTTTCAGGACAAGGACACATGGCTTCAGGTAATAGCATGATTAAGCTCTCCAAATCATGATCACACACGAATCTCCAATCAGCAGGAGAGTAAAGGTCTGACCAATGCTTCAGATGTCTCTTCAGAAATACTTGAGACAAATCAGAGGTACACTAAAGGTTGGATATGATTTTCTCTTAAATGTTGCTTTTTAAAAGGGTAGAAATACCACAAGAGAATCAAATACATAGGCATCACTTGGGTGGGGCTGGAATAGTCCCTAGCTCTATCATTCACCTTTTTGTAGTAATTCCCTTCATGTACAGTACTAGTCAAAGGTTTGGACACTCCCTAACAAATGGGAAGGTGTGTCCAAACTAGTACTGTATTTACAACACATTGCATACCCCTGCCAATAAAGGAATATAGCCTCCAGCTAACTCAAAGTAGAAAACTTCTGCACAGGCCTGATGATGGTCAATGTAATCCAACGGTTGTATTCATTATGACCCGCTGGCAGTGCTGTGGAAACATTTTTTGGATTCCTGTTGTGTTTGTCTCATGCAGGTGTGCACACAGATTTTTTTCATTGATCTGCATTTGACTGTAATGTGCCATCATACACAGCAATGCACCAGCAAAGACAGGGAAGAAGACGACTTTAAGCTACTAAACTATTGTAAACAATGCAAAATTAAAATGATGCCTTGCATATGATTTATTAGAAAGGAATGCATTTGTTAGACCTCAAGTATACACACAGAATGTTATGGTAACACTGAATATGAATATTCCGTTGTTTGTGTACTAGAAAACAGGACACTTTTACGTTAACAGCCTTCTCACTCACACAGTTGTTTTCTATTACTCCGGCTAATTAGATGTGTAGTCAGTTAGTTTGGTGGAACAATGCTGGGAATGAGGTAATGTTACTAAACTAGATGGACTAATAAGACTATACCTTTTTACATGAAGTCATTGGGACTTGTCAAAGCAGGAAAGCACAGGTGGAATCAATAAAATTAATGATGGCTGCATTCCATTTAGGAGAGCTACTTCCAGCTCTGGTATTGTGCATGCTTACTAAGACATATTAATGGAATGGATCCATCCTTACTGTTAATACTATTAATTTACAGCTGTGATTTTCCTGCTTTGACAAATCAAAATGTATGCCATGAAAAGGATGTATAGCAATTCATAGCAAGTTGCCCTGCTCACTGAGGTGTGTTCAACTAAAGGACAGTGAGGAAGATGTCAGTCAGCTGCAGTCTGTACTCGCCACACAGGGTGCATCTCTTAAATGGCATTCACGTTTCCCTCACTTGCGTCTTTTTTTCCACGCGTTACAGTCCCTCCTACCGTGAATGCATGGAGAGAAGCAAGGAAACCAAGCGAGGAGGAAAATAAATTAGGAAATATATTTTTTAGAGAATTGAGATGTCCTTTTCTCTGAAGCGTCATGTGAAGCAATGGCCGTTTCTGATGACAGTTGCAGGTGATCACAGCTGGATTAGCAGCAGTGTTTTCTCTCTGTAGCCTGTTACTTGCATATAGATAATAAAAAAGAAACAGGTTTAAACGCAATATAAAAAAACAGATTAAAAAAAAAATCGAAAAAACCGACAGCCAAAAAAATAATGAAAAAATATTGGAGCCAACAAATGTTTCTGGTAAAAGCCAGATTGTGGCAGTGCTATTTCATTACAAAGTTCTAATGAATTAGCTCATCACAATGATACTTTTTAATAATCAAGAGGTAGATTCATGTTGTGAAAAAATATACAGTTCATATCTCAATCAATGAGAATTCTGTTTTAGAAGCAGACCTTAGACACAGCAGCAGTGTCTGATAATTAGTTTGTTTGGCAAGCAGGACTGTATTTGGCAAAGGAGATTAATTAACCCTAAAAAACCACTGACATTTAGTAAGACATTTAATCACCTGGACTCAACTGATCCTCTTGAAATGCTGTTGCTGATTGGGCCTAGCAACAAAACACCAATGAAGGAGGGTACTCGCTTTACTCCAGTGAACCTATCCAAACTCATGGAATGATTGCCGATTCAAATATGTAATTATAACACCAAATACTAGGGGCTCCACTCAGCTCAACAGAGAGCTTTAAAATATAAAAAACAAAGGTTGCTGAGCCGCTTTCCAGCTAACACAAAGAGGACATGGTGGTGTTACAAAGACAGATCTCCGTATATGGCTGAAGAACCCTGTAAAATCAATACTGCAGTTAATCACTGTGAGCTCCTCTTTTACCACTATACAGATTCTGATGATGATGCAAACAGCACAACAGACAATGCAGCACTTTTGGGATTCAGAGATCCTATGAGGACAATAAAAAGACCATGATTGCAAGTGTTGTACTTGACAAAACAAGACAGGGGTGGACCCCAGGAGTGGCTGAGGCTGTAATTTTACTTTAACTATCCTGGCCCCTCCCTTGGAACATTTAGCACCGGCTACAGAGCAGACAGGCACTTGCAGGCATCATTTTCCCGAGCATCCACCAGCCAGCCGTATTAGCTTTTGGCCCCCTCGGGCTGCTGCAGGGAGTTTGCCCCCTCACAGCCTCAGCTCTGCTGTTTGCACAGTTGTATACAGATACTTAAAAGCCTGATGAAGCTCAGGGCAGACTGATGGGACAGCAGCAAGGAGAGAAATTGAAGTAGATTCACAGAGAGAGCAAAAAATGAACACACAATAAAAATCTTCTGAGGATGAGTTTCTGAAGAAATGCATACATTGTTTTGAAGATTGTTCTGGCACATTGTATACCCCTGTAAATTCTCAAATTAAAACTCTGAACCACCAACAACCATGAACAAAGAAATGTGTGCGACTAAAGCATGGCAAGCCACTGCTCATTTTCCTTCTGACAGTCAACATTGGTTTCTTTAAACAAGTGGTCACCAACCCTGTTCCTAGAGAACTACTGTCCTGCATGTTTTAGGTATCTCCCCACTGCAATACACCTGATTCTAATAAACCCGTTGACAACCTTCTGCTGCTTGATAACAAGTTCATTATTAGAATCAGGTGTGTTGCAGTGGGGAGATACCTAAAACATGCACTGCACGGATTAAACCATCCTTTAACCACGAAGATGGTAGTTTTAAACCAAACCACAATCTTTCACCAACATTTAATTGTCATTGTTGTCAAATCAAATTACATATGTTGCACTGGTCCACTTCTAACACACTCCAGTGACTGTCTGGTTCTTTAGGTGCCTCATGCCAGGACTGAACTTGGAAAGACTGCTTTTAGTGTTAGTGCAGCAAACTCATGGAAACTCTTGAACTGTAACCTGCAACTACAGTAAATACTCTCATACCACTAAAACACTTCAGGAATATGATTAATAGCCATTCGCTGCCTGCTTTAACTGATTATGTTGTTTATGTATGTTTCTTTGCTTGTTTTTCCAAGTGTAATCTTGGCACCATAGTAAATAGGGTTGCCCTAATGTGAAGAATCAAACCAACAATGTAATAGTCCATATCTCAATATTTTCAATACACTTCCCTACCCTGTTTGTGTTCCTACTTAAAAACACTTCAAATATGTAATCTAACTTTTTCTTAATTGTCTCAGTCATTCCCAAAAACAGCTGGTCACTGTAGGTTGTTTTTTTTAAATCAACCCTTACTCAAACAGTGGGAAATAGTGCATTTGTTGGGAACTATTTTCAGTAATGGATTAATTCAGGTTTGAGACAAAATCAACTTGTGTGTGTGTGTGTGTGTGTTTATGGTGATGAAGGAACATGCCCCTTAGTGCAACATTATGTCTTATTGGTCTGTTTTTAATAGTTTTTGGACAACAATGGAGCTCTATGGCAATGAGGAAGAAGACATACCTGTACCTGTTAGTGGATCAATGTATCAATGTATGGTTGGTATGGATTTGCACATGAGATTTATTTACCAAAAGAAAACAATACATATATTTGTGCCTAAATCTAAGCAAACCTTAACTTTAAGAATGCCAGATCAGGAAAGTGGTATATGAGTCATTTGTCTAACTGATTTGTAAGTTTTTGGGAAAGTATAAACAAGCACTGTCTTCCTGAAGAGAAGGGTGGTGGACTTGCTAGATGGCAAGATATTGTAGTCAGTTCTTCATCTTGGTGTGGATTTAGCAAAATTATTTGTTTATGTTTCTCTGCAATACTGATAGAAATAGTACCTCTCTTTGTATGAGCTCTATATTGACACTTTAGCTCTGAGAATGTAATTATGTTCTGTCAGTTTTTCTATTTTCCTTCGCTGATGTCTGTCTTCCTACGCAGTCTTTTAAAAGAGCGTTACATCGATTTAGCATTGCACTGCTGTCCATCATTGTCAGACTCTTGATGGACGAAATGGATCAAAATTGATGCAGCACAACTGGAAATATCGTCTCTTTTATTCCACACATTCTTCCTTATCCAAAACGTGGTGCCTCTATTACCCACAATGGAACTTAACTTGACTTGACAGAGTAATGGTGTGTTCCACTTGTACTTGGAAGTCAGAATTTTCTCAGTTCTGTGTCTCATTAAATCAGCCGTACACACAACTCTGTCCAACTTCTATCTGTGGACATGCTGCTACGCTGCTTGTATGCACGAAATACAGCAAAATGAATTTTTATTGACTGGTATTGCTATCAGCGGCTAACCTGGGTAAAACTGGATTTCTGAGCGACACAAACTAGGGTGTGACATCATTTCCAGCTCTGAGTTCCGACTCCTGAGATAAATGGAACCCAGCAAGCACCCAGGAACAGCACCAGGCTTTAAAGCCAATTTGACCTGGTGGGAAAACTGTGTAATTACATTACGTGATACAATTGGACCCAAAAACTTTTCCTCATAAACTAACATTGTGAAAGAGATTAATAGAGATCAATTTTTCTATGTGCCACAACCCCACAAAATGACTCATTTTACTTACTGAATTTGATCCGTTCGAATCCATTTGTTGGCTATCTGAAGTTGCTAGTGCACTTACTCTATGGGCTCCAGTGACTAATGTAGCCTCTAGCAGAGGTCTGCTAAACTCACTTCTCTCCAACTCTACATCTCCAGACGATGATGATGATTTCCAAACTTATAGTATTCAGTAAATTATCACATTTCACACAGCTTCCTCTAGAGACAAAGGCTTTCATATCAAATCAAAACAACTTTATTGTCCACCTTTGTTGCACAAAAGTAGAAATTCATCAGTGACATTTTGGTAATAATTGGTTTTTGACAGCCAGGTTTTTGATCCAGAACACAATATTGGATTTAAGAACACTTATAACACTCTATGAGGGATTGATACACTCTATTTTAAATGTGTTGACTTACCTCAATACAACTTGTGCAATAGAAATAGTCTTTGTAATGAGTTTTTGTTAATGTAATCCACATGCTCAGAAAAGGTGAACACTTGAAAAAGGCTTCTTTCACATATTAAGTAATGCTCCCAAGACCTATTTCAAAACTTTGATGTGTAAAATCAATGGCGTCCCCCCTTTAAGATGACAAGTACAACTGTTTTCCACAGCATATGTTTTTATAGCTGGTTTGTTGAACTTTCAAAAGATTTTAGAAAGCAAAAACTTACCCCAAACAATAAAGGATAAAAGTGGCCAGAGAGAGGCGAAAACTGCAATGAAACATTTTCCAAGGCTCTAGTGGCCTATATTAGGCCTCACAGATAGACAGTCAGTATCGCTCATCCTTATTCTCCTCCACTTTTTTTTGGCAGGAGCAGGATTGCTGAGCTATGGCCACTGTGTCCACAGGGGCTGATGGGCAAGGCAGCAGTAATGAGCAGCACAGTCTCTCTTCTCTTGGCTCCAAATTACCCTACTGAGGCTGGAGGAGAGGGATGGGTGGGAGGAGGAGGAGGAGGAGGAGGAGGAGGAGGAGGAGGAGGACACCCCCCAGAGCAGAGTTATGCTTGTTGAACCGCTCAATCACCTCACATTAACATCTTAAATCTCAGTGCTGGCCTCCGGAGAGCTTGGCACAAATGTTGCTACTCAGCAATTAAAGGCATGCTTGTGGAGAGTTGACAAAGTGCTGCCTCCTCACTGCTTCTCCCTTTTTTCTTCTTCTTCTTGGACTCCCTTCTTGCTGTCACTTGCTCTAATTCCCAAGCTCTTACTCACTCTACTAAATAATCACCATATACAGAAACTTCTCACCACAGGGCTTTATTTTCTTCCAAGGGTATTTTACCAGCCTATTAACTGTCTGGTGTGAATTAAATTAGTTCAGTTTTATTCTTATACTCTACACTATGAAGTACATTCTCTTCACGCATTAAAGGATGCCTGCATGATGATATTCCTCATTTTTATTACTGCCAACAACTAACAACTAACAATTCATGTATCCTACTAGCAAGTGTTGTGTGCGTCTAAAGCCTGGTTCCTCTGTGCCATGCAGCTCCACTGTCAACAAAAACTATTAAAAACACATCAATGAGCCCAGGCTCTGGGTGACATGTTCCTCCACTGCAATAAATGCACACAGTTTATTCTGACTCATTGCCACTGTTTGTGGCCAGAAATACCCACTAGAACTCCAAATGTAGATTCATCTGCCCCTTGAAAATAGTCCCCAACACCAACACATTTCGTACTGTTTGATAGAAACTATAATGACCAGCTGTTTTAGGAGTCTTTTTTTAAATATGAAACTATATAATGTTTTTAAGGACAGGGTAGAGATGTTGGAAACTACTAAGAGACAAACTAAAACATTGCTGCACTGTAAAAAGTGTTACTGTAATTTCACAATAAATTACTGACTAATAATTGCGGTAAATTCCCATTGGTATGCTGTAAATATTTTACAGCAATTTAATGCTTTTAATTTAAAATCACAGTAATTCATTGTTTCTACAGCAAACCATACACAATATTACTGTGAAAATACAGTATTTATAAGTTGAAATTACAATATGATACTGTAAATATTGCAGCGATGTCTTGTGTTTTCATGTTAATCACAAAATTACTGTAAAACTACAATATTTCATGGCTAAATTACTGCATGGTGCTGTACATTTATCACAGTAATTACTTGTAATTAGCGTTAAATTTAAATTCAGTGCAGCCTACTGTAAAATTCAGAATAATTACCATGTATTGTAAGAGTGTGTTTACAGCAGTTTATTATGAGAATTTACTGTGAAAACCTGCTGATTGTTAACAGAGTGGTTTGAGTCTTTTTATGGGATTTGATAAAAGCCCTGTTCCACACTAACGGTCCTTCTAAACAAAGGCTCAGCTAGAGACCAGAACAAATGAAAAGGACGCCAGACCTCTGAATGACCAGAAAAACATAACTTTATTTTTGAAAACAGTAATACTCAAATGCAAAGAAAGCAAACAAAAAGGGGATGGAGATCCAAGCCGAAAGGAACAATAGTTGGGTAAGTGACTGAGCCAGCCTCACAGCGGGCGGTCGCACTCAGCTATTCCCCCTAAAAGGAAAAATCTAACCTGACTCAACCAAAATAATCACAATAACTGGACTGCTGGTGATCTCCATCCCAAACTAAAATAAACTAACATAACAAAACCACAGCACTCAAAATCATGCTGTGGAAAACAATTGGGGAAAAAACAAGGAAAAAGTCCCAAACACTGTGCTGCAGGCATTCAGGCGTCAGAGAGTGAGTCTTCACCCATTCCTCCTCAAATCCTCTCTCAGATGGCAAAATTGGTTTCAGGAGCTCCACTCCCTACAAAAAAGAAGACAGGTAGATGTTTTCTGGACATTTTCTCTACTCATAACATGCCTGACCTCAATGTTAAAAGGTTGCAGAAAGAGTAACCAGTGATTTAGTCTCTGATTTGCATTCTGCATTTGACTGATAAACACAAGAGGATAGTGGTCAGTACAAAAAATGGTAGGCACACTAGTAGAGCCAACATAAACCCCAAATGCATTAGGGTCAAGACAAAGGCAAGAGCATCCTTTTTAATGGTGGAGTACACCCATTGATGGTGATTGAATTGCTTTGAGAAACCAGATACTCCGCCCCATCATCTCCTTCTTGAAGGATCATTACTTGCATCAACAGAAGGTTTAAATGACTGATCAAATACCAGCAGAGCAAGTACTGGAGCATTAGTCCAGGCCTTCCCACACTCAAATGTACACTCACAATCCTGAGACCAAGGAAAACATTTTGGGATTACAAAATCAGAGAGCGGAGCCACAACCTCAGAAAAGTTCTGGCAACATTTTCTATAATAGCTTGCCATCCCCTAGCTCATGTCAAGAAGCTGGAGCATGGAACGACAGAATACCTTGACCCACCAACAACTTTGGCTAAGTATGTCACCGTAGCTTGGTCAAACTAACACTCTACAAGGTTAAGAGTGAGATTGGCATCACATAAGCTCCCAAACACTGCTCACAGTTGTTGGCTGCGATCAGCCCACGAACTTGAATAAACTACAATGTCATCCAGTTAAGCTTCACAGCCTGATAGAACCAATAAGACTGTATTTACCATATGCTGAAATGTATATTGTGTCAGGGGTCATGAATGTGGAGATCTCTTTTGCCCAAAGAGTTAGCACCACTTGCCAATAAATCTTGAACACTGTTGTTACATAACTGGCACTGCCAACATGATCAACGCAGTTCTGAACTCAGGAAAGAGGATAACAGTCTGGTTGCTGTGGTATATACGTGTGTGCCTGCATACATATATCCTGCCAGTAGGTGGCAGTGTCACTAAATGTAACTCATGCATTCTGAATATACACTGCACTTGTTCTGACTCAGCGAGAAGTAGACACCGTTCCTCTGAAGTAGCTTGCCTGCTAGCTTTCCTTCATTCTTACAACACAACAGTTGCGTGACCCCATAAAAGACACAGTGACAATCCCCTACATCAATATCGTGCTGCAACACATGGGTCTAGGTTGGCACATCTGAAAACAGAGATACGTGAGATTCAATTAAACTGACCACATCCTCACACTGGGACTGAATCAGATACAGAAAAGCCTTGTCAAGTACAACAAAATTTCCAAATTTTTCAGTTTTCCTTGAACAATGACACTAATGGGCAGGCCAATGACATCTTCAACCAGCTCATCGTCAGACAGTGCTGGAGAAGCCTGAGTCTCAGTGGGATCAGCACTGGAAAGTGTCAAAACTGCCACCGACTTATCAATAGGTTCAGCTCTGGACAGCACCAAGGCAGCTTCGCCCTCCTCACTGACAGGACACAGTGGAACAGACTCTCTATCCAGGTAGGGTTTCAACATGTTAATATGACACAATCTACTCCACTGCTTATGCTCTGGAGTGGCAGCTATGTAGTCTTGGCCACTAATTTTTTCCTGAGTGCAGAAATGGGAATACGCAATAACACCAGTGCTTTATCTACTGGACTGAAACGTCTACCTTTTGCACCCCTGTCAAACCAACAGACATGTTTGTCCTGCAAAAGTTTGAGAGCTCTGCTGGACTGAAACTTAGGGACTCTTGAACCACCTCACGAGTAGCAAAGGGGAGGAGACAGACATCTTCATCCCCCAAGCATGAAGTCGGACTTAAGAGTCTGATGGAAGCATTCAGTCGCCCCCTGACTCTCTGGGTGATATGCACTTCAAACAAATTGACATTATTCATCGCTGTCCATGACTTGTGTGAACATTTGCATCATGAAATTTGATCCCTGATCAGTCTGTATTACTTCATGCAACCCAAAGAGGGAAAAATACTTCACCAGCACTTTTACAACAGCAGAGACTGGGATTTTACATATGGGAATGGTCACATGGGGCTACATGCATAACACACAACCCGGACAGTGGAAAACCCCCATGCATATGCACCAGCAACAGGGACATGCTGACCGACCTTGAGAGAAAGTGCTGCTGCCAGAGGCCAGAGAACTGCATCAGCAGAATGGCCCATATCCTTTATATCTTGGCCAGCGCAGCCTGGAATGACATTTTTGCCGTTAATGATGACCGGGAATCAGGGGTAGAACAGCATCAATACAGGCACACTGCTTACAGACAGTTGGTTTTGTGGCAGTGTGTGTGTGTTGGGGGGTGGTTTGAGTGGTCCCAAGCTGCTGTGTCTGTATGCTATGGGTCACATTTCCAGGCCCAATGGGACAACACTCACTCAGAGTTCAAGGTTCACCACCTGAATTTATATTTTAGTTGAGATTTAATTCCTGTATATGTGTCATGTGTTTCAGTAAATAGTGTGGAATTATTTATGAGTGCAGTTTACTTTAGATTATTATAAGCAATTTTCTCATTTGCTTTATTTAAAAAAAAATATTCACATTATTTAGAGAGTGTTGACCTTTTGGTGCACCAACCCGGCATCTTAGCATTGTAGGCAAGCAATGCAGGAACAACTAGATGCATGCCAAACCCATTCATTAGTTGTATGCAAAACACTGGTGTCAGTCACACCATCTCTGGAATACCAGGGTTCACACGTTTTACATACAGCTGATAAATGGGCAAGAAGAGGAAGTGTGTGAATGTTTTGACAGTTTAAACTACTTTGTTTCAACTTTCCAGTTTACTGTGACATATACTTGATGTCAATGCAAACATTATTACCGGTAATGAAAATATAGCTCACAGAGCCAACTCCACTATACAGGATCATTTGTCAATTATATTATGCAGTTATCCTGAACAAATCTTTGAATAGCAACATTCTGAAAGTCCTGTGCTGTAGAAAGGTCCTTATAAAGGCTAGCATCCACATCTACATACTGACCTCCACTCTGTTGTAGAGGACAGCATGCAGACAATCTGTTATTGCCACTTAAGGTTTAGGCTAAGTTCTGTGGGGAAAAAACATCATCTCTTACATTGTACACAATATCCTCTGTTCCACAGCTATTAATATAACAGTTTACCAAGTTATACATTTTTCCACAACCTTCTTGCTAATGATGGACATCTGCTTGTTATGATCCAATATAATTATATATAGTTGTTCTTACATGAAAGAAAATAAGAGTATTGTTGTATCTCTCCCCCTCTCTCCTGATTTGTGTCCTGACCAGATCTGCTATAGGCGGTGGTGGTATGTCTGCAAGCAGACCAAGCATCCTACGGTCATCATCCACCTCTTTCAAAGGCTCCTCTCGGTCTGCAGTCGTTTCCCAGAGGTGGCTCTCTCTGTTAGCCTCTCAGGACCTTAATAGTGTAGACTCTCCGTGTTTTAAGCTTCTTATGGAGCACTGTTTATTTCTGAGAGATCAAATGGAATAGAAAAGTTATGTGCATTGATTTAAAAAACAGACAGTTGTATTAGAAGAAAACATGCAGGGATACGTTTACTTTTGTGCAGATGAACCCTTCTTTCACCATTATGACAGAGCTCCTGGTAGTTTTCATTATGTTGACTGTTACAGTGTGGATTATATCTGCAGACTCTTGCTCACTAGTTGCACACAGAATTCATTCCAACTTTTTGAATTAAAAAAGAAAAATCTAATATCAAGATTTATTGAGAAGAGGCAGAGTTACACATGCTGTGCTGCTGGTGTGACATATGCACAATTAAAAAATAACCACTGTTGGCTGTATTACACCAGCTGTGCAATGTGTTGTACCCATATCTCAGCCTCTTAAACATAAATTGTCTAATATGACAAAGTGAAACATGTTCAATCTCATCTCACCCATTCCAAGATTATTCCAGTTCCCCTCAATTTAATTATCACCATAAATGAAGGTTTACCATCACATCCTGGGTTTCTCTAGGTCACTTTTGTACAAGAAGCTTCCGAAATGTCGCCAGTTGCCGCAGATTGTCATAATAGGTTGTGGTTGCCTGCTTTTCATGTGGTCATCCTTGCACAGAACTCGCTCTTGACAAACCAATGACAGGAAGTGTGTCAGTTGGGAAAGGATTTGCCAGGGCATCTTCAGTTCTGTTTGAATGAATCATAACTTTGCATTGGTTTATTTGTCAATACGTAGAGCCACATATAAAAAACCCTTCGTATGTTGACATTGACATAACAATAAATGTAATTTGCTAAATATACTTCATGTATGGATATCATTTCACATGCTAGTTGTCTACTGCTCTGCGAGCACACACAACATTCACAAAGGAAATGTAACCTGCTGTAATTGAAATGTCACAAACTGAACACAGATGGAGGGAACATATTCTTCATCTGAGCTGTCAGTCTGCCAAGAAGTAATCTCCTGAAATCACATCTCGGTAATCAGTCTCATCTTCCCACTCAACTCTGCCTAAAGCAGACATATAGCCAAACCATCTGTATGTAAATAAGACATACAGTATACATATATATCAGAGTGACCAGATGATATTGACAATCTGTTACTTAAAACAACTGATTTGCTCAGAATATTCTCACGCATTCAGAGAGTAAAAAAGGCGATTGAGCTGTGAGGCTAATTCAGGTAGACTCTTTTTTAAAATTTAAATAAAGGGTTATCTTCTACATTTTCTTCCGGGGAAAGTAGCAGCTTGTTGGGTGTATTTCCTTTATACATTATTCATGACAATTTGGCAGCACAAAAAGACACAATATGTCCAGTGCAGCATTTTGACCAAGTCAGGTCTCCTCAGCATTTGCCTCCAGTTGGTTAATTTTTGGAACAAAAAGGACAGGATTCAGAACAACTGCTATTAATTCTGTAATTTTTCAGGACATCTGGTCACCCTAACATATATAAATAAATAAAAAAATTTGTGGTAATGAATAACACTCTTCATGAGATCACTGGCCTGGTCCTCATCCAAGTCTTCTGGTTGCTCTTCCTCAGCAATACTCATGAAGTTTATGTTGCAACCAAAGTAGAATTAAACAGCTGAAACAGGACATGTGAGAAGGAAACTCAGCAATACTTTCAACAACTGAGACCAGGGGAATGCATCAAGAGTTGGTTTAATACATCAACCTCTTCCTGGTCATCACCAACTGGCTGAATTCCAAGAATAGCAAACTCATCATCCCTGATTCAAAAGAAGAAGGAAATAAAGCCCAGCCAACCAAATAAAAAACATTTGCAAAGATTAGCTTTTGCCAATGCGCAACAGTAAAATAGTGTATTTGACCCCAGTTGTGAAATTGTTTGTATACTTGTCACAGTCTGATTCAGGTGGTGGTTGAACAGCAGTAGACTTACTTGATGTTATCTGATGTCTTTGATAGATGCAAAACAGTGTAACAATGTCATTTTATACCACATTTGTCATCATATGCAACACAACACCTCAGGTAGTGTCACATCTAGTGACTCAAAGGCAGACTCCATATCAACCTATAAGATCCAACATTAGAATATAAACACAGTTTACTTGGAGGCAACTTCAAATGTTCAACCATTTGTCAGCTGATCATCTCCTCCATCACAGAACAGAATATGCACTGTAACATGTTTGAATTTTAAGGTCAACTCAGTCTCCTAAGTTCTGAAGAAAATCACCTGTAGTTGTACCAATTAATTATCTGGAGCTGTTGAACTGTATTAGTTTTATCTAGGTAGACTTTAGAAAATAGCAAGTGAGTGTATGTTATCAATATACACAACGTTGCATGTAAACCTACCTACTTATGGCCAGTTAGAGAGGGCTGTAGTTGCCAATATGTTATGGGTATAATATAATTCTGCCAATATATATTATCTATTTAGGACAACTTTAAATAAGAAACTTAAAAAAGGTAGTTGAAGCAAATAATATGTTATAGTTTACAGTGCCACTAAATATTTTTTCATAGTGTAATAATTGAAGTAAGAATGTAGTATCATTTTAGAAAGTCCTCTGCAAGAAATGTTTAAATGATCGGATGGACAGTGGATCACTTGTTTGTTCCTGCTAGTCAGATAGAAAATACTGAGTTTTCCAAAGTTTTAGTGCAGTTTTCTCTTTAAGATAACAGCTTTAACATGTCAAGGCTTTCCTCAGAGTCAATCTCAAACTCTGTGACAGCAGGGGAGCTCCTGGTTCTGTCTCTTATTGACAACGTAGGTTTTTTTGCTCATATCAGGGACTATGTTGCCATATTGATATTGATCTCTGTCTTTTCTACATTTTCAGCTTGTCTTGCATGCTGAGCTCCCTCCAGTCTGTGATCCAACATCTTTTCTGATTTGGCGATCCCAAGCGTCTCCTGAGCACCGAGGTGTAAGCATATTTTTTTCTTTTTCTTTTTTTACAACTCAGAGAGCACCCTCTCACTTATTCCTCTAATACCCTTCAAACAGAGGCGTCATAAATATGGAACGTTTCTTCTTTCACCAGGCAAAAGGTCTTTCTTGACACATCCTTAAATTACTCCAAGAAAACCTCCGGTGTCAGGCAGGAATTTTACTCCTGACCTTTCCCAGCTACAACGGAGGATAAGACTATTAAAAGGCATTTACTGTATCTTGTAAAGAGAGAAGCGGTGAGGGAGATGTATGAGAGGCCTTCTGGAACATTTTTCAACATTAGGGTAATCATTTTCAAATGTCCTCTCCTGTACACGCTGTACTCGCAGAGGCATGAGGAAATATTTCAGAGTTGATTTGATCTGAAGTTTTGTCAAAGCAACTTTCTCACACTTCAAAGCTGCTGCTGTACAAGTATGATGTAGGTAGTACCAGAAAAGATGTGGATGTGAGGAATCTTACCAAGAAGCTGCATCACTAATCTGCCCACTCATTCAACTGATTATATAATTGTTTCAGAATACCTTTTTTCATTTCTTGGCTGATGTAGGCAATAGCTTTTAGATAGGTTATGTTTTTAGCCATGCTATGAGGGTTAGGCTTAGGGTTATGAGGCACGACCCTAGGGATATCACATCGGTTTGTTGGTCAGTCCATTCGTCTGAATCAAGTGTTTAATAGCCTCAACCTAACAGCATGTTAGAACTAGGGGTGTCAAAAATCAAAGAAGTTGAAAGAATCAAGAAATGTTTGACTGATATGGGGAACTCTTTGATGAAGGTAATAACAGGATTGAGAAAAGAGCCCCAAGAGTGGACAGGTAAAAGGTGACATTCCACATGTTGGTCAGAATAACATTTCATCCCTGGTACATTCCGTATTTGATGAGAAATAGCTTCTGTATACTTTTCTACTCAGCTGATTATTAAACCAGCCTGATTGAAGATCGACTTGTGGTCTGTATGTGTCCAGCATGTTGTCGCTCACCTATCACTTGACCATCTCCCACCACTTCTGTGTAGCAGCTATGATGAGTATTGTCTCATGTGTGTCTGCTAATTCATGAACTGAGTAATAACTGCTTAATTGTGATAAAAGTGATTCTGCATGACTGGCTGTTTGAAATGAACACGTCCTTGTTGAAGAGTGAAGTGGGAGTAACTTCCAAACTGCAAACAAATCAGAAATAAACTGAATTTTTGCAACTTCAAATCTGTCCCTGAGGGCTCGCAAATCTTGCAGACTGATTAAAGCCTGAGTGTGTTTCAGGCATGCTTAATAGGTATGTTGTATATAAATGTCCACAGACTTGAGATAGTATCTGCTTCCACACAGCTCATGTTTGAATATTTTGAAGTCATTCTTTCCTTTTTTTTAGCTGCTTCAGGCGGTTTGGTACTTTTGCAGCAGAGTGGGATCCTCAGATAAGTGTAGAGGATGATCAAATCAGGTTGGAAAAGGAAAGGACGAAATGGTTTGATTTTTCTGGTTTCCCTTACCTGATGATGAAGAGTACTTGAGTAAATGTACAGAGTTACTTTCCACCACTGTATAGGAGTGTCTTCAGTTACAGTAAGCTTAAGAAGTTGTCTAACATGGATCCTACGATCATCTTCAGGTGTTTTTGGGCAGCAGGGGCACGACTGTTGCGGTAACACTGACCGGCTGACCTGCAGTTTAGAACAGGTTCAGCTAAACAGGAAGCTTTGGGGATTTAAAATGCAGATGTGTGCTAAACTGAACCTGACTGTTATAAAATAAACAGATTCAGCTGAGCCAGAGCAAAACTACGTACATGTAAGATTATGTTTTCTTTATAAAGTAATGAGGTGATTTAGACTGTTTTCTATTGGTTTTGGCTATCAGCTTGCACATTATACTCTTAAACCAATCATATCACCAACTCCAGATAGCTTCAGAAGACTAGTTGACTAGTTGCCCACCTGCCTCTTACCGCCTGCCTATGTTTTGTACTTTTTAGATGGTCACCTGAACTAATGGACACACGTGTATTCAGCCACAGAACATCTACAGTAAGTGGCACAATCATTCCCAGCACCACATTGTAAACCCATCAATGATGATGACATGTAACAGAAGTATGCTGCAGAAAATGACACATTATTTCTCAGACTGCTGCTGTACAATGAATACAAAGGATTTTCTCATCACTACCCCTTCCAAAACCCCAAATAAGCCCACTTGGACTCACGTGAGTGGAGTTTTACAACAATTTGTTCAAGTCTTAAACTGCAGCAACAGAGCGCCAGCCTTCTCTTCACCTGCCTGCACAATTGTCCTCCTTTATTTAAAAGTAATTTAAAGTCATACAATTTAAATGCTGCCTCATAAATATCTTGTACATATTTATTGTGTCATTAATATTTAAGGATGAGTCATTAAATCCAATCCAAGTCTCAGCCTGTTCTTTTTACAGCACACATCCTTCCTGTCAGAGAACCAAATAAAATAAAAATAATAGTGAATATAAAGTTAAAACAAGTTTTGAATTGAAGAATCTGAATTATTAATCCAACTACCACTGCTAAACTCACCTCAGTATTACACTCTAACTCGAAAATCTTCCAGAACTCTGCTGCTGACTGACGTTATCCAGCGGCTGCTTCACGATGCTGTAATGCTCTTTGACAACAGTTGCCAGTTGATGGCAAGCAGGGCTAATGTTAGCTTTTAAACAAGGCAGCCTGGAGATTGTGCGGTGCTCGTTCCTCCCTCCCTCCCTGTGTGATGGAAGCATCCTGACAGGCCTCGGGGCTCTGCCGCGGCACCGCTGACCCCTCTACAAATGCCGCTTTTTGTTGCGAGACTGTGCCGTCCACCGCCTGGCGATAACACATCCATTCCTCGCTCCCCGTCTTCACACATCTGAAGGAGAAAAAAAAAAGCCATTTGATTTAAGCTCGGCTCTCCACACTGCTCCTCCAGCTTTTATTTTTAGATGTAATTTCTCTATACTCCATCTCCGCGGTGCTGCTGCTGCCCACATATTGATTGGCTGCTCGGTAAACCACGGGGGAGTTGCACCAACTTGACATGAGTTGAGTTATGAAAAGATAAAGATGTGGAATGCAGATGAAGATGTAAACTCGGAGGGGAAATTATTGCATGAATATGTATAAATGCTTGTGTGAACTTGTGAAATGTTCAAATGATAGTTATAGAAGTTATATTTGTACATCTGAACAGTATGTTCCTGTGTGAAAGAGAGTCAAAGAACATCTGTTTCACCTGGATCCTGCCATGTATGCATACAATGATGCATTAAAGAAAATGCGACAAAACATCGAGATGTCTTTTTACTCATTGAAGTCAAGTGGTAACATGTCAGGAAAGCATCTGAATTCGTAAGAGTTTTTTCTTTATTCTTACCGAAATAAGAAGAGATTTCTTTACAGAATATTGTATCATTTGATTGTAATATATAAGAGCTTGAAGGCAAAACTATCAAATTACCAGTCAATCTACGTTCCAACCCTCACCTATGGTCAAGAATTTCAGGTAGTGACCGAAAGAATGAGATTGTGGATACAAATGTCTGAAATTAGTTTCTTCTGGAGAGTTTCTGGGCTCAGTCTTAGAGATAGGGTCTGGAGGCTGAGGTGGTTTGGGCATCTGGTCAGGATGCCTCCAGGACGCCTCCGTTTAGAGCTGGGCACGTCCAACTGGTAGGACGCCACAGATTACATATATCTCCTTACCTAACAACTGCAGTTTTTAATAGAGTGATTGGTACAATTTTGTTGTTAATGTCTTATCTCAGGTTAGTGTCTGCAGCTGTGTTTTTGTGTTTGATTTCATTTAGACTCAGAGACAAACTTTTTTATCTGGAAAGCTGTAGGAGGTTCAGCTGATTGCCCCGATATGCGCCAACTTTCCCCGGATCAGTTCAAAGGTAGCATGACCCATAGAGCCACAATGGCCACACATAATGGGGAACACATTAAGTTAAACCAGAACACTTCATTCATCAATTAATTTTTTTCTTTTTATAGATTTTATTTGTCTGATTCTTTTGTCTTTTAATCTCTTTTTTAGTCTAGTTTTAGTCTAGCTTTCATTAAACTTTCTTTTCTTTTATCTTCTTTCTCTTATTCGCTCCTATTTGACTTATTTAATTATTTTTATCCCTTTAATTTAAACATTTTTATCATTCTCTCTTACGTTGATTGGTCTCAGTTTTTGTCTTTTAATTTGTTCTTTGTTTTTATTCCTTTTTTTATGTTATCACTTATTATCAATGTTAAGTCAATCAACTAACTGTAACTACACTAGCCTATATAAAATGTGCTACATAAATAAAGTTTGACTGGTTAATTGGTTAATTGATTATTTGAAACATATTTTAATCAGGCAACAACCAACCCTCATCCAACTTTGGTTGTTAGAAATGAAGGATGAAAGGAAGACGTTCAAGACTTTCCTCCAAGAAAAACAATAATAGTAGTGTCGGTTGTCCAATAAAAACAAAAAGTTACATTTGAGTGACAGATGCCATCTAGTGGCTGTAGTAATTATGACCTGGAGCAACAGTGCAATACAGATGATTTCTATATACGTTGGCAGATTTCCACACCTGGTACCAGTGTTCTCAGGTTATCAAACCAGGCTGCAGCTGTGGCAGACTGTGCTGTTTGCTGCTCACTTCTCCTCCCCTTCCTGTTATTATTATTATTTAGTGACTTATTTAATTCAATTTAATTTGCCTTCATTTGTTTAATAAATGCATCGTTTGTTTCCTCTGTATTGTGTTGCGTCTCCCTTCTGTTTTGTGGTCAGGTCATAACACACATCATAAAACATCATCATTTTTTAACTGTTGTGGAAAGCACAGACAAATGAGGTCACCCTGCCAATTACTGTTGTCAGAGGCACCAGATTAGAAAATGCTCCTATGTGTCTTTCTGGAGTCATATGGTCAAACAATGTATTTGCTAGTTTAACCCTTACATACACTTTATAGCTGTAAAAACAGACACTATACAAACTTGTGTGCATGTTTGGGAATTCTTTGAACACGTTTTTTCTGTGATGAGCATCAATAAAACCAAACTGTGCAGGATTTGACACCTAATATTGATGCACTTGTGATGGTTGAGATTGTTGAAATTTCACTCATTTTTCTTGAAACATCACAGGCTGTTCATTTATGTATTGTGTTTTATGTACTATGCAATGCTAGTGTAAAGGGACTATGAAATAATAAAAATGAATTAAACTGATATTGATTACACCACTGCAGGCTGTTTGTTTTTTTTAGTTTAATCACACTCAGTCTTATCTCTGCACACCTTTACACATAAATTAAACATATGGAATATTGTATGTTTTATAAAACCCAACCTCAATTTCAGATCCAGAAAATAAAACAAACCTTTAATCTGTCAGATTTCTCACACATACTTCTTTGAATGTGTCCATAGCCTAATAGATTCATATGAGAGTTTGACTCCAAAGACGTGAGGCAACCCTGCAGCAGAACAGACAGCACATTCTGACTGGATCAAAAACATCAGCCTCTGTATGGACGCTGGTAAAAAGTGCCATTAGACAGACGTTATGCGGTAACAATGCTTTCTCTCCGCTGTGTTCAACAGTGTTGTTATCTGCAGCATCTTCACAGATATCTGTGAGAACAGTCTTTGTATTTCCAAAATAATGACATAGATTCTCCCAAGGTGGCGGTGATAACACTGGAAGAGGAAGGACATTTGGAACAGGACATCCTATTTTCGGGATATTTATACAATCCTTTCTGTGACTTTCCCTGAAGCAGGAGAGCCTATAATCAAAGGTTGGATCAAAAGTTTGGGAGCATTAAACTCTGAATAAAAAAAGGGGAAAGAAGCTCAAATCCAACAAAGAACCTTCCTTCTCAAAATCTTCCTGTTATACATTTTACATTAAAATGATTGATATGGAAATGATATGAACCTTTGTCGCTACTTTTATTTCTTCCATGCAGTTAATGTATTGAATTCAGTTTTTGGTTCAGATATTTTGCTACTAAAGCCTCAATGTCGTGGTGTTTGTACTATGAAACCTCTCAGAGACCAACTGTCAGTCCGTTTGGTGATGTGAATGTTGGGTTAGTACAGTTTGAGTTTCAGTCAATGGCTCTCTTGCCCGTCTGTTTAGTCAGAGTGGATACTGCTGCTCACCCACCAGCAGGCTCTTGCATTCCTACATGCCAAAGTGTATTACCTGAAAAGAGGACACTTAGCTACTTAGATACTTAGCACTGTGGGTGACTGAGTGGTGGGTCTATCATTGAGTTTATAAATGGACACCTCACTTCACTGTAGTAACACTACAAAGTGAGAATGGGAACAGTAAAAAGGTACTGTCCAGGCTTTCCAGTGCCAGCTCTTTCCTCCCCTTAGAAACAGAGAGGAGCCAACCCAGAATAGAACATCACAAACATCAGCTCAGAAAAAGTCCAATTTCGTTCACTACATTAGAACTGTCCCAAACATGCATGCATGCATGCATGCATGCATGCATGCATGCATATCCATATGTATTATTGGAAGTTTGCTTCTGAGCGAAATTACTTCACAGTCTATAATATGAACATTTTTAACGGTATATAAAGACTCAAACTGCATCCTTTTTAATAAACCTGCTGACTGGATCTGAAAGCTGATAGTCCAACTGGGAAACATTTTCAGTTTGGTCTCAATATAATCATTAAGTTGTCATTCAGAAACACTTCTTATTAGTTTCTTCCCCCTTAACTGCAGCACAAGCAGTAGTTGTCAGCTATTATTTGCGGCTCAGTTCAAACTTGCTTCTCTTCATGCATCACATACACCACATATAATGGAGGAGGTGTGTGCAAAAGCTCTGATGAAAATGGCTTTATAGTCTGCAGATGTTCTATCTCACACAGGCTCCACTGGACTCTATGGGTAATACTCTCCTCCAATCACACACACATATTTGCTCACATTGCATAAAGGTAGCTTGCCAATTAGGACATTCCTACCTGAACATGTGTGGAGCTCACAGTGTATATAAGGCAGCGTGCCCATGGTTCAGCATCCATTCTTCTTCTGCAATCACTGAGTTTGGCTTATCAGCTTTCTCCAAGCATGGAGTTGCTGCCTCAAGAATCTCACTACTGCCAGCAACGACCAATGTGAATTATGCTTTAAGTGCCTCAGACAAGGCTACTCATACCCCTTTTCCACCGAGCTGGAGCTGGAGCTGGTTCGGAGTCAGAGCCTGACTAAGCATCGGTTCTTTGCTTTTCCACCGCCAAAGCTCCAGCCCCGAGCCTCAGAACAGGTGTCAGAGCGAGCACCAACTCTTTGCTGGTCTAAAGCAAGAACCGATTATGTCAGCAGGCTGGGGGCGGGGCTAACGTTTATTAGCCGGCTAGCGGGGTTAACGTTCAGTAGCTGACTAGTGTGGCTATCTGTCATTTACAGAGGGTTAAACACTTGTTGATTAAAAGTACTATTTTTATCATTTTTTGCCAGAGCTGTCTTCTTCTTCTTCTTCATTTCCAGCAGGCTAGATGCCTTGCAGCATGTTGCTGCCTCTCACTGGTGAATCATGGAAGTGCTTCAAAGGCGCACGCTGTCTACGTTACACAGTGACATAATCGCGTCGCTCCTTGACGGTGGAAAAGCAACAGGTTCGTAAGAGGTGTTCGGGTTAGCACCAACTGAGCACTGGCTCTAGCACTGGCTCCAGCTCGGTGGAAAAGGGGTATCAGAGAGGGGTGTTCGGCAGCCACCATCCAGTGTGGATGAATACATGAAGACTGCCTGGTGTAAGGACAGGAAGGTGAAATGAGAAGGTAATTTAGGTAGGATAGTGTTGGGAACTAGTCAGAAACAGGTAACCAGTTCAAAGTGGTAAGGCAGATAGGCAGGTCAACAGGAAAAAAGGTTCAAACCACAGGAACAGATAAAGTCCAGGATCAGACAGGATCAGGATGGCTAGAAAGCAAATGTCCCATGAAGCAGCTTCAATGAACTGGCAAAGAACAAAGAAAAAGGACCTTTACAAATAGTGAGAAGCTGATGAGGGAATGAGCAGCAGGTGCTGACAATTACTGAGTATAGGGACAGGTCTGTAGCTGGGGAAAAGAGGGAAAGGCCGAGGGCATCTGGTAGACAGCTTGAAGTCGGCAGGTTTGGGGAGTTGGAGGAAAGAGCACGGCCTGGGAGAAGTGAGCAGGGGCTGAAAACAGACAATGCAATGCACAGGGCTGGGGGTGAGAAAATGTGGTTGCAGATTGAGTAAGGAGCAAATGGTTATTGGATCATGACACAAAGTATATATCAAATAAGTGACAAAGATTTGGGTAGGAAAAACAATAAAAGCAAGGCTATAAAGAAAACAATATGTTATTTTTTACTGCACAACCTTTCACATCAGTATCATCAACGTTCAATGTGATTTGAATGGGTACACTGGATAAAGCTCTCTGTTTGCCCACAATTTACCATTCAGACACTGTTGAGATGAAGGAACACACTTGCTAACCTACTTTACACCAAAAATATGGTGGTTAATAATCGGAATACATCTATGAGCACAGAAATGTCTGATTTGTGGCTCATGTCAGATGTAGCATTAACGATGTTAGTTTGATAATCATTTTATCTACTGTACTGAACATTCATGTCCTAGTTAACACCCAGCCCCAAAGAGCAAAGTATTACCCTGCAGATAACACTCATGACTTCTCTAAACATTTTGCAACACTTTGTCTTTACATCCAATGTAATGCAGTATAATGTTTGGGGGTTTGCGTCTTACAGTAGCAGAAACATGTTCAGGTGATTTTATTCACATAGCAAAATACACTAAACTAATCTGCTAACCTGGGTTAACTTTCAACACATCCTCACTGGAACTTATATTAACTTTTGATGACTTTGCTGGGAATTAGCAACGTATCAGACATGTACAGTGGCCAGGAAGTGCAAAACATTTTTACAAAGCTTGAGGCAAACCAAACAGGAAAACATTTTTATGTATCATATAACAAAACACTTTTACAAAGGACAAAACACATTTACATTTTAGAAAACAAATTGACATGATGTGAAACACTTTTACCAGTGCTGGGACAAATTTATAAATGACCCAATTTTCATGGAAAGGGAATGTGCCAAATAACGGAAGTGACACGGATGTGATAAAGTGAGTGGTGACAGTCCACCAGAATGTTTCTTCAGCTGCTAAATTGACCACACACATATATATGTATATGTCTATGATGTGAACTAGCATGCTATGAACAACCATAGACACATATATATATACGTATACATGTCTATGTGTACAACACTGAACAGTGTTTTTCTTTTCTCTCAAAGCTTTCACAACTCGTTTCTTACTGACTGTACAGCACCGCCTGGTGGTGAAATGTATACAACGCTTCACTCATGAATGAACCAACTGCAATGCAAATTAAACCATTAAATGAACTAAAATACTACTGTTATGAATTATAATTATATGTGCCACATATTTTGAATATTGTTGTTTACAATTAGAAACAAGATGCTGATCTTAGTTCCATCAGGACAATATTTAACTTTATTAAGTGGCAATGACACATGTAAAATAAAGTGAAAATGTGAAAAGTCTTTGGCTCCTTTGGATTAGACCCCATTGTGATGTCATCATATTTATAGAATAGGATATCCCCCAGTGGAGTCCAGACACTGGTAATGGTGATGAATTAGGGAATGTTGAGATCTTCTGGTGATCTCAGACCTGGCACAGACATGATGAAGTAGAGGTGAATGGGGTGGAAGAGGGTCGTGATGATTTGTGGCTGCAGGTTTTCATTCCAACTATGCATCAGCATGCCAGGTTTGACTCATTTAGTCAACTTATCTCAGTCTTCAGACAGCTGATTGGTGGAATTGTGTGCTTCTGATTGGTTGGAACAAAAACCTTCAGGCACAATGCCCTTTATGGAATAGTTTGGACGTGCCAGATATATAGAATGCCAGTGATGATGGCTTTGCCGCTGTGTGGCCAACAGTTTGATTCTTGTGGCTTCTCACCAAGTGGGAGACAAAATGTCAAATAATCGAGATATCTCAGACTATAAATTACCATCGAGAGGCTGACACTAACAGTTTTTCTCTACAGGGTCAACATATGGCCACAGTCCACAGCTTCTTCCCTCTTGTCTTAACTTCAATTCTGTCATCTTCATCAGAAGTGGAAAGGAAGATGAAAAAGAATGAAAACATTTGGAGGCAATGCAAGAAAAACAAGGAAAGAAGTCAATGCTATTTAATCTTTGAAAGCTTTGAAAATAGAACATTAAATAAAGATTTTCAGTTAACTCTATGTGATACAAGGCATACAATGTACAGTTAAGATTAGAGGTGCCGTATCCGGTAGTTACCCTGTAACTAAATGTAACAAGGAGGGAACTAACAGGGTTTTTCCATCTACACCTTTGGCTGCATCAAGTCAAACCATGTAACGTTGATTTGAGTCTCCATTCCCAGTTTAAACATGCTGAGTTGTGCCAAGTCGCACCTTGAATGGACCATCTCCAGAGTCAGGCCAGAGCATGCCCGACCTGCCTTCAAGTGGGTTGCTGTGATGTCTGGCTAACCACACAATCTGTGATGACCCCCCCCCCCCCAACTGAATCTCTGGTTTGAAGTTGAGTTTCTCTCGTGTGTTCCTGTTTGTACTCTCAGATCTGCTTTATTTGACTGTTTCCTGATCACCTTCAGCTTTATCTGATAAAAACACAATTTTTTTATTGTGAAGACGATCCACCATTTCACAGCCACAACTTTGTAAACGTAGAAGAAAGTACGCACATTGTAGCTCCCACTGCAGGTATAGTTTAATGGCATATCCATAGTGATGTTTCAAGCCCCTTACTCTTATTCAGACTCTGACCACTACTCACAGCCATGATGTATACAGCCTTTTTCGAGGGGGTAACCCGTGTAATGCAGAGGCAAATCCCTGCCATCTTGGGCTGATGCACTGAAATAAACCAGCCAACATACCTTGTATCTAAATCTAACAAAAGTGGGAACAACCACAACATATGTACTTACAACAACTTACTCTGTAACTACAGGGAACAATGTGAGAAGAGTTTGTTTCAATTTCACTTCACATCTGGCAGAATGGATGAGTATTATGGGTCTAGGCCCGCCTACTGAATCACCATTGCCTGAGCCCAATAGTCTTACTATTACATGTATATGTAACTGTGTATAAATACTTCTGAACGTAGCCTACTATATATGCTAATGTATTGTATTGTATAAGATAAGATAGCCTTTATTGTCATTGTACAGTCACCGATACTGTGTGCTGAGTGCATTACAGATAAAAAAGACAGATTAAAAAAAGAAAATAAGAATAAAATAGAGCACTATGTAACAGAAAAGTGGCAGGTAATAAATATTACTAAAAAAGTTGAGTAAGGCAGTAAATATATTTCACATAAATGAATGGCTCATGTGGGTGTAGAGTATCCTGATGCCCCACGGCTGCAAAGCTGTTTTTTAATCTGTATAATTGTCATGTTGCTTTACAAATCTTAACACAAAGAGTCTGCAGCCTTATTTATGATGCAGCATAGCAAACCTATTGTTCATGTTGTGATAAAAGCACCAAATTTGGTACATTTGTCTTAATATATTTGGAAGAAATCTGGATATTGGACGATTGCAGATTGGTACCCCAGTGATCATGGCAGCTACTTTCCAAAAATACAAACAGTAGCCTATAGCCTGGCAATGAGCTGCTCCTTGTTTAATGGAGAAAACATTAGTTTGCCTCTCTTCACCAACTCTGAGAGATTTTTCATTCTAAATAATATTGTTTCCTTCCTTTCTTCCTGCTATAACACACCGCCTGGGGCCATGTTGAAGGAACACGTTGAAGTGTGTTTTTGCTCTATTGCTTTCTCGCTCCTCTTTACTCTCACACACGGAGAGAGAAGAACAACAGCAGCACACTGGAGGAGGCAGGAGGCAGGGTGGAGGAAGATGTTAGCAGCTCAGCATGCACACATCTGATTTACAGCTTGACGTGTCTGCACTGCACCTTGATCAAGTGCTATCGATTGAGTCATGAATGAGGTCGAATCAATGACTGGAGACCTTCAGCAGGACTTCATGTTAATATATGTATTGGAGCGGTGGGAGGCCGAGGTCTAGCTCTCTGCTGTTCATGTCCCTTCTCTCGCAACCCTCTGTGATCCCGCTTTTCATTCCACTTAACCTTATCCCACCCATTCTCTGAGTATTTGAGTGTGTGTAGGCATGAGGAGAAAAAAAGACAGGATGTGGTTTTTCACAATGTCACATTGTGGGTGGCTTTCTTCTAAACCAAGAGTGAAAGAATAAACGGTTGAATCAGAAGGTATGTAGTATCACCATCTGACAGCTTTGGGTGGAGTTTCTATTTTTACAGCTTTTGATGTGATGAGGTGACATAGCTGTAGTCCAGTGTGGCTGTGTATTATACTGTCAGGAACAGAACTTTATTTGTATAGCACCTTTCATATAAAAATGCAGCTCAAAGTGCTTTACAGCTAAATAAATGACATGCACAAGTGCTTCACACACACCACAGTCTTTTTTTCTCAAACCTACTAACAACTGACCTCAGCACCCTAAGGCAACATAAGGCGGAACATTTTTAAGAAAACCTCAATAATGAAATATGGGTGGGTCACAAAATGTTAAACAATGCAGGTGCTTTTTGAAATGTTTTAACTAATCATCTTGCAATGAATGTCACTTCAGTTCTACGTTCAAAGTATTATTATTATGAATTATCACATGCAATATGCAAGCACTGTAAAAGGCCCCCCCCCCAAATAGATCTCGTCATACCTCTACTGGAAAATAAATCCACTGGAAAATAAACACAAAAAATAAAGTGAAGTGAGTCTCTGTAAAGATTCTTCTTTTCCATTTCAATACATTCTGTTCTCCAACTGTCTAAAAGACACATGTGGCCAGCACTGACCCGAGGAAAAGCACAGAGCTGTGCAGTAATTAAGGTAAAGTGGTCATAGTGGTTATTGCAGGTCACAAGCCTGGTTGAAGCATGATGGGTCACCAATTCGGTTTCTTTGGGCACTTAAATGGACCTAGGCCATCATTACTGTTATCAGTTCCACTTGTGCTTTTGCTGCTATAAGTCAGGTGGTCTGCTGTGAGCAAGGTCTGTTTAATGCAGAAAATATCTAGCTCAAGTCAGATGCATCTATATGTGGGTCAATGAGGATTTTCTATGTCCATGTGGTTTAGTCAAATTTAAAAGTTTTAAAATCTGAAAATAAATGTATTGATAACTTTTTTGTGGACCCAGCATAACATTTCTGCTTTTAATTCATTGTGAGAGAGTATATTAGAATATTATGGCAAAAATGTCTAAGTGGTGTAACCATAAAAACTTTGTACCAAATAATTAAAGGTCTTTTTTAAATAAACGTTTATACACACACACGGGAATCATGTCAATCAATAACCATTTACATATTTTTAAACAAAGTAATTATTTGTATATGTACACTTAAATACACTATAGGTGGATACAATATTTAATATGTATCATTATTTTGTGGTAAATGACATAAAACCAACAAAAATACAAAATGTACATTTTAACAAACCTGATGCTGCTTTTAAATGTATTTCTATTATATTATGATATTTTTGAATTGCACATCTTGCCAGCCCTTATGTGTCACTGAGCCATGTATAAATCTGTATACAGATGTTTTAGTGACAAAACCAATCCAGATAGCTCCTAGTTAAATGGCTAATCACACCCCTGGAAATGATGTTCATATTTGACTTATGTGCTAGAAATGTGGCAGGTTGCAAAAATGATGATACAACACGTATGTGCAGATCTTAGTTAAGGTGATGGAAAGATTGTAGTCTTTGTTTGCTGCAGAGGTGACTTGAAGCATAATATATTTATGAAGATTGAAGTGAAACCACTATCTTTCATTATTCCATAACCAAAGTGTTGTTGTTTCCTGAACCTGAATACACACAGGACTCAGATAGTGAACCTGGGTCTGTGGTAAGACTCCTGCATCTTGTACGCCCCCACAGACTAAACAACAATATATAAACGTAATGCTTCATTAGTTCGAAAAATACTTAACCTGTGACCCTCATCCAGGCAGAGATTTTTTACAGTCAGGGTGTAATTGGAAAAACAGTTTAGTTGAAAATGAACATAATTACTTGGAGACATGGTTACAGCAGGAGTCCCCTGAGTCATTTTGAGAAGATTCATGAACGCAGGCTAAAAATGCATATTAGTTACCAAGAACTGTTAATTGCTCTTTGTTTTTCTGGCTCTTCAAAATGTATTATATGATGCCACAAATGATTTATGGAAAGTATCTTACATGTTAGAGCTGGAATGCCACATACACCTTACACCTTTCAGATGTAAAGATGCAATCTTGTTTCAGTAGTCAGCGCTGCAGACAGTAAGAGTTCTGCTTAAATACACTATTGTCTCCATAAAAGCAGATTTCATCACCAAAAGAAAAAACGAGTAAAACAAAGCTAAAGCTCTGCCAGGAAACAAAGAACTTAATGTTGTAATCAATCCAACCATCCTCACATCTCCCTCTGCACAACTTTCTGACAGCACTCCATTGTTTTTTTGTTCCATTTTTATTTGCCAGCCTCCTTACTTGTCAAGCTGCTTTGAAAGAGCTCAAAATCAAAAAGAAATCAAAGAACTAAAATCTAAAAAAACTAAAATCTCACATTCACCTTTGTTCAAGAACGTCTGTTACACTAAATTCCATGTAAGCCTATTATCAGCTGAAGTGAAAGAAATATTGCTGGAAAAGTGAAGGTCAAAATGAACGCTTTAAAAAGTTGTACGTGTATCATGGCAGACACGTAAGATAATCTCCCATGAGTCTAAACTTTGATTTAGTGAAATGGAACACATCTTTGACTCCTCTTCCTTACCGATTCTTAGATGTACTGTATCTGTCAGGGCATTATCCCAAAGAGCTGACGCGACAGTATTGTTCTCACACTGTGTCTCAAGACAGAGTTTTTGCATGTTTTAACATTAATGAGATCGGTGGAGGGATACAGATCCTCAAAAGTGTCACTTCGGGCCAAAAAAAGCCGATTTACTCCCTTTGGCTCATAATGCTTCCTTTTTTTCCTTTTCCCGAGAAGTTCACCTTCAAATCTGATCTGCTGCTGCAGCAGATTTGACAATTGAAAAAATGGGATTGGGAGTACAATAGGTAGCAGCAGACAAAGGAGGGTGATTAAAGCACACATTTCCTCCATTTTGCTGCTGTGAAATGAAGAATCTAAGTGTGTGTTCTCACCAAAAACACTAAAAGGTTTCAGCTGTTGTCAGACTGCTTTAGTGCTATAAGCCCAGGAGACATATTGAACTGCTGATCACAGAAAGGCTTCTTTTCTGCTCCAATCAGACATCATTTGCCTTCATGAACAAGCTTATGAGACTGGTACCATGATCCAAGCACCATGAATACTTTATGACCATAGTAAAAAATGTATTTATGACCATAGTAAAACATGTATTTATTGTAGCAGAAGAGCAGGGAAGGAGGCCTAGGTGTTGCACTCCTATAATTATGCATGCCCCCTAATTTGTGCCTCATTAAATATACAGCTCAGTATCCTGGTCATAAACTCTGATATTTTCCAGGATTGGGAGTAATGTTTGATTTTTACACATGGAATCAAACCTCATTAGAATGTCAGTGATGCACAAACAGAGATAGATTCTGTGTGTGTATTCACAATTAAATTAGTCAAGAGTCAATTAAACATGGGGAAGCCTTTGTTCAGGCATCTTTCTGTGAAAGTGTCATAAAGTAAGTGAGCCATCAACTCATTTTCTTGACCACTGAGTCAGAGTCACAACTTAGAGGGCTGGTAGCACTAAGATATGTGCTGCAGCTTGAATCCAGAGAAGCTTTGAGAGGTTCTAAAAACGACGTCCAGGGGGAAAGATTTAGGGGAAGTTGTCATGTAAATTTTACTGAGGGATAGATGAGAAATAGAGCGAAGCCTGGGAGCTGCAGACAACTCGAGCACTGACCAACACTCACACATGACACACTCTACACACTGCAGCATACATCCAAAGCATTCTTTGTATCTACACTCAATGGTAAGAATTAGATGAACAAACAGGTTAAGAATAGGTAATAGACTGAGAATTGTCACAGCAACCTTGATGGTAAACTAACAGGAAACAGGAAAACGTCCAACATATCATAGCAATCAAAGAGAGCAGCAGTAGAGCATATCCTCATAGCGAGCTTAAGTAAAACTGTACTAGAAGATAACCTCATTTAAATTAATTGTTACATAAATAACGTAAATCCAGCCTCAGAACATAACTTCCCTTAACAGTATGTCATGTTGTTCATTTCATATGTTTTATTGTTTTAATTAAACAACAATCTAATATCTAATATTTCCCATAAGCTGTAGCCCATCACTGGTTAAATGTCAAAGCTTGACGTATGAGGTGAGTCCATTGGTTAGATGAGGAGCCATTAGTTCAGACATGTCATTGAGTTCCTTATTAAAAATTCCTGAATATAAAAATAAATGATTGGTGTGTGTAAGGACTGTGGAGGTTCCCGTTCCTCCACCTCCTCCTCTTCATCACTGAGACACAAATATAATGTAAGCTTATATTGAGTTTATAATATTTCTCTGAAAATGATATCATATCCTAGTTTTATCCAATAATGAATTCAAGAGGTTACTGCTGGATCTGAACATCACTCAGCCATTTTTTTTCAAGTTAGATATGTGATTCTCTTTGATACTATGTGGTAAATAATTCCTCATCCCAGCTGCCCTCTGACTGAGAGAGAATTCTGACCACAGTTTGCCCACCTTGAACTAGCACTGCAGGCTGTTAGAAAACGGTCAAATGATGGTGGAGCAACATTGTGAATGTTATACAGTAAAATAGGCCACCATAAGCCACAGACAAAAACATTTCAAAAGTCTACTGAAGTTGTCCTTGTCACTCCCCATAGGAATGACAGCTTAGACACCAAACAATCCATAACAACTCCAACTCCATACTGCCAGGATGATAGTGAGCAAACTTTAGAAAATGTGTGTACAGGGAACTCCTCCTCTCCAGACAAACCAAAGTTAGATTACTATGAATTAATCAATCTGAAAAACTGTTCCAAGTAAGAATAAGATGAACAATGTATAAAAGTTATTCAAAATCTCCTAACATAGGAAATACTGTCCGTCCGTCCGTCTGTCTTCTGCCACTTATCCGGGGTACCTAACCTAAGCAGGGAAGTCCAGACTTCCCTCTCCCCAGCCACTTCGTCCAGCTCTTACCCGGGGTCTCCTACTGGTGGGACATGCCCTGAACACCTCACCAGGGAGGCATCTTAATTAGATGCCCGAGTCATCTCATCTGGCTCCTCTCAACACGGAGGAGCAGCGGGTCAACTCCGAGCTCCTCCCGGATAACTGAGCTTCTCAGCCTATCTCTAAGGGAGAGCCCAGCCACCCTACGGAGGAAGCTCATTTCGGCCGCTTGTACCCGCCATCTTGTTCTTTTGGTCACTACCCAAAGCTCATGACCATAGGTGAGGGTAGGAACGAAGATCGACTGGTAAATCGAGAGCTTTGGCTTTCAGCTCAGCTCTCTCTTCACCACGACGGATCTGCGCAGAGTCCGCATTACTGCAGACGCCGCACCGATCCGCCTGTTGATCTCCTGTTCCATCCTTCCCTCACTCGTGAACAAGACCCCGAGGTACTTGAACTCCTCTACTTGGGGCAGGATCTCATCCCTGACCCGAAGAGTGCACTCCACCCTTTTCCGGCTGAGGACCTTGGATTTGGAGGTGCTGATTTTCATCCCAACCGCTTCACACTCCAAAGCGAACCGATCCAGTGAGAGTTGGAGGTCACGGTCTGATGAAGCCAATAAGACCACATCATCAGCAAAAAGCAGTGACCCAATCCTGAGGTCATAGGAAATACTGGCAAACCTATTATAAACAGTGATTTAAAAGACCAATCCCCCAAAACAGTATGTACTCTCCAACACACTTGATACAGTCTGGGTATCCCTTACCTTAAAGCCCGTGGGAGGCTCTCACATGACAGTTTGGAGTGAAGTGGAGCACATGGAACACAACAAACATTATGTAGTTAGAAACACAAAGGTTTAAGTTTTTGTAAACTTTACTGATATTGGGTTTGAACATGGTTGTAAAACTCAGACATTTATTACAAAAATTAAGCAATAAATCTTGCAAACCAAGTAGCTAGTGTGGGTGTCAATTAAAATATGATCTAGCATGCCTACAGAGTGTTTAGAAGTGGTCTAAACAGCACAATGAGCTGGATTTTTTTTTTTTTTTTAATTTTTACAAGGTTTTCAAATAGTTATGACCGTTGATATTCACTGTGATTTTTGTGAATGATTAATGAGACATTCAACTTTGATATCATATATGCACTACTTACTATTTCAAGCCAAATTTCCCCAGGCTCATACCTTTTTCTGTCTAAATTAAATATAAATGAAATTTATAATGAAATGATATAAAATTCTACTAAGAAAGTCATCTCAAATCTGCATCACAGACGACTCATCTGAAGAATCGGATGGTAAATACTCCTATGCCCTTTGTGACTTTTCAGAAGGGGCAGTGGATTTGCCTTCCAAAGGACAAGTGAATGAATTAGTCACATTCTCAGAGAGATGAGAAGGGTCTTACACCCAAAGATGTGTCAGAAGTGAGTACATGGCAGTCACTACACACTTTACTGGAGTAATTTGTCTTCTCTGTCATTCCCTTGGATTATAGCTCAGTAATGATTGAATAATAAGCCACGCTCTCCACAAAGTGGTCAAGTAATTAAATGGTTTGCTTCATGACACGCATTTAAAACAGAGCTGTGAGCTTTTGTGTGGTACAAAACTTTGGGGTTGATGTGAACTACAATTCCAAAGGTGCAGTTTGGCAAGAAACATTAAATTACAGAGCTTCAAATTCAAAGTTTAATGCACCTCTAAGAGTAGGTGGAAAACAGACATTACAATCTTCAGCATAAAGACATTTAGGATAAATTCAGCAACTATGGTGCCTTGTTTCATCCCACAGGGAACACCAAATTGATTAGAAATCATTACTGCTTTAATCTGCAAGATTTCTTCTGCATAGTGGTAAATTATCAGATTCCACCTCTGTGCTTTTCTTACTGGATCTCAGTGCAGCCTTTGACACCATTAATCACTGTATTATTTTGGATTAAATTGTAACTTTGGTATCTCTGGCGTAGCTCTCTCTTGGCTTAAGACCCACTTATCTGAAATAACAGTGAGTCTGCTATAATAATATAATATCCATTCTTTGATGTGAAATATGGAGTACCTCAGGGCTCAGTTCTTGAACCTCTGTTTTTCTCTCTTTTTGTTTCACCTCTTGGCCAAATACTACGTAGTTGTTACGCCCTGACATTACTTACTTTCTCTGTGTTTTCTTTCTCTCTGAGCTCTCTTTTTCAGGCTTGGCCCGCCCCCTTCTTCCTGCTGGGAACTGCACACCTGCCTCCCATTTCGTCAGTGACCCTATATAAACCCCTCAGGACCAGAGCTCCCAGCCTTTTTGCCACAGAACTGCATGAGGCCGGTTTTGCTGATGTGGCTGCCAAGGCCAGGGTTTGCTGCTGTCTGACATTCTGACTGCTGTTCTTTCCTTGTTGGTTATTGGTGCAGCTCTATTTTGTGTTAAGGACATTGTTGAGGAAGCCTTGTAAGGGTTCTCTGCCATTTTTGTCTCTTACCCTTTTTTCCCCTCCTGTTTTGTGGTCAGTGAGGGAGCCAGACATGCATGCATTTTTTTGAGGTCATAGGAAATACTGACAAACCTATTATAAACAGTGATTTAAAAGACCAATCCCCCAAAACAGTATGTACTCTCCAACTTACTTGATACAGTCTGGGTATCCCTTACCTTAAAGCCCGTGGGAGGCTCTCACATGCCAGTTTGGAGTGAAGTGGAGCACATGGAACACAACAAACATTGTGTAGTTAGAAACACAAAGGTTTAAGTTTTTGTAAACTTTACTGATATTGGGTTTGAACATGGTTGTAAACTCAGACATTTATTACAAAAATTAAGCAATAAATCTTGCAAACCAAGTAGCTAGTTTGGGTGTCAATTAAAATATGATCTAGCAGCTCTATTTTGTGTTAAGGACATTGTTGAGGAAGCCTTGTAAGGGTTCTCTGCCATTTTTGTTTCTTACCCTTTTTTCCCCTCCTGTTGTGTGGTCAGTGAGGGAGCCAGACATGCATGCATTTTTTTCCCATGGCATTAGTGATCCATAATTTTCTCGTTAGTGTGGGGGTTTTATTGTTTTGGTCTTTGGAGACCCTGACGTTACAGTAGGCTTCAATTTCCCTTAACAGCACCTCGTTCGATGACTCAAACTCTGTTGTGTTACTTCCTGTGTACCCCTGGCCAACCAAGGTCTTAACAGTAGTCATGGAGCATATTTCCATTGCTATGCAGATGACACTCCACTGTCTGTCTGTAAGGGTTGATGATCATAATCAAATGATTAAATTCAAGGCCTGTTTAGCTGCTCTGAAAATGTGTCACTAAGTTTTCAGCTTCTCAATTTGTATGAATCTTAGATGCTGGTCGAAGGCCCTGTTAGACACAGCAAGACTTCAAGTAACAAGTGTGTGTGTGTTATTTCTAAGTGTGGAAGTCAAGAATCTCGGTGTTACATTTGGTCCCAGTCTCTTCTTTGATAATAACATTTTTATACTCTTAATACCTTCCCCTATTTTTATGTTTTTAGCCTAAATGACATGCCCAAGTTGTGAGCAGCACAGATCACACATAGTTTGAGACTCAGATGTGTCTGGTATCAGTGTCTGTGTGATGCTGTGACTTACTGTCAAAGAGTGGCAGAGGTTAGAATGATGGGGTTGTTTACTCGCCCATAGGTTTGCCTTTACAATGACATGTGTACAGACATTCAGGGACCACTCAGCGGGATATAGACACAATGAGGCCACAGCCACAGGTCTTGGCTTCATGCAGTCCAAATTTGGAGTCAAAAGACCAAAAGATGAATTTTTCAGAGTTATTTTTCAACGGGTATGTCCATGCGTTTTCCTCAGGTCCTTTTTGGAGACTCCAAATGGACACTTGGTTACCAAAGCTGTATAACCGCAATCAAACACATATAACTTCACATCCCCTTTGCCTACAATCAAAATCTTGGTCTCTAATGAAAGTTGACACCTTGTGGATCCCTGCTACTATTTGGATTTGGATGTCAGTCATCTGGAATAGGATGACAGAAGCATTATCACAATAACCATAATTTTTTTTGTTTAGCCGAAAAGGGCAACATTTAATAAAACATGACTAAGAACAATTAAACAGAACAAAACTCAACACAACCAACACAGAACATGGCTTACTGTAAAACTATTTACATTTTGATAATAAAAGAGCAAAATTGAACAAACATGACAAGAACAATTGAACAGAACAAAAATCAACACAACCAACACAGAACATGGCCCACTATAAAACTATTTACAAATTATTTACATTGTGCCACTCATTGTAGCAGTCCCTGGAGTCCCTGGGGAGTGCTACACTGCATGATGTGAACTCCACTGTGGTCTTCATGCTGCAGTGCACACACCGGCGTCTCCCTGCACTGCCATCCACAGTGAACTGCTGCAGCTTGTGAGGTGCACCAGAGGGAGCACGAGGGGGTGCCTGGGGAGGGGGAGCCAGCTGCCTTCAGCTCCAGCACGAGGGCTTCACAAAACTCCTTCTGTGTGAGAGGGACCTGTTGCCTTGCCCTGGCCAGCTCCTGGTGCAGAATGAAGGCATTCACAATGCCGATATCCAGGAAATGGTAAAAAAAAGTTCTGTACCACTTCCTCGTTTTGTAGTAGCCAATCATGGCATCGGACAGGTCAACCCCACCCATATGTTTGTTATAGTCAGACACCCCTTGTGGGGCAGGGATCGCCTGCTCTGCCCACAGCCCATCTGCCTTCACCCTTCTCTGCACCATATTGTCACTGTGTGCCGGGTGAATGGTGGAGCAGATTCTTCGTGTCTCTCCACTGCACGAACACCAATGGGCCCTCTCTGATCCAGCGGATGGTGCCCCGGGGAGACTTGCTGTCCAGTCCACCTTGCCGGTCTCTGGGGAAACCAATCCGCTGCTCCCGGATTGTCCCACAGGCCCAGACTTTCTTGTCCAATAGGTCCAAGAATAGGCCAGGGCTGGTGTAGAAGTTATCTACATACAGTTTATAGCCCTGCCCTAGCACTGGCCCGTCAATGACTTTCGTCACTGAATCATAACTCAGTCCCTTGATGATCGGTGCTCCTTTGTCCTCATTAATAAAAAAATCACAGGTATAGCCAGGCCCGGTGGGCCGCTCTGGTTTTTGGGCCGGGAGGGCCGGTGTTTGGCCAAACTTTTTTTTTTTTTTTTAAACGTCAGGCTGCGTTTGTCACAGGCGGCCCGCTCTGGCTTCTACCAAACCGTCTTTGCTTCTACTAGCAGCCCCCCCTCCCCCGTTTTTTTTTTTTTGCAGACGTACGTTACCTTGACAACGCATCTTGCCCCTCCCAGAACGATATCAACCGCTCTGGCCCATTCTAGTTGTCAACGGTCCGCGGGGCTTGTCAGAGGGTCACCAGGATGCATTAGCCTACATCTGAACTACTCAAATGACTGATGGAGATGGAGCATAAAAAGAGCAAGGGTGGCGCAGAAAAGGCGAGAATTAAAAAACGTAAAGCTCTACAAGCAGAAGCTGCTAAATGTGCCAAAATTGGAAACTTTTTTACGACGACGAGCTCACGGTTAAACAGGGAAAATGAGGACGGTGAAACGGGTACGTTACGGAAATATTAAACACAACACAACGTTGCCTTCAGACACACAGTTACAGTTAATTAATTATCATGCTAATGCATTGTGGCAGTCTGGCAGAGTTGTATGATTTAAATAACAGAATGATGTGACACCACATAACTTTGTCTTGTAGCGCCTCCGCAGCAAGATCCGCCAAGCACCAGCCATGAGCCCATAGGGCCAGAGTGGGCAGGTAGGTTTTTGTTGTTGTTGTTTGAATGGGGACAGCTCTCCATTCAGAGTCAGTGCTCTATCATCTTAAGATATGTAACTGATGTCATTCATGAGAGACTGGTTGCAGTGGTGGACTGTGAGACAACTACAGGGCAGCATTTTGCAGAGCTCCTGAAAAATGTGCTACTGAGTCTTGATATTGATATTGGGACATGTGTGGGCAACTCCACTGATGGTGCAGCTAATATGCAGGGACAGTATCGGGGGTTTTCTACTCTCCTCTCTGAGCAGTCCCCCAATCAGATTCATGTATGGTGCTATGCACATCTTTTGAATCTTGTACTGGCGGACACAACAGGCAGTGTTGTGGAAAGTGCATCCCTCTTCTCACTGCTTAATGATATAGCAGTTTTCCTTAGAGAGTCTTACAAGCGCATGCAGAGGTGGGAAGAGATGAGTCAGGACAAGCATCACAGACGACTGTGCCCAATAGGGCCAACCAGGTGGTGGGCTAAGGATCAGGCACTAAGTAAAGTATTTGGGTGCTTTGGGAATCCTCAGGGAGCCTTGTTTCTTGAAGTGCTCATGACTTTAAACACCATTGTAGATGACAAAACACAACAGCCTACCGTGAGAGCCAAAGCAAAAGGATTCATAGAAGGTCTTTTGAGGTATGAGACTGTGCTGACTGCTCAAATTTTCCTTTGCATTTTTCAGCACACATCCCCCCTTTCAAAATATTTGCAGACAAAGGGAATGGATATCATCACAGCACAACGTCTGGTTAAGGGGACAGAGGAGGGTCTCAGGGAGTGTGCTAGGGACTTTGAAGGAGTGAGGTGTGCAGCTGATGAGTTTGTGAAGTGGGCTAACGAAAGGTTGCAAGAGAAGGAAGAGTGTGAGCTGGTAGTGCAGACTGCCCTCCCTGAGAGAAGGGTGAGAAAAAAGAGAAAAATGCCAGGAGAGCTTGCAGACGATGAGCAACTAGCATCAGCTGATACAGACTTCAGGGTCAAAGTTCACAATGTCATTGTGGACACAGTGACAGACAGTATCAATAGGAGGTTTTCTGCCAATGCAAAGCTTTGTTCAGATTTTGCCTGTCTAGACCCTAGAAACTTTGCTTGTGTGAAGGAAAATGGACTCCCCAGCTCAGCCCTGGAAGAAATAAGCAAATGTCTGCTGAAGTTTGACAATAGAGCTACAGCTAGCACATTGTGTAGTGAACTCTACAGCCTTGCATGTCAGTGGGACAGACTAAAGATGCCCCCTCTGGAGGGTTACACTGTCAGGACAGCTAGTCAAATGCCACAGGGAAGTGAGGAGGATCCTTCCATGGAACAACAGGATGTTGAACTAGAGAGCAAAACTTGTTCCTCCTGTAAAAACTGTGTCATTTGTGTTCATCTAATCCTTTCTCAGTACAATCTGCTCACTGATGCCTACCATGTGATCGGACTGGCCTACAAGTTGCTGTTAACACTGTCCATCACACAAGTAGCCTGTGAAAGAAGTTTCTCAACAGTGAAATTCATAAAAAACAGACTCAGGAGCAGTTTGACCCAAAGGAAACTTGATGCATTCATGCTCATGTGCACTGAGAAAGAAATTCTCATGTCTTTGGACAATGACACTGTAATCAACAAAGTCGCAGAGACCAGTGCACTGCTCAGGCGTTTATTACTGTTTTAGGGTTGGCAATGTGTCTTTGAAGCTATGCAGAGGAAAAGACTGCATCGTTAGACAGTTATGACAGAGTTACTGGCAAGTACAAACTTGCAGAGAACTAGTGCACTTAATTTTATTTGTTATACATGTTTAACATTCTGATATTGTTGAAAAGGATGTGCTGTAATGTTGGAGATGTGCACTTTAACTTGTGTTGAAATAAATTGTGAAGCGTTTACTTGCACTTAATTGAAAATATTTCAGAAAAGTACAATAAATTACAAGGCTTTAGAGAACAGCGTGGTATTGCAGACCTAACATTTATGGTTCTTATTACATTATTGTAATTATTGTAGGTGGGCTGGTCTGAGGAGTGAAACTCCAGGGCTGAAAGTGAGTCCCACTCCGGCCCTGGGTATAGCCTGTGGAGGAGTCAGCCAGCACAAAAAGTTTGTATCCCCATTTTGTGGGCTTGTCCTTCATGTACTGGCGAAGGGATGGGCCTTTGATTTCACCATCCTCTCGTTGATGGAGATGTTCTGCCTGGGACGGAAGTGGGCCCTGCACGTCTCCCTGACTTGATTGTACATAGGCTTCACCTTGCACAGCCGGTCACAGTCAGCTGTGCCCCTTCTCCTGGCGTTGGCCTCATCATCAACATGCACTCTAATAAAAAATACACTGGCTCAACTTAAAAAAAACAATTTGCATTTATCTTTTTAAGTAGTTCCAACTAAGACATTATTGAGTAGTTCCCATGAGACTTTTGTAGCTGGACTAACTCAATTAGTCTAGTACAACCAACTTAATTTCTAAGTTGTCTCTACAAGCTTAATTATGTTGAACAAACTCAATTTTTATATCAAAGTTTTAGTGTTAATAAGTGGTCAACTTACTCTATTTAAGTTGCTATAACTCCTTTATTTTACTTTCTTTCTACTCAGAAAAGTCCATACAAATTGTTACCTCAACTTTATTGAGTACAACTAACTTATTTCACTTAAGTCAGAAGAAATTAGACAATGCAATTCCAGTTTTACTGTCAAAGCACATTTATTGAAGCATCTTCAATATTGATAACTATTTATTTGCAATCAACACTGTCACTGCCTGCTATCTGAACAGGGTTCTTCCTCATGTTTAAAGAAGCTGGTTTGTGCATTATGTAATAAATGTATTGAACTTGTACAGAATAAAGTGTATACAGCACAACTTTACAAAATGTACAGATGTGATGTACAGTTTATAAACATTTCCTGCTGAATTAGTGGACAGCCTAATTCTTCACATTTTTAGTATAGCAGTTCACGTTAGACCTTACCTGAGACATTAACTTTTACTGAACTTCAAGTGTGCTTCAGGTGTAAACATGTACTTCAAGTACTTTAAATATTCTGAGCAGCAAAAACTTTACAAACATACAAATACAATCCATTAACATAAATGCAACATTTCTTGCTCCATAAGTGCACAGTCTTCACATTTTTTAGTACAGTAGTTTACTTTTCAGAGACATTACCTTCGGACTTGCATTTATACCAATGATTTTTCAAAACTGAAACAAAAAGGACAAGAGTAACGTAACGTAACGTACCACGATGCCGTCATCAACCCGCGAAAATGCTACAGCGTCAAAGACGGGAGTCTTAGCTTCCAGCTACAAAAAAGGGACCACTCTACCAATCAGTCTTAATTTAGGACAGTTATGTTATGATGTGACTTCCGCCGGCCGCTCCATTCTTAAAGGGGTTAATTAACCAACTTTTAACATAAAAATATTTTTAAACTACAGCTGTCATACTACCGTTAAAAGTTAAGTTACTTTGAAGACATTAGCTAGCTAGCTAAAAGCTAAAAGCTGAAGACAAAGCATGCTGCGGACATTTCAGTTTTAGTGTTGTGTAACTGGAGTGCTGATAGTTACTTGCTGTTGCACATACAATAAAAACATATTTACTCACCAAGTAAAGTGAATCCAACCCCCTGACCTTCACATCTTGGTCTCTCCCTCTGTTGCTGGTGCAGTCTGGCAGCATAAAATGGCCGTTGGTCACGTTCTCTGTTTTAATACGGCGCACGTGACAGGAAGCTGCACTAACTTAATATTATAATACAATATTAAGTTTCATTAACTTACCTAATTTTAGAAAGAAAATCAATTTTGTACTTGTACAAGCCGCACCGGACTTTAAACCACAGGTGTCCCACGTTGTAATATGAGATATTAGCTAGGGTTGGTCGGATCGGCGATGCCTGACAGCAATCACGCATAATATGGGTTCCCAATCCGACCATTTACTGTGTATTATTTTGTCATTATTAAGGCAAAATAACTCAATTTATGTCCATGGACATTATAATGAATAGGCTATAGGCTTAATATTAGTTTGCATCCAGCGTGCTGCGTGGACTTCATTACATCTGCTGCACCGCTGCTATCACAATTATCAAATGCTAAGTTTATTGTCTGTGAGTGTGACCCTCATAGAAGTAGTATTTTACAAATCTGCATTATATAAACTAACGAAATTCGTTAAAGTAAGTCATTTGGCGACTTCTAAGTCATTAAACTAAGTCTTACTTTTACTGGAGTAATCTACCTTGTTCGCACCTATCATTGTAAGGTAAAACTTACCTACTGAGTGAACTCTCCCGTTCTCTCCTATGAACAAGTCGGACAACAACGTGTATCAAACATGAAGCAAAGTGAAAAAATAGCTGCATCATATGCTATTTTCCATGTTGATGAGAGTGAGTACAAATGACTGATTTACAATAATAAAGTGCGCTTGATTTATCACACAATTTCATTGGACCTCTGTGAACTACTCATCAATTTTATTCGTCTACTGTTACAAGGCAAAATGTTTTGAGCGCCACAGAAAAAAAAAAGAACATGCTTTAGCCGCACTGTAGTATAAGCTGCAGTGTTCAAAGTGTGGGAAAAAAATAGCGGCTTACAGTCCGGAATTTACGGTACTTCTTTTCCTTGTTAAATGGAGGCAGAACTGCTTACCCAAAATCAATATATTTTTGAGTTAAGACAACTTTCTTCACTTTTAATTTTGATCAACTTCTTGAAATAAGTTATCAACTTAATAAAATAATGGACATGTAACAAATTGTATTTTTTATGTTGAAAAAGCTCAAGTCATACTAACTAACCTCCTGAATCATTTCTTAGAGTGTGGGAGCTGAGGTGAAGGCTGCGGCAGACTGCAATGAATTTCCAGCCGGACATGACTGAGGCAGGGAATGGCAAATCATAAAGGTCTTCCAGTAGTCCCGGATGGTTTTAAGGTCCACCAGGCCCACATAAACAACAATGGCCATGTACGAGTACACATCCTCCAGGCTAATCGCCTGCCGCGCCTGAGGTTGCTTTTGCTCTCCATAGATGTTGGAGTTGCAAACAATCTCCTTCAACATGGATTTGAAGATGAAAAGGTGGAAGAGGTCGAGGGTAGAATAATCAACTCCACCCAGGAGTGCGCGCAGGGTGGAAGGCTGGCTGTGGAGGTGTGATGTCCTCCACATCAACCCCCAGCCACGGCAGAGAGAGGTCCCTTCTTTGTCTCCTTGTCTTCCTCCTCTCCCTCTGGCTTGCCCATTTGCTTCCCCTTGTGCCCTTGAAACTTTTGAACATGTATTTTTTGATTGTCATTGTATCACAACACTATTAAAATAGGGGTTTTGATGCAGGATAAAAAAAGAGATATGCTATATAACACTTTAATTATTTTGGCGAAATATTGTATCCATAGATGTACAGCACACCACTGTTTTTAATTTTTTTAAATGAGATGTTTATTTTCAAAAAGTCCTTAAAACATATCAAAATGAAACAAGCCTTATGTGTTTATGAAAGTTTAACTACTTTAATTCCAGACTAACTCTGACTGTATTTTTTATATATTTATTTTTTTTCATTTGTATGTTGTTTTTGTTCTATCACCTTGGTGGTTATTTATGTATTGTTTGCGTGGTCATTTTGGCCATATGTTGACAGAAATATATTGAATTTTGTCTATGTAATGCCGGATTTTGTCAATAAAAATTGAGATTGAGAAGAGGAAAAAAAAGCTTCCCCTTGTGCCCGTCCTCTGCCCCTTCCTACTCCTCTCCCTATGACACAGCCGTCCTCTGAACCTTCCTCTCTGGCTCTCTTTTTTGTCTGTCTGAAAGGCGGAGTTGAAGTGGATGGCTGCTCCTCTTCATCTTCCATCTCTGGCACCCAATCTGGATCAGAGTCATCAGAGACAGCAGCTCTTGGTCTAAAACACCAAATTGAAAGACATCATTAGCTTATTTATACGTATTTTATATGTATGTCACTTTGGATAAAGGTGTCTACCAAATACATGGATATAGATACAGACATAATACTCATGATACTCATGTATACTCAGAATGCAGTTACTTTCTGGTGGAAAAAAAAGAGGCCATTCAAAGTATACTCACATCTCCAGGTCAGGATCCACTCCATCCAGAAAATGCTGCTCATCTTCTGGATCCTCAGATACCTGACTTGCCTCAGTCAGATGCCTCCTCATCACTCCAGTTTATAAGCAACTCTGCAGCCGTGTAATTCTTTGCCATATGTAGCTATCTATTTATTTAGCTATAAAGATGTCAAGTCAAAGAAAAACCAACTGTGTAACAAAATGCCGAATGCGTAATGACGCACCGGGCACGCCTACAGACAGTGGAGTGCACGCCGGTTACGCTTACGAGTTTATTTATGGACAGCCAGACTTGATATCTTAGTGTCATACACCGTTGGAAACCTCAGACTATTGTCTGAAAGGTTATCAACTTCATTTCACTGAATATTTCCATAGGCTAGAACAGCAGTCAATCAAAGCCATGTCGTCATTCACGAGCAAGGAACACATCACCAACGAGATACGTTTTAACAGATTTATTGACAGAATTTGAATGAATTGTGTATTCTTGATGCGGAACGATTCTTGATGCGGAACGATTCTTGATGCAGTGATTCTTGATGCGGTGTGGGGAGGTCGGACGAAGGATCCGCCGCTGCGCCCGGGCAGTGACGAACCCCCAGGAACCTATAAGAGAGGAGAGAAGAACAGAAGAGAGGGCGGGGGGGAGGGAAACTCGAAAGCGAGAGTGAACGAGGGGGACGCTGTTAGGTCTGTTTATATAGGAGCCGGAAGGGGTGTAATTGGTGTGTGTTCCCGCTCCTGAAACTGCGCTTATCAAGCTTCGATTCACGAGCAAGGAACACATCACCAACGAGATACGTTTTAACAGATTTATTGACAGAATTTGAATGAATTGTGTATTCTTGATGCGGAACGATTCTTGATGCGGAACGATTCTTGATGCAGTGATTCTTGATGCGGTGTGGGGAGGTCGGACGAAGGATCCGCCGCTGCGCCCGGGCAGTGACGAACCCCCAAAAAACCTCCAATTATTTGAGACGTACTTGTGCGGATCTTAGATCGTTGAGTCTGAGCAGATATAGCTGTGATACGTTAATGAGCGTGAATAGTGAGAGTCCAAGATACAAGCAAGACGGCACGGGTCGAAGTGTGATGGTGACGCAGTGAATTCTGAGCATCCAAGGAAACTGAAGATGCTATATGGAATATGGAATATGAACCTCGCTTTGAGGGTCAGGGCGATGTGAGGAGTTTGGTATCCTCAGCGAATGGTGTGTAAGCAAGTGGACAGCAGATCGGCGGTAAGAGAAAGCCGTTTGGCTGGTTCTTGGCTGACGAGACCAGCGAGAAGTGACTTACTTGGGGATGGTTTATGGCTGGGCTGGGATTACCTGTGATTAGTTTGGAGAAAAACTAGTACCGCTGAAGTAGGATTTGATAGTAGGTGTTTTATGTTCATGGCAGAATGAGCATAGGTGATGTAGCAGATGACGGTGGTGAGATAGAACGAGGGGAAATGATGTTGTGTCGGTCATGAAAGTGTTGGAACTTATTCCAAGCTGTGCAGTAGGAGGAGAGTGTAGAAGATAAGCTGTTAATATTGTAGTTTGGAATTCGAAGATCAGGAGTATTAAAGATGGATTTACAGATTGAAGTCAGTGCAGAATATGGAGGAACTGGAGTCGGCAGCGGTTTGGCGTGCAGAGCCAGTTTCTGAACTTCTGGAACATAAAATGAGAGAGAGAGTCAGCGATGGTATTATGGTGGCCTGGGACGTAGGCGGCGCGGAGGATATTGGTTAGTGATGGAGTGCCACGTGAGCGACGCATGAATGGCGTGATTGAAAAGGAGTTGGAGCGACCTTGGTTAATGATTTCAACGACTGAGATTATCATAGTGTATAAGAATGGATTAACTAGACTATTCATGTCCCCATAGAACAGCGGTGGCTACTACGGGGGTAGATTTCGAAGAGGCGGAGGAAGCGACCTGGCAATTGTCCATGAGTTCTCAGGGCCATTCTGATGCTAACCATCTACCGTTGTAGAAACCCCCAAAATCAGCAGAAGGAGCGGCATCAGTGTAGCTGGATGTCAAGGGAGTTAGTCAGCTGATCATCATAAAAGGAGATACCGTTCCGGCTAGAGAGGAGATGGAACCACAAGCGAAGCTCGGCGAGACAGGATTGGTTCCGTGACAAGGAAGACAGAAGCGACAGGACGATACGATAGCGCGTCGATAATGAAATAGTTATGGTGGTGAAATAGGACGACATATATATGTTACTTTGAACGTGTGACAGGGGCATTGATATTGAAATGGTAGAACTGATGAGATAGGACGAAGTGTAGGTTACGTTAAACATATGAAAGGGGCGTTGATAATGAAATGGTCGAAGTGACGAGAGAGAACGACAGGTAGTTTACGTTAAACGTGTGAAAGGGGGTGGTCTCAGCTGGCCATTTGGCGGAGAACGATGCATCGTTCTGTCTGATGAAGTTGCGGGAGTAGCACTTGGGGGCAATGACATCCCGGTGTCACTGCCCGGGAGAAATGAGCTGCAGGGATCAGTGTAGTCAAATATGGGTTATCCTGGTACCTTGATGATGAGACAGCGGGGCGCTGGAAGCCCGGGGGCAGATGTTTGGGTTGGAGCAGAGTGCTGGCAGCTCTCGGTGCCAGGAGCCTTGACTAGAGCAGGCTTCTGTGGCAACTAGAGCAGGATGTCCACGATAAAAGCTGCCTGCTGTCGAACTAGGCGAGCCAAGGTTGGGTTGAGTAAACGGCGGTGTCACTGACATCAAACATCCTGGCCGAATTGAAGTGGTGCAGATGTAGTGAAAAACAGCAGGGGTCATTGGCATCCTGGTGCTGATGTTCTGGCCTAAGCCGAGTGCTGTGATTGGAATGAAGGGACGGCAAGGGTTGTAGGCATCCCGGTGCCCGATGTTCCCGTTGGAACGAAGTGCTGTGGTTGGACAAATAAACAGCATGGGTTGCAGGCATCCCGGTGCCTGATGTCCATAACTAAGCAAAGTGCTGCTGTTAGATTTAAGGAAACAGCATGGGTCGTAGGCATCCCGGTGCCTGATGTCCCTGTCTAAACAAGCGCTGTGCTGCTGTTGGATTTAAGGAAACAGCATCGGTCGCAGGCATCTCGATGCCTGAAGTACACAACTAAGTGAAGTGCTGCTGTTGGATTTAGAAAACAGCATGGTCGCAGACGTCCCGGTGCCTGATGTCCCTGTCTAAGCGAAGCGCTGGGGTCGTAGTGAGGAAACGCCATGGTTGCTGGTATCACTGTGCCCGATGTTCCCGTCTAAGCGGAACACTGGTTGGAGTTAAAAAACCACATGGGTCGCAGGCATCCCGGTGCCTGATGTCCCTGTCTAAACGAAATGCTGTCTAAATGAAATGCGTGGCTGGAGTAAAGAAAACCGCATAGGTCGCAGGCATCCCGGTGCCTGATATCCCTGTCTAAACGAAATGCTGTGGCTGGAGTAAAGAAAACCGCATAGGTCGCAGGCATCCCGGTGCCTGATGTAGACGACTAAGCGAAGTGCTGCTGTTGGATTTAGAAAACAGCATGGTCGCAGGCATCCCGGTGCCTGATTTCCCTGTCTAAACGAAGCGCTGCGGTCGTATTGAGGAATTGGCGTGGTTGCTGGTATCACTGTGACTGATGTTCCGTCTAAACAGAACACTGTGGCTGGAGTAAAGAAAACCGCATGGGTCGCAGGCATCCCGGTGCCTGATGTAGACGACTAAGCGAAGTGCTGCTGTTGGATTTAGAAAACAGCATGGTCGCAGGCATCCCGGTGCCTGATTTCCCTGTCTAAACGAAGCGCTGCGGTCATATTGAGGAAATGGCGTGGTTGCTGGTATCACTGTGACTGATGTTCCGTCTAAGTGGTACACTGTGGCTCGAGTAAATAAAACCGCATGGGTCGCAGGCATCCCGGTGCCTGATGTCCCTGTCTAAACGAAATGCTGTGGCTGGAGTAAAGAAAACCGCATAGGTCGCAGGCATCCCGGTGCCTGATGTAGACGACTAAGCGAAGTGCTGCTGTTGGATTTAGAAAACAGCATGGTCGCAGGCATCCCGGTGCCTGATGTCCCTGTCTAGGAGCGGCTCTGCGGTTGGAGTGAGGAGACGGCAGGGGGTTTATGACTCAGACAATATAAAAGCAATTTCAGGTTAGTTGTATTTGTGATAAATTGTGTTAGTAGCTTGCGATCCAGCTTTTAACGTGGACGATACAGAGTGATTTTGGTTAGTATTGTGATAACTGTGTTAGTAACGTGCAATACGATGCGTTTAATGGCAGATGATGCCTAAAATGACGATTGACTCGATATGCTGGCAACGTGCAACCTGGTGTTTGTAATGTTCAAGCACGTGTAACGGTGTGCAATGGCAAAGTGACGTTAGAGTAGCTGCGCGAGAAGCTTCCAGCTGGTATATGGAAAAGACAATGTGGAAGTAACTTTAAATTAATTATGAATCTTTACTACAAGGTAGTGGAGATGCAGTACGTATGATGCAGGACTGATGCCGTTAGTATGATGCCATAGACTGTATAGAATAAATGGACGTAACGATGTGACGTCACCCACTGGTTTGTGGATTGCTGCTCGGGAGCCACTTTTATTTCATTTATTTATTTTATTTATATTTATTTATTTATTAATTAATTAATTTATTTTCCTTCTTTTTCTTTTATGACACCAAAACGATAATACTGACAAGTCTGAGTAGAATGAGTAGCGCAATACTACCTGGCCCCTGCCGGGGGGCGCTGTGGCCGTGGGGCTACGGGGATCTGTGACGTCACGCGTGCCGAACCGGGCGGTGATTGGCTTAGACGAAAACCCGGAAGGCGGGAGCGCCGGTTGCTGTTGTTGATGCTGAGTAAACGATGAAGCTTTAGTTTAATGTGGCTGAGGTTGATAGGGAATGCATCCTATGCAGGAATCGTTGGCAGGTCGGTCACTGATGTCGGGGTCCGTTTGTGGATGTAAAGGCGGCCGGACGGAGAGTGCGAGTCCGGTGTGGTGGAGAGTTATCTGGACTGTTGAAGCGGCTGAGGAGGGGAGAGTTGAAGCTGCTGCTCCAGCGGCTTTGTGCGTTGCTTCCCTGGTTTTTGCCCTCGCTAGTGGAGGAGAGGAAGCCGGAGATCTACCGGGAGTGTCACATCGTGTGGGTTGAAGAGCCTGCAAGGCCGGTATGTGACTGCGGGGCCGGCATGTGCCCCGCGGGGCACTGGGCTGCGGTCTGCTGCTGTGTGAGAGGAGAACCGGTTTCCCACGAATCTTCAGTCAAGTCGGACGGGTTGATCTGCAGTTCGTGATCCGTGGTGAGTTCACTCTTGGAGTAGTAATCGTAGCATTTGTTCAAGTTTTGTTGATGCGATGCGGGAAGTACGATCTGTTTCTGGGATGACCATGAAAGCTTGACTGAGACTGCCTGCACGTGAAACTCGAAAGCGAGAGTGAACGAGGGGGACGCTGTTAGGTCTGTTTATATAGGAGCCGGAAGGGGTGTAATTGGTGTGTGTTCCCGCTCCTGAAACTGCGCTTATCAAGCTTCGATTGTTGTCGGTCACATGTCCTCATTGGCTTTGGAGACATGTACTGCCTAATCCTAAACACTGATTGGCTTGTGTGTGGTGTTGTCAGAAGCAGGAGAGGCTCACGGTTGTAAACATCTAGTCACGTGTACTCTGAGATGGACGTGCAGGTCAGGAAATGACGTAAACGGACCGTATATGGTTTGTTCCGTGTGTTACAGTCTATGGTGTTATTACGTTACGTGTTGGACTAAATACATGTTGACATATTGAGGAAAGTATTCCGGTTTTATGGAAACGGATTTCATATTTCACAAGAATGGATATTTGGCGAGCTGTACAGAAAGTGCTGAGTCATAAGATGATCGTTGTGGATAAAGGGAAGACTTTGAAGGTATGTAGGCATTATAGCTTTTCTTACTTAGCTCAGGGGCTAGCCGAGCTAATCGCTAATACTATTACGGCTGTGAGCAACCATATAAGTCGTCGAGTGGTCTTGAATGAATCAGGGCAATCTAAGCTTTCCAACAATGTACGGCATGAATATATATGTTTAAGGGTTGGTGTTTAAAACATTAAGAACTTGTCGCTACCTCCCAACTTCCGACCCGTCCCGTAGATGGAACAGTGTGTTTTAAAAAATCACTAAGACTGCTTTTTTCTACTTCTACAAGATAGGTAAAATCTTCCCTGTCCATGGCTGATTCTGAGACTGTTTCATCCAGACTTGATAACTGTAATGTTCTGTTTTCAGATCTGTGATGTACAGTTACAAGTCTTTACTGTTAATTAAGCTTTTTTGTATTTGATTGGATTGCTAAAAAGTGGGGAGGGATTAGTTATGTGCGATATGGACCAGCAGAGAGAAACTGAGTTACAGAGGACTGTTGTTTCCACCTCACCTGTTGAGTAAGATCAGTAATGACATCAAGTTAAAAACAACAGTCACTTCTGGGTAGCCAACTGGTTGTTAATTTGAACTGTGAAGATATGTGAAATCAGAAATCAAAAATATTTGTTTCTGTTGTCATTTAAGTTGTTACATTTAAAAGACATAGTTAAACACAGTGGTCCAACCTAACTGACTTTTCTGCTGTGCTTATTTTATGTAATGTGTTGCTAGCATCTTTGATAAACCAAAACTACACAACAGCAACATCACACTGTCAGACTAACTGGTGGCTGCCTTTGTCATAGTAGGAAGATACCTTACTACTGTTTTACTTATGCTTGCTTTCTTTACTTTTACTACTTACTGCTTATCCTTTACATTTGCCTCTTTGTTTACTTCTTTGCTACATTTCTTCTGTGTAATTAAATATGATACAGAGATTTTCTACCTGGAAGTCGTTGTTGATGAAGTCGATCACTTCTGTAACCGGCAGCCATTTGTAGCAATCCCTTTTGCCACTGGGAGAAAATGAATGTAAACATGTCATGCTGACATTATTGGTGACATGTTTAGAAATGGAGATAAATAACCTCACTGTTGTAAAAGCAAAAAATAACATTCAAGCTTGATGTGATATAATCTGTGAACTGAGTTGGCTTGTTTTCGCAGCCCATCATGCTCCTGTCAGTAGTGCTCACATAACTCTGCCTGCATGGACTTATTTTTCATATACGAAACCAGAATCAATGAAAACAGACCAGCAGGGTAAGATGGATGGGAGCAATGGAGGACTGAGGACTAGTGGGAATGAGTAAGAGTGAGCATTACAACATGGCCAGTATAAGCAGTTTGTTTCATCACTCTCCGAGGCTCAAAGATGATATTTGAAGTTGCTGAGTGATGTAGACTGATCTGCAATGGGGCTGTAACACTGTCAGAGTCAGGATGTTGTATATTTAATAGAAAAATGCTTTGTTCTGTTTGGTAGGTACAGTTTGTGTCACAGTTGGACTGCACATGGCATGAAAAATGAGTCAAGTTGTGTTGAACATTTATACAGAAAGGAAAGCATCAAACATTAATGTGAGAGAAAGTAAAGATATTTTGTTGGATAACAGGGGCTGAGTATTCAGTTTGACCACTAAATGAATGAAATTATTATGATGGTTTGGGTAACTGACAGTTTGAGTATCAGTACCACTGTATGATATTGCCATACTCACTCCATTGCTCTGAGTTTGACTAATTAATTATTAATTCATTCTGATCAGCTCTTTAATCTAACAAACTTTATTATTATGTAGATTTGACTTATTCTTGTACTTTGTCAACTTCATCGCTCCCCCAGCCATGTCCGTGTGAGCCCCACATGGGTTAAATTCTAACTACATGGGTACTGAGTGGGCTTGGGCTTCAACTGGGAAAATTTTGCAGGTCCCACATGGTTTCAGTAACATGGGCCCCACATGTGAAGCCTACGTGGGCTGACTGTATGAGCTCCATAAGGGATGTAAGTGGGCTAAATGGGCATGGGCATAAACAGTAAAATTGTATGGGCCCCATATTGCTTCAGAAACATGGGCCACTTGTGAAGCCCATGTGGCTGGCTAAATGGGCCCTAATTAAGGTCCATTCTGATCCCACTTTGACCCCATATGGGCGTAAACATATGGGGCCTACCTGGGTCTCGTGTAATTAATGCAGTTGGGCCCCAACTGAAACCCAGTCAGAACCCACTTGAAGCCCATACGGGCAAACACAGGTGGGCCCACCATTGAAACTGCAGACAAACCCACTTGTGACCCATATTTAACCCTTATTGTGCCCACATGGACATGCTGGCTAGGCAGTTTCTTGGAATATTGTGTAACTATTTACTACGCTACACTTCTGTAAATTTAGGACAACATTACCTGTAATTTGTCAAAACTACAGGTAAAGAGGTACAGGTAAAGACTGCAGGCATTTTGACTTGTCATAGCAGAAGCAGGTGTAATTAGTACCATTGAGCTAGCAATAATTATACATGCTTTTCCTCATTTGACATTGTTACGAACCAACCTGTCTAGGGTGATCAGAAGTAACAATAATAATTTATAAAAAAACAATGAATACCCCAAGAAGGGAACAATTAAAGGCCAGTAGGGTAAACATAAGTCAGATGTTTTATGAATTAACTCAAGAAACTGTAAGCACATACACAAGATAATCCTCCAAAAACTGATGCTGACAAGGTCAAACCCTAGACTGAAAACAGTCCACTCAACAGGAGGGACGATAATGCACAATAAGTAAAACTCAGAAAAGCACCGGATCTTAAAACTGAAAAATCATTACACACTAGTAGGATATCACTATTAATGTCAGACACACTAAAAACCAGCAAGATGGTGAGATACAGTTCCCTGGAGCACTACAGCAGTCCACTGAACACTGGCGGCCTTGGGCCCGTCTCCTATATACCGCTCTGATTGCTGATTGGCACCAGCTGCGAGGGACCAGCCAGGGAACACACCTGTAAAGCACACACACACACCGCAAACACTACACACGTAACACCCCCACCCATAAGAATGAATCTCTGGGCCAGGAGGGCCCATTACATCAAGTGCTGGTTTCTGTTGTACATCTGGTTCAGAAAAACAAGCAGGTTATGGTCAGTGTACACAGTGACAGGGAATGAGCCTGACCTGACGTATACCTCAAAGTCTTATCAGGCCAGGAATAACGCTAGTGTTTCCTTCTCAATGGTGGAATAATTGAACTATTCCACCATGATGCTTAAACTTTGCTGAGAAGTAGCACACTGGGTGATTCACATCATCACTGCTAGCATGTAGCAACACTGCACAAGCCCCAGTGGCACTGGCATCCACCTCAAGGCTAAAAGGGCAACAGAAGTCAGGTGCCACAAGCACCAGAGCACTACAGAGGATGGACTTGGCAGCATTAAAGGCCTGGTTACATTCATCACTTCTGTGCAACTTCACTTAAGTGCTTCTTCACTGGTGTCTTGCAAGTGGCTAGAATTTCAGCTGTAATAATGCAAATCACTTCCCTCCTTTCTTTGGCTGTGGGCTGCTCTTGATTGTGTAATTTCTTCCTTACATCAGCTGGCAGCATGTTCCAAGGGACTTGAAAATTGTAGTGCCAGTCACTGCCCAGTTGTCTAGTGGGACTAGAGCATTCAATACCAGATGGAGAGGAGATGCAGCTTCCAAATGAGGTTTGATAGGGTGTTTCTGGAGTTTGAGGTGTGCCTGGGCTTCCAAATGAGCTTCGAGAAGTAGAGGGTATGCTTGGGATTGTAGTGACCCGCAGTGTTTCTGGAGTTTGGGGTGTGCCTGGGCTTCCAAATGAACTTCCAAAAGTAGAGGGGATGCTTGGGCTTGTAGTGTTTCTTGAGTTTGGGGTGTGCTTGTGAAATCCTCCTCCATGCTTGAAACTGCATAAGTCTGAGCTGAGAAGACCCCTAAAAAGCACAGAGACATACATAATAATGAATAGTAGACCAACAATGGCACTGGTGCAATGTACTCATGTTACTGATTGAGCCTTGACTTACTTTTAACATGTGCAATAAGCTTCCTTGCTTGAATGGGTCTGAGCACGTCTGCAAGGTAATTTATCTGGATAAGCTGCATATCGTCAAACGTTTCCACCCCAAAGTCTTTTAGGACATCCATAATGGGTTGCAGTGTAGCTGGTGTGCTACACATTAGTAGTATTTTTACAGTTATTGTATGTAGTTCTGTGATCCAGTTATTTACTGTAATTTTACGGTATCCATTTGGAAACTTTGCTACCAGTGCTGTTACCATTTTTTTCCATTTTTTATTTTTTTTACAGTGTACCATCACACAATATCATGTCTTATTTTACCTAAGACATGAAAATATAACAATTTAAATGTATTTTATTGAAAATACATCATAATACATCATAAAAATAAATCCTTATAATCTTTTTTTAAACTATTCATTTAACAAAAAGCCATGTCAATAGATATGGGTCAAATTTGACCCAGAATAGCATCATTTTAGGCCACTTCAGGAAAAGTCATTATATTTTTTAAAGCTGTCAAATGTCAAAACAGTACGTTATGTAAGGGTTAAAAAAAAAAAAAAGGGATAGGAGCAGTGATGCAACCTTTTCCACCTGGATTCAATAGAAGGGGTTTGGGGATGTGACTGTGCACTAGTTTGTTACATCGCCCATCGGTCATGCTGTTCTAAAGCATCTTCAGTGGGAGGCAAATGAAGACCGGCATGTCTGTTATTGATACAAGAATGCAGTGAAGCTCAACAGAACGTTCTTTTTCAGGTCATTGAAATGAAGGACATATTGTCTTGCAACTGGCAAAGCTTCTGAAAGACAGTCAGGCAAGCCAAAGATTCTCAGATCCTGTAGTCATTTATGTGCTTCTGAAGTTTGTTGAAAGCATTTTATTTTTTGTCTATTTTGAACAGGCTGCATGTTTTATCACATTCTTTCACACAGTCATTCCCAAGTTCTTTGAAATCCTGGTTACTGTCATAGTGTCTTCAACTGAGTATAGTATATAAGCAACACAAATACATTTTCTATCATCACTTTTCACAATGATGTTTTGATATCTGTCAAAGAGCACCATTCTGTTGTCAGCTCCCTCTAGTGATAAGTGCAACTCAGGTAAGCATAGAAAACCTTTGTGGGCAATCATCCAGACCTCCTGGCCATCTTCAAATCCACCTGCTCCACAGCTCTGCTAGAACAGTCTGTAATTTGGAACATTTCCAGTTCCTGTGATTATGTCTCTTCTCTCCCTCTAAAGACACTTAATTGACTGGATTGTCATACTGATCATACTTTACATTTTGAAATAGAATTCTCCACAAAATATTCTCCAAAGTCACTGAAAGTTTGAAACTCACAATCATTGAAACCTAGCAACAGGAGCATGGCATCTATAATATAAACAGATGGTAACACAGCATCTGGCTTCCTTTCTTGGTCAGAAAACTCTTCAATGACAGTGAATGTCATCAATGTGTGTAATCTCAAGTTCTTTCACCAGATGTTGTGCTGAATGCTTGTTCTTCACATAAAAAGCATGTCAAGTGTTGCTCCAACTAGCTTGATATTGGTGTTTTGTCCTGTATGTTAGCCATGATGCTACTGCCTTCCAGACGAGGCGAAACAAAGCTTCAAGGTTGAGTTTAATAGTCCAAACTCCTCATTACAAGTGTTTGCCTTGGATCAACTGTCAGACAGTTGCTTCTGCATACACATCAGATTTAATCAGCATCTCCATACATTTTCCCAATACTAGCAATGTAAGCCACAGTGATGTCCATGCCAACCAGTCTCATTGTGACCCTCTCTAATGATTGTAGTTTACACCAAAGTATTTGTTGGGCTTTGATATACAGTACATGGCTAAATCTGCTCTCACAAAGATATGACCAGGATTTCAAACTCCTCAAGGTTTCCCAGTGCTGTGGAAATGGCTTGCAGATCTGTTGGAGCTGCTCTCAAGAGAGGCATGTACTTAACAGCTGTTACTTGACAAGTTGGTGGACTGACAAATTCATTAAAAGCTGATCATGCTGGGATATTCTGCTGACCTTCCTTTATTTAATTTTCCAATTAAATGAAGGTTGGGAATGTTTCAAACTCTCCAGTTATATAGCATGCCTTAGTAACTGGAGGCTCAGACCATACTGGAGGATTTTGGTACCTGTAAATGATATATATATATTTTTTTAAAGCGAACAAATTATAATGATGTATATTTTTATGTTTATTTCTTTAGATCAGACCAGCAGGAACAGATGGATGAACTGTCTTACCTCTTCATGTGAAACACAATGACCCAGTGCATGCAACTCATTAATAGGGCTTTTGCTTCCAAAGTCATGGTGTAAGATGGCCAGACTAAATGTTATAAGGGTAAGTATGTTGAAGCTTTGTGCAATGATATTATCATAAATAATATTGCAGATTTTCTATGTTCTATGTTCTCTGTTTCTGTTCATGGATCTGAGCATGTATACATTTTCATCACCACGAGTTACAAATCCATACAAAGCATTTGGCACGTAGTCATGGCAGTATGAAAAGGAGAGGTCATCACTGCTTGCATAATATTGGTGGTTATGATGAACATCCTTCATAGTTTTTTTTATGATTACTACTGCTTTGTTTAAGATGTAATAATCAGTTAGACTCTCATCCATGTGTAACATATAATTTGCTTTAAGGTCCCACATGTACTTTTCTTTCAGATTTGAACGTTCTGTCATAGCATCACCTGTGGCTATAATTTGAGAGCATACCAGGCGTGCCAACCCAGAGAGATTAACAAACACCAGTTTATCTCCATAATGGATTGTTAGCCTCTCTTTGGATGGTCTACTTGGAGTGTCTTTCTATATGTTTCAGTAAGAAAACTTACGACATGCCACAGTCTTTTTTTCTTTGACAAGACAATGTTGTTGATTTCCTTTGTTAACATGAGCTGTTTGTGGCTCTGAAAGATTCTTGCATTTGGCTGCTTCAGTATTTCTTTCAGAAATATAGCTTGTAAGACAGCTGTGATGATATTTTGCATCATTTGCAAAAAGATCTGAAAGAAGAATCTGTAAGTGAATTTTCTCCTCCAGTTTTTCTGAGGCTGTGTGTAGCACTTTTTCCTTTGTATTCATTCCTGTCCCAGTAGAAATAGCAGTAAGGGCCTGGGGTCTTTCATTGTTTTCCCACATATAAAACAGTTTTGTTGGATAGTAAAGCAGCTTGTGTCTTTTTAGCTCAATGTTGTCAGTAAGGCTGATTTAGTTTTGCTGGCAGCAGCTGCACTTTGCACTGTTTTAATGTTTACTGTATATATTTTTCTGCATGTTTTATGATATGACATTTAGGCCTTCCAGCAAGCTTTTGGAAGATATTGTCGTCTTTCAGTTGAGCAACATTTAAAATTGTTTTGAGGCTATTCAAAGTGTGATTTTTCAAATTGGTGCTGTTTTTTTCTATTCCGAGTAGCTTGTAACATATTATGCAACGAACTGCTTTCTTGCTCCCTTCCTCAGCACTTGCATAAGTTAACTGTATCTATAAGGAAAACAAGTGTCAATTAGCACCTACCGGATCTGTGTATGTGGTTCATAAACTGTTTCATATATAGTCCTGTTAGAATGCAGGCATTTTAGGGAGTCATTCAATTGGATATGATTACAGTGATAGATTTGGATTAACAGTTACTATCTCTCTTAAAATGAACAGATGTTTCTGCTCATTAAGACCTTATATAAAAGATTGCCAATTCACAATAGAACTACATTTTGACTTTCTGGTTGCTTTGGGGTGTAGGGACAGTCTGGTGAATCACTTCTTTGATACATAACTTTTGCAACTCTTTTGCAATAACTTTTGCAGTACAATTAAAACTCATGACCATGTATTGCTATTCTGGTCTATCCCAGGTAGGGTTAGAACCAGTGTTGGGCAAGTTACTTTTAAAAAGTGATTAGTTATAGTTACTTCTCCCAAAAAGGAACTGAGTTAGTAACTGAATTACTCCACTATAAAAGTAACTAGGTACCAGGGAAAGTAACTATTGCGTTACTTTAAAAAACAATAATATATTATAAGTATAAATATGTCTAAGAATTTGGATTTTTTTTCTAAGTGGGTTTCTAAAGGCAGATGTAAGCATAAAACTGCAAAGACAGGTACCTACACAGAAATTTCAATTTATAATATTTATTGCACCTCATCAGACCACAACTAGTAGACATACTGTACTTGATGTATTTTCCTCATCACAAAAATACAGTTTTCTCAACAATAAAGTAAATAGTTTAACAATATGAAGTGCTTTAACTCCCTGTACATACTGTACTGTTCAAGTATTCTCTCAACAATAAAGTAAATAAAACAATAAATCAAACCTTCACACTACTGGTAGACATAATGTATGTCAAGTATTTTTTTTAAACAACACTCTAAAATGTGACAAGTTCAGTTTACTTAAAAGAATCTAGGAAACTGATTGCACTAAAAAAGGTAAGTAACTGTAACTAATAGTCTTAAGTTCATATCTAGTTGTATTCACTTAATTTTGTGAAGTTGTTCAGACTTAAAAGTAGCAAGTATAATAAACTTAACTTTGCTAACTTAAGTGGTTCCAACTTAAGTTAGCAAAGTTAGTCAGACTTAACTGAACAGTTGTGTTTACTTAGTAGAATCTAGGAAACCGATTGCACTAAAAAAATCAAGCAAGCAGAACAAAGAATGATAAGTTTGCAGGCTTATTTTATTGGAACAAAATGTAATGTAGTCTTTCTGTAACATCGACAACATTTAAGGGTGGTGTGTCCCAACATTTTAAAACAAACATTTGGGTAAGTACACAAAGAGGTTCTTTATAATCATCTGACTCATTTCCTGACTTGGCCTCAAAATGGCTTCATTTTCAAAAGACTGCTAATGCCACTTACATTCAATCAAGCTTTCATTTACTGAACTTAACACAATAGTTTAGATTAATCAAGATGGGATTAAACCCCCAACCAATATCCCACAGACTGGGACACTATAGAAACTTAAGTATAACAAAAAACATCCATCTGTGACTGACTGTAACACTCAAATCAAGTATGTTTCAGGATCCCTTGCAAGTTTAATCCTCCTGTTGTCTTCCTGGGTCAAGGAAGAAAGGACAGAAAGAAAGATGGAGAAAGGGAACGGGGAAAGAAGGGAGGAAAGAAGTGAAAAAGATGGTGGGAAGAAGGAAGGGAGAAAGGAAGGAAAGAAGGATGGGCAAAGGGAACAGATTGGGTCAAGAAAAGAAGAAGAAGGAAGGATGGAAGGGAAAGAAAGAAAGGGAACAGATTGGGTCAAGGAAGGAAGAAGAAGGAAAGAGAGAGGGAGGGAGGGAGGAAAGAAAGGGAACAGATTGGGTCAAGGAAGGAAGAGGAAGGAAGGATGGAGGGAAAGAAGGAAGGGAGGAAAGAAATGGTCTGCATTCTAAGGAAAAGGGCTGCCAAATTATGCTCAAGCTGCCTCTCCAAGTCATCAGTATTATCTGCCGTTAAATCCTCTTCTTGAAAATCAGTTGCGTCTTCAATGTCACTTTCAATTTCAGTATGGACAACTTCACCCAAAGTTTCTGTTTGTGTTAAAATTATTAAAATGTCTGCCATCATGGTTCCTGCTTTTGTGGGCATTAAATGTAGTGTAGACGCAGGTTTCAAAATTACAATCCTTGTAAGGGCACTGTACTTTTTGGTGCATCTGGATATGTGTCCGTAAGTGTGAAAAAAAATCTTTTTCTACACATGGCTCATTGAAGTCACAAAGCTGACATCGGAACACATTTTTTGTTGGTTCACAATTATCATCGATCTGGGAGTGTGCTCTTGATAGATGTACCTTAAGAGCATTAAAGGACTTGAATGTGCAGGGGCATTCGCTATGAACACACAGTAAAGGTGTTGTTCTTGTATAACCACCATGTTTCAATCGATAATGTTTCAGTAATTGCCCTCTTTTTTCACAAGTGAAGGTGCAATACTTACACGTCCACTGCATCTGTGTTGGTTGTCTTCAAGCTGTAAAAAAATAAAATAAATAAAGTCACAAAAATTGCAGCAACTACTTTAAGTGAAATTAATTTAATTTAATCACCAAATTAAATTACCATTAATTTAATTCACCAAATTTGTAAAAGCTACTTTTAAGCAGAATAACAACAATAACATGAAAGAGACATGCCTGAACAACAGCTAACAGTATCGTAATATCATGTGAATGACATGATAATGGCGGTTTTAGTTAGCTGGCTTGGCTAATGTTAGCTTACAATAGCCTATCTCCAGAGATATTCCTATGTTCAGAAAAAAATGTCCTGCCAAAATTTTAGTTGTACTTTAAGTAAAGAAATTATAGCTGACAATTTAAAGACTTTGAATAACTTATCAAGAGACCCAGAACTTGTGATGTTCTTCCCACGCTTTCATCCAGGCTTCTGGAAACTTCCCTTGTGCTGCTCTACTGAGTATGTGCACTGCCGAACCTCTGCGTTAACTCCAGGAACAGAAGTCCAGTTTACTCAGATGAACTTAGTTTTTAAGCCTCTTTAAGGAAAAATGAGTACATACTTATATTTCATGAGTTAAATCAACAGGATAGGGACAGATAAGTAAAGTACACTATTATAATTTAAGTAAGCACAGTTATTACCTTTTAGAGTGAAAAGCTTAACAACATATGAAGTACTTTGCTCCTTCTCATCCATCCATGCATCCATACATTCATTCATCCATCCAGCCAACCCAGGCATCTACTGTGACCATCTTAGCCCGTGAACCAGTGATTATATCTTAAAAGTAGAAGCTTTTCAAACTTTTGATCAGAGAGCCTGTTCCTCTTTGGAGTGAAGACGAGCTTCCCCAGGCTGAACAGTCTCTCTACAGGGGCGCTGGATGGAGTGGCTGCATTGAGTTTAAGTGAAAGTTTCTTGATCAGTGGAAATCCATTTAGACTGTCCATCCCCTGTGCTCCTGATTTTAAATAATCTGCCACTTGATTTTCGGACACAGCAAAGGTGTTATCCTCATCCTCAAAAGAGAAGAAGTCCTGCTCTGTGGCTGAGGGAGTGCATATTGGTGTGCTGTTGGTACCTTGTGGCTGGTCGTCTTCTTCACATGCACTTTTCCGGCACTCTGACAGCAGACTTGCCTTAGCCTTGTCCTTCCTCTCATGTGTCCGCAGCCAACGTAATTTAAACCTGGGCAGGGTCTAGTGATGGGAACAGCAGTTCTTTTTACTGTACTGAATCTTTAGAATCCGTTCATTAAAATGATTTGTTCAAAAGATTTGTTCACCGAATCGTTCAGTGCTCTCCAACTCCCTGAACTGATAAACAGCCAAATAATCCGTCATTCAGTTCATGATTCAGCCCTGAGGTTGACGTTCACTTACTGAGGGACGGTGCGTTCAAGGACTATATTATACAATCATTCGCGGGAGACGCAGCGCTGCTTATACATGCACTAAAAATATTACACAGTGAAAGTGTCCTCTGTGCACAGTAAAATAATATAACATGATGCTACACTGATGTTAGCAACACAGCGCTAATGTTAGCAGTACATGTACTGAATGTGAATCAACTCCTCAGCCCTCAGTGCCCTGAGTCAGTGAGTGACTGACACAGCGCCACTTTCAGCAGTTCGCGAACGATTCATTGAACGACCTGCTGAGGACGTGAATCTCGTTCACGTACTGTGCTGAAAGTGGGCTGAATCATGAACTGAATGACGGCGAATCACGTTCGCGAACGAATCATTGAACGACATGCCCTGCATTGGTGACTCTCACTCACTCTTCTGTCTCCTCTCCTCTCATTACTTTATGTGTGCCTAAGTACATTACGATAATGGGGATGGGGGCGTGTGTGTGTGTGTTTGTTTTCGTTAGCCGTTAGCTTGGAGAAATTGATGCTATTGGCATGAAAGCGTATCCCCGCGAAGGGGAAACAGAATCACTCAGAGTCAGTCAAAGTGTTGTCGTTCACTGAGTGATTCGTTCGCAGTGAACGAGTGAGTGAGTCGCAGCAGTTCCACTCCCGACCGGCAGCCATGCTCGCGGCTGAGCTCAACTGAACTGAACTGAGAAAGGAACGAATCAGTTCATGAAGTGATTCAGTTCACTTCGTTCACTCAAAAGATTCGTTCGTTCGAACGACACGTTCGCGAACGACACAACACTAGCAGGGTCACAGCAGCCAAGACAGAATTCTCGCTTTCCAGCACCTCTGCAAATCTTGTTCTGATTGTCTGCAATGATATATAATGCAACGGACATATTATACTGACTATCTACACACACACTTTATATTTTTTCATTATCCATGGATGCATTTAAAGATAAATAAATACTTGTTCTTACTGTGTAACAATTGCCTCTGGAAGGTCAACGAGGATTTGCAGACCACTTTTCAGGTCTAGGGTCTTGAACATCAATGTCTCCAGTGTGGGTAGGAGTGTGCCATGGAAACAGTTGTCCTCTCCTTGAAGAATGTCTAAGGCTATTGTTAGTGGCTTCATTACCATACAGTACTCCTTGAGGAACTGATGCTCTCGTTCTGTGATGGCTTTCAACCCAAACTTGGAGGAAATGGTGTTCAGCTCGACTATAGGGATCTCACAGATGCGAGCAAGGGCATCATAAAACGAGTTCCATCTCGTAGTGCAGGGGACTGGCAGCTTCTTTGCGATGACATCATCGACAGTCTCTGCAGCCACAGTTGAACGGCTAGTCCAAATGTCTGCAGTAGTTGAGAGGTATTCTATTTCTTCAAATACCCCTTTGAGCTTGGCATTCATTTTGGTGTACTCTGCATCTATGTATTTAGAAAATGTCTTTCTGCACGGCGGACTGGCACCTGCTCTCCCCGGTATTTTGCCAATGAGGGCTCTGAATGAGTCTGAGTCAACTGTTGACAACGGGAGCATATTCTCAACAACATACCGCACTATCATTCCATTCAGTTCGGTCTGTGTCACAGCATGTGAAGCTGGAGCAGAAAAATCCAGCTTTTGCTGCTTGGACGGGGTAGTCCCGTGTCCTTCGTTGTTAGCGGAGCTCACGTTAGCCACACTAATACCATAGCCAACAGCTTCAACAACCGTGTTTTTGGCCACAAGTTTTGTAGTCGCGTGTGCCGTTGACAGATGTTTCATTAGGTTAGAGTTGCTTGTAACGGACGTGGACAAATACTTGGCTCTGATACATAATGTACATTTCACATGTATGTTCCTGCCTTTTACCTTGAGGAGATTAAAATAGTGTCTGTACTTCCACCTAAAAACGCCACCTTTTCCTCTGAACTCGCCATGCTGCAGCTTCTGCTAGTTTGTTTGTGTGAGGCTGCTGTGTGTGTGTGTGTGTGTGTGTGTGTGTAAACACTGCCTCTGATTGGCTTACCATGAAATCTTACTCTGCCTTAACCAATCATCATCACGGTTGTCCCGCCCCTCCCTTCTCCCGTTCCCCTCTCCAAAAAAACAAAAAACAAAAAAAGGCTTTGCAGTTTTTGTGGCTGAGAGCAAAGTTGGATGAGAACAGGTTCACTGAGTAGATTAGCTTCAGTTTGTAACGTGCCTCATTAATTAAGTAACGTAACGGCGTTGTAACGATGGAAATAGTAATTAGTTACATTACCCGTTACTGAAAAAATCATCCCATCACTGGTTAGAACAAAACCAAGGCACTGTTTGAGGGTTTATTCCTGTACTATAAAGGCTACACAGAGGAAACTGGTTTTGTTGTCAGAGTTGGAGGTAAACCCACTGGCCTCACTGTAAGGATGACACTACTGGAGTCTAAGCTTGAGGGCTAAACTAGCCCTTGATTGTTGGATTGTTGGAACACCTCCAAGCTGTTGACTGGTTAACACAAAGTCTCTTTTTCTGCACTTTTTTTTTTAAATACGGAAGATGTGGGGGTAGCTTTCCTAGAGTGAGACTACCTAACAAGTGTAAGGTAATGAGTAACTTTAATAACTTTTGATGTTGGGTAATAACAATGTAATTCATTTTTAAATAAGTCATATATTAATTGATTACATGTTTCAAGTAGCGGGTTATATTGCCAGCCATCTGCTCCAGTCTCATCATGTACTATAGTAAAATACACAGGGTTGCAGTTTGAAATAGATAGGTGTGCTTGTCTTTAAATAATTGTGATTGATCAGTTGTCAAAGTTTTTGTCTACAGCTTAATTTGAATTTTTTGAGATACTCTCATATTGAAACTACCAGGTAAGAGTGATGTTTGTTCTTCATTCCTAAAGTCTGGTGATATTCTACATTCTACAATATCCTCAAACCAACAATGAATTGATCTACTAACAAGTATTGTGTGTGAATCAAAAGTCTGATTAATCCTGGTGGTATTTTATGTCCTTAATGCTAAAACCTACAATTCATTGTTCTTCTGTTGCTTAAAAACTGCATGAGAAAAGTGAAACATACTTTTCATTTTAAGTAACAAACAGTAAGTACAAAATGACTGCGTTGAACTTATGACTTTTTCATCCTTTAAATATGAACAACTCTAAAAATTAAAATGACCCCCCCCCCCCCCACACACACACACACACTCTCTCTTTAATTGTGTTGGCATTCATAGAAAATTGAACCAGTTTGTCACAGTTTGTTCTGTGAAACCACAACACACACATACATACACACACACACACACACACACACACACACTTTTCCAGCAGCATTGTTTGTATTCTAATTTCATGACATTTCATGAGACCCGGCTTGATTGGTTTCAACTTCATGGTAATGTTGTATTTTGGAGTGATTGACCTTCCAGGACACCATAGCTTTAGAAGTCTATTTGCCCACTGATACACACATTTTTACACAATTATTATCAAATTAGCATCTATAGTCAAATTACATTATTATTCATCAGTTGAAATTATTCAAACAGCATGTTGTAAAATACAGACAATTGCTCTTGCAGACCGTTGTTGCTTTTTATGTATCGGGGCTCATTTGCACATGCAATATATTATGTTCACTGGAGCAGTCGGGGGCCTCGCCACTGAGATTAATAGGATGCTTTATTTTAAATGAAAATGCTTATTAGTGCTGCTACTTCCCAGGGTGCCCGCCAATAGTAATTTTTCATCAGATGAGCCCCTGCTAAACACTCGGCTGCTGGAAGATCATGATTTTGAAGTGGAGGCCAATAGAGTTATATATAGAAGTTGGCTCACAATCAGACTTTATGATGAAATGATGAAGTGAAACTCTGAAAGAAACAAGAACATGTATTCTTCGTGGTGTCTTCTGTTTATTCTCAGAAGATGCTCTGTACAGTTCAGGACAGTTTGTCAACATGACAACAGAATGTCATGCTGTCTTTTTGAATGTGGGTCACCTTTTTAGACTTGAAAACTGATTTGGGAAATGTGTTTGACAGCCATTACTGCATTTTAGCAGCCGCTGTTGCTGTCCAAGTAATCTAAGTCATTCTCTTACATGTTATATGGACTTACACACATTTAGCAAGAAAAGCGAGAGGAGGATGCTTTAAGCTGCAATATGTAAGAATAGTCAAATTTATTCTGGCAGAGAATTTAGGTCATCTGGCCAGGGACTGCTGTCTGTCCACAGATCCAGGACTAATGGAGCATTTCCATTATACAGTTCTAGAGTCAGCTTGACTCTACTCGGTTTGGTACCAGGTACGCCATTTTCCATTACTTCATAGTACCTCTACAACATGAGCGGAGTCATCATAGCACGGCTGCACGAAAGGAACACATAGGAACGTCTGCATCTCTCGAAGGACCACGGTGTAGTTTGCGCATAGGAGCCATGTTAACTCGCGTGAAACTCGCTCTAACTATTGTTGGCGGTGCTTAGACTCTTCCAGTGATGACTCTCTGTCCAATCAGTGGCCGACTGTTGACGTCACATGTTAGTATCGGCTTGGCTCGCTTAGACACTCTCCAGAGCAGGTACTAAATAAGTAACCAGGTACCAGGTACTATCCCTGATGGAAAAGCAATGAAAACGAGTAGAGTTGAGTCGAACCGAGTAGTGCTAGAACTGTATGATGGAAAAGCCCCATAAGTGCTACAGGGACATGACCTTCTCCATTGCTGCCTCCAAACTGGGAAACACTCTTCCTTCCTCCATTCGTTTATCTCCCACCATTGAAAGTTTTAAGAAAAACCTTAAAACTTACTTTTACTTCCTAGCTTTTAACTGTATCTAACTGTCACTATGTATTTTATGACCATGTTTTTTTATTGAGTTGTGTTTAAGATGCTATAAATATATGTAAAGTTGAAATTGAACATTTAAATTATTCTCTTCACTCCAAACCAATAGGGGGCAGTATATCACCACAAAATTGGGGTTGTCTGTTACATTACGCTATAATGTATTAGCACCTTAACAATTATGCATTATCAGTGCGTTGTTAGCTTGCAAACTAGTTAACTAGGACTTTCAGTGAATCAAACTTTGTTTATATAGCACCTTTCAAACAACTCGTATCCAATTCAAAATGCTTTACAAGCAAGTGACAAAACATAGGATGTTTTAAAAATCGATTTAGAGACGAATGAACACAGAAACAACCAAAGGAGCAAACATTTTAAAGAAATTGAGTAAGACGAATATAAAAGATGAATAGTTAAGCTAATATACAAGATTAAAAAAATAAAGTAAATGAAAAAGTAGTCTAGACCTCATCTATGTTGATACAAGCAATAAAGATAGATAAATTATAATGACAATAAATTAAATAAGTATAAATAATAAAACCATACCAGTATAATAGACTACATAAGAAGCCAGACTAAATAGATGGCCTTTCCAGCAGACCATAATGACTGAAAGCAGTATCACTTCTGCCTCATGAAATAACAAAAAGAGAAAAACCAGATATGAAGAAGAGCCTTCCTGGTTCATAAAGCATTTTTGAGTGGTTGTCTGGTGTAAGGCCTTGTAGTCCCTTATAAACTAATAAAATCATTTTAAAATCAATGCAAACCATGTAACCAGTGTAAAGACTTTTAAATAGGTGTAATATGTGCTCTTCTTTAAGTCTTAGTCATCACTCATGCAACAGAATTTTGAATCAAGTTTGGCTGATTTATTGTATTCTTCCATAGAGCAGAAAGGACATCCTTACAATAGTCTCTACTGCGAGTTATACAAACATGTATCAGTCCCTCTGTGTTGCTCAGAGACAGAAACGGCCTCATTTTAGAAATGTTCTTCAAATGATAAAAGGCTGTTTTTGTGACGCCCTCCACCTGAGTCTTGAAATTAAAATCATAATCAAAAGTCAGTCCTAGATGTCTTGCTTCCTGGCTCGGGTTGAGTTATAGAGTGTTAAGTTCGGAGGCCAGTTTTTCTCTTTTGAGTTTTTGAACCAATAATTGGCCTAGCTGTAAGAAATTCTTTGACATTCAGGTCGTTATATCTATAATACAGTTAAAAAGTGAGAACAGTAAGTCGGCCCAGTGTCATCACTCATCACTGCACTGGGTATAGCATGTACAGATATAAAATAATGGCTCTAAAATGTATCTTTATAGTACTCCACAGGTGACCTAATGGTGTTTAGAGGTGTGGTTATCTATAGATACAAAAACAAAGATATGGGGGAAATGAGTTAAACCTCTAAAGCATACCCTTGATTCAGGTGTTTGAGCCAACTATACCTCTATTGAACCTTCCAAAGATCCTTGATAAAGCAGTCGCCAATCAATTGTGTGACTTTTGACATAAACAATAGTTTATTTTTTCCACCTTGTTACATTCATGTTTTTTACATGCTTCAGTTAATAGTTTCAAAAGGTGATGGACAATTCTAACTACAGTAAAATGGTGTGAAAACCAGAATCTGCACTACATTGTTAGTGACTTTCAGCAGAGCAGTCAGTACTATGCAGCTGGTGAGAACCAGATTGAAATGGATCGAAAATGTTATTAGTTTCCATTATTTCCAGTAATAATTTAGCAACAGCCTTTTCAATGATTTTTGAGACAAATGGTAATGTGTAGATTGGGCTGTAATTATGAGGGAGTGCTGGATAAAGGCCAGGTTTCTTTAAAAGGGCTTGAATACAGGCTTGCTTTGTTTCATTAACAATAGAGAGAGGACAATGGGCAATGACTAATACCTCTTTGAAAATTGTGTTGGGTAGAGGTCAAGACCACAGAAGCATAAGTTCATGTGTGACACAATATTAAGTAGATTATTCAGGGAAACGGGTAAAATCACTTAACAATGGAGGAGTCTGGAGAAGTTATACATGAGGTTAAGCGCTATAAAGTAGCAGGTTAGTTTTCTTCCACCTTTTCTTTTCAGTTGGCAAGTATCACCACTTCCCCAAGGTGATGGATTTGACTGGCACATTGACCTCGACTTAATGTGAGCAATGTAATCTAAAAGTGATGAACATAAAACATTAAACTGATCAACCAGGTCATTTACATCATGGAACTTAGTTAAGCTACAATAATGAACAGAGAAAAGAGGAAAAACCTATCAGCAGATCTCTCATTAACGATGTGAGAGTGAACTGTATGTTTTGGAGGAAGGGGCAGCTTTTTGAAGGGCAATATTGAAGAATTAGCATTTTGTTTTTGTTTTTTTTTGTTTTAATTCAGTAGCTGTTAATCAGCTGAAGCTTGTAACACTAAACACAATCACATTTCAAGTCAAAGCTCAATAAGAAGATAAGAAAAACAAGAAATGAACATTCAAAGCAATGGTGAATATTAATCCCTCTGATGGCTGGCATGCCATAGAAGCCATAAGTGAAAAAACAGACAAAGGGTGTAAAGAATGCTAATATTGATCAACAATATTCCATGCATAAATTTGATATCAAAGATCGACATCAAAGCGTTAGGAATATGAGGTATGGTTTAAGGAAGGTTGAAGATGAGGTCGGGTCAGACAGTTTGGGGAGTCAGGAGGTTTAGTTCTTTCTATTGACTTGCAGAAGATAGCAGTATAGGATTCTTGGAAATGGGGAACTTGTCTTAGGGTGGAGAGGTTAGCTGGCATCAATGGACAGTAGTGAGCCAGCAGTTGAAATAGGAGACCATATGACAGGCAAAGAAAATGTTAACAAGAACATAACATATATATTCACCATGTGTTGTTTATGTCTACCAGTTACCATGAGGTGTCGATGGTTAAACATCTTAAGTAACAGATACTTCAAACTGATAAGGCCTTTAAAGCCCACATGGCGCCCACATGCCTCCAATGGGGCCAATCACTTACAGAACATACTCAGACACGGCAAGGCAAGGCAGTTTTATTTATATAGGGCATTTCATACACAATGGCAATTCAATGTGCTTTACATAAAACAGACATTTAACAGTAAGAATTGGAAATGACCCCCCCCCCCCCACACAGCCATATAAAGTACTCTTATATGCAAGGAACTTCATTTAACCATAGAAACATGGAATAGTGCACGAAAATTGTCAGAAATATGTAAAATATTGTAAAAAATTAAATAAATAAATGTTCACAATCATAGAACATAAGACACTGAGAAAACAACTCAGTCTTCAAATAATCACAATACCTATAGAGATTTTTTTTTTTCACTGTTTTCCATTAAGCAGAATGACATAGTGAATATTAGCTAGAAGGAAGCTTGGGATGTCGCTGCTGACATTCACATAAATCTTTTGAAGACCATTTCTTGGGTTGCCAAAACAATCCATAAACAAAGGACTGTATATGACGTGACATACATTCATGAATATCAAAATATAGAAGAAAGATTTTGAGATGACAACAACCACTAGAAGTACAAGGAAATACCCTATTACAATAAGCAATCATCATTAGTTTCATGTATGGCAAAGTGGTGCATGTTTACTGTACAGTAAATGGAAGATGCCATTTTCACCAGTAGATGAACATGAATGTCCTCAACAAGGTGGTTTTGAACAAGGTCCTGCAACTCGAGGACAAACATCTAGTCTGCACTTAGATTGACAACTTTATTTGTGATGACTGATGTTAAGCTGTGTCCCTGGGGTAGCTTACCTGATATTGTTCACATAACCCTTTGCAAACAAGGCTGTGACTCTGTGAAAACAGAAACTGTCCCTCCACAAGTCTTCAGGAGAACTAAGGTGATCATCAGCATGAGGCGTGTTTCTTCTTTTTTACAAGAAAGCCAGCAATGTAGTTGATTGCAGCCTCCTTGTACTCAAAGATAGCATAAACTTTTGGGGTTAGGTGGTGATCATGCTCTGGCTCTGCATGCTTAACAGGCTTCAAGTCGTACCTGTGGAAGATGTTTGCTGCCGCAGTTGTCACCAGGTGGTATTGTCATGGGGGATGCAATTGCCTGTTCCAGTCCTCACTTGCAACTTGATTTGAAGATGTCTTGCAGTAAAGTTGTTGTTAAATCTAAAAAAAAAGAACATTTCAAAGTTAGGAGGTAACGGCAGTGAGTATTTGGCTTCCACACAGCTTCTTGGAAAACCTTCCATACACTTGTGCAACTGGCAATGATGTCAACTACAAAAGCTTTTCATTTTACAGCATGCAGCAGTATGCCTCTCTGATTTTTCACTTCCAGGAGTCTGTTGTGCCTTTAGCAGGATTTCTTCAGCACAAGCTCTGTTACATGTCGTCATGGATGCTTTGTATCTTTTCCTTTGGGGATTCCTGCTGTTGAGGACATTGAAGGCATTATCTATGGTCCTCAAGAACTCCACCATTTCTTCACATCCTCTGAATTGTGACAGATGGAGCTGTGTGTTGCAATACTCTGGAGCATCTGCCACACTGGTGCTCAAAACCAGGTTTGCAACCTTCATCTTCTGTTTTTCTTATTCTATATGGGTTATTTCAACTTGTTTCCACGTCGTAGTCCCTGCGTCTCCTGAAGTTTGTTCAGCTCCTGGAGAGACTTTTTCTGTTGAGAGTTTGCAATGTACATCATTCAGCCAATGCATTTCTGAGCTGTTTTAATCATGTGGCACATATCAAGTACTGCATGGACCATTTTTTGATATTTGCACACTTTTGCCTAGTCAATTCATCAATGAAGAGGTAGTCTACTGGGATTTTCCAGGAATCATCAATGGTTACAGCCATATGGACCAAGGCGTCTTCAGCTGGTTGTAGGTTGCCCAGCCGAGGCCCATGCAATATTCCAGCAGTGTATTCCAGAAGCTTACATATGGCCACTTAATCCATCATGAGGGCATACATGAGACTTGTTTACAGAAAAGCCTGGTTTTGTGAATCCAGAATCTGGAGAGATTTTGCTGTACCAGATGGTTTTGGGGTGTGGCACACAGCAAGGTCAAAGCATTCATGCACTTAAGCATATGGTTTTGTGGAATACAAAAGTCATGGCAAATTAACTTTCTGATGGGTATCACTTTTGACACTCCACTAAAAGAGGCTTCCAGCATCACTGCAAGGCCTGTTGACATGAGCAACTTCTCTTTTTAGGTATCCAATTTTTTCCCACTTTCTGAATTTTACCATGCAATTTGCACACAGCATACCCGGAGATACTCCTAAATAACTGTGGTCAGTGGTGGCTGAAATGTCATTACTTACTATGTACCTGCAAATCTTCAACATAGTGTTCTACTGTCCCATCATTGTGATGAAGAACAGCATCTGACACCAAACGTGTGTCACCATGCACCTCCTCCATCACAGTGTACTCATTAACATTTTTTTAATTTAGGACATTCCTAGTTGTTGGGAGGTTTCGGTTTTTCACAAGTAAAAAAAAACCTATAACAAAGATTTATATCAAGCTTCTAAAACTGTTTAAACAGTAAGCAGTTAGTCCACCTGAGCATGGCGATAGTTTTAATATATTTACTGTTTTGTCCAATTCTTCTATCAATATGTCAGACTCATATAGTTCTTTTGATTATTTATTACCCTTTGGGATATTGCTTTCTACTATATTAAAGAATTAATTTGTTTGTCATACTTAATTCAGACCAGTTTTTGTTGTTGATGAGAAGTGCTGTAGTTCATTTTTTTCGTGTCTTTTCTAATTTACAAAAGTAAGAAGTGTTTTTTTCCCCTTCCTCTATCTATTTGGCTTTTGATCTGATGAAAGCTCCTTTTGCTTTAGCCTGGAAGATGTAATCTAATTTATTATGCAACTGCGACCTGACGAATTAGTTATATTACAATTTACATTTAATTCTCAAGTATTTTTTAATATATTTGAAAATACCCCATTTGGAGGATAGCTCTTGAGTTCTCTCTCAGTACCTTATTCTCCTTTGACAGCATCAACAAAGTTTTGGTCATCTCCTCCACTGAAATTTTGCAGTCACGATCTCTCCGCTATGTTGAATGCAATGCTGTCACAGCTTTCTTTTATCTTAGCTGTTATTTCTTCAAGCTTTTTGGTCTTCTTTGTCAAAACGATCAATCAGGGACTGAATGGAAGTTAGCAGGGTGTTATTAGATAGATCGCCCTAATAGAACCGGTCACACTCAATAACTCCTGTCTTCATTCTTTTGGAAGTTTTGTATTTGTTAGGTGTTTTCTGTCATTTACATGTTTCTTTGGTGATCTAGATGCTGTGTCATTAATAAACACAACAGACAATTGACAGATAGTCGTCAGTTGTAGTTTTGTTTGGTAAATGTTGGTATAAAATTGAATTATCTAGAAACTTTGCATCTGCTAACCATAAAGTGGTTACTCAGCTCTCCATCTTGACCCCTTCCAACAAAACAGACCTGGAGAAGCTAGTTTACAGAGGCATATGAAGTGCAACTAAGTGCATTAGTAAAATTTCTGGAGGTCATCTGATAACTGCTTGAGTTCAGTAACCTTTCTGACGTATTTCCTACTGTTCCTCAACTTTTGTTAACTTCAGCGTTGTTACATGAAGCAACTACTTCTAACTCAATATGGCAATATGGCGACTTTGTTTTCTGCTTGTGATGTGCAAGCTTCCTGTCAGTTTTAATAAGGGATGAGAATGGAAGTTATAATCACTGGCCCTGAACAGCTCGTCACACAGATGCAGCCACACAGTCCCTGAGCTTAAAACTTTCACCAACACAAAGGTTAAAATCAAGTGGAGAAGCAACAATCATTGTATTGTTGCATCGGCTATAGAGCAGTCTGCTATTTAATATCAGTTCTCTGAGCACAGTTTCTATTATTACATCTAACTTCAGAATACAACTTTATACAGGTTTCTCTCTGATCAAATAATGGCTTTACCTTGTATTATCTTTTTGTTATCATTTTTCTGTTTGATTTTTTATGAAGAATTTTTCTAGAATTGAGTTTTGTGTGATTGTTATATATTTTACAGCTGTAGCATTTTGCAGCTCTGTATGTGCCTAAACAGAGTGTATGCCTTTCATTTTGTTGCTTTTATTTGCACTGTGGGTGTTCTCGTTGAACTTTACTTCCCTTATCTTAAAGGGGCTTTGTGCTTCATGCCATATAAGTAATTATAATTATAACAAAACAGCTATTACATTGCATTAATATGGAAAATAAAATATGTTAAATTATTATTTGTAACATTTATTATTGTTATGTACTATTCTAAAACATACTATTTTTCAGTTTGAAGACATTCACTAATGAAGCGATACCTGCAAGCTAGTTCAGGCAGCCCAATTTGTCCTGCCGGTCCATTCACATACTATACATATATCCAATACATCTTTATAATCATGACAGGATTGCTTGCTGCCATTATAGCATTTCAAAAGCCCTAACTCCACCCCAGCATCTGTAGACTTCCCCTAAGGGGGAAGTCAGCATCGTCAATCCCCACTCCCTGCTGTGTGAGATCAATATTACTTTGTGGGGAGTGATGGGGTCACAGCCAAGACTCCAAACACAGATGCACTCTACATTTAAATAATAGTCTATTCCACTTGAGTTGGCTGACTGAAATGCAACTCTTTAAATTCTTAATAACCCCCTAGGAAATTTCCTGGATATAACTATGGATTTTTTAAATTAATAATAGGAGGAATAAGGGCAGCGGTCAACTGCTACACTTCTATTTAATTCATTCCAACAATAAATGATTGATGAATAAATTGTTACAAGCTAGAGGTCAAGGCAAGAGAAGCAAGATGTATTTGCTCACGTATTCTAGCAAGATAAAGCCTTTATTATCTAGTGCTGGAGGAAGGAAGGCTTACATGCCAAACTTCTGGATACGACGCAATGATAAGGAGAAAGAAAAGAGATATAATCAAATAATTAGAACTAAAATAACTAAAATGTCTTTACTGTCTCAAAACTAACAACAACAAAAACCCAACCACTCTGCTCTGACCTGACAGAAGAAAAGAACACATGGCAGCCACCCCAACCTTCCCACTGGTGACCCATACAGGGTGCTAAGTGGTGCAATGAGAACGATACAATCTAAAGCTGTCCAATCCCAATGATCCCTAACTCAACAAAATCAGTCTCAGCCACAGCAAGATCTGTGCTCTGACCAGGCGGGGAGCTCCAGTCCTCTGCAACGAGGCCAACGTGGAAGTAACTTAGAACTGCATTCTATCAAAGGGGGGTGACCGTTTTGTATACAAGTCAATGGATAATTCACCAACTTCTCACTTGATTTCAAATGTTAAATTAGTTGTTATTTAGAAACAAGTAATCCCTTTAGTTATGAGGCACCATACTTGATAACTTTTTGAAGGATTAAATTGTAGCCGAAGTCTAATTACATGTCAGTAATTACTTTCTATAGACCATGAAATACTGACAAATCTAGATTCTGTTTTTTTTATAATGTAACACACCAAGTTAGAGTCAACAGTACACTGACATGTATCCTATTTCACTGTTGTTCTGTACTTGAGATGTGCTAACATTCACAGAGAATGTATCGACCAGCTTGATACATTGTCTGAAATCCAACCTGCGAGTCACAAATAGTCACTCCTCTTTCTGCTGCAGAAGTTTCAAAACAAGACTCAAGAGGTTTGTTCACTTCTTCATGTACTTTCATTTGCCCTCACAATTTATATCTAATTGAAGGAGATTAAAGAGGATAGACCTGAATTAAACTAATAACGGTATGCAACTAGTCAATACCCCTAGGTGATCTGAGCTTTCTATGAAATTCATGTTAATGATTATACATTGATTCAAAAGCTTTATTCCTTTAATACTTGATCTGTGCTGTGCATTTAAATTATACACACACCAGTAAATATGATAGAGGGAAAAAAGTGTGTTCATGTGTGTGTGTGTTTTGATTTTATAATCAGACAGCAGCAGAAGGAAAGGTAAGTGTCATGCTCATTGAGCAGGTAATCATGCAGATCCATGCCGTGGTTTCAACACACAACATGTCCAGGTAATGTGCTGCAGGGAGATGTTGCTATAAAGTCTAACCAATGAAGCATAGATGCAGCTTTGTGAGAGGGCATGTGTGTTTGCATGCCTGACTGCACGTTTGCTTCAGTGTGGATTGTTCAACATGATTATAGAGGTGGGATTGTCTGCAGAGGAAAAATACAAACCTTCTCACATTTTTCTGATGTTGAAATGTGTGTTGCATGACAGGGTGTGATGACAAAGTGAGGCTGCAACAGAGAAGAATAAAAACTCCCTTTTTTGGCACAGATTAAACAATGCTGTTGGTAGGATCACTGGGGGATGGTCCCCACACAGGCAGTGGCAAATTAAAACTGGATAAACTGTCAATTTGCTGTTTCTCCGTTAACTTTTATATCTAAAGACATACACTAGATTCTGGGACTATTGTACATGTACGAAAGTAATCCTACCTTTACAAGCTATTTTCCAGAGTTTTTAACTATATCCCTCATTCTCTTATTATTTTTTATTTTATTAATTTTTAACAGTTTATTGTTAATGCTTGACGAAATCTGCACACCTCATGATGACAACTTTGCAAACTGTATTTGAAGAGAACAGATATGATGATATCAGATATGGTTGAAAGCTCTGGAAAGACCAAGTCAGTGTACCTTACTAAGTCAAGAATTCATTTTCATGCTCATTTTCTACATGTTATCCTTCATATGATGCATTTTAAAGTGCGTAGCTCCAGATCTGAAAAGTGTACAGTATATAATGCAGAAGTGCCTTAAATCTGCATTTTTTTCTATTGACCAGTAGGGGGCAACTCCACTATCTACAAAAATAAGTCAATGACTGTATAGAAGACTGTGACTGTGACCCTACTTATCTGTTGATTTATTACCTCACTAAACATTTTTTCCTAATGGGTTTATTGTCTTAATTTCAAGTTTCAAGTCAAGAATGATGTACATTTTGTAAATTGTGGTCCCATTTAGAGAAAATAGATAATAAGGCAGTATGCCTTAGGGTGTGGCCCTACCTTGATGACAACGATATGCTTTACTCCTATTCTAATCTGGGATTATTATTATGTATTGTATCCCAGATTAGAGTATAGATGGTTTTTAAGAGTATAGATGTAGTTGTTGCTATTTTACAGTTTGTTTTCAATTCATGAACATTAAAAAGGTAACCTTCTTTTTTAGCCTAAATTAGCATAAGCATTAACATTATCTGAGGAAATAAGTCTCCTAAAGTTTGTCACATGGAAACATTCCCAGTACATATGCAAAAATTATGATGGCTTCAGTGCAACCTTGGGATGCCAAGTTTCATTGTGTGGCTTCTTCTGGGTGTAAAATGAATCTAATGCACAAATTTGAAATGTATTATAGATGGTCAGGATTATTAGAAGAAAGATTTACATCACATCAAACTGACTCCCAACAAATCTCACTGAGCTCACTGTTCACACTGGATCAGTCTCTGTTCCAAATATCTTGAACTGAAAGTGGTGAAATGATGTTACAATTATTCAGCCAAAAAGCAGATCCCCATGTGTCTTAGATTATGGATATAAAACCAGAGTATCATGTTTTATCCAATGAAAGACACCCTTTTAGAGAAAACCTTTGAGCTAGTTGGCCAGCCAGAGGTGGATATGGGTCTTCAAGCCCTGTTTGGCTCTCTGCATCTGAATGTGCTCAGACCATCCAAAACTGTCTGGTAGATATGAAAGACTAAATAAATTAAACAAATTCCCATTCTTATGTGGTTATTACTGTCATGTCCCTGGAGTTGTTTCTTGAAGTGAGTTTAAGTTAGTGAAATGTTCTGGCTGAAGCTCGTGCCAGACACTGCCATTCCTCAAGGCCTTCTCTTTGTTGTTGAAAGTGAATTGTCAGTGCCAGGCCCGGCTGTCAGAAGCTGAGCCTGCCTGGCTTGCTGGCTGGAGAGCGTCTCTGGTCTGATGTGTCTTTACTTTCATATTGCGACTCACCGCTGGCAGAAAACTGCCTGGCAAGAAGAGTTTATGAGACCAGATGGTTGATGAGAATTAGCTTTTTGTCTTTCGCAAATACATGCATGCTCCCTTGAGGGTTTTATATGTTCAGTGCACTGGCAATGTGGTACTTTTTTAAAGTTTTGTTGTTGTAGAGTGATTAGAGAAAGAGTACACCATACATTTGCAGATTTCTGTTACTTTATGATTAATAAATGTAGTGTTTATAGGGTGGGAGGACTACCAACATTAAAGTACAGTTAAAGGGTCAATTTAACAGGTAAAGGTCAATCCCAACAAAGGTTTAGTCATTGTGGGGAGCAGACTGTGTGGGTTTATAGACCAAAAATGTATAACAGAAAATCTACATTATTAAGTGTGGACATGTAGTGTGGAAGATGTTGGCCAGACAGGGAGGTTCTCACAGAAAGATGCTATTGAGTGTTTTTTTCTTTTTAGCTCAAGTAATGGAAGAGTTAGATTGTCTATCAGAGGAGATTGAGGATGAGTTAGTGGGCACTAATGAGGAGAACCATGTTGTCTGAACCTAGATGATGGCAGTTATTCCAAGTGCAGCCTGTTCCTGTTTCACAGCTTAATCAGAAACAAGGACCTGCCTGCTTGTGGTTTGACAAAGGGGGTGAAACTGCATCACAATGGAGAATGTTGATGATGACATTAATATATTGAATAAGAATGATTAAATGAAATTGGGGGGAAAAAATGTTTTCAATAAAGAAATGAAGACTGTATTACAGGTGTATGTAACTAACTTATTACAATGTTATTATTACCATACATTCCAAATAACAGTTGCAATTTAATTCATTTAACTGTGTAAGTATTGTATGATACATACAATCCACATAAGTTGGATTTGTTTATTATTATTTTCAATAAAATAATGTTTCTCGAGGACAAACTTTTTTTTTTTTGGTACTTTCCATGATTGGTTGAAATTATTTCGCCAATTTTAAGTAATAAAAGCACATTAAAACATTTTTGTCATGTTCAAGTAATAATTCATACAATAGAGGGTTAAACACTACCAGGGACTAAAAGTACAAGGGAAGCACATGCAAAGGATTTGCCTTGGTGTTGTTTGGTGTGTAGTAGTCTTAAATATACACAAAAAAGACTTATCATTATTACTTTAAGTATTATCAATCTTTATAATAATGTCCAGGAAGCAAGCCAACCAGGATGATGGAGGTGAGTGGGGCTGCTTTCCCCCTGAAATCCACAACCATCTCTTCCAAAAAAGGCAGAATTGTTATCTGAGAACTGTTATTGGGTTTACCTCCTTTCCAAACTTGTATTTAGCCTCTTCAAACCAGTCTTTGACCTCACTCTTACACACATCCTCCTTTTCTAACCTTTTCCATCCACTCTGAAAAGCTGGAAGCCTGCCAGCTGCAGCGCTGAGTCCACACAGCCAAGTTTCCTTGAAAACACAAAACAGAAGAGGAGGAAGCCTCCGTTCTTCTTCATCAGTAGCTGGAGTTCATCTAGCTTGTTGCGCAGTGAACACACTTTAGAGAGGAATACTCCCAGTGATGGAGTGTGTTGTCGTCGACTGCGGAGATGCATGAGCGTGGCGTCTCGTCTCCCTCTCGTCCATCATCTCGCTGCATGAACAAACGAGAGTACTCCTCTGACCAAACAGTCCAGTAATTCCAGTAATTGGAAAAATAAATCTGGAGTTGTTTTCCCTGATGTTCATGAGCTCTTCTCTGGTGAAAGAACTTAAGGTACTGCAGCAAAACGCTGAATGTACAAACAAAACAAGACAAACTGCGGTGCACCGACACACACCGACGGTGATAACTTTATTTAAATCTCTGCCTTCTGAGTTCCACAACTTTAAACCAACACTGTGTAACTTCTGCTGACTTGCTGTCACGTGATAATTACAGGATGCTGTTGATATATTGGACATCCAGGTCAAGGAATAAGAATCTGGTTCTGCTTAAGGGTGTCTTCCTGTTAAAGGTGAGGTTTTTCCTTGCTGCTCATGTGGGAATGTTGGATCTCTTTAAATTAAATTAAGTTAACGAGTATGGTCTAGTTCTTTTTCACATACAGGTCAATAAAATGCAGGACAAACAGGTTCAAGAACTGTTTTTACCCAAGAGCAATAGCGTCCCTGAATGCAATTAAGGGCACTTTCATACCACTATCGATTATTTGGTCCGCACCAAGCAGTAAGATTGTTACTATGTAGCATACAGGCTGCGGTGTGGTCCACGTTCACACCTGCAAACCAATCAAAATTGGTTTGATTGACGTTCCCTCATCTTCCAGTAGGTCAGCATTTGGTGCAGAGTCAAGTGGACCGAGACCACCTCTTTTTGGAGGTCTTGGTCTGCTTGATTTAGTGTGCACCTGAGTGCAATTGATGCTTTCACACCAATGAAAACGAACCGAACTAAGAGCTTTTGGTCTGAATGGACTGTTTAGTGCGCACCAACTGCTGTTGGTGTGAAAGCACCCTAAGGCTTGAAAAAATGTGTCTGACTGTGCAATAATCTGGTGATTGTGCAATAACTTGAATTACATGTTGTATGTGAGTTGTGTGCTTGGTATTTATGGGTTTTTTTTAATCCGAGTATTAATGTTTTATCTTTGCACTTTCATAATTTGCACTAATAAGGGGTTGCATCTCAATTTCGTTGTACAATGTACAATGACAATACAGATGTATTCTATTCTTCTATTGTTCTTTTTTATGATTGTGTGTGTCTGTGGTGCTCACCCACTCTGTACTTCCCCTCAACAGTTTTAGCCTGTTTTGATTTAACACCCCAAAAACTCCATTATGACGAACTTCATTTCTAACAAGCAGTTGTTTTTTGACAATGCTCTGATAACCCACCGTACACTACCTGCCCAGCACCAAACAGCAGACAGACAAAGATCAGTAGATGCAGCTTTAAAAGTAGCCTGAGGTATATGTAAGTATTATTTGAAATGCACAAGACAGATGAAGTCTAATCAATCTTCAATTCTGCACTGCATCTTTTCTAGCGTTAACATTTAAGAAAACCTGGAAGAAACAGCAGAATATTAGCAACAGTTCAGATGCTTGTGTGTTCAATTAAAGCACTATTACACTACAGCCTCCCTCCAAGGAGAGCATGGCTTTACACACAGCTGGCTCCAATTGATTCCTGACCCTGAATGGCTCACAGGTACAAATGGAAAAGAATCCTCAGGCGACCTCGTTGGTTGTTCGGCTGTATCTTTGTGAGCCACAGTCCACTGCAGCCAATAACGAACATAACCTCAACACCACACACTGCGCTAAGCCTCTTAGAGCAGTGAGAAGATGGCTCATATGATCAACAATGCTTGTGTGTCCTCTTAATAGTAACAACAAACAAAGCAGAGGAAACTTTGGGGCGTATTCGATCAATGCTAGAGGCTGCTCCGAGCTCTGATCGATCCGCTGACCAATTAGTGGCAAAAAGCTGTTATTCTTTAACTCTGTCACCATCACTTTTATTTCTCTTTGTTTGACAAGACAAATTAGGGACTCGTGTGTATGTGTACGTGTGTGTTTGTGGCTTTCTAGCCTTTAAGCACACTATCAGCTCTCTTCTAGATCAATAATACAACACTCATGCCAGTTAGGCTCAAACAGGATTTTATTTGTTGATCATCTGTCGCTCTCTGCAGCTTCCTCCGTTCTGCCCTCCAACAAGCAAGTAAAAATACAAAGATTCCCCTCATGTTTTAGTGGTGAAACAGAGTGCAGTGCAGCTCTGCAGCCCTGGAGTAAAACAGTACAGTGTAACTGTTGAGTTGGAGGACTGTGGGCGGTACAGTACAAGCTGTGGGCTGTGGGTTTTATCTCCCAAACTCTATAGAGCTGTGCTGGTGCTCATTCTCCAGCAGTACAGTAGGCTAAAGATAGTTTACAGCCTCAGGCAGCTGCCGTGCTGAGCCCCCCCTCCTCCCCTCAAGCTGGTCAGACTGTAGCCTGACTGCTTTCTGTGACTGCAGGGGACAGATGCTAGCAGTCCTCCAATCACATCCAACACCATTACTAATTCTCAGGCTTGGGTTTGGACCTCCAGCTGATGTCAGGTGTGTGGAGAAGTGTAGGAATTAGCTCAGCTTTGGAGGAATCTGTCTATCTGCCAGTTCAGCACAATAAATACAGATGTTTGAGAGAATACAGATAGTCTTTGTCCACACAGGATGAGCTTTTGGAGGCATTCAGACTTTTTCTTTATCCAGGCTCAACATTTTCCCCCGAGCATGGGCCAACATGTCAGTCCTGGACAAAGTACCTGGAAAAATGAATGGCTGTAATGCACTTTCAATAATTGAATCTGTATGTTATGTATGTTATATATTATAGATATTCATAAAATACCAAATTAACAACATTACATCACAAATCAACACTAACCTAACAGTATAGACCAGGGCTGTCAAAGGGCCACATACAGCCAATTTGATCTCAAGTGGGCTGGACCAGTAAAACATTGCATAATAACCTATAATGTATTAAGTATATATTATATCTTTACTATAATAAACCATCTATTTACTGTGAAAAAATAGTGCAATTTCAACAATATTATGTCTCAGTTTTTCCAATTATTTTGCACAAAAGCTAATTGACAACTCTGAAATATAACTCCTTTTCTGCAATTTTCATAGTTTGCAAAATTATCCAGTTATAGACATACTAAATGAAATTTAACATTTAGTGTACAATTCTACAGTACATTAGATGCCAACAGCTTGTTCATGTGGGAATGTTGGGTCTCTATAATTTAATTGAAAGAGTACAGTCTAGACCTGCTCTATGTGTAAAGTGCCTTGAGATGACTCTTGTTGTGATATGGCGCTATGTAAATGAGAATTGATTGATTGATATTAAAATGTACCAGCTTTAATAATATATGATAATCAGTATGTTAGGTTTGGACATTGAAGTTCACTTGCCCATTCAACCCTCCTTTTGTCCTCTGGCCAATTTGTAACAGGTGCTAACTCAAAAATGAGGTATAATTTCATTTCAATGGGGCCTAATGACCATCATTTCCATAAATATGTGTAAAACCTGTGGTAATAAGCTGGAATGAAGTTGGCCAAAAAGGTCTAACACAAAATTGAGTGATACCTTATGCTTTATGAACAGTCAAACCAAAGCGGGTCAGTTTTGACCCAGGAGGACCCTGGTTTTTCTTACATATGAAAACAATGAATATGAATTAATGAAGAAATATAATGAAGATAAGTCTACATGTTTAGACAGGACCGTCTTTATCTGGAGCATGTCACAGCTACTACTTCAAACAGAGAGCAACACATTGAAATATGGGGCAATTTTGGTTCGGTTTGGTTTCACAAAAATTTCGAGCGAAAGATAACGTGTGAACAGAAGCCATGTGGGAGCTGTCACTGTGTTCATGGGTTAGACATCTCATGGGGTTGGTGGGCGGAGAAAGGAGAGTATATTTTCAGAAATGGCACATAGGCTACAACATTTATAAAAGGCTAGATTTCCCTTATTCTTTGTAAAGCAGAAAATAAAACAAATGTGTGGAGAGTAGCACTCCTCTGGGACATGAAGGTGTACTTGTTCCTCAAAGGAGGATGGATCAGTTCAATGGTTTTCTATCAGCAATAATGTATTACTGTTATTACTGATATAAACAGCTTCTGTGTATCTCTCCATGCCTCTGTTGAGTCAACTAGTTTCTTATTCTAATTATTCATATTCATATTAATAAGAATAATGATACATTTTTTCATTTTTGAGTATTTAGTATAATCTTCATTACAAAATAATTGCACTTGTAAATGATACATTAGGTGTATGAAGTAACATGAAGAATAACAATACAACAAAGCATGAAACAAGAATGTAACAGAACAGAAGACAGAAAAAGAAAAGAAATGCAGAGACAACAAATAAAATGAAGTAAATACATAAATAATAAGTTATTTACAGGTCAACCAGATCAAACCAACAGTGTAAGGCAAGGCAAGGCAGTTTTATTTATATAGCGCATTTCATACACAATGTCAACTCAATGTGCTTTACATAAAACAGAAAAACATGTAATTTGAGAAACTTAAAACATACAATTAACCCCTCACCCCCACCAACAGTGTAGTCCCCCCCCCCCCCCCACAGCATTGATGGGTAACGTGGCATTGCTGCTTCATCTTAAATTAGGAAGATGTGCTGCCTTCAGTTGGCTGAAGGGGGGAAGGTGGGTTTGATCCAGGTTGGATCATGCTCCCATGCAGGGGTGCTGTAAGGGGGGGAAAAGTTAAGATGATTCTAAGGGCCTGTGACTGACATGGGCCCTAAAAAATATTGGAAAATAAATAAACTGTTATGCCCAGCTCGTTGGAGAGCATAACAACGCAGCTCAAACATCTCAACAGCTCAAAATTAATAAAGTAATTTATTTAAGGTAACAAATGTAATCAACCAAGAGTTTAAAGTCAAACTAACATGAACCAAAGCTACAATCAAAATCAAAACCAAAAATGAAGTGCCTGAAAGGCACCAGCCTTCCAGGAGGGCCAGAGTATGAGAGAGAGCCATCTTGGTTTTCCTGGGTTTAAAAAAGGCTCCTACAGGTGATCTCAATCCTTTGACGAGGAGGGAGGGACCAGACCATCTAAGGAAGAGCGAAAACAGGAGAGCAGGAAGCAAGGCAGACTATCCCCTTTACTATGGAGGCCCAGGGCCGTCACAACATTTAAAATAATAAACAGATATTAATAAAAGGTTTGATTTACAATGTACTCAGTAAACTTTATTTTTTATTGTATCTGGCAAAAAAACACCCAAAGCTTCTGTATTGAAACTAATTAAGTCAATATATTACTTCTTACTAAGAAGTCATTATTATTAAGACTACTTCTTTAACCCTTTATTAGGCGAATAGCCTAACTATTTTTGGTATAGCTTCCATCCAAAATATCCCCCCCGTGTCTCTCTGTGAGGTTGTAGAACCATGTGGATTTTTTATATATAGACTTTTTGGAACATGTTTAATGAGGAACCATAAGTGGTAACTTCACTGACCTTGATTTGCAACATAAAATTTGAAAAAAGTCACAAAAAGTAAAAAAGTCATGTAATATCCCCCAAAAACTCTCTAGGGTAAGTATTTCAATGAGTGTCCTATAAAGGGTTAAAAATGAATTATACATGCTGCTGTACAGAACATGTCTGAGCTTTAACACCCAGAATTGATGTAATTTGTTACGTAATTTTAATGAACCTTCTTTGATTTATCAAACTATGACAGCCTGTGATGCTCCACACCAAAAGCAGTAAAGAAGTATATAAATACAGTTCAGATGTTTCCTATAAAGTAGTGTCAGTAAATCTTCTTTGTGTGTTGTGAGCAGGCGGTGGTGGAAGGATTTATCTCACATTTCTCTTCACTTAGAGACTCTTTTTTGTTTTTTGCCCCAAACTTTCCATTTGTCACCCGCCTCAGCACAGCAGCTCATGTTTAGCAAAAGCAGAGTTCAGAGAGAGGCACTGACATCTAACATTAGACAAAAAGTGTTAACATCTTCCTTTGAACTAACAGAGCTGTTTTATTGCCTCCCTGTGGTCTGAAGATGCTCCCCCTGCTGGTCTGTTCAAACACTGACTCTATACATCATTTTTGTCTATTTGTTTTGTAGAAAATGAAAGAAATGAGTCTTCTGACCTTTCTCTTTTGTCTAGCTCCACTGGGACAAACTTTCCATTTCTAGCCTCAGTAGAGTTTAGGTTTGAAGAATATCTTCTAACACACACTAGCAAGATTTTGAACTGTTTTTGTTTCCTTTTCTTTTCATAACTGATGAAAAGGCACATTTTTCCACTTTTGATTCATCACATCTTGAGTGGAGAAGACTTCCCATCACTCATCCTCGTAAAACACAAAGACAAACAGTGCTGGATGGAATAACTTTGTTTAAATAAAAATGACTATGCATATGTTAAGCCTTTCCATTTCGCAGGGTCTTTTTTTTTTGTTGTGCTCTATGATTCACATGCTTGTGATATTGTCCATCTCTTTGTCATTTATGATTTGGCACCACCTGCAGACACTTTCTTCGATAGAAATGTATGACGGTCCGTCAGACCATTGCAGCTGTTGTAGGAGGTGTTTGAATGTTGGCTGTCCTAGTGTTTAAAACACATGTGATATCTGTTGATTCATGGCTAAAGTTAGTTGTATGAATTAGGTCAGGGGTTCCCAAAATTTTCCATGCCATGGCCCCACAAGCAGCCTTAGCTTCAGGCCAGGGACCCCCTTTGCAAACCTACCAACAATGCTACAACATATGTAGAGAACAGTGACGTGCGGTCAGGGGAGGCAGGTGAGGCCGTGCCTCACCTGTTATCATGGAAAAAGACTTAAAAATAAAAAAAATAATAAATGGTTATATTTGTCCAGTGATTTGCACTATAACGTTATTTTCTATCTAACTTTACCAGTTTCGGATTATTTTTAATTCAAAATCGCTGAATTTTCACATGTACTGATCAAACACTGAAAAGAGACGCGCAGTGAGGCTGCAGCGAGACGAGCCTCACCATGGATTGCGCAATGACTCGGTTTACTGCGCTGGCATGCTATGCAGTGAGACAGTACAGCTGTACAGCTGTCTCTCTGTATGTCGCTATTAACATGTTCAAACACTTTTACTATATGAACTAAATTTCCATAGTTTAGCTGATGATATAAAGTACAGTGTTTGTAGCATGTTTCGTGTACTGAGCAGCATAAAACGGCTGCAAAAAGTCACTAAGTGAGGCACGCAGTTCTCCGGCCTCATGGCAGGGGGCGCTCCTGATCCCAGTGATTCTTATTACGACTCATTAGCTGCAGAATAAGTGACAGTAAGCTACAACTACAGTGAGCAAGTTGGCAAGTCATTTATAAGTAAAGGTAAGACCATAATAACGTTTTTTAAATTAAATGTGTTTTTTTGTGTGCTACAGTTTGTATGTGTAAAGAAAGCTGATATGAGATTTTAAACATAACCTGTTAACTGCTGCCAATCAAATGGTGAATAAGCTACTCTGTAGGGTTCATATGTTTGTAAATCTGATTGTGATGAAGTCAGTGCCTCACTAGACATGAACCTCACCGCACGTCACTGGTAGAGAAACATCAACTTTTAGAATGATTTCATTACTTTTATTATAATTATTACATTTGTTTAGCATGAGAATATTATTAACTAACATGTTTTCAACACTGTATTATATTCCGACTGAATAATAAACTTTTCAACAAACTGTTGACAGAAAAGAACAGAACAAAAGAAGGTCTACACACAACTTCATGATGTCATGAACAATGTTTTGACTGGCAGGCAATCAGAAAGATGAGCATGGCAAATCACATTTCAATATGATATATTATTATAAATCATATTTTATAATGATGATTTACAAATAATTAGATTATATTTTATAATTATTATTATTTTTTAAATTAGATTATATTTTTGCTTTTTTGCTTTTATTTTCTTATCTTCCCTCCAACTTTCTGAGGCAGCCCCCACTTTGAAAACCACTGAGTTAGGTGAATAAACTACCCAGTTTATTAGAGGGTAAAAATCACACAAGCATTCATTGCTGGACTGTGACAGTCGAGGGCGGCTGTGGCTCAAGAGGTTCAGAAGATCGGCAGTTGGATTACCGCATGTCAAAGTGTCCTTGGCCAAGATAATGATCCCCAAATTGCTCCCGATGGCTGCTTCAACAATGTACTAGGAGGAAACTGTGTGGTCTGTGTGGTAGCTCCTGTCATCAGTGTATGAATGTGTGTGAATGGGTGAATGCACTAGATGTAAGTACAGTCCATTGAACATTGAACACCACCCTGACCTCCATCATACACCCACAGTGTCTACAGCTAGCAGGTACGTGAGCCGCTCAATTCTCTTCCCTTTTTCCCCTGCTGTTATCTTCACACGCTGGGTCTATTATTTGTTTGACCGGTTTGTCTCTTTGTCTTTTTATCACAGATAAAGTTAAATCCTCCTAAGGTATTTAAGGATCACTACAACATCTGACAAAAGAAATAAAAACACAGGTCAGGGACAGCAGCTGTGTGTTTTTAATGCTGTGTTAGACTTTTGAATTAGAGCTAATACATGCTGGTCATATTCAAATACATCCACATGCATACATCTAAAGTGTGTGGATGTACTTGAAAGAGTGAAATATGCTTGTAAAAAATATATTTCCAGTGGACATTGAGAGATTCTTAACTTGATGATCTAACTAAAATGGAAGAGTCTGTCTGTCTGTCCTTCAATTTTCTCTGCAATCCTTCATCTGATTGACTTCACACTAGACGGCCGTGTTGCTGAGGACTCCTGGAAGTGCAGCGTCGAGGGGTAGAGCTGTTTGGATGAGCGCTTCTCGAGTAAGCTCGTTCACTTCTGGCAGTCAGAGTGAGCTAAGAGGCTGGGTGGAGAGTGATGCTGCAGCTGTCAATCAAAGAGAGAGAGGACAGCAACTCAGCAGGGACTGTGTGTCTAAATAAAATGGAAAGCGCCTCTCTCTGTACATCTGTATGTGTCTCTGTCCTTCCATTCACACTTGGCGGGTGTGTTGCTGCAGTGACGAGTGTGAAGCTGTTTGGAGGAGCTGTTCTTAAGACAGCAGCAGGAAAACTGCACTGCACAACTTCTACTCATTTGCACCTTCAACAGGTTTCTTATTACATAAAGAAAAAAAATCTATTCTTCTTCATGTACTGTATTACTTCCTAAAAAACTAACATCATTATTATTTTCATGATGATGTTTAGGCAGCTCATAACTGGTGGTTCATGTTAGGGAAATATTACATTGGTTAAAGAAGGAAGTCAATGGTGACGTCACCGTGTAGACCAATCTGCCCCTAATCTTTTTTTTAATACTTTATTTATTGTCATTATTTTATTTTATACGTCATCTAAAACATAACAGTTCATTAATATGACAATTAGTTAAAGTATATCAGTAATGATATTTATAGTACAGATTTAAATGATTACAGTATATTGAGCTCATTTTAAATTGATGCAAAAATGCCAACTTTTTTCTGGTTCAAGGTTTTCAAAATAAGAGAAGTTGCTGCCGTTCTCTTTTTTTTGTCATTGTAAATTGAATATAATAATTCATAGAAAATTTTTTTTTTTTTTTTATTGTTTATTCATTCATTCAACCAAGCTTTAATTAATCTTAAGAATACACTGAGTTGTTAGAACTCATTTACAGTCTGGTCAAGTAATATATATATATATATATATATATATTTTAATCATAATATGGTAACAATTCCAATATTAATAAAACAATTTAATGGAAAATGAAAATAAATAAATGAAATAATAATAATCAACAATTAAAACATCTGCTTGCTGTATGTCACAGGTTCACAGGTTTTTTAAAGTTTGCACCTTCCTCAAGCAGCAAGCCTCAAAGAAAGAAAACAAACAAACAAAAAAAAACATATAGGGCCTTTTTGAAAATAAGGTACCCATCAGCTCCCTGTTCCTATCTGTCCCTAATCTAACCTTTACCCCTATGCCTTTGGCCTAAGACCCAGCTTCTGTGTGGTATGAGACCGTAGTGCTTGTTGAGCTGACCTGACTTATTTGAATCATTTTTCATTTATGTTTGAAGAGTTTTTTTTAAGCTCAGTGATTACATCAGCTGTCAAATGCACAGTTCTGAACGTTCAGTCCTAAGTTCAGTCCATTCAAGCCTTGTTAATGAAGCTAATGGCTCAGCGACCAGATATATGCAAATCATTATTAAATGATTGTTTTTTTGGCCTTGGTGCTCTCTCAGTAATTGTCTCATGCTGGCTTTGATAAGGGTCACATAAAAAACCAGAAGCTGCACATCTGTCCAACATGAGCACAGTTCCTTATGAGAGTCAACATGGAAACGTCCTCACACAGACTCTATTTACAACTTTTAATGTTTCTAATCTCTACTCACAGTAAACAGCTTGAATCAGACGCCATAGAACAGATTGTAATGCAAGCTTAGACAATCCTGGTGTATAGCTCTCCATCTGCTCCACTATAGGTGCAGAGGATGTGTTTGCACTACTTTTTTTTGCATCTGCTCTCTGTCTGTAGTATAATCCTGCAGAGGCTGAATGAATATTTTTGACTGTACAGGCGCCACTCATCATCCAGCTGTCTTTGTACAGTCAAGATTGCTCGTCGATAAATTCACCAAAGCAGTGCGCCTCATTTCCATCTATCATCCAGACATGCAATCCTAAAACATCATTTTTTATTTTTTATGTGCTTGTCTCTCCTTCCCTCCTGCTCTCTCTCTCTCTCTCTCTCTCTCTCTCTCTCTCTCTCTCTCTCTCTCTCTCTCTCTCTCTCTCTCTCTCTCTCTCTCTCTCTCTCTCTCTCTCTCTCTCTCTCTCTCTCTCTCTCTCTCTCTCTCCCTCTCCCTCTCTCTCTCTCTCTCTCTCAGCACCTGGGATGTTGCGTTCAAGGCGCAGCGGTCATATCGTTATATTTATTCCCACAGTGTGCAGGCAAGCGAGACAGTGAGTGTAATGAGAAAGCTCATTGGGATGATGTACACCACCCCCCCCCCCCACCCCCCACCCCTCACACACACACACACACACACACACACAGCCAGCATTTTTGACCTCCAAAGAAATTGAGATCTCTGGAGTCTCTCAGTTTTGACTTTTCTCATCCTCCTTATCGGCAGACTCATCCCTGCCCCGCTGGCTCCGTTTTTCCGCTTCATATCTCACCAGTTACTGTAAATTACATCCTTAAGGATGACTGAAGACTTCAACCGACTGTTTGACCACCTGCCTGCTTTTCTTACTGACTCCATCCACAAAATAAAACGCAGGCACTTAACGCTGGTTACGGGTCACCTCGTGTGCTGATTTACATGTTTTCATGCCTTAAGTTGCATGTTAATGTAGAGTGATGAGTGTTGAAACAGTCTGAATAACACATCGGTGCACTGCAGAGGCGAGAACAAGTATGAAAACAGTGAATATTTATTTTGTATACTCATCATACTGTAGCTTCCCTGCTTATTTACATATATACAAGCATGAAGTTTATTCCTGTCATTCCTCACATTGTAAAATCTTGTTTTCATCATGTTTTCCTATTGGCAGTATACTATTACAATTCAAATTTGTATGTAAATTGTAGGTAAAAAGAAAGAATGGAAAAAAAATCTGAAGATGAATCTGAGATGAAACTGTATTGTACTCCGATGTGATTTCAATCCCTAAAAAAGAAGCAAAAAAACAAGCAGACTAAGGGAACTGACATGCATTCAAATGAGCTTTTTTTATGATAGCAACATAAAACATGCTCTCAGCCTCCAAAAGCCATGTGCTGACTTGTTGCGTGGAAACAGCATGTCTGTGGCACTTTGCTGCCATAATTTGTCAGATTTTAGCAGCTGTAGCAGGATGTTAGGATGATATATGACACAGGGAGAATCAGCAGTGTAGGTGTTGCTGGTAAACTTGCATTCAGATACAAACACATGCAGCAGATCTACAGTAGCAGCGCAGGATGATGATATTATGATGAAACTTGTGCTCCTTAATGAGGCGATGGGAAATTCTATGTCAAACTGCTGAATCATTCAAATCAGAAGGAGCTAATGATAGATAATGTTGTATATGCATGTTTACTACTAGCACTGTGCTTTATGTTGTTATCTTTAATAAGACTTAGCTTCATTTTGGAGAATAACCGGAAAAATCTATATTGTTCCAGTTATTCTCTATGCTGATATCCAGCAGGAGCTGAATCAAGAGCATCAGGACCTAGGCTGGACCACAACCAATACAGTTGTGTTCCATCCAATGACGCTCTGCTGTCAGGAACCATATGGCTCCAACAAGCTCACATCAACATGTGTAACAGCTGTGTTGGTCCACAGTGCAATATATATATATATATATATATATATATATATATATATATATATATATATATATATATATATATATATATATATATATATTAAGATAAGATAAGATAAGATGAGGTGAGATAAGTCACACTGTGGGGAAATTTACAATGTTGTAGAAATAATAAGTTCAATAGCAAAAATAGATGAGAATCAATAAATGAATAAAGAACAATAAATAATAAGTACACAAGCAATAAAAACATCAGTAGTAAAAAATATATAGTAAACAAAAAAGTAACATAATGTACAAGAGTAATAATGATGTTGAATGATAAGGGCCTGTGTCACATGATTGTTAAGGTTCAGTCTGCTCAAACAAACTCAACTAAAATGTGTTTTATTTAAGATAGTTTCAACATTAAAATGTAAGAAATGTGCATTTTATTTCCATAATCTTTGTTCAGTGAATGCATCTCATGTTTAGTTTGTCAGTTATTACAAACCTTTAAATATCATTTCATTTAACTGTGTGCTTTCTTTCACTTTCACTGAGAAAAATCAGCTTTTTAATCAGCTCTGAAAGAAATGATGATTTGGTATTTATTATGATTTTATTTATTTGATATGTATTTTTGCCATATCACCCAGCTTTACTTTTAATGCTCTTCATGCTACATATCTGACCTGTTAGTCTCATAGGATCCAGTTCATAGCCTGAGGTCTTCTATCTGTTCCTGCAACCTGAGCCCTGCAGCTATAGAAGGAAACCAGGTCAGCACAATCACTCACCTCTTTTACATCTCTTCTTAAAACATTCACTTTTATCATTTTCAGAGAGCATTGCCTGTTTTTTATGGTTAAGCCCTGTATGGAACACACAGGATGAAAGTAACAAGAACATACAAGTTTGATCTAAGTGTGTCAGCACACAGAGCACACACTCTTACCAGAAGTTTAAAAAATCATGTGCATCTATCCTACTTTTGCACAGTTTTGTTTCATGTGTCATAAACATGATCATCTGACAGATTATTTCATACTTTAACAACATTGTGAAGTCTTCCAGGTCAGACTCTTTCAGAATAAAAGCACACAGTAAATTTTGCAGTGTTAAATCAACACTTAAAGAGTTAAATAGTGTTAGATTTAACTCTTTAAGTGTTGATTTAACACTGCAAAATTTACTGTGCAAGTCAGGTTTAAGTGTGGAGTCATTGTCAGGACCATTATAACAGCTGTTTCTTTCATCCTACTGTATCTCCTAATGTGGTCACACATAATGTCTATCAGTAATAGAATGTTTCATATTATAAATGTATATTTATTTTAGACAGAATAAGATTAGCCTGCTGTATTATAGAAAATAAACTAGATCTGACCTGAAAGCATGTGTCTGCTTCAACCACATACAGGATGTTTTTTTTTTATTATTGATTTTTTTTTTTTTTTTATTATATCAGATCTCTGCACTGGTCTGAGGTCTGTAGTGAAGACACAGCACAGTGGGCTGTATATATCACAACTGAGACAATGAATTTTAAAAAATGATGTTAACCCTTACATACTGTTCATATTATAAACCCTCGCTGTATATTCTGGGTCAATTTTAATCCGGTCTAAGAATCCCCTCATAAAAAGTGTCTATAACAAATCTGTTTAGAAAGCATCAGTAGTTGTTTGAAACCTTGATTTATGTTTCAGAGAGCAGAGAGAGTGTATTTTTCACTCATTGTTGGAGAAAAAACATCTACTATTACACAATATCATGTCCTATTTGACCTAAGACATGAAAATATAACATAGCAATAATGATGTAAATGTATTTAATGTAAAGGTAAAATGAGCAGAACTTTATGGAAGTGTGGGGTTTATTGTAGAACCATTAGAGCCATCAGTCTTCACTGCTACATCATAAAAACTACTATCTTATTAAAACTATTAACTATTCATTTAACATAAACACATGGCAATAGATACGGAGATCATCTGACCCAGAACAGCCTCAATGGACAAACATGTGTATCACATATAATATATAATATTTTCATTTTTGTGCATTTTGGACCACTTAAGGAGAGTTGCATCAAATTTCAGAATAAAATACATTTGGGATGTTTTTACAGCTGCCACACATCAAAATAGGTCAAATTTGACCCAAACAGTGTGTAAGGGTTAACATATAGCAAATGAAATGTGTTATTTTTACATTGTTGAAAATTGAAATTGAAAATAAAATGTACTACATGATATATTTACAGGTTATAGGTGCTCATCATTTCCTCTCATCACACACACACACAGTCAGCAGCAATACTAGTGTGAATGATCCAGACCTCTGACCTTATGCCAGGTTGATATTGATCTTTTATTAAACATGTGGAGAATCTGTAGCTCAGGAGAGAGCATGCTGTCTACCAATCAGAGGGTTGGTGGTGTCATGCATGTTGATGTGTTGGGTACGATATGGAACCCCAAACTGCTCCTGAAGGCTGTGCTCATTGGTGTGTGTGTGTGTGTGTGTGTGTGTGTGTGTGTGTGTGTGTGTGTGTGTGTGTGTGTGTGTGTGAATAGCTAAGTCAGCATATTATTATGACTGAATGTTAGCATTTAGTGTTCAGTAGACTATAAAAGTATAACATTTTATAAAGTAACATTAATAATTAACTAATTATAAATTGCATTATTTTATTTTAGATTATAATATGACACATAGTGAATATGTATTTGCTTCTTTAAAAATGCAACTAAACACATGCATTATCTTTAGCTTTGTTACTATTACTAGGCATGGCAATGAAGCTTGTGGGCTACAATACAGGAAAGAAAATACAGTGTGATGCAACATTTACACATAAACTCTGTTACTGCAATACACTATGTTACTACTGTGCACTGAAATAGATGGGATCATTATTATGTTATGTTATAAACTGAATCTAATAATACAACATGATAAGGATGACATCACAAAGCAGCATGTTCTCACCACATCTAAACCAAAAAGAGTTCTTATATTATCTATTTTGCATTCAGTATTTGGGATGACTGTCCTTCTCTCCTTTGTACTCAGTTAAAACAAGAGAAATGAATACATTGTACTGTAGTGTGTAATAATAATGGTTCAGAATAAACAATCACAGATTTCTACAGAGAGGAGCCAAAGATAGTTAGTGAACCCTGAGATTAAAGACTATTCATTTGAAAAAACAGCAAAAATACAATAATAATAATTTATTTAGGGACTTGAGCACCGTTAAAAAGGGTCTAAAATCTCCCCTGCTCCTACACAACTGTTCTTTTATTTTATTTGTTCAATGCACGTCAGCCATTCTTGTATTATTTAATTATTATTCATACCATGCTAGCTAGGGTCTGTGCACTGTTGCTAATAGATGGACAAACAGAAGGATCTGCAGTACATAGTGCATCTTGAATGGGACCTTATACACTATGTTTAACCCTGATTTCTTTTTTTGCCTTATTTATTTTTCCTGTTTTCACCTCAGCAGCCTTATTGTGGTTTGGAGTGGTTGGAGGACTAGAAAGAAACTATATAGATGCATCCCATTAGCCAGTTTACACAATCACCATCATCCAATACACACAGTATCATGCAGTATGTTATATTATGTGTAGGTTCAGAGAGCTGAGATCTGAAGAAAAGGTCTGGGCTGCAGGAAGGAGATGAAATAGTATGAGATGGAAGTGAGAAGAAACGACAGCAGGTGAATCACAGACCTCATTATTTTTTGTTTTGTTTTTGTTTCTTTATGATGGAAAGCAGAGCATCCACCCTCCCACTCCTACAACGCAGAACCTCCAGCCAAGCTTAACTTTCCCCTCGTTTTGGCCGCCATCATTAATTTAACGCATTACATATGATTAAATGCAAAATAAAATAAATGCCTTTTTTTAATTACAGAGGTTCAGGCAATTTTCACAATGTTGTGCTTGTGACATGTTAAATAATGAACATTAAGGGCCACCGTACAGCCAATTTCATGCTACATCAGAAAGAAGCCCTCTGTTAATTAGTGAGGTGAAACAAACAGTGACCTTCCTCCACTACAAATCTAATGATTTATCACGCTGTTCTTAAATATTAAGCAACCACACAACAACTTCCCTTTATTTACACTGCGGTGGGACTAATTACATACAGTGAGTTGGGATTGAGTAAAAAAAAAAAAATTAAAAAAAGAAGAGGGGGGTGAAGCATAATTAGAAAGTGTGTACACTTCCTCTTCCTGCTTTGGAAAATTTGCTGAACCTTGAACTAATTGATATTAGCTCTACTTAGGGACCGTCCACCTTTATCAACCTTCACATGGTTTTAATGATACACTATGAATGTGTATAATTTGGTAAATAACACGAGTTAAATCTAATATGAACAGGAACATAAAGGAATAAATAACTCGTCCCATCATCCAGTATTTCAACATTTGTAGCTGTAGTTTGGTTTTGTGCTGCTATACTCTTCAATATACTGTATGGAGCAGGTCATTTTTTCCCCTTTATAATTGGTCCTTATAACACATTTCTCATAGATATCTTACCAGTCGTTCATTCACAATCACACTACATTATTATTTCATGTTGAAAGACATCATTCTTTCTATCAATTCATTTAAAGTGAAGGATGCAACAAAATTTGAATGGTAGGTTCCATAGGGCTGGGTATCGTTTAAACATTTGTGATACCAGTACCCTTAAAATGATACAGATACCAATTGAGTACTTCATTTGATACTTTTTTTTTCTTCACTCAATATTAGTCATGCGAATAGAAAGCAATCAGTTGTGTAAATGTCATCACTCCTCCCCATTCAAAAGATTTTTACACAGATACATTTTGAAAGTGCTATTTATTGAATAACTGTACAAACCTGTACAACAAAGTATTATTTGGGCTGTGTCATTTTTAACATCACAACCATGACGCTGGCGTTGAAGAAGTCAGCCTCGTAAACACTGTGAAGTTCTCCACCCTCAAGTTTTCTCCGTATTTGATGAGGTGCTTTATCATGTTGCTCCTATTCCCAGTTTTCCCCAAAATAATCTTACTGCACTTTACACATTTACTTGTACCAGGTGCCACAGGCGTGTAGTACAACCATACTTTTCAGCGTTTTGCTGGCATCTCAGAAAGCTGACCAGCGAACTCCGCCACAGATGAAGCTCAAAAAGCTACCCAGCCCTAGTTCCATGATAAGCATTAAAACCAACAATCAACTATGACTCAGCCACACAAAAAATACTTCATTTTGAAATATTTCCATTTTTGTGTTATCTTGGCCACTTAAAGATAGTCATTAAGGGTGTTTTCATTGCTTCCAAATGTCAAAATGATGAACAGAATGTAAGGGTTAAAGAAAAACACTTAAAATCATTAGTTTGGTCTCATCCAATCAGTGCATGATTAATCAGAGACTGGACACTGCTGCAAGGCCAGGTAAGTTTATTTGTATAGCATATGTTAATCAAACAAATAAATCGGGGGAGTAAAAGTTACAGTGCATATTAATCCAAAGACTCAAGTTTGATTTTGTTGGTCTATTAATAAAGTTGTTCTATACTACAAGTGTTGCTGGAGCTTTGACTTCTTTAGACTTTCTTCCCCTCTCTTCTCCATGCCCCTTGGTAGTAGGTGAACCTCTACTCTGCTTTTAGAACCTTCCAGACTTCTCAGGTTGACCTCAAGTGTTGTTGGAACTTTGACTTCTTTAGACTTGGAAGGTTCATAACATAGCAGAAGATCAGAAATGTATAATGGCCCTGAAGCATACAGTGCTTAATAAACCAACAGCAGTATTTTAAAAGGATTGAAGTCTGAGAACAGGGAAGAATATGATCCACTTTCTTTGCCTGAGACAGTGAGGACTCAATCAGCAGTGTTCTGACTCAGCTGTCTCATCGATTTCTTAGAGAGATCTGTAAAGTTTTTCCCAAATCCTGCTGAGTCAGTCCTTTAATCCTTGATATATTCTTCAGGTGATAGTATAGGCTGACTTTGTAATTGTTTTAATGTGGCTGCAGAGGAAATTAAATGTCTATGAAAAAGAAGAAAAGGTCTTTAGACCAACATCCAGGGCCTTCTAACCCAGACTGTGCAAAGGCTATTCGCTGGAGTTGTTCTGATAGCAATGAGAGACAGACTCTGGAACCACTGTACATTCAAATGAGCTTTTTATTTAAATGCTGTCAAGTTCATAACCAGAAAACATTGCTTCAGAATCCTATTTCTTACCTATTTTATTCCCTGTTCAATGTGACGTCAGTGTGTCACAGAAGAAACAAACTGTCCTGTCCTGTTTGTCTGTGGTGGACATACACTGATGCTGACTGTACCAGGCTCTTAACACATCACAGAGGTGACATTTAGTGGCTTTCTCTTTAAATTGCGTATCCATTGAAGTGACGGAGCACTTAGAACATGCAGTCAATGAAGCTGAAAGCCTCTGAAATATTTGCCAATTACAGTAGATAGAAGCACGGGGTGAAATTTAACCGTTTCAGGAAATGACTGAACTGCTGTTTTAGGTTCTGCCTTTGAAATTACACCAGCAATGAAATGTGTCCATCTAGTTCTGAATGCTGCTGGCTACGGTGTCAAACTCTGGCCAAATCCCAGAAGTCAGATATACTTATGCTCCTCATCTGTGCTGCATGTGCATGTGCAGGTGCTGCCGTCTGTTTTTTTTACCAGCACAGCAAAAGAGACATTTGCTTTGCATTTCTAATGAGAGAAAAGGGGTAAAGTCATATAAATAGTCAATATCTCACAAGTCCACAAAGTCATTCTCACCTTTTCTTAAAGTTAGCATTCAACCATTTCATCAAAGTGTAATTTGGGAGTTTTGTTAAATCACTCAAAGATGCCAGAATGACATTCACACAGTCGATATCATGCATATTCATGAAACTCGAAGGAAGATTCATTTTTCACTTTAATATGAGCTTCAGAGTAACGTCTGCCTGGAGCAGCAACAACATCTATTCAGTTTACTTTCTTAAACTGACTCCCATGAACATGAATCATCAAGACTGGAGACTTTTAAGCTTAAGCTCTTGTTTTCGTGTTATATAGTTCCAAGTAGAAAAGTCGTTTACAGCACTTATGTTTTGTGATATTTATCATTTTATATATATATATATATATATGCATACCACAGTCTACTGATGTTACTTTATATTCAGCACCATGGACAGCAACTGAGGCCCTAAGGGGGCATGTACAAAATACATCATGCCCTCAAAATATTATTGCATGCACATGAGATGTAATGAATTCCCACATTTTGATTCATTTTTGGGCAGAGTGCAATTGATTTTAGGTTTATGCATGATGTATTAGATAAGTGTATATAGAGTGTATACAGAAAAACCAGTGCAACTGCTTCAACTATCAGATGTCAGACTATGGCTGCCCACTGCTCCCACTGTTAGTTATTCATTATTTATATGTATATATATATGTATGTGTGTGTGTGTGTGTGTGTGTGTGTGTGTGTGTGTGTGTGTGTGTGTGTTTTATTAGCTACTGGACACCTGGATTTCCCTTATCAATGTATAATATGATTTGTAAGGATAGCATATGATGCAGGTGATACATTCCTAGTATGTAAAACGTACTTGCAAAATAAAAGCAGGATGATGAATGGATTTCTGTTGAGGGTCAATAAACACATGCTTGTCAGGTCAGTAAATTCACAAGTGAAACAGGAAAAATGTCATTCTCTTACAATCTGCAAAAGGCCTTAACATTAGATTCTTTACTGCCACTACAGCTGTTCAAAAGCCTTATGTAAGAGCTTGTTTTAATTGATTGCAAATGTTTTTAACTTCACTGTTATCTCATCTGTTTGCTTGTATTTATACATCATTTTATATTCTTTATTTACCTACCTAATATTGCTTTGTGTGTTGTTGTGTTGTTAATGTTTCTCACCATTGTAAATGAGAATTCCTCCTCAATGGTCTTTCAAAGTAAGATAAAAGTTAATAATAGTAATAATAATAAATGCACAGGTTACTTTTCCCCCTGTAGCAATGACAAAGCAAAACAGTGAGAAATAAAAGACAGTAAAAGCTAGTTCAGACTCCACTGAGGTCATTCCACAGCTGATTCCTGCTGCTAAATGTACAGTAAACCATGGTGACTAATTTAGTCTTGGGAACTGAGAGAACATTAAACTCCATGATACACATGTGATTACTGTAGGAGTTCAGATCTATGGTGTTTATAAAAATAGACACTAGTGGTCTCTTTTACTAGTTTCCATTTATTTATTAAACTTTTATATGAATTTGGAGTATACATACTGTGACGTGGTGAAGTTTGGCTGTCTGCCTCTACGTTTGTAGCACTTAGTCATATGAAACACATTTTTAAGAGAAAGACAGTAAATGTCCCCTTTGAAATAAGTGATTTCCTGAGTCTAGTCAGTATCACTGCATATTCACTTCACACTGATGTTACAGTGATGTACAGCTCCATAGAGAGCAGAATGGAACACATGAAAAAGTGATTTCCCCGTGATGAAGAAACATTTTACAGAAGAAAATGAGCGCTGAGCTACAATAAAAAGCTCATTTGAATGTATTGTAGTTCCAGAGCTCTGCCCTTCATCCTGACAAATGACACGCTGTCCTTTGGCTTTGTGTTTGTGACTCTTTGTAGAACTCAAAATGTTTTCCCAACTGGCCAAAGTTGCCTGTAAATGTTGTAAATGATGGTTGTGGTACCATATTTGAACTGTCAGTGACATAAAATCTGCATTGATTAATATTGATCAGATGCCATCTGTCCTGATAATATGGTAGTCATGAATATGAATATCTCCTGGATTATGTAGCACTAACTGGTTGTTCTTTCTTCAAGGCTTATCAGTGCTTACTTTTACCATTTTCACTTAGAGCTAAAGTTTTATAAGCAGATATTTCTTCATTTTATACAATTTGCCCTGTTTATGCCCATGCCCGTTTAGCCCACTTACATCCCTGATGGGGCTCATACAGTCAGTCCACATGGGCTTCACATGTGGGGCCCATGTTACTGAAACCATGTGGGACCCACAAAATTTGTCCAGATTAAGCCCATGCCCACTGAGTACTCACATAGCCCACATTTAACCCATGTAGGGCCCACATGGACATGCTGGCTGGGATCTTATCTTATATTATCTTATCATGAGGTAAACAGTTGAATACAGCGTTCACATTACACCAGGAATGTGCACTTGCATGTATGCGATAGACCACTGTGCTGTGATGGTAGTTGCATTTCAGCAAAAGTTGAGTCCATGTCAACCTCTTCTTGCTGTGTTTCAGCTTGTCCACAGTCTGCTGATGCTCCTGTGTCAGAACCCTAACCCTAACCCTAACCCAGAACCTCCACCTTCCTCAGTGTCCTTACCTTCTGTTCAAAGCCCTCGTCAGTCAGTTGAAGCTCAGCCTTTAGCATGACTTCTCTAGAGATACATTCCATCCCCTCTGCCCCCTGCTCTGTAACAGCAGCCACCACGTTCTTCTCACAAACCCTGAAAGTTCCCCTTGCAGCTGCAGAGCATCTTCTTTCCATTATAATTTCCTTGTATCCTGCACAGAACCAGCGCACTGTCGGTAGCCACTTGAATATGGAAACTTGTCTTAAGGAGGTTGTTTTCTGTGTCCAGGTCTTAATTTTTATGCTTCATCTGTTCTGAAAATTTCCACTCAAAGACAGGGCCAATTGCCTGCTTTCCTAGTCAGGCACAATGCAGTAATTATTCAAATGGGGATGATGTAGCACACAGTTTCAGGCAGTCTTAACTCATGGTGTTGCACTTGGCTCTACACACAAAAAAATAATGGAGGTAGTTTAGTTTAGTTTAGCTTATTAGGAACTCCATTAGCTGTTACAAATGGTAATAGCTATTCTTCCTGGGGTCCACAACAAGTAGTTAGGTGATGAATGAAAAACAGAGCTTGAGAGAGAAGTTCAAACTGTGCTTAGTTTCCCAACTCTACACACCTGGATCACAACTTGAAGAGATTGTCATATTGTCGGTTTGCAAAACTTAGAAAAATTGCCAGATACTAGATCCTGTTCCACAATCCAACGAGCAGTCTATCAAGTGTCCACTTGTCCACATTTACAGTCTTTTTAACATCAAATTCCTTCTTTTTGTTTCCCTGTTGAGCTGTGGTGGAAGTATAGTAACAAAAAGGACAATTTAGGCACCATCCTTTAAACCTTAATAAAATACATATATTCCAGACTTTTTATTAACATTACCATTAACACAGCATTAAACAAACCCCTTTTAATCAATGGTACCTTCTTAGAATGATCTAGATTTTTTGCTAGGTTCTCTGATGCTACAGTAAAGAAGTCACTTTTCCTTCTTCTCTTAAATCCACTTAGTGCAACAGAATCAACTCCATACAGCTATACAATTCTGAAATGTCTATGAGAAGAAAAACCCCAAAAATATATTGTGCTGCTTCTGTATACTCAGTTGTGGACGTCGCAGTGTATTGAACTTTTTTTTTTTTTAAAGTACAGTACTTAGCACTTCTCCTCACGCTCACAGTCAACATTTAAAGCGGGAAACTTTCTGGCAGCATGTTCCCAAAGTCAGATTGATAAACCATGAAGCCTGAGAGCATTTTCCTGCTGAGCTATTAATCTGCTCACCCGCTCCCTCACCCTGATTGGAAAAGCTCTTCCACTGAAAGGCCTTGTGGGTGCTCGTCAAGAATAAAAGGAAAGTCTTTAATGAAATAAATAGTAATTTGCGGGGAAACCAAATGGCAGGCAGGGGGGGCATTCATTTCCTAGAATAAAGCAGAAGAGATGTCAGCAGGATATGATTGCTGAATGAAATGCATCTCAAGGAGAAGGGGGACTGGCTTTCAGAGGGCTTTTATTCAGCTGACCTTATGCAACAAATATAGAAAGTGCCTCAAGGAATAAATAAAAACAAACACTTTATTTGATGTTGTGAAATAGTAGTAATCTGGTAAGACATCTGAGTGCATGAAAACTGTTATGTGACTATCTTAATTTATTCACATTGTGCGAAAGGACATACTACTTTGAGACAACTCCATGATTCATATGTCTGCTGCTTCGTTGTGCATGGTGTGCAAAGATCAAGCAAGATCATTGAAGTAGTCATGGGGCATCCCAACTTTTACACAAACAGAAATGTAAAAACTGTCATTTTAACTATTTCTTTGTGACCAGCCGTGACTTCATGGAGGACCAGGTCTGTTACAGGACAGATTAATGAAGTGTTTGTCAAGATATAGTTTCAGCATGCAGCTCCCTCATTACCCAACCAAGATACATATATGTAGCAAAGGGTAAGCCACTGCTGTGTAGGTGTATAATTAACCTTTTGTCTACTCTGAACAACTAGAACGATACAAGGATCGAAGTCTACACCCCCTAGCAAGGACTAGTCTCACGACTTACATCTGGCTTCATACCCTAATCAGCATGGATATGGTGAATTTCGGGATATATCTCTAATGATGGCTACCTGAAGTGCTATGTGTGCCCATTAGGGTTGGGCGATCTCTATGAAATTGGCACATAATAATGTCCACAGTTAAACATCGTGATGGATGTTGATATCATTGTTGGGGGGCAGTAAAAACAAGCCAAATGTCTTTTACTCTGAAATTTGATGTCACTCTCCTTAAGTGGCCCAAAATGCCCAAAATGAAAATATTTAAAAATGGTGTACTTTTATATAGGTGCAACAATTTTTTGTCCATTGAGGCTGTTCTGGGTCAAATGATCTCCGTATCTATTGCCATGTGTTTTAGTGAAATGAATAGTTAATAGTTTGAATAAGATAGTAGTTATAGTTTGTGGTTACACTTCCATAAAGTTCTGCTCATTTGCACTTTACATTAAATACATTTACATCATTATTGCTATGTTATATTTTCATGTCTTAAGTAAAATAGGACATGATATTGTGTGATAGGAGCTGATTTTTCTCCAAAAATAAGTACCAAAAAATCTACTATCTCTGCTCTCAGAAACATGAATCAAGGTTTATTCACACATTTATTGATCAGTCAGGTCCACTATTGACGCTTTCTAAAAAGATCTGTTGTTCTGAACTACATTAATCTGTATGAAAGGTGGTATATAAATAAAGTTTGATATTTTGACTGACTGCACTACTATGTGATGAAAACAAATTTTTCTATCTCCGTCTTTCACATTAACCACCGATCCCGACAGGCCACCCTGATTGCTCAATTCTGACCTGTATAGGGCGATACTCTGGTGTTGAAATGACAGAATGGAGATATAATTATGATGACAATCATTTGTAACCTTTACATACTGCATCCTGAATTCCTATTTAAGTTCAGGAGTTATACGAACCATCTTTTTTTCCATGATTTCAAAGTAGATTTATGGATGTTTAGTCACAATGCACATCAGTCACAATTCTAGTGAAGTATAAGTCACACTGAATCTATAAATATAAGTATTATGTCAGTGTGTTCTGATTTTTTTTTTAGCGATACAAAAATGTGCTACAATAAAAAGTAATATTTATTTGTTCACCTGAAGGAGCTTTTCACCACAAGGAGGCAGCAGGTGATTTAATAACAAATGATAGACCTTTGATTGCGTTAATCAACTAAACCAGAAGTCAGTAAAAGCATGATGTACAATATATATAATACTGTTAAATTAAATCATTAGAGAGTCATTAGTCACAAGAAATAGCACAACATGATCCAGCACAGAAAGAAAGAGCAATTACCTCTCTTGGAGTTTGACACACAGTAACTTTAGCTAGATTTACCTCAGCATGCAGAAGATAAAAGAAAGCTAGAGCGCATTAAAATTCAAAGTGGAGGCAGTAAAGAAACATGAGAGCCAAACAAGAATTAAGGCTCCTCTGACGATTTAAAGAGAGGGAAGATACAAGCCTTGAGCTGTGGCTTAGCAAATGGATTCACAACAACTGAGTTCATTTAGACGGCCCTTTAGCTATGACTCCATCATCCATCTATCCACTGCTGCATATAGCTCTATATATTCACTCTCTCACTCAGTAAATGGAAAAGTGATCTCAGACTTTATATACATATATATATCTATACATCCATCCCTGCTTTACTTTCTTTCAGTCTGTTAAACCCATCTCACAAACCTCCAGTCACACAAAGGTCAGAAACGTACTTTCATTGAAGCATAGAACATACTGCTCTGATAGCATTGAGAGAACAAAGAATTCCACTTCCCTCGGATGGAGGTCTGCACACTGCTGCTGTATATATATATATATGTTCTGATTTAATGAAAAAAAAACTGTCATCTATCTGTAAAAAGTCAGCAATAGTCCCACCTGTATAGACAACTGTGACTTTGCCAAACCACTATTTTTAGTGTAATAATTTAACTACATCAAGCTCATATTACTTATGTACTTTTTCATACAGGACTGCTAGCATTTGTGTATTGCTGTGTTGGTATTTTTACTTTAGTAAAATAATGAATATTTCTTCCAACATTGGCCACATTGTAGTTGTCATGCTTGGACATAAGGAAACATTACAATTTGTCCAACATAAACTTTATTTTGTGATGATAGGGTTGCATCAGCATGATGTAACATATTTTGCACTGATTTCGGCTAGACCTCAAACCTTAATGATTGATTTCCTGATGGAAACCCAACATGGATGTGGACACTCATCTTACAAATCAATATGACAAGCAAGTACTTCTAATAAATGTAATCTGCATTTGAATGAATAGTGATCTGGGATTGAGCGATACTCACAATGCAGGCAAAACACAATCAGGACCTTAAATAACAGTGTGCATCAAAACAGCATTGAACAGAGCTTAGTTTCCTACAATGAACATCTGTGTTTGAGTGCTTTCCAGACTCTTCTACACTGCCAAGACTGATGCATTGATGCTTTCAGGAAAATCCATATTCCCTGGTTGTATTTACCACTTGGATATAGATGGGAACTGCATTTGCAAGTCAAAAAATTGTAAAGAGGCAACTCCTAAATGAGCCCAAATCACTGTCCTTGCCATCTACCTGTCTTGTCCTTTCATGAGGCCCAATGTTTTTTTGTTTAGCTGAGGCATTCAGGCTATCATTAGGCTGCAGGTTACTTCCTCAGACTTTACAATAGCTGCAGAGAAGTCCCTAAGTGAATCTCATCATGTGCACAACACATCACAGTAAAGTGGGAAAACTAGTGCACTAAACAGGCTTTTCACTTTCCTTCCATCCTCCCAGAGGGAACAGAAGAACAGTCCCCAACGAACCTGCTCTTCCCCAGGGAGCCCAGAGAGACATGGCCCTCCACAGCTCCCCAGAGGACAGCAGCATAGCTACTCTGTCATTCCTCTCTGCATGACTTCTCTCTTATTATAGGTTATGCTATTTCAAGAATATAGTCATCACACTGTATATGGGACTTACCTTGCAGGTGAAGTGACATATTCCCACACGGTTGTGTCAGTCACACAATGGCCCTTCATTTATCACTGACATCGGGAATGTACCACCGGACACTTTCCTATCAGCCAGTAATAATGTGCAGCAGAATCATCCAGAACTCTATAAGGTACAGGAGGACTGATGGTATCAGTAAATGAGAAATACAGTATCTCTGTGGTGTTATGAGCTCAGGATGGTTTAAATGAAAATAAATGAGTATTAAATTAACGTAATGACCAGTTTCAGCACCACATAATAGGTTTACTGTGTTAAATTATTAGTATACATACTATAACATTTGAATAAACATAACTATATCTGACCTGCACAATTTATAAAGTGTATACCTTCACTCAGTTGTTTAGTCCACCAATCTAAACTACAACAGCTCTACAGGGAATCATAGCATTATGAAGGTTATCATGTCAACTTCTTATTACATACTCACATATATGCAACGATGGATAGGGGCAGATAAAGGTGTTAGTGTGTGTATGTGTCTGTGTCAGGCTCTCCTTGTCTTTACATATGTCCACAGTTGATTTTGACCATTGTGATTTTGTTGTAAAGGAGGGTGTATCCTGTTCGCTCGTTGGCTAATAACTCAATATATTCTTTGAGCCAGTTATCCAAACTGCAAAAGTCCTTTTTTTGTATTCCAGTTCATTAACTCCATTTTTCTGCTAGAAATGCAGATGTTACAAGGCTCTGTGTTTGCCTTTGTTGGACATTCTTTCCCAGGTCTTTGCCAAGTAAACATGCGGCTGGACAATAAAGAACCTTGATGACAAATAATCATTTCCTTACTCCCAGAACTTCTTCACATCAGGGCCAAACCACTGCATGTGTATGGTTGGTTTCACCACAGCCATGCCAGCACATTTCTCATGTAGTTTGATCAATTTTTCTTCATCTGCAGGGTGTAAAATAAAATGTATATCAAATCCATCCATCCAATCATGTGCTGTGGTTAGATGCACACCCATGCCGTATTCCCAACACATTGTAAGTGAGCTTGTGTGAGTTGAAGGGCTACTATATCATCCAAAATGTTGCAGATTTTCGCTCCCTGACACGGCTTATCAATCTCATATTCATGCCTTTGCTAACATGTGTTTTAAGAACAGATTTAGGCTGTAAATATTGTAAAAATGCAGCATTGGTCAATGCATGCTGTTTTTTTAAACTCCCTGACATTAACAATGAATTGGACACAAGGGAAGTGCCAGTCCATGAATTGCCATTTGTTTGTGTACTTGCTCAACTATTTCACTTAAGGTCTTAGTGAAAGGATTAACTGGGTTTTTTGTTTTTTGGTAAAACCATATTGAGGACACTGGAAGATTTATGTTATGTTTAAATACAAATCCTGCTTCAAGCCATTCCAAACTGCCCACATCATGCTGTATAAGCCAAAAACAGTAGATCTTACACTTTGTGATAAGTAGTACTGGAGCATATCTGGAATACCCAAACCACAAAATATTAAAAGGTTTGTGAGTGTAATGCATTACAACACCTCTAAACACATTCATATTGATAATGAACTGGCAAGTGGTTGTGCAGGTCAGGAGTAATTAAACTCATTATATAAAAATGTGAACCTGTTATATGTTGTCAAAGCAAACCGCATCAAAGCAGCATTTATCACATTTCATGTCATGTATTTAGCAGGAATATAAAGACATTTTTGCCTTGTTTCATTCATGGTAATTTGACCAGCCTTGTGCTAGTTTTCTGCTTGTGTACACACATGAAAAAGCATTTAAAAGTATATTTTTCAGTTCCATGGAGGATATCGACATTTTATATTTGAAAACTGCCTGCTACAAAAGAAAAGCTCCAGTTACATGTTGGCTTCTGTTAAGTCCTAAAATATTACGTTGTAGTGACAACTATGACTTGACATTAGTTTGCATTTCTCTAATACTGTACAAATGAATTTGCACATTCCTGTGATCTTTTTGTGTTCCTGGAAAATCACTGGAATGAGGGGTTTTTTTTTGCTGAAGAAAAATGTTTGAACAACCTCCATGACTTGTTAAGATCCGCTCTTTGTACTTCATCAGTATTTCCAAAACCATTCAAATGTTTTAATTCCCATCATTGGCTGTCAAACCAGTATAAGATCTCAGTGAAAACTGACAGAAGCAACAAAAGAAATAAACCAAACCCAGTCTGTACAGCTCAGCCCAGTTTGCTGTGTGAATAAAACTTCAGTACTTACCTCATCAAATGTTTGACAGGACAGACTGAATAAGACTTTAAATGTCCCGGATTTGACAAATAACTGCAGAAAGAAACAGCCGATAACGCCAAAAGTGAAGATGTGGAGACAAAGGCGCAACAATTCTTGACAGGTTGCCATGAAGGCTGCAGCCCCCCTACACAGACTTTGCCAGTACTTAAATGTCACAGTATGCAAATGCTCCATAATTTAACTGCTTTTACACTTTCATCCAATTTAAATATTCAAACGATTTTCCAATCTAGCAAGGAAAATATTTCTTATGTGCTATATGTTTTGAAGGGCCTTCAGATTAAAAATCCTCAGCTCTTTGAGTGACAGCTAATGTTCCCAAGTGCTCTCCGTATTAAATGTGTTTTAAATTTGAGGCTGCCATTCGTAGTGTGTGCACATATGCACAGTCACAGACTAAATAATTCAGCAATCAGTGGGTCTGAAAATTAATTTGGGATGCAGTGGGCATGACTTGTTGTAACACAGACCGGCTGGAGAGCCAATCGGCTTCACAGAAATGTAAATAGAGGACATTTGACACTTGAATGGGCACTGTGTGTGTGTGTGTGTGTGTGTGTGTGTGTGTGTGTGTGTGTGTGTGTGTGTGTGTGTGTGTGTGTGTGTGTGTGTGTGTTTGTGTGCGTGTGTTTATGTGTGGATGAAAAAACAAACCAGTGGCTGATGCCTTTTTTTGCAGACAATACTGACACCAAGTGGCTGCTTGTAGGAATTGCACCATGTCAGAGCTAAACTTCCTCGTGTAGTCAGATGAATGGCTCATTAGTCATTGTGGTGCTTTTATACCATCCATTATCTTCAGCATGTTATCAATTACTGTAAGTAGACTTGTGAACAACTGTTTGCAGTTGGTAGTGTCAGTTCCATGCACAAGAGTAAGAGGTTAACAGAGTGAAAAGTTGCCTCACATACCAGTTCATACCATTTGTATCTTTGTTGTGGTTTGTTTCGCTGCCAAACTTTCAGTGCAGATATGTCAGTTATATTAGGGTATTTCCATGGTGACAACAAATGCGTGCCAATCATTGTTTAGAACAAGAGAAAATGCTTGTAATGTTAATGTTGACACAATGCTTAAGACTTCACGTAAATTGATTTGAACTTCCAAGAACCAGAGGGAGAAGGGGAGAGGAAAAAACAAACATCTGATGCCAATCTCTGTCAAGTCATTGAGACAAGTTGGACAAGTTTTCCTTGCATGGTTTCTTAAGCTTTTCCAGACTCTTACCAGTAAGCACTGGCCCGAAGTAACCTTCCCAATGACTGGAAAAGATACATGATACAGACCAACACACTGAAAGATTAGTCACATGGAAAATACTGTAAGTGGACAAATGAACATTTCATCTACGGGTATCAATCAATTAATCAAACAAGTTTATTTGTGACATGTAATCATATAAGTAATGGAGGGGTGGGTGGGTGCAGTTTTAGGTAGTGACCTCATTTAAGATCCTAGTGGTCTGAGGGTAGTCTCCACTCGTTTGGGAGGGCCCTCTATCAGATTTCAGTGGAACACTAGTGAGGTGGACCTGGCTGGCAATCATTGTTCCAGTTCATCCCAAAGTTGTAGGGCGTGGTTGAGGTCAGGCCAATAAAGTAAACCATTTCTTCTTCAGATTGAAACAGAAATAAAAACAACACCAACTTTTGACAGAGCTGAAAGAACATTGTTGTCTAAGACGTCATTAGGGCATTTCATACACCTACATCATCTTACCGTACCAGATGAGTTTGTTTATGTGCTTCGATGTCACAAATGGATCACAAAAAGTGCTGTTAGATTTCAGTTATGTAAATTCACTCATTGTTAAGATACATTTGCGTCAGTTCTTTTTCTGTGTTGATACCTTTCATATGCACTCAGTTTGCTTGTGGTGACTTCAGCCATCCAAATGAGTCAAATCAAGTAGGTACCTGCCAACGTTACAGACTTTTTAGTGCCAGCTCAACAGGGAAACAGTGTCCAAGGAAACACAAAGATGGAATTTGATGCTAAAAAGACTGTGAATGTGTCAGATATCACTTGATATGACTAACTCAGGATGCTGAGACTGAATAGAAGCTTCACATCTACTTTTAAATGACTGTGTGGACACACTGTGGATTTGGCCCCAATCACTTCCATTGAAAGCACATTTAAAGGGGATCTTTTTATAGTCAGTATGAACAGGAGGAATGATTACAGTGGAAAAAGATATGTCTGTGTTCATGCAGGCACCTGATGCACATGTTATTTAAAGACACACTTAACAAAATATCTTAACATCCTGCATGCTAAAATGCTGCTGGCACACAAACCTGTCAGACCTGGTCATTTCCTGTATGTTGAGAATGCAGGTGTTATCTGTACTATCTAACATGTGAATCATCGTACACACGCTACAGTCTCCCAACCATGCAGCCCTGTGACATGAAAGGTTGAGTGAATCAGACATTTAAGGAACATGAGTGTGATGAGCTCCAGCTTTCTCATAAAGAAGTAAAAAAAGACCAAGTACTTTTCTCTCAAAATCAGATATCTGCTTATATTTGGTTTGATTATAGAGCATGAAAGGACACGTATCACTGGGTTTTTCATGTTTTTAAGTGGATATGAGCTGTTTCCCACACATGAAACATACAGTACATGTGGCTGTTTACATGTGACAACTTTAAAAATAGGTTGCACTTCCTCATGCCTGAAACTTCCAATTATGCAGAGAGCAGAAGGAACGCCCATGCAGAGATAAGGAAGGTGAAGCAATGAGAGGCAGTTAAAGTGACCAGAAGAGGAATTCATACACGACAATTCATACACACTACTGTAGGATCCTTTTGGCTTTTCAACATGAGCATGGAATACCATCAATACTACAATGAAGGTAAGAGTCATGTGTTTTTCTGTGAATAAGACAGTGTACTTATCTATTCTCACCTTGTTATATTCTAGCCGCATATCTCACTTCAGTAACACATCCCACTGGATCATCACTACTGTCCTGTCACTCTATGCCAAATAGAATATGATGAATTCAAGTTTTCAGTATTTCATCTTTATATATATATTTGTGAACATTTAATTGATGGAGCTCAACTATGCTAAATGACAGAGTTTGCACACCGAATTTCAGTAATGGAAGTTTAGGGGTTAAAAGGGGAAGAAGATTAAGAATCTGCAGCCAGCGGGCATTAGAAGCTGTATTCATGCACAGTGGTGCAGTGTTTGAATTAGAGCTAAGATGAGTTTAACTCCTTGAAAAAGAGATCTGAGCTCCCCCGGAGGCAACTAAAGTCTGATTCTTGACACATTTATTATAACCACTTTTAATGCTACAATGAATGATATAATAAAAATACATACAATATAATTAAAATATAATGTCTGGTCATCTGTGTGTGCCCTGATCAGTGCAGCTGACTGACTGGATTTGGTATCAGATCAGAGATTCTCAATGACTTGTCCATGTAGTGTTTGTTACTGGAGTACCTCCTGCCAGTTTATGGCATATATGCTGGAAGTGCTAGTATTTGAATAAAATCTCTCTCTTATTTATGGTGATATCATTTGTTTTGTCATTAGCATTTAGTTATATACCAAAATATCTGTCAGCTAATGATGGCACATTGAGGGTCAACAAAGATATTACAATTTTATCCCTAGTCAAATGAGTGTGTTTACAAAATATCATCCATCCAATGGTTGTCAAGGCATCTCACTGAAAGGTGCAAATGTAAACTTCATAGAGCCACTAAAGGAAAAGTTGGGGTTATTAAAGTCACTGTTCATCCAGTAATCATGAATTTGTGTACAAAATTTATTAGATCCAATATTTGAGATATTTAAGTCTGGACCATGTGGTGGTGTCTCAACAACAGTTGCTTATCCTGACATAATGTATATTTATTTTTTAATAATAATAATGGTAATAATAATAATCAAATCAGGTAAGATGGGGCATTAGAATGAAAACAATTTCCTTGTTGATTCACAGGACAGACTGTACAGTATCATATCATAGCTGATCTTACTGAATGACTCATCAATAGCTATGGTCTAATATTGATACTGGTATTGGTGTTTTCAGGAGTGAAAATTTGGGAATAATGAGACTAATTATGTGTGTAAGTCTTATTCAATTTTTTTTAAGTGATTTATTAATTTTCAAAAACAAAACAAAAAAACATGAACCATGAAACTGCCTGCAAAGTATTTTTCTTTATCACAATTTTGTCTTTGTTTAGCAAATCATAATTAAGTCATGAATTGTAATTTTTATAAATAAGTCAAAGTGTCATATTTTTAATGTAATTAACGCATTTTGTAGTCCTGGCAACAACAGGAAGTGGCTAAGCAAATTCACATGTTCTAGTGAAACAGGTGATACAAGCAGCTTAGTGACATTATTGTTATTCTCAAATGGCTGCTTGTTGAGCTACTGTAGCCTATGAACTAACTGCTGACATGCAAGCTGGTAGCAAACATGCTAGTGCGACATGCCTTCCAGACAGGTTGACTAGGTAATATTTGCTCAACAAGGGCACAAAGTTAAGTTCATTTAAGACATAATTAAATAAAGGAAAACATTTAACACTATTTTGTAATAGCTGTGTGATTTAATATTAATATTGCCTACGACTGAATTTGGACACTGCGTAAACTTTGCATTCCTTGCATACCCTAATTAAATATAATTTTAAGTTATTACTATAAGCAAGTTTTACAACTTTTAAGAAAACACCAGTTAAGAAAAACAACTTTAAGGGGATTTTATGACTTAACTAACTGGCTTTAGGGGGATGATAAGTCCCTGCCTGGAACCAAATAAGGAACACTGTAGCTCATAGTTGGTGCCCTAACTCTGAGACATTTTTTTGCAATTCCTAACCCTTCATCTCCTATTTTATTATAATTTAAACTAGAGGCAGCAATTGGCTTCTATACATAAAACCAAAGACAGAAAGGATTAAAGAATAAAGTCAGACAACAAAAGCCAGAACATACTATTAGAGAAAATGATTGTTTTACAGTTTCTAATTGATTTACATGTGCATAATATTCTCAGTTAAGAAACTGCAATTTGTTCATATCAGAGTTTTTCCAAATTGTTGGATAGCGTCAAAAATGCATTGTGATCAAGATGAATAAGGGCTGTTTTGTCAGGTTTCAGAGGTTGGAAAGATGGCTCAAAAGATAGGTGCACACTGATATCATCTTGTGGCATGTGACTCCTTTGTTATCAAAAATGTAGTTATCTAAGATCTGTCTTTCCATCTGGAGTGTGGACACAGCCTGTTTGACGAAAGGTGTATTTCTGTCCAACAGGGTTTGGAAGTTACATAGATCCAAATGAGAGGAGGATTGTTCTAGTTGGGAAGACTGGAGTCGGGAAGAGCGCAGCAGGAAACACCATCCTAGGGAGGGAAGCATTCGAGTCCGAACTGTCTCCATCTTCCCTGACCGCTGAATGCCAGAAAGCCAAGGGAGACATCAATGGTCGAAAGCTCGCAATTATTGACACTCCAGGGCTTTTCGACACAAATTTCACCCAAGAAGAAGTGTTGAAGAGGATCAAGATGTGTATCTCTCTTTCTGCTCCTGGTCCTCATGCCTTCCTGGTGGTTCTTCAGCTGGGCAGGTTCACCAAGGAGGAGCAGGACACCATGAAGATGATTCAGACCACCTTTGGGGAAGATGCTGATAAATACACAATGGTGTTGTTCACACATGGAGACCAACTGAGGAACCAGACCATCCAAGAGTATCTTTCACATAGTCCAGACCTGAGGGCCTTTATTAAGAATTGCAATGATCGATATCATGTTTTCAACAACGAAGTGAAAGACCCCATCCAAACAAATAAACTCCTGGATAAAATTGAAGAGATGATTACAGATAATGGTGGAACCTTCTACACCAACGAAATGTTCCTGAAAGCAGAGGTAGCCATAGAAAAGGAGAAACAGCGACTCCTAAAGGAGATGGAACAACAGAAGCAGAGAGAGCTGGCTGAGCTGCGAGCCAAGTATGAAGAAACAGTCTACCGCAGAGAGGAGAAAAGGATGCACATCAGATATGAGTATGAAGCCAGAACTCGAGCTGAAAGATCAAATGAGTTCACCTCTGCACCCATAGCTGTAGCAACGGCCTTTGGTGCTGCTGTCGGAGGTGTACTTGGAATTGCAGGGGGCCCAGTCGGTTTGGTAATTGGTGTTGCAGCTGGAGCAGCTGTTGGAGCTGGCATCGGCGCTCTATCGGTCAGAGTCTCAGAGCGATGCCATGTGCAATAAGACCAGTCGAACACGGAGTTGAATATTATGTTTTACTAAAATCAAATTACTGCAGCTTAAAACTGTTCTTAAAAATCCCTTACAGCTGCTTTTACCTCATTGAAAAATCAAGAATCAATGAAAACAAGTTAAAATGCCGGAGATAAGATGTCTACTACGTCACTGAAGACTTTCATTCTCAGTGTTTGTGCACTGAAGGCCTCAAGTTTCCACATGACTGTTCATCAGTTGGCTCCAAACTATTTGTGATGTCACAAATTATGCTCAGGTATATGCCTTCACTTTGAAAGATGAATGTGAAAACAAACTGCACATACATGATTCTGCACTGTGAAGAAAACAACATCCAACTGAAGGAACAAGATGAAAAACATGATTTTGATTGGACGGGGACTTTAAACTACTACTTTAACTATAACAATTTCTACCTGACCAAACTTGTATTATGCTGCACCTTTAACAGCATCTTCAATGTTTAAACTTTAGTAATAAAATCATCAAGTGCTTCACATGACAGATTGTGACTGAATGATTACATTTAATTATGTCTATGTGAATAGTGTATATTACATTCCTTTAATAAACAAGATGAAAAAAATATTTTGTTAAGTCTTTTATTGTTGTTTTATTGTTATGATAAGATAGCCTGAGGGTGGAAAGAGGGGAGTGGTGGAGTCTAGCTATATGTAGGTATGTATGCACACTGTATCTACACTATCCATCATATAGAGTTTATATACAGAAATGTGTAGAGTGCAATGTGTATGCTTGTGTATATGTAAATGTCTATTGCTCTGTAGGTTTATAGAGTATATTTATACATACTCATTTTTCCTTATTAAATTTTTTTGTTAAAAATAACATTCTATGCTGTTCTTATCAACAAATTTTATGAAGACACACTGTCTCTCAGCACAAAAGCCTTGGAAATGTACTCAAACAGCTGGACGTTGTAGTTTTTTAACAAACATCAAATAGAAACGTAGTTTATTTATTGGACTACAGTACCTTCAGTGGTGGAGTAATACACATTTGGATATACTTTTTTTCTTTAATTGTAATGGTGTTACTGGTATTTGTTATCAGTATTTGAATAATTTGTTTTGTCACTCAATCAGTCCAAACCAAAAGATATTGAGTTTGAAATTACATAAAACAGAGAAAAGCAGCAAGTCGTCACTTGAGAAACTGGTTTGGGCTTTTCTTTTCCATTGCAGCCAGCCTGTGCCTTTAGGCTAAAGGTGAAAGTGGGATGTCACATCATTCCAACCATTGCAACACCTGCGATTGACCTGTTTTAACCTGTTTCCTGCCTTCATTTTGTATTCCTTATTTTGCTTTTATTGTGTTAATTTTAACTGTATGTTTAGCTATGTCTTTTGTCTTTTTTTAGGGTATTCTCCCCAGAGCTTTGTATTTAGTTTTTTTTCTATGAGTAAATCAGAAGATGATGATTTCTGTGCATGGCCTGTTGTTCAGAGTCTTACACAAGAGTTGTGCTCAACATTGGTAAAAGAACTGTACTTGTATAACACTTTTCTAGTCGTTATGATCACTCAAAGCACTTTTACACTACATGTCACATTCACCCATTCACACGCTTTCATACACTGATGACAGGAGCTACAACACAGGGTGAGAACCTGCTCAACAAGAGTAAACTAACCATTCACACACCGTTGACACAGCCATCATTGGGGTTAAGTATCTTGCTCAAGGACACATGGACATGTGGACTGGATGTTGTCCACAGCCGCCCCAAGATTCTGGGAAGACAAAAACCCAAATTGCACCACTCAACCATGAAAAGCAATTGTTTTACATTATTTTATTTTATTTTTTAATTATTTGAACTATTTATCAAATCACCTTCTCTACTTAGAAAGTTTTCAGGGTGTTTTACATAACTCTATTTTATTTTTTATATTTTTCTATCAAATTGTCTTCAGAATGTTTTAATGGCTTTTGTAACTGACTCTATGTCATTGTAAATGAGGGTGATGATCTCTCAAGTTTAGATAAAGGTAGAATGAATGAACACATACAGTACAAAGCTGTATTGTGGCTTTATATTTCATATAGTGTCAGCAACTCAGCACTAAAAACAAATATGTTGCTGTATTTTCTCTCGGCAGGGTCTGAGAAGCAACAGAAGAAGAAGAAGGAGAAGAGAGATGAAGTACGCATCATACTGGTGGGGAAGACAGGTGCAGGGAAGAGTGCAGCAGGAAACACCATCCTAGGAAGAGAGGAGTTTGAGTCAGAACTGTCTTCCGCTTCATGGACATTTCAATGCAAGAAAGCTGATGTAGAAGTCCGAGGTCGAAACGTTGCTGTCATCGACACTCCAGGTCTGTTTGACACCAATGACACCCAAGAAGAAGTGTTGAAAAAGATAAAGATGTGTATTAATCTGTCTGCTCCTGGTCCTCACATCTTCCTGGTGGTTCTCAAACTGGGTAGGTTCACCAAGGAGGAGGAAGACACCGTGAGAATGATTCAAAGCATTTTTGGCAAAGACGCAGCTAAATACTCAATAGTTTTGTTCACACATGGAGACAAACTTAAGAGACAAACTATCGAGGACTTTATTGAAAAGAGTGACAAACTCAAAGAATTCATTCAGTCTTTCAGTGGGCAATATCACGTCTTCAACAACCAAGTGAGGGATCAGGAACAGACTGATAGGCTTCTGGAAAAAATTGACGAAATTACTCTTGAGAATGGAGGGAAGCATTACACTGTAAAGATGTTCAGAAAAGCAAAGAAGGCCTCAAAGAAGGAGGAACGAAGACTTTCAAAGGAGATGGAGGCAGAAGAGAAGCAAAGGAGGAGAGACCTGAGGGCTGAAGTTGAAAGAGAAATGGGAGGGCCAATGCCATATGACAGAGACAATAAATGTGTTCTGCAGTAGGAAATGAAGATATTATGACTATTCAGAAGCTGTTGAACTTGGTGTGTGGCTAGAGGTTTTTACATGAATTAAAGGCTCAGGCCTCAGAACATAGATGCACCATCATTTCAGTAATTGGTATTGGAGATGCAATGAATGAATACATTGAGTAGTTGACTGCTTCTTTAATGTGAATATTTTCTGGTTTATTTAGTCCTCTGTGACAGTAAACTGAATATCTTTAAGTTATGGACTGATGGCCAGGATAGAACAAGACATGTGAGGTTGCATCTTGGGATTCAGGAAACATTGTTCAACATTTTGTTACATTTTATGGACCAAACAACTAATTGATTAATCAAGAAAATCAACATATATGAAGAACTGATCATGAAAATCATCACTATTATTACATTACAAGTGATTGAGAAACCTATGCATTGCAAATACTAACTCTTGCCTATTGTATATTTCTCCTCGTGCTATTCTATTTAGTCTTAAGGAAATAACCATTGTATGCTCTGCTATGATGATTTAAAAACTTATTCATGTGATATAATACAATATATGTTGTGTAATTTGATACAGATATTAATTGTTTTGGTTTTTGTATTTTATGTTACATGTTTTACATATTGTAACTCTGAAAATAAAAAGTTAAAAACAATTTTAAAATAACACAATCCTTTGCTAAAAGAGCCTCCTCTACAATCTCTTTTGGGAAGACTTTCAACAAGACAGTTAGTTGAACCCAGGGCTCTGTGTTGGCCAGTCAAGTTCTTCACACCAAACTGGAAAAAACATTGTTTATGGAGCTGGATTTGTACACAGGGACACTGTCATGTTTAAACAGGAAAGCTGATGCCACAACATTGGAAGAGCCTGAACTATCAATATTTATTGTAAATGTGCACTCATTTGAACTAAGGGGTTTAACTCAAACCAAGAAACAAGTTTAAGACTAGTACTTTAACATGTGGCTCAATCTTTAGATACAATAGTACTATGTACATTGTACAATTGTGTCCCTTTGCAGTCCTGCAGTATACTGTATAACCTTCAGAAAATATGTCAACTTGGATGTTGGGACTGTTTTTGGCTCTTACTGTATTATATACTGGTGATTATGTTGACTAGGATTTTGATGCATTGTTTATGTGAAAAGATCGTATGTTGGCTGATTTGGACAAATATGGTGTTAGCTTTATAAAAACATTACATGTTCGTAATGTGTTGGGCAGTCTTTTGCTCATTTGCTGATGGTCTTTATGAAGTGGTAGCTACTGTGTGTACATTGTACAGAGTACTCTGCCTCTCACACAGTGCTTAGTGAAATATATTCCACTCTCCTGTGGCTCAGAAGGATCGAGATCAGTAAGCAGAGAATCAGAGTAGACTGTTGGCTGGATTGATGCAAAAAGGCAAAATGGTGTAAATCTACCAAATCAGACAACATATCATTTGTAAATACATATAGGCTATGTACAGAATGCATTTTGTATTTGATGTTTGACATGGAATTATGTAGTTTTAATGACTTACAGTATACTCTGGGCACATTTATATACAGAGCACTATCAAAAACTGATTTTAGGTTAAATTTAGGTATTACATGATACACTTAATCAAATGTGAATAATGCAAATGTAGCTCCTCAAGTGAAGCCTATACCAACACAATAATTCAAGTCATATGACACATTAACTTGACAGACGTAGTCCAAGATTTTAAAAAGTTCTGTTTTGTATTTATTCTAGATTAAAACTGGCATTTGTCTTCAAAGAGGTCAGTTGTAGTACATTAGAAAACATATCTCGCTGCACATAAATGCTCTGAATGATTGTAATCAGTGTTCTGTGCTCATCATTTCAAAGCAGAGTTTACTAAAATGATCTGTCTGCTGGTCCATCTGCAGCCAAACTTTGTTAAGTTTGACAACAGTGACACCCTGTGGCAACATATGTTATTGCACCTTTAGGATATTAAATAAACCCAGAGCAACAAGTAAAAATCCTGGTAAAGTTAAAGATACAATATGTGTGAATATTTATTTGTTGTAAGCAGTGATGGAAGATGTACTTAGAGCCTACATTTAAGTAAAAGTACCAACACAGCAATGTAAAAATGCTTCAAATATTGCAAGTGAAAACCATGCATTAAAAAAATAAATAAAAAATGAAAGTATTTTCTTACTCTCTCTCTCTCTCTCTCTCTCTCTCTCTCTCTCTCTCTCTCTCTCTCTCTCTCTCTCTCTCTCTCTCTCTCCCTCTCTCTCTCTCTCTCTCTGATGATTAATGGGAGAGGAAAGAAGAAAAAAAGTTCTGATATACAAATGGTGTGTAAGGTTTTAGATAGATAGATAGATCCTTTACTGTCTGTAGCCTATTTCTTTTTAAAAGTCAGTTTTAAATTGTACTAATGCACCAATTGAGCTCAAATGTGTAACATATTTGTGTTATATTGTAAATAGTTTTGTGACATTTTATTGTTATGGGGGGTTTTTGAGACCACGTGACCTCTAGCAGCGCTGTCATGTGACGTACCATGTGACATTCAGGGAAAGCGGAGAGAGCAGTTGAGCAGTATGGAGCAGAGAGCTTCTGTGGTGTTTGTGCTGTTTTTAAGTTTGTTTTTAGATTTGTCCTCTTCACAGAATTATGTCCTGAACGATAAAGACGGACTGGGGAGAGTTTTTGACGGAATTGGCGGTTTAAGCGGCGGAGGGGTGAGTTTATCTCCAATTACTTCCTGGTACGATACCTCCCACAGGAGGACGTGAAGTGTGAATAATGCACTTATTCTTATTCTTTAATATAACTTTATTTATGTCCTGGTTTGTTTAGGCGACGTCTCGTTTACTGGTCAACTACGCAGAGCCTTACCGTAGCCAGATATTAGACTATCTGTTCAAGGTAGGCTATAACGTTACTCATTCATTCACTTTACTGTGGCCGCTACTTTAAAAACTTACATTTATATATTTTTTATGATGTTTTCAGCCAAATTTTGGGGCGTCTTTGCACATACTGAAGGTAGAGATTGGAGGAGATGCCCAAACTACTGGTGAGTGATGTTTAGTAACATTAAAACTAATGATTAATGTTTATCCAGGAAGCTCATGGTAACTCCTTCAAAGTATTCTTTATATTCTAACAACAGCTAACTAATGATAAAAAGACAGAGAAGGCCAGCAACTCACCTTGAACCACAAATTTAAAATGAGCACAATGTACTTTAATCATTTCAATCTCTACTGTATCTATTGTTATTGGTTTATTTTAATTACTATATTAAGTAATTGTAATGATGTTGTATCACTGGGTGACACATGTAAGTGAGTCAAAATGTAGTACCAATATTTTGCTCATGGATTGATTGATTTTTGTAAGTTTAAAATAGCAAAACACTTGCTGGTTCCATCTTTCCATTCTTGTCTTGCATTACATTATATTCTAAACTTAACATTTTTTGAATTTTGACTGCTGGCTGCACCCAAAAATCAGCGAGGAGTGTAATAACTTTGTAGAGCAACATTCATAAAAAACAATGTAGTTCCAAGTGCTTTACAACAGAATATACATACACCAAGTGCTTTGCATGTAAAGAACCTAAAGGGAGCTTAAAGCAATTTAAATTAAAAAGAAAGAGGGAAGAAATAGAAACATTAATGTAATATACAATGAAAATAAGATGCTAGAAACATAAGATGATAGATAACAAGATAGAATAAAAATACAGTATATAAACTCAAGTTAAATACAACATATAAAGAAGTTCAGTGGTGCTTCAGTGTGAATATGATGAAGTTTATAAAATGCTAAAATGAAGAGGCACATGTTTAGCTTTCTCTTAAAAATACTTTTTATTCATTTTCTGTAGATCACTTAATTTAGATATTTGTAATATGTCATATTCTTGAGTATCAGACTGATAGACATCCATACACACGTTGTTTCCCCCTGTGCTGACTAATCTGATGACTTGTAGAACAGATGTAGTACGGTACCATGAGGTTGTTTAGATATTCTAGAATGTCAGAGCCATGTTAGAGCCTTTAATAAACTTCCTCTGAGTCCTGTTATTTCCTGGTTTCGATGTCTCATTGGACTGTGATATTTGTATAGATGGGACAGAGCCGTCACACATGCACTATGAGAATGATCAGAACTACTTCCGAGGCTACGAGTGGTGGCTTATGAAAGAGGCCAAGAAGAGGAACCCAAACATCACACTCATAGGTAAGAAAGCATTGTCATTTCTTGTGCCCCAAACTAACTATACTTTTACACTTCTTGAATTAACACTAAACCAATTTTTCATTCAGCCCTGAAATATGTCTTCAATACCATGTAAACGAATATCAGATTCCTAATTGGATGTATCAGGGTTTTTTTGGAATGTCTACATATATGCTAGAAACATACAATATAAAATACATACAGACAGCTTACTCACCCTTCCCCCCAACACTCAGCTGTTATTCAAAAAAAGTGGATACAAGAAATGACCCGAAAATCAGATAAGTTTCATCAGTACACAGAGCACTTGAAGCAGCTTATCTTCTTATTGCAAAATACACACAAAAGCATGAACAGGCTGTTTTAAAGATGACAGATTAAAGAAGTCCCGAAGCAGCAGGAAGAGGTGATAGATCAAAAAAAAAAAGTTGGCTTGAGCTTATTATCGAAAAGACCTGCGTCCAAATTCTTAAAAAATTCTAGAGACAAGAAAAAAAGGGATACTGGATAAGTCTGATTGATTATGGAGATCTGTATGGAACCAAAAACTGTTCTATTCATATAAAGCTGGTGAAACTACCTTCTAGCTTTAGGCTGCAACCAAAGAAATGATTCCTACATTAAGCAGTGAAGAGTTCTGTATGGGCATCTCTAAATAAATCCACACAGAGAGTTATATAACTACATTTAGAGGTCTAAGATAAGTATAAGAGGTGTTCTGATAATCAATTCTAGGTATAAATAGCAGAGATATGATTCTTTTTCTGACATAGAATTAAAAAAAATCATTAAGCATGGAATGAGCTCAGATAACCAGATGTTGGATTTTATAATAAGTCAATGTTGGGCTGAAAGCTGAGTTCAGGGTCAGTCTGAAGTTTAGGATATTTGATGTCTGCTGTCTTGAGGGGAGTTATCAAGCCTCATGGAACTTCTACCTCTTTGATATATCAAAGATTTGCTAGACTTTAGAAAATGTAACTTATCATTATAACTGTATTGGTGGTATAAAAAGTATCTTCAGCTATGTTTGTGTGTGTTCATGCAGGTTTACCCTGGGCGTTCCCTGGTTGGGTGGGTAATGGTAAGAACTGGCCCTATGACTTTCCAGACATCACTGCAGCATACGTAGTGAACTGGATCCTTGGAGCTAAACAGTACCATGATCTGGACATTGAATATGTTGGGGTGTGTACTCATTTACTCTGATTCTCATTCTTGTTCACGTTCCATGTTATATATTGTAGAATTACCCTTTATAGCAGAACTTTGCCTTCAACAATGGACATGGAACTACAGCTAGAAGGTATACATGCAACTTATTTCATGGGAGATGTTCATTTTTGAACCTGTTGTTTAGTCAGTTAAAGACAAAGTTGATTTTCATAATATCTGCCATGCAAGTCAAAAGTACAAATTTACAGAAGAAAAAGTGCCAAAAAAAAAAAGACACCTCCCACACTCGACTTCCTGCTGGCAAATCAGTCAGGCTGTTCATCATCTACATTTATTTATGATAAATACATGGTAGACATCAGGTGTGATTAGATTACCTTGTAGCATAGGGGCCTTCCCATTCCTTATGGGCTGTACTGCTCTTTTTGCCACAACCTTAATCCTTTCCAAGTCAACAAGTTAATTTATGTACATGAGCTTTGCCCTCGGTACTACCTTTCTGTACCTATCTGCTACTTCCTCTATAAACTGAATGGTAGCCAGCATGTCTTGGTTGTGATTTTCTGCCCTTATTTCCAGTTTTTTGCAACTATGGTTGTCACAAAGTTTTGGGTAATTGTGCGTAGAACCGAAACAGTAAACTTCTCTGGGAATTTAATAACCAATTGTCAAATATACATAAAATATAAAAATAAATTGGCACATGTCGGACAACATATTCACCAATACCGATTAGCTGTGATCGGTTAATATCGACTGATAATATTGGCTGACTGATATATCGGTTATGTTATAGGTCGGGCTCTAATGGTGAGAACTGTAACAAAAAGTTAACTGTCAGCTGATTACAAATGAACCTGTGTAATGGAAACTCACTCTCATCAATTTAGATCTGGAACGAGCGAAGCTACAACAGCAAGTACATCAAGGTAATTCTAACCTTTTGTACATCACTGATTTGACAGACAAGTCTTTGTGTATTATTTAGTAGCTCAGCCTCAAGTTTAAGTAGAAAAACAGCCACCAACATTGATGAGAAATCCAGGATGGACTCTCAGCGGATGAGATGTTTTTAAAAGTCCAGCTTGGTTCCTCTGAGAGCATGTCTTTGTTGCTAAGGTGCTCCGGAACACGCTGGATAAAGTCGGTCTTACTGACGTTGGCATCATCGCAGCTGATGGTGATTGGAGCATCGCCAATTCTATTGTTGTTGACCCGTACCTTAATGACGCTGTTGACGTGATTGGGTAAGTACAGTCGGTGGTGACTTGAAATGAAATGCTTAAAACTCTTATTGCATAATCACTAAATTGACCAACTGCAGGGGCGTGTGTTTCACCATGTGGTTCAGGCTCAATAAAGGGTAATTTGATCCCTGATAACTGATTGACCAAACTTGTGATGAGCAGATGGTGAAACGTCCACTGCATCTGGGTGTGGCTTTGCTTTTCAGTTCAGTTCAGCTTGTGTTCCTCATCCGTCGAATTCTTCCTCTCTATAAATGTTTGTGGCTGTTTTTCTATTACATCTGAGAGTCAGAAGTGACAGTTCAATCATAAACTAACTCCATCATCTGCATATATGCATGTCCATTTGCATGGAGTAGTATTTTCCAGTGAAGCATGACACTTTTACCGCTCAACATAACTCACCAATTTCAATGTAGAAACCTGGACAGTATATTGCTGCCGTCATGTTAAAACAAAAATATGTTATTCTAAAGCTGCACTAGTCAATATTATCAAGTATCTGTGAATTAGTTGACTGTGATATGAAAAATGTCACTGGGCTGGTTTTTCACTCAAAGTATCCAATATTCATTCCAAAAATCATAATGGACCCAACTGTGGCTGAATAATAATACATTTTAAAAAATCTTATCGCAATTATTTTGACTGATATTGCAATTTTGACTATTTTTAAGGCATTGTTTATTTTAGGACACTTAAACTATATGGAATGCTGCTAAACTACATTTCACGTTATTTTATCAGTGCAATGACAATAAAGTATCCATTCTATTCTATTCAAATTGAATTATGATTTATAATATGAAGGGAACGATAATGTTTACATTATTATTCTCATTTTCATTGAAAAAACATATTAAAATGATTATGGTGCACGGTATACATTAGCCGTCTTGAGTCCTGTAAAGTGTGTGAATAGTTACAGACTACACGTCACAGTTAAAGAGACCGCAGTAGGACGGCTAGTTAGCTCTTGCTAACATAGAGCTCTAGGCCCAATTATCATGTATATGTGTGTTTAATGTTTAATGTAGGTTGTGGTTATTTGTTTAAAATGGTAGAGTTAAATGTTGGTTGTTGAGCTTTAATGTACAAGATGTTACTTTCTGTTAAAAAAAAATTCAGCTCAGCTATCAGCTAAATTAGCCATGTTGAGTCCTGTGAACTGGTGTGAATAGTGACAGACTACATGTCAGTTTAAAGTACTGTAGTCAATCAGTGTCTTCTTGCCAGTCGTGTAGCTAGTGCTAACTGCTAGCTGTGCACAGATATCAGGCTAATCTCTTGTGAGGACGTCAAATAAGTTGAATTGAAATTAATATAAACAAATCGAATCAGGACATAATGAATTAAAATGTAATTGTGACAGGTGATAAGTGCCAATATCCAGTTTTAATAATCACTCAGCGCTGCTCATATAAACTCACTGTTCACTACCTGCTCAGCACTGAACAGGCGGGGAGTTCTGGTCCTCTGAAATGAGGCCAACGCAGAAGTAACTTAGAACTGCATTCTATCAAAAGGCCACTAGGGGACGACCATTTTGGTATCAAACGGACTTCTGTCTCAATACAAGTCAATGGAGAATTCACCAACTTCTCACTTGATTTCTAACCTCAGTAAACGTTTTCAAAATGTGTTTATGGTCTCAATCGCTAGTTTAAAGCCTTCTTCAATGCAGTATGATGTTCATTTGTGAAATTTTGGCCTCCCTGATTTTATATTTGATAAAGCAGGGTATGCATTAGGGCGTGGCTACGTCATGATTGACAGGTAGATTGACCAATCTCCTCGAGAGCCAGCCCTCGCAAACCATAGCAACCTCCCCGCTCCGCCATTGGCTCCGCCCATGGCCCCGCCTCATGCCCATATAAGTAGAATCTGTGTTTTTATTTTTCCCAGCATGCACCTGAAATTTTCAAGATGGCGCTGCCTAGATTCGAAACTATTGACTTCCGAGCAGCAGTCCACAAACCAATGGGTGACGTCACGGATGTTACGTCCATGGCACTGAACAGCAGGAAGACTGTTAGCAACTAGCTGGTGAACATAGCATAGCGTTTAGCAGCTAAAGAGCTAGATATATTGTTCAGAAGTTGGAGGAGAACAAACCAGAGTTGAAAGGAGAGTGAATATTGGATTTATTTTCATCTGAATGGAGCAAACAAAAAACATTAATGCAGCTTTAAAGTTGGCACAATAATTGATATTACATTTTTGTTACATGGTTGTCAGTTTGATTCCATAATTGGCTTTATTTCCCCCAAAAGCTTTTACAGGTATTTCAGTTTAACACGGTTGCAGCAAATACTGTAAAGCCACACACATTCAGAATTGTCACAGCTGTCTGTCCCTCTTCTTCCTCTGCTCTTCCTCCACACTGTGTCACTGTGACCGGCTGTACCAGCTGCTGCGGTACACTCTGGATAAGAGCGGCCTGGAGAGGGTCAAGATCATAGCCAGTGACAACCTGTGGGAGCCCATTACCCTGTCTCTGATGTTAGACCCTGAGCTCAACAGAGCCGTAGACGTGATAGGGTAGGACCCTCCTCTGTCACCTGTCAATCAAAGCTTGCATGTTATGGCTTCTTTGTTTGCCAGTCTGGACGCTTTAATATCAGTCGGCTGATGTCACTTAGCTTGATACTTGTTGCTGAAAATGTCTAGTGTGTGTGTGTGTGTGTGTGTGTGTGTGTGTGTGTGTGTGTGCGTGTGCGCATGAGTATCTTCCTGTATTCTGACATGTCCATTGTAGTTTTAAACTCAGTCAAATATATTTGATGTGTGTCCACAGTGGTGCAGGTATGTGACATACAGTAGGCTTTTTCTGTTGTCTGTCTGTCGAGGCACACACAATTACACAAGAATAATACAATAGAGTAACTTCATAGCACAGGTTGGAGAGAGGAGAGAGATATTTTCTAATTCATCTAATAATTAAATTCATCTAATAGTTAAATTTGAATGTTTTGAAGTACAGTAAATAAAGTTATCTTAAAGTAGATATCATCACACTGCAGTTTAAAGAAAATGTGGCAATGTGCTGCAAACAAATAAAACCTCTAAGTCATATGCAACAACAGAACTGAGTTACAACACAGAGTAAGTATCCTGGGGACATTAAAAACGGAACACTAGCAATTAGCATGAGGCCAGCATTGTTAGTGTGAGGGTTTAGCTGTAGCCAGTGTCTAGACAATATGTGCAGTAATGTGTGAATCATGCAACCTGCATGAAGCTATGTAAGTGATGCAAAACACTACTTACATAGCTTCCCTGTTTTGTTGCTAAATTGGTGATTTCTTTTTTTCTTTGCCTGTATTTTGTTTATTTGCATGTTTGTGTGTGCACTTTTTAAAAAACTAAACGCAGCAGATGTATTCATGTTTTATTGTTGGTGGGCTTTTTTTTTCATTTGCTTGAATACATTTTCAAATGAGAGATAAATGTTTTATAAGAAATGATCTCTCTTATTAATCATGTCAGTATCCATGAAAAACAGCTGGACTTAGATGTTGGTGCTTTATGGGAACACTTACCCTAACAGCTGGAAACATTGGTTAGAACATTTTAATAGAGTAACTAGTAATCTGTAACCAATTACATTTCCAAAGTAACCTTCACATACCTGATTACAAATCAAATGTACTGTTCTGCTACACTCAGTAGCAATAATAGATAGAGGAAACATAGATGCATAGGGATGTTACACATTCAAACATCAGTTTAGCAGATGTTTAATGAGGAAGGAAATGTATTCAACATAACTGACTTCTATAATGCACACACTGTGTTTGGTGAGACGGAATGTACAAAACTCAACACAACTTCAATGAAAAGTAGTTGAATTTTTTAACCTTGTGTGACGTATATGTAATCCCCCCCCTCAGGGCCCACTACCCAGGCACCACCACAGTGATGGAGGCCCTGAAGACACAGAAGAAGCTGTGGTCCTCAGAGGACTACAGCACCTTCAACGATGAGGTTGGAGGAGGCTGCTGGGCTCGCATCCTCAACCAGAACTACGTCAACGGACTCATGACTGCGTAAGCACACACACCAACAACAAGCACAATTCTAGTCTCATCAAATGCTTTTTTAATGTGATGTACATTTCTTCATCACTTTAACTTAGCCTCTGACTCTCCCTGCAGTACCATCTCCTGGAACTTGGTGGCCAGCTACTACGAGGAGCTGCCGTTCGGCCGAGACGGGCTGATGACAGCCGAGGAGCCCTGGAGCGGCAACTACGTGGTGGAGTCTCCTATCTGGATCACAGGTTCGCATGTGGGACACAGATATCATGACATACTGAGGACATGTGACACTAGTTCCTGTTGATATTTAACCACACAGAAGGACGGCAAATAGAAAGAGTTGATCATTCACTACATTGTTCACATGTTGACACAGGCTGCAGGATAGTTTCACAAGCCGAGCTGATACTGACAACAATGCAACAGGATGACATCACACTAACATGACACTGAGACACATTAGCTTATTACTGAAAGCAGTTGTTACACAGAGGTCAAGGTTCATGAGCTCCAGCAGTAATAATATTAAACAAAGAACTTCAAAGAATGAACTATATGTCTATAGAGCAAGACCAGAAAGGAAATACATTACTTAGGCCTGTCACAATAATGATCTACTTATCATACAATAACCTAATTATCATATATATATATCATTATCATTATATCTGTGGTATAAAATGATCTTCAAATGACAATAATATTGTTTATCATGGTTATTTCTGAGACAATTATCATCCAACAATAGTAGTTATCATGACAGGTCTAATGCTACTATTATAATGCACTCTAAAGATGCTCAGTTTCATCAGAAGCCAGTCTAAAGAGGCTTTTAGTTGTTACTCTACTTATCAGAAAGGTTCATTAAGTTATTAAATACTGTAGTTTGATAAGTTAGATTCACTTAATTGCAACTCTTATCTTCCACAAGTCAGTGAGCACATGTTGGTGTTATCTTGTAGTTCATCTTTAAGAGGTTGTTATTGGAGTGGAACATCTAACCTCAACTTTAACAGACCTCTTAATGAGAGTCTAATCAGGAGGAGACAATAGCATTATGGATAATGATGGTATTAACAGTTGAGCAGAGAGGCTGTTCTGTACTGTTGAACGCTTTTTATTTCCCTCTTATCACTACAGAAAATCATTTATCTAGTCATGTTTTCATTGTATTATTCTCATACAGGCAGGTTAAGGGATTTCACTTTTTTCTATCAAAAGGCAGCATACTCTCACACACTGCTCTCTGCTTTTTCCTGTTGGTCAGACAGTGTGCTTCATCCAGACCAGTTAGCTTCACTCTCAGTTATATTCATATAGAGGTTCAGTGGACAAAGGACAAGAGCGAGGAACTGGAGGAAGAGCCTAAATATAGTAACTGCTTTATTGGTTTATTGAATCAAGAAGTGAATCTGAATCAAATCAAATGTATGATGCAGTGCAGAATTTAAAGGGTCACTCCACCAATTTAATACATGAATCAGTTTACTCTTCAGAGAGTACTGTTCAACTTTTTAAAGTGTCTTCTCTGATTGTAAATGTGATGCATTGTGGGAAATGTAGGATCTAGTGTCTTTGGAGCTTGATCCCTACTAAGGACTACAAGTCGGTATATCTTAGCCTCTGCTGATGCAGTAACCCTTTCATTCTGATATTGAACAGTATCAGCATCAGTAAGAAGATCAGCAGATATATTGTTTAATTTAAATGAGTTAATAGCACATGATACAGTTTAGCAGTGACTTGTGTTCCTTGCAGCTCACACCACACAGTTCAGTCAGCCTGGATGGAGCTACCTGCAGACTGTTGGACATCTGGCACAAGGCGGAAGCTACGTAGCCCTGACTGACGGAAAAGGAAACCTCACCGTTGTCATAGAAACCATGGTAAATTCAGCTTTCAGTTCTGGAGGCTCATGTACATACAGTGTTACAGTATGACAAAAACATTACAACATATTCCTCTGTTTCCTCTACAGACTCACGATCATTCAGTGTGCATCAGACCTCCACTCCTTCCCTTCAATGTAACGGCCCAGAATGCAACATTCCAGCTGAAGGGATCCTTTGTAAGTTCCTCTGGAGTTCTTCACCAAACTATTAAAATACTGATTGATACTTCTGTCTTACACTCACTTATTTAATATTCCAGGTATCCATCAAGGAGCTCCAAGTATGGCGGTCGCAGTTTAACTTCAAGACTAAAAAGCCCTCCTTCTTTGAGAAACTGACTCCACTGAAGGTAAAGGGACAGTTCCCAAAATAGATTTTACACATTTTAATCTAACTGTCTCTGATAAAGACATTGTGGTGATTTCAGCTGTCAGATGGAACGTTCACATTGAATCTGGCAGAAGACGAGGTTTACACATTAACCACCATTAAAACAGGACAGAAAGGGAGCTACCCCGACCCCCCTCCCTCTGCTCGCTTCCCCAAAGTCTACAAGGATGACTTTAATGTCCGTAAGTAACACACACACACACAGAGACCAGTTTATTTACTGCTGTTCTACAGATCATTCAGATGGTACAAAACTGCTGTATTTACTGTATGTGCTCTCCTGTAGCAACCCCCCCCTTCTCTGAAGCTCCAGACTTTGCAGACCAGACGGGGGTGTTTGAGTACTACGTCAACCTGACCGACCCCGGACCTCATGTCTTCACCCTGCGCCAAGTTGTGACCCAGAGACCCGTGACCTGGGTGGCGGACTCTGACCAGACCATCAGCGTCATAGGAGACTATCAGTGGTGAGATGATGCTTCAGTGAACATGCTCAGTAACTGAAGATGTTGAAAGTTTCTATTCATTTGTAATTGGTTAATCTATGCATGCATTCCTTTTCTGCTGCATATCCACATCCAGGTCATGATCCATGAGTCATTATTTATATTAGTGGGAGTGATTGTTATATATAGCCAGAAAGTATGTGCAGGAGTTGAAGCTCATCAATTGCTTTAGCTTGACTTGTGTTCATTCACTTGAGCAGGAAAAAAGTTCCACAGGACTCAGATCTAAAAAAAGATTTTTAAAAAGTATATGTATTCCACAGTTTTGCAGTATCTTCTTACAGGAGTGTTTAAAATTAAGCTCTCCTAATCAGCAGTAATGCTTAAGGGCTCTGTCCTTAATTGAGCCTCAACTGCCTGATATACATCTGTGTGGTCAAGAGACCTACTCTCTTAAAGTGACAGTAACATAAATGACTCTCCTCAAAGAAAGCTTAAAATACTGTTTGCCTATACAAAACATCATTCTTATATAAACATGAATTAAATCAAATGAGTTTAGCTGACCTTTTACATATTTATCATGAACTTATTATTCAGTGAAATCAATGAACTTTTAAACAACATACAGACTGCACTCATTTATTGAGCTGAAACATATAAGACATTTAGTATGGCATGACAAAAATGTTGAATACATTTAAATACAATGACATTTATTTCATGTTGCACTTATTGAATAATGCTGGACCTTATTATTCCTACTGATTTTTATCTCTGTCATCACTTCAGAGTCTTTATGAGTGTGTCTTGGTGTATAAATCTACAGAGACTCTGCTCTCTATCTGCATTTCTGTCAATTATTTTGCTTTAGAACATTTCAGAGTGTTATCCTTTGGGCATTGGGGGTGTAGCCTCCAGCCAATAAGAGTGTGAGGTCAGGACTCATAGTGTAGTGATCTGTTTACACCACTGGGTCTGTCTCTGTCATCTGCTCCTCTCTGCTCTCCGTCTGTGTGTCACGGATGTGTAAAGAGCAGCAGGTGTGTGTGTTTGAGCTACACACACACACACAGAGCAGAGAGGATAAAGCTCTGCATTCACACTAAATCTGGCAAGGCTGCACCTTCCCGCAGGGTTGTGCAAAAGTATGGTAAAACATAACCACCTTTAATCTCACCAACGCTGTTTGTTCTCTTTACTCAGTCTACCTCACTCGACCACCACTTCTCTCTCTCTCTCTCTCTCAACAATGAGCGATATGTTCACAAACACCAACAAAACCTTCATCGTATACCTTTAACGTGTATTTACTTTCCAGGCAGAACCTGACTGTCACATGTGACATCTTCATGGAGAAAGTGAAGACTGGTGGTGCTTTCATAGCAGCCAGGGTGGATAAAGGAGGGCAGTCAGTCCGCAGCGCTAAAGGAGTCTTCTTCTGGGTGTTTGCAGACGGCACATACAAAGTCACCAATGATCTCGGTCAGTATCACACATTATATCATGAAGTTAAAAGTAGTAGTCAGACTTTAAAAGCATGTAAAGTGAATGATGTTGTATTGTTGTGTCTACAGCTGGTCAGACAGTACTGGCTGAGGGACAGTCTGGTACTCGAGCGTATGGTTGGCACACCTTATCACTCACTGTACAAGTAAGTTTCTTCATTTGTTGAGCTTGCTGTCAGCCTTCACTGGGAGTAGCTCAGCTGTTTCAGTGTCATAAGACAAGTGACCACACCCTGAGATTTATATTCCTGCCCACACAAACCATTCTCCCATATCCATAATGAATATCTACAAGGGTTAGGGTCATTATGAATAGCACCAAACAAAAATAAAGCATGACTCAATTAAATACACCTGAAAGTGAGTTGCAATGATTTGTTCATTAATTGATTAGTAGTTCAACTGAAAATGGATCTTTTGTTATAGTATAGATTGATATAGTATGGATTAATTTAGAATAGTAGATTAAGTCATTTAAGCAAAAAAAAAAAAAAAAGAAGAAGCAAAAAACCCAGATAGTGAATATTTTTTGTCTTGGCCTATCGGTTGAACATAACAAGACATTTGAATATATCAGTTGGTATTCAGTCCCATTAATAATGAAACATAAAACCTGTTTTTTTTACATCATACATTTACATCAGCTCTGTCCTTTGCTCTTATTAGTCTAGTCTTTTATTTCATTACTTTTTGTTTTGTCTTTTTTAATCTATTTTAACCTCATTTTTTACTCTAATTTTTCACAAGCTTTTTTTCTTTTTCTTTTTTTTCTTCTATTATTTATTTTCTCTTATTTATTTTACTTTATTTAATTATTTTTTTTAATTTTTAAAACACTTCTATCACTTCTTATTTTCTGCCAGTGAATTGGTCTCAATCTGTTTCTCTTTTTTAATTCTAGTTTACAACTTTGAAGCACATTGAACTACATTAACCTGTATGAAAGCTGCTATATAAATAAAGTTTGATGATTTAGTAAATGACTGCAGTGACTGGGTGTTAATGTCAGTCACAGTGTAATCACATGGTAACTGAACCTCTCAGCCATCGTCTGCAGGCTTTATGGTCACATCCATGTGACTGACTGTCTGGATAGCCTGTAAACAGTCATACTGTAACCAGTAAAACAGGTAAATGTGCTGTATGTGGTTAAACTTGTCTCTCTCTCTGTCTCTCTATCTGTCTCTCTCTCTGTCTCTGCTGCAGGGTCAGTATGCGTCTGGGAAGCTGAATGGATATCCACTGTGGAAAAAAGCTGTGGTACTGACACCAAAGAACGGCTGGGCTGCTATAGGAACACACTCATATGAACTGGCTCAGTTTGATAACTTTGCCGTGGAGGCAGAAAAATGATTCTACTGTGAAATGATGATTCACGTGAATGTTGTGATTAATTTATTGACTTGATCAATGTGAAGATTTAACACTTAAGAGTTCTATCTCTTGGCTTCAAGCAATATAGATTTTAAAATTAAAAGTTTTAATGATTTCACACAAGCGTTGAGGATACATAAGGGCACATGATGAAACATAAAGCACTGCGCCCTTGAAATCTGCTGTCCAAGATTATTGTACATTATTTTGCACTGTGGTTTTTATGAAATAAAAACATTTTATATTTTCTGATTTTTTTTTTTTTTTTTTTTTTGTAATGATTTGAAACTTTGCCTACCTCGCTGGGATAAAAAGCCTATGACCATACAGACCATAGTCCTACAACTGAAGATCATCTATTTTTCATGTTTGTGTTGAATCATCACAGTACAGTTAGTACACAGTCATTACTATTGCTAACCATGATGCAGGCACTATCATGTTGTAACACATGCTTTATCTCAGCAGACATTTTCACCTGTTACACACTGGCAGGTTGAGGTGTGATGTTGCTACTAGTACAGCACACTGAAACACTTAAATCTCTTGTGTAGCCTGTTAAGAACAAACACTTACAAGGCAAATACTTAATTAATGTCAGTGTATTATTGGCACATACATGTATACCTGTTCTGTTCAGCAATAAAATAATGAGTACTTATGTCAACAATAAATTAACTATGTTCAACTAGATGGAAAAAAACCTCTGAAAGCCCCATGATTCTTTGAGCAAGCACAGTTCATTCTTTGAGGATGTGGCTCTAAATGTAATGGGCTTTGTTGTGTGACAGAGATTGAAATCATTCCCCACTTCAATTTAGATTTTATTGTCAGACAGTACAATAACTATGTTTGGATCATACTTTTCACTAAATGATGAGGTACATGATGTGTTTGATGCACTTTTGCCGACCACAGCAAAGGTTTTACCCAAAAACAACAAATCATTACTTTACATACAGTATCATATAAGGCAGTGAATGAGGTACACAACACATCTACTGTTATTTTCTCATTTAATACAATACATTACATTCCAATACATTACTTTACATTGCTATATAATACAATACATGACATTAAAATATAATAATTATATTGCAATACATTACATTAAGTCAACAATATATTACATTATGTTACAATGTGTTACATCAAATTACAGTACATTACATTACAATACATTGCATTAGAATACATTAAATTAATCACAATATAATACATTATATAACATCACATTTCAGTAGATTATACATTACAATACACTAAAATATAATACACTGTGTTACATTACAGCACAATACATCAAATTATAATACATTACATGATGTTACAATGTATTTCATTACATTACAGCACAATATATGGCATGACAATAAAATACATTACACTGCAAAATAATACATTACATACCATTACAGCACATTACATTACAATGCAATACATTTGCAATATAGTACATTACATGTCAATACACTACTGTATATAACAATATATTGCATTACATTATAGCACAATACATTACATTGCAGTACATTAAAGTACATTACAGAACCATACATTACATTATAATGAAATACATTACATTCAGCACAATTCAATACATTACATTATATTACATTAAAACACATTACAATACATAACATTACAACACATTACATTACATTACTGTACATTACACATAATTACAGCACAATACATTACATGACAATACATTACAGTGCATTATAGTACATTACATAACATTCCAGCATAACACATTAGATTACAATACATTACAGAACAATACAATACATCAAAATACATTACATTACAATGCAATACATAACATATTAATTACAATACATTATATTGCATTACATTTCAATACAATACATTGCAGTACATTACATTACAAAACATTACATTACATTGCAGCATAAACATTTGATTACAATGCATTACAATACATTACATGATGTTACAATGTATTTCATTACATTACAGGACAATATATGGCATGACAATAAAATACATTACACTGCAAAATAATACATTACATACCATTACAGCACATTACATTACAATGCAATACATTTGCAATACATTTCATTACATTAAAATATAATACATTGCAGTACATAACATTATAAAACAATACATTGCATTACAATACAATGCAATACAATACATTGCATGGCAATACATTACAATACAATACAAGACAAGTAAAGTACATTATATTACAGTACATTAAAATTCATTACAATACATTACAGAACCATACATTACATTACAATACATTACAGCATAATACATTACATAACAATACAAGAAAGTAAAGTACAGTACATTAAAGTGCATTAAAGTACATTACATAACATTACATAGCCATACATTACATTACATTACAACACATTACAATACATTACAGAACAATACAATACATCAAAATACATTACATTACAATATAATACATAACATTATATTACATTACAACACATTATATTATATTGCATTGCATTTCAGTACATTACATTACAATACAATACATTATAGCACATTACATTACAATACATTACATTACAATACATTACAGCTTAAAACATTGGGTTACAATATATTACATTATCATAAGTAGATTATATTACAGTACAATACATTACAGTACATTATAGTACATTACAGAACAATACATTACATTCCAATACAAGACATTACAATACATTACATTGTATTACAATACAAACATTACATTACAGTACAACACATTACAAAACATTACGTTACATTGCAATTCATTACATTACAGCACAATACATTACAATACAGTTCATAACTTAACATTACAGTTTAAAACATTAGGTTACAATACATTACAGTACAATACCTTACATTACAATACATTACATTCCAGCACAAAACATTACATTACAATACAATACATCAAAATACATTACATTACAATACATTATATTACATCATATTTCAGTAGATTATACATTGCAATACACTAAAATATAATACATTGCATTGTATTTCATTACATTACAGCACAATATATGGCATGACAATATAATACATTACACTGCAATATAATACATTACTTTACATTATAGCACAATACATTACATTACAGTACATTAAAGTGCATTACATAACATTACAGAACCATACATTACATTACAATACATTACATAACAGTACACTGCATAACATTACATCATAAAACATTAGATTGCAATACATTACAGTACATTAATTACAATAATTACATTATAATGAAATGCATTACATTCCAGCACAATACAATACATTACATTTCAGTACATAATATTAGAATACATTACATTACAGTACAGTACAATACAAGGCATTGCATTACATTACATTACATTACATTATATTACATTACATTTCAGTAGATTATACATTGCAATACACTAAAATATAATACATTGCATTACATTACAGCACAATACATTTAATTATAATACATTACATGATATTACAATGTATTTCATTACATTACAGCACAATGTATGGCATGACAATAAAATACATTACACTGCAAAAAAAAACAACAATACATAACATTACATTACAATGCAATACATTACAGTATAATACAATACTTTTTCAACATATTACATTACATTTCAATACACTATATAACAATACATTGCATTACATTATAACACAATACATTACATTGCATGGCAATACATTACAATACATTAAAATACATTACAATACATTACAGAACTATACATTACATTACAATTCATTACAACACAATACATTACAGCATAATACATTACATTACAATACAAGAAAGGAAAGTTCATTACATTACAGTACATTAAAGTGCATTAAAGTACATTACATAACATTACAGAGCCATATATTACATTACAACACATTACAAAACATTAGATTACATTACTGTACATTACAATACAATACATTACAGCACAATACTTTACAATACGATACATTACATTACAATGCATTACTTGACATTACAATACAATACATTACAGCACCTTACAATACATTAGATGACAATACATTACAGTACATTATAGTACATTACAATAGAATACATAACATTATATTACATTACAATACATTATATTATATTGCATTGCATTTCAGTACATTACATTACAATACAATACATTGCAGTACATTACATTGCAAAACATGACATTACATTACATTACAGCATAAAACATTTGATTACAATACATTATAGCACATTACATTACAATACATTACATTACAATACATTACAGCTTAAAACATTGGGTTACAATATATTACATTATCATAAGTAGATTATATTGCAGTACAATACATTACAGTACATTATATTACATTACAGAACAACACATTACATTGTATTCCAATACAAGACATTACAATCTATTACATTGTATTACAATACAAACATTACATTACATTACAAGCAAGTCCTCAAACTGAGCAACATTCAGCCTGAATTACCGCATTACATTACAGTACATTCAAGTGTATTAAAGTACATTACATAACATTAAAGAGCCATACATTACATTACAATACATTACATTACATTACTGTACATTACAGCACAATACTTTACAATACGATACATTACATTACAATGCAGTACTTGACATTACAATTCAATACATTACATGACAATACATTACAGTACATTATAGTACATTACATAACATTACAGAATAAAATATTAGATTACATTACATTCCATCACAATACATTACATTACAATACAATACATCAAAATACATTACATTACAATACACTACATAACATTGTATTACATTACAATACATTATATTATATTGCATTACATTTCAGTACATTACATTACAATACAATACATTGCAGTACATTACATTGCAAAACATTACATTACATTACAGCATAAAACATTTGATTACAATACATTTCAGCACAATACATTACAATACAGTGCATTACTTAACATTACAGCTTAAAACATTACATTACAATACAATACATCAAAATACATTACATTACAATACAATATATTAAATTACATCATAAGTAGATTATATTACAATACAATACATTACAGTACATTATAGTACAATACAGAACAATACATTACATTCCAATACAAGACATTACATTGTATTACAATACAAACATTACATTACATTACATTACAATACAGTACATTACTTAACATTACAGCTTAAAACATTAGGTTACAATACATTACAGTACAATACATTACATTCCAGCACAAAACATTACATTGCAATACGATATATCAAAATACATTACATTACAATACAATATATTACATTAAATTACATTACAGTACATTACATTACCATACAAAATATTACATTACAGTACATTAAATTACACCAAAATACATTGGAATATGTTACAATACATTACAGTATATTACATTACATTAAAGTACATTACACAATATTACAGCACAATACATTGCAATGCAATATATGACATTACCGAACAATAAATTACAATACAATACAAGACATTACAATACATTACATTGTATTACAATACAAACATTACATCACAAGCATGTCCTCAAACTGACCAACAGTCAGCCTGAAGTACCGCTGGAAGCGGCCATTGTCCAAATGGAGCTCCTGTAGGAGATGGTGGAACACACTGAGCTCTGTGCGCCTCCGAAGGATATCATGTACCCAGAAACGACGGCGGCGTTTGACCCTCAGACGTGTCTTGGACTTCCAGAGCAGGTACAGCGCAGCGATAGTTGTGATTTCAGCCATGTTTGATGAGAGAAGAAGCAATGTTGTTGTGTAGTGAAAATGGGTGGGCTCACGATGGAGCGATGACGCAAATTTACACAAAATGGTCACGCGTCAAAACTCGAGCGACAACGGGACAGATTCTCACTTATTGCACGACAAAATCACGTTCCTCGCGTTTTTTGTGAACGCCCCTTTAACACTACATTACATTACATTACAATGCATTAAAATACATTGCATTACAATATATTAAGTTAAAATAGGCTACATTACAATACATTACATCACAATACAGTACATTACATTACAATACAATGCATTACATTACAATACATTACATGACAATACAATACATTACAGTACATTACATTGCATTGAATTACATTGTATTACAATAACACAGCAGAATACATTACATTAAATACATAACATTACCTTACAACACAATACATCGCAATACAATAAACTGTGTTACAATACATTACAGTACAGTACAATGCAATACATTACAATACATTACATTACAATACATTACATTCCAGCACAAAACAATACATTACATTAAAATGCAATATATTGCATTGCATTACATTACAATATATTACATTGCAATACATTACATTACAGTACATTGCATTACATTACAATGCATTAAAATACATTACATTACAATACAATACATTGCATTGCAATACATTACAGTACATTATAAATACATGACAATACATTACATTACAATACATTACTTTACATTACAATACACAATATTACAGCACAAGTCATTACAATACATTACATTGTATTACAATACAAACATTACATTACATTACAAGCATGTCCTCAAACTGACCAACAGTCAGCCTGAAGTACCGCTGGAAGCGGCCATTGTCCAAATGGAGCTCCTGTAGGAGATGGTGGAACACACTGAGCTCTGTGCGCCTCCGAAGGATATCATGTACCCAGAAACGACGGCGGCGTTTGGCCCTCAGACGTGTCTTGGACTTCCAGAGCAGGTACAGCGCAGCGATAGTTGTGATTTCAGCCATGTTTGATGAGAGAAGAAGCAATGTTGTTGTGTAGTGAAAATGGGTGGGCTCACGATGGAGCGATGACGCAAATTTACACAAAATGGTCAAGTGTCAAAACTCGAGCGACAGCGCGACAGATTCTCACTTATTGCACGACAAAATCACGTTCCTCGCGTTTTGTGTGAACGCCCCTTTAACACTACATTACATTACATTACAATGCATTAAAATACATTGCATTACAATATATTAAGTTAAATTAGGCTACATTACAATACATTACATCACAATACAGTACATTACATTACAATACAATGCATTACATTACAATACATTACATGACAATACAATACATTACAGTACATTACATTGCATTGAATTACATTGTATTACAATAACACAGCAGAACACATTACATTAAAATACATAACATTACCTTACAACACAATACATCGCAATACAATAAACTGTGTTACAATACATTACAGTACAGTACAATACAATACATTACAATACAATACATTACAATACATTACATTCCAGCACAAAACAATACATTACAATACATTACAATACATTACAGTACAGTACAGTACAATACATTACAATACATTACAGTACAGTACAATACATTACAATACATTACAATACATTACATTACAATACATTACATTCCAACACAAAACAATACATTACATTAAAATGCAATATAACATTACAGCTTAAAACATTACATTACAATACAATACATCAAAATACATTACATTACAATACAATATATTAAATTACATCATAAGTAGATTATATTACAATACAATACATTACAGTACATTATAGTACAATACAGAACAATACATTACATTCCAATACAAGACATTACATTGTATTACAATACAAACATTACATTACAATACAGTACATTACTTAACATTACAGCTTAAAACATTAGGTTACAATACATTACAGTACAATACATTACATTCCAGCACAAAACATTACATTGCAATACAATATATCAAAATACATTACATTACAATACAATATATTACATTAAATTACATTATAGTACATTACATTACCGTACAAAATATTACATTACAGTACATTATATTACAACATATTACAATACATGACATTACATTACATTACGTTAAAGTACATTACACAATATTACAGCACAATACATTGCAATGCAATATATGACATTACCGAACAATAAATTACATTACAATACAAGACATTACAATACATTACATTGTATTACAATACAAACATTACATTACAAGCATGTCCTCAAACTGACCAACAGTCAGCCTGAAGTACTGCTGGAAGTGGCCATTGTCCAAATGGAGCTCCTGTAGGAGATGGTGGAACACACTGAGCTCTGTGCGCCTCCGAAGGATATCATGTACCCGGAAACGACGGCGGCGTTTGGCCCTCAGACGTGTCTTGGACTTCCAGAGCAGGTACAGCGCAGCGATAGTTGTGATTTCAGCCATGTTTGATGAGAGAAGAAGCAATGTTGTTGTGTAGTGAAAATGGGTGGGCTCACGATGGAGCGCTGACGCAAATTTACACAAAATGGTCACGCGTCAAAACTCGAGCGACAGCGCGACAGATTCTCACTTATTGCACGACAAAATCACGTTCCTCGCGTTTTTTGTGAACTCCCCTTTAACACTACATTACATTACATTACAATGCATTAAAATACATTGCATTACAATATATTAAGTTAAATTAGGCTACATTACAATACATTACATCACAATACAGTACATTACATTACAATACAATGCATTACATTACATTACATGACAATACATGACTTTACATTACAATACAATACATTACATACATCACATTACAATACAGTACATTACTTAGCATTAGAGCTTAAAACATTAGGTTACAATACATTACAGTACAATACAATACATCAAAATACATTACATTATAGTAGAATATATTACATTAAATTACATTACAATACATTATATTATATTGTATTACATCACAATACAGTACATTACATTACATTACATCACAATACAATGCATTACATTACAATACAATGCATTACATTACAATACAATACATGAAAATACAATACATTACAGTACATTACATTGCATTGAATTACATTGTATTACAATAACACAGCAGAATACATTACATTAAAATACATAACATTACCTTACAACACAATACATCGCAATACAATAAACTGTGTTACAATACATTACAGTACAGTACAATACAATACATTACAATACATTACAATACATTACAGTACAGTACAATACAATACATTACAATACATTACAGTACAGTACAATACAATACAATACATTACAGTACAGTACAATACATTACAATACATTACTTTACAATACATTACATTCCAGCACAAAACAATACATTACATTAAAATGCAATATAACATTACAGCTTAAAACATTACATTACAATACAATACATCAAAATACATTACATTACAATACAATATATTAAATTACATCATAAGTAGATTATATTACAATACAATACATTACAGTACATTATAGTACAATACAGAACAATAAATTACGTTCCAATACAAGACATTACATTGTATTACAATACAAACATTACATTACATTACATTACAATACAGTACATTACTTAACATTACAGCTTAAAACATTAGGTTACAATACATTACAGTACAATACATTACATTCCAGCACAAAACATTACATTGCAATACAATATATCAAAATACATTACATTACAATACAATATATTACATTAAATTACATTACAGTATATTACATTACCATACAAAATATTACATTACAGTACATTAAATTACACCAAAATACATTGGAATATATTACAATACATTACAGTATATTACATTACATTATAAAACAATACATTATATTACAACATATTACAATACATGACATTACATTACATTACATTAAAGTACATTACACAATATTTCAGCACAATACATTGCAATGCAATATATGACATTACCGAACAATAAATTACATTACAATACAAGACATTACAATACATTACATTGTATTACAATACAAACATTACATCACAAGCATGTCCTCAAACTGACCAACAGTCAGCCTGAAGTACTGCTGGAAGCGGCCATTGTCCAAATGGAGCTCCTGTAGGAGATGGTGGAACACACTGAGCTCTGTGCGCCTCCGAAAGATATCATGTACCCAGAAACGACGGCGGCGTTTGGCCCTCAGACGTGTCTTGGACTTCCAGAGCAGGTACAGCGCAGCGATAGTTGTGATTTCTGCCATGTTTGATGAGAGAAGAAGCAATGTTGTTGTGTAGTGAAAATGGGTGGGCTCACGATGGAGCGCTGACGCAAATTTACACAAAATGGTCAAGCGTCAAAACTCGAGCAACAGCGCGACAGATTCTCACTTGTTGCACGACAAAATCACGTTCCTCGCGTTTTTTGTGAACGCCCCTTTAACACTACATTACATTACATTACAATGCATTAAAATACATTGCATTACAATATATTAAGTTAAATTAGGCTACATTACAATACATTACATCACAATACAGTACATTACATTACAATACAATGCATTACATTACATTACATGACAATACATGACTTTACATTACAATACAATACATTACATACATCACATTACAATACAGTACATTACTTAGCATTAGAGCTTAAAACATTAGGTTACAATACATTAGGTTACAATACATTACATTACAATATTATACATCAAAATACATAACATTACAATAGAATATATTACATTAAATTACATTACAATACATTATATTATATTGTATTACATTACAATATATTACAATATAAAATATTACATTACAGTACATTAAATTACAACAAAATACATTGGAATATATTGCAATATATGACATTATATCATAAGTAGATTATATTACAGTACAATACATTACAGTACATTATATTATCCGAAGGATATCATGTACCCAGAAACGACGGCGGCGTTTGGCCCTCAGACGTGTCTTGGACTTCCAGAGCAGGTACAGCGCAGCGATAGCTGTGATTTCAGCCATGTTTGATGAGAGAAGAAGCAATGTTGTTGTGTAGTGAAAATGGGTGGGCTCACGATGGAGCGCTGACGCAAATTTACACAAAATGGTCACAAAATCACGTTCCTCGCGTTTTGTGTGAACGCCCCTTTAACACTACATTACATTACATTACAATGCATTAAAATACATTGCATTACAATATATGAAGTTAAAATAGGCTACATTACAATACATTACGTCACAATACAGTACATTACATGATAATACAATACATTACATAATTATACAATACCATTGTTATTGCAATACATTGCATTGAATTACATTGTATTACAATATCACAGCAGAATACATTACATTAAAATACATAACATTACTTTACAACACAATACATCACAATACAATAAACTGCGTTACGATTCATTGCAGTACAGTACAATAATACATTACATTACAATACATTACATTCCAGCACAATACAATACAATACATTAAAATGTAATATATTAAATTGCATTACATTACAATACATTACATTGCAATACAATACATTACAGTACATTGGATTACATTACAATGCATTAAAATACATTACAGAACAATACATTATGATATAATACAATAAAAGACATTGCAGTACATTATATTACTTTACAATAAAGTATATTACAGTAATACAAGGCATTGCATTATATTACAAATACATTACATTATATTACATTACAACACATTATATTATATTAGAACACATTACAATACATTACATTTCTGTACACAACATTAAAGCACAATACATTGCATTGCAATACATTACAGTCCATTATAAGTACATGACAATACATTACATTACAGTACATTACATAACATAAGGGCATAAAACATTAGATTACAATACATTCCAGCAAAATACACTACATTACAATACAATACATTACATTACATTATAATACATTATATTAAAGCACAATACATTACATTACTTGACAGTACATTGCATAGCTCAAAACATGACCTGACAACACAATACATTACAATGCATTACAGCACATTACATTACTGTACAGTACATTACAGTACATTACATTACAAAACAATAAATAACATTACAATAAAATCCATTAAATCTTTCTCCAGGTTGATTTCAGTGCTGCAAACCTTAAATAAACTGTTGTCCAAAGAATATTTGGACTTTAACATGTACTGTACTTTTTTAAGTTATCCATGTCATCACATGTTGGTACTGCAAACATTTTATGGGGAGATAATAACCCAAACTTTTAATTGTAAAATATGCACAGTGAAGTTTAAACCAGTTGAAACAGAAGAAATACAAGTCTGCTGACATGAATGAAAATCAGGTATCAACTTTCTACTACAGTTTATTTCCTCAAACATTATCAGCTTTAGCTTTTCAATTATTTTTAAAAATATTAAAATCACAATTTTATTAAATAGTTTGTTATATTTTGGTACAAATTGTTAAAGCAACATTTTTACTGCTGCATTTACTCTTTTTTTTTCAAAAATAACTTTTTGCTGACAAATGAATCTCATACAAGGTAAATCATATCAAGACAGATAGACAGTAAAAAGCTACTTCTGAATTATTCCAACTGCATTTTTTAAAACTAAAAACAATCACCCATTCATCATTTATATATTTACTTGGCAATAGTATTGATAAAACAGTACACAGCTTCTGTAATTGTAACAGTAAAATAACTTTAGTTCAAGTCAAAATGTAAAGTCTCTTGTTAAACGTTTTATCAACATTATTTTACCACATCAATTTGAGCTATTGTACATAACTTAGGATGTTTCTGTGTTTCTTAGTTGTTCAAAGTTTAAGATATATTACTTTTTTTGTTCACCACTCTCAGCTTACCTGACCTGTCGCTTGATGCCTTGGACATCTTTGAAGCAAATTGCAATGGAAATGTAGAAATATGAACAAATATAGAAATACTAATGTAAAGAACAAGAAGAAAAGTTTCTCTGAGTAGATTTCTGTGCTGTTTCAGTTGATGTGAACTGAAGGACTGATGCATTCTATTTCTGAAGCCCTTTGGGTTTCGAGATCACTGTTGGGTCACATTCCAGAATGGATGATGTCATATAACAATGACATCACATTGTATAGGGATCATTTAGCAGAGATGTTAAAGGAAAATATATACTTCAAACTGACACATCAAACCAGACCCATTAATCAATAATAAATCAGAATAAAAAAAGGAATATCACAAAAAGTAGCACACAATAGATATAGAAACACAGAGAAAAATAGGTTAAACAACAATAAAACAATTGAATCAAACCAGTTTTAAAAAACAGCTTTGTTTATTTGATTTAATTGCTGAAGTAGCTGAAATAGCTGTTCACTTTTTTGTTATGCTTGCCACATCAGGATGTTTGATATTCTTTCTGTGCGACTGCCTTTATATGATGTAACTTGATATCAGAGATCTTCAGCTGTCATTTTCCATGGCAGATAGAGCACCTGTAGAAAAATGACCAATAAAGGTCATACCTTCTCTTGACTCTCTCCCTATATTCATTTAATGCTCCCTTCTTCCTCGCCTCTACCCACTGATTGTATTTAATCAATGTCTCCCTTGTAGTGACTGCTCCAATTTACCTTAATGTGTTAAAATGTGTTAAAATGGACTATTCATTTTAGCTGTCTAAGTTGACTTTTATATTTTGAAGGTACCTCTTACTAAAATGATTTAGTTTCTTAATATATTGTTTTATTGCATGTGCATTCACATGTTGATCAAGTAACATTAAACTATTCATTACAGACAGTATGTCAAATAAGAAAGGAACAGAGAGGACAAGTGTTAAAAGGGTAAGAAATGAACAAAAAGGAAAAAGGATGTTCATGGTTTAAGGTTTGGCTATATGTATCAGCAATTATTAATGATGAAAATCAATAAAATGATTGATAAGTAACGATGGTAGAATGGTTATCTTGATTTTGATCAGAATGATTGACTTCATACAGAATATTATCAGTTACAAAAGAGGAGAGAGAGATGTGACAGTGACAGATAAGCACTTTATTTAAGAAGCACAATCAAAAGCTTTCGGTAATGCACTTTATTTTAAAATGTCATCTTTATTTGATACAAAAAAGGAACATTTATTTATTAATTTATCTTTTATTCTTCCAAGACAGATTTCTTACCATATAAAGATGGGTAACTGACATAACCACACCGTACTGCACATAATTCAACATACAACATGAATAAATAAGTAATAATAGATAAATAATAAAATGACAGACTGCCGGGTCGGTCCGTCATATCTCACCGCGTGAGCTCATCTCCATAGCAACGGCACATCAACAGTACTTGCTAACAGCACCTGCTAACAGCTACATTACACTACTGTGCTACTTACAGGACGGAGAGGAAGATGGAGGGAGCCAGGCAGACACATAAACGAGTTTTTATCAACAACATAGACTCCTACGCGTCTAAATGTATTGCCAAGGTAAATGTATTTTAATGTGGACTGTCACAATGAAGTTAGTGGAGCTGCCAAAGCCTGAAGTTAGCAGCACGGCTAACTTAGTATACGCTTTACCTAAAGTGAACTACAGCCTTATCTCTCTTTGCAGTTTCTATCCGAGAATGTGATGAAAGCACCTGATGGAGAGATGGAGAGTGAGGAAGAGGAGGAGAGGATGATAGCAGGAGGTTTCCACATTGTTGGAACAGTTTCTGACAGATGTGAGGAAGACAGAGAACATGTGTTAGAGGAGTACTATGTAAGTATTTTATTAACAAAAGCTCTCCAATATAATGATATACTGTCAATTAACATTTAAGAACAGGATTTATTCATTTTTTTTAAATATTCTTGATATTCCTTCTTGTATATAAGCAACTGAACAGGGATGATGAGCTTCTTCCAAAACTGATGGAGTGTGACATCATTATTTACAACGTTACCCAGCATGCTGATCAAGTAGAAGAGGCTCTGTGGGCTGTTTCAGGTAGGCAAGTGTCTGTCACTTTGTGATCACTGTTGTTTAGTAGGGGTGGGAATCACCAGAGGCTCCATGATACAATATTATCACCATACTTCTGTCAAGATACAGTATTATTGCGATTTTAAATATATTGCGATATGCTGCGATAAATATATTGCAATTTGCCTTTTTTCAACTGCAAACCTCACCAGAAAACAAACTGGAGCCCTCTAGTGGACTGAGAAAGCAATTGATTTTATTATTCTAGTATCAAAAACTTACATTTTCATTTCCAACTTATATAAGAAATTATCAATATTTTGCGTCTGTGTATCACTACAATATTGCCAGGCAAAATATGCTGTATCGATTTTTTCCTCCAACTTCTATTGTTTAGTGTCTTCTGTCCTTAGATTGTTCACACATTGTTGGAGGAAATGTTTGTGTTTGAGCTACTGTGCTGCTGTCCATTCACTTAAAATGAGCAGATGTGAGCATGTGTGAGCAACTACAGACATGTTAATGAACTCTTTTTTGCTGCCATGTGATTTTTATGTGACATATATGCTCCTCACACACAGATACAGTCTGTGTCAATACTTGTTCATTATCGACCTTTACATTTCTTTTCTGATCAGTGATCCATTTTTTATATCTGAAAATTGTGATGACCTCATCAGTTAAATACTTTTCACACTGTCATTCTAATTTCAGTCCTTTTGTATTTAGTTAATAGCAACATAGTATAAGCTTATTGGGAGACTAGACAAAAGAGAGCTAAAAACTTACCTCTTCACTCCAGCCTTTTATTAGTGTTTCTATCAGTCATCTCTACACTGATGCACTACTGAACTTCTTTTAAAATGCTGAATTTTACTTGTTTTTATATATTGTATTTACTCTATGTTTTAGCTGCTTTAACTGTGTACCATTTTTACTATTTTACTATAATAACTATTTTTATTTTCCATCTTATATTACATTATTTTCTCAATTTCTTAACATTGTTTTATTGTCCTTTTAGGTCCTTTTAATATAAAGCACTTTGTGTGTGTCATTTCTTTTGTTGTAAAGCTGCATTTCTTTCAAAGTTATAGTTATAATAACAGACTTAATGAATTGAAGTTGTGACATCTTTTGTGTTGTATTTTCAGCCCTTCACAATAAAATGGGCTGTTTCGCTGGACAGAAGATGTTCATCCTTGTCTCCACGGTGATGACCTGGGGGTCCAGTAAGCCGGTCAACCTTGTGAGTGTGAACATAGAGGTGCTCTGTGTGTTTGTGTTGCATACACATCAGACACACACACACATCACATAGAGCTATTACAGCTAACATCAACAGATTCTATACACAGTCATTGCAAAGATGTATCTGTTATCTATTTATGTATGTGTATTTGCTCATTCTTGCTTATATTTAAATATATAATATATATAAAAAACTACATGTACACAGGATGATTTGGAGCTTCCTTTCACTGATGAGGATTTCAGGAGAAGAAGAGCACATCCTAACTTCACACAGCACATCAACCTGGAGAAGAAGGTGGTCAAGATGGGCAAAACTGTGAGTTTCACATTCTAATTCAAACGTTCGCACTTGACACATTTTACCGAGCCATGACCCCGTAACACCCTGCTTCATGTTCTCTCAGGACAGAGCGTTGTTCTCTACATACGTGGTGGCATCAGGACTTCAGTACGGGATGGGAGAGCAGATCTTCCACTTTTTTTTCAAGGTGAGAATTTATGACGTGTGTAGATTGTTGCTTTTACTCTCTTTCTCTTTTTATATCAGTGTATCAGAAGAAACTCCAGGTGTGAATCCCAACTAGCATCCTCTGGAGCCACGACAAACAATGTGTCTACAAACATACACAAGAAATGAAAAACTCTGAAGTGTGCAGAATGGAAAAGAGATCATTTATATGCTCAATACATCTCTTGTCAATCTGCCTGTATTCATTTTGATATCCATAGTGTACAAGTGCAAAGTTTGCCCATTATTGCATAGCCCCTAATCTCCAAAACAAAGCACGATGCACAGTAAGAATCAGCAGAATTTACCCTTTATAAAAATGTCCATAAATATCTTAAAATACACTTTGAAATCATAGAATAAAAATGTTCCTTATAACATGAGATCTTGATTCATAATCATTAAATGCATAGCTTTTTCCCCCTCCAGTAAAAGTACATCTGCCCATCTTCATACAGCTGCATTCATGTCTGTGTGTAAAGTGGAAGTCTTGAAAAGCAAACACAGTGTGTAACTACATGAAGCAGACAATCTGTAAAACAATCAGTGATCAAATCAGTGAAAATGTGTCTGTATTTTATTTGATTGGCACTCTCAATACATCACGTCACATGGTGTGGCTCAGAATGTCTCATCAGCATGTTTTTACTCATCCATCCATTCATATTATAGATGTATTTGTGCTTCATTGAAAACGTTTAGACATAAAGACAGGTCTTCTAGGGAATGTGTAGTATTCACATGCAAAATTGTGGCATTTCTAAATAGCCTGTACATGTAAGACATTAAAGAACAAGCTAAGACACAGGTCTAACTATGAATTGGTAAGTAAAGTCCAGTAAAAACCACTGGAGGTCATCAAATACAAGATTTTCAGGAGGAATCACAGTAAGTTGCTCTTTGAAGTTGACTCATATTCACCATTCCATTATCATCAGTGCAAAAGTGTGAATTAGTTTAATCAGATTATACAGTAAGAGTAGAAGTAAGTGTGAGCACCTTATTGAATGATATTGTGTATTGTTAGATGTCGTGGCTCGGCGATGAGAAAGCAATACCTGTCTTTGGAGAGGGCAACAACATCATCCCTATGATTCACATCAATGACCTGGCAAGGTGGGACACACACACACACACACACACACAATACAAATGTTTATTCTTAATAGCTTCCTTGAACATTTATTGATAGGAGAATATAGATATTGCCTTAATTTGTAACACATTTGCTCTTAATACTTAAAATGTCTTAAATGTAGTTTTTGATATCTAAGATCTAAAAATGTGTTAAAATATGTGGAATTATAAGAGTTAAGACATTACATTTGATTTGAGTGTAATTATATTTATTCAGTTTAATTTATCATTATTACCATTATTTTCTGATTATTTTACATAACCAACCAATCAACAACATGTGACACTTTTCTGCATTGAGTACTTGAAAAACTTACAACATGGTAATGCATACTGTTACTGCAGTGACATGATAGTATTTTTAAAAGTCATTACATTTGTACTTAAAAATGTGCAGATACCCTGTTGTCTAACAACAGTGTGATTTCTCTGTGTTTCAGTGTGATTCAGAATGTCATTGAGTATCAGCCCAAGCCTTACTACCTGCTAGCTGTGGACTATTCCAACAACACCATGGAGGAAATTATGAAGGTGTGTGTGTGGCAAGTTAATGATAATCACAGTATATACTGTATGTGTGTGTGTGTGTGTGTGTGTGTGTGTGTGTGTGTGTGTGTGTGTGTGTGTGTGTGTAAAAAGTCTTAAAACATGTTCCTATGAGTGTGAGACATGTCATCAAGCTCTTCTTCTTCATTCTATAATCATGTAAAACTACTTAAATGTATAAGATACTGCAAACAAGTAAGTTAATCTTTGTGTAGATAAACTCACTAAGGCTGGACCATATGGACAGAATCACATATCACAATGTTTTTGACCACATACCTCGATATCGATATTTTGACAATATTATAGGGATGATGCAATGAGATTATTGATAAATAATCATCAGTAATGTGAATATAATGACTAAGTGGATAAAGGCAGATAATAGAAAAGTCTGTTAAGCTCATAAAATTACATTTTTACTGTAATGCAGCCTTTAAAATCAGGAAAAGACACTTTGTTCCATATCACCATATTAGGATATTCAAAATCTAAGACGATATCATAATATTGATATAATATCGATGTATTGCCCAGCCCTAATACTCACCTATATCTACAGTATATACACATCTGATATGTTACCTGAGATATAAAGATGATGGTGATATTTGCCATGTTTCTCCTTCAGACAGTTGCCTCTGCTCTTGGACCAGGGAAGATCCAGAAAAGGCCATTTGAGGAAGCTTACCTCACACAGGACCTGAGTGTATGTTACACCTAGAAGATTCAAATCATACTGTTCTCTCTTTAGACAAACCCAGGCTAGCTGATCCCCTCTACTTCCAGTGCTTCCAGTGACATTTTGAAATTTGTTGTTCCCAAAGTAAGAACTGAATTGGGAAAGAAAGCTTTTAGGTTTTCGGCACCAGATGATTGGAACAATTTACTATCTGAATTTCATCTCCAATACCTCGTACCCTTAACTGAATTTAAAGCACTGGTGAAAACTCTGGAGTCCAGGTTGTCTGTGTGTAAGTGTTTTATATGAGTAAGTTGTAATGTGTCTGATTCTTTTACTGTAACGGTGTTGCTGCTGTCTTGGCCAGGACTCTCAATGGGACTAACCTGGTTAAATAAAGGCTAAATAAAATAAATATGCTAAGCTAACCACATCCTGAAGATCCACTGACTTGTCATTCCCTCTCAACAGGTGATGGAAGTTGATTCTATGAGCATTAACCTTCGTATGGAGGCTGTCCACCTAAAAGAACCACTCTCCATCAACTGGGTGTGTAAGTCTGGTCTGGTGGAGAACATGGAGCTGGTGGTGGAGGAATACAGACAGACCAGAGGACTACTGGTGAGTGCTGCACAGAGACAAAGAAACACTAGTGCTGTCTTTAACTTCATGATAGTTTCATGGTAGTTTTTGTTTCTCTTTAAGCTGCATTGAATAATCAGTGTTGTGTGTTGTCTGCAGCCCATCCGTGTGTGTGTGCTGGGTCCTCCAGCTGTGGGGAAGAGCACAATGTCCAAAAACATCTGTGAACATTACAAGCTCCATCACATCACACTGAAGGAGACCATCTCTGATACCATCTCTAAACTGGTCTGCTGCTTTGCTCTTTTAAACCTAACTGTGTTTTTGTTTTTTGCCACTAGGGGGCAGCAGAAAAATCTGAAAACACAACATCAGCTTATAAAGTTTAATATTCACTCTCCTTTTAGTTGTGACTTCTCTTTATCTACTAAGTTCTTCCCTACATTCACCAGCTACAGTCACTAAAGCATCTCCATAGAGCTGCAGTGTTCATCTCTACAGACTCCCTCATAGTTCACACAGTCAGTGGATCTAATACTGATCATAATAATGTCACACAGTTCACTTTCTATTATTTCTAGGAAGATACTGTGAAGAACATTGATCCTGATGCAGAGAATGAAGAGTCTGCAGCTGAGGCTCAGGAACTGCTGAACAGCATTAGAGAGAGTATGGAACAGAATACAGGTACACACACACACACACACACACACACACATACTTTAAAGTCTTCAAATGTGTTCTTAAAAATATGCAGATAATCTGTAAGTTTTGATATTCAGTTTAGAATAAGAGAATTAGAGTTTATTAAAATGAGTCTATATGGTCTATTCAGTTCTTGTTGCAGTTCAGTGCTGTTAAGCTGTATCTCTCTTTCTATCATTTATATGTCATAACAAGTTATTGAACAATTATTAAGATATTTCTAGGATAACTGTACTGTTTTTGCAGTTCCTACAGGTGATGATGATGATGTATATGATCTTGATTATGAATACAGTCTTACATTAATTGTACATATAATGATATCAGCATGATGTAACTCATTTGATCTCTATTTATACCTTATTATTTGTCATGATGACCAATATAAAATCAGGATATCTCAGACTTTGCTGCTTGAAGTTTCACAGCTTCATGATAGTACAGTATTAAATCTGTGGATCAGCAGCTCATCAGCTCATTTGTCCAGCAGGTCAGCTGGATGAGCAGCTGCAGGTGAAGGTGCTGAAGGATAAGCTGATGTCTAACCCCTGCAGAAACCAGGGCTTCGTTCTGGACGGCTTCCCTGAAACATACGAACATGCTAAAGAACTCTTCTATGGTTAGACACAGACACAAAGCTCCTACTGCTCTCTGGATTACATGGATTCATGCAATACATACAGTACATATAGATCTGTATTCTCTTTATTTGTTAGCTGAAGATCAGGAGTCAGAAGATGGGTCGTCTTCATACAACAACAAGTTGATGCCAGGTCTGAAAGCAGCAGAAACACCTCTTTACTGTACTGTCAGTGGTGTTTGTGACAGTGTTGTTGTGTTGTTGTGTGTGTGTGTGTGGTACAGAGTTCGTCCTGGCTCTGGATGCGTCAGACGTCTTCTTGAAGGATCGGGTGATGAACCTACCCGAGAGGCTGGTGCAGGAGAACAACTACGAGCAGGAGAGCTTCCTGCAGCAGCTCGCAGGATACAGAGAGAGCAGCACAGAAGAAGAAACGGTCGTCAACTACTTCGATGAGTCGGACATCACTCCTCTGTACCTGGGTAATCACACGCAGCACTAGATGTTTCTGTTATGTCCATCAGTTTGAATTATTTACACTTTGTCCCTGAGAAATCATGTTATAGTACATAAAATACCTTTGAGGCTTGGCTGCTGTTGCTATGGAGAAGAAAGCAGTCAGAGGTGTGAAGGTGTGTTTGGTGTTTTTCTCTTTATTGGAGGGTTGTGAGGTGACAGACAGAGAATGTAGAGAGAGATGAGACGACATGTAACAGGGATCACTGACTGGAATCAAACAAGAGACGTAGCACTTCTGTGGAGTGAACAGTAACCATTAGGCTAGCAGGGAACACACTATTCCTTCTTTTTTGGATTGTTTTTTCTTTTTTATCATGCAGAAAAATAAGTTGTTAAAAAGTACATGAAGAAATAATGACCGTCAAAGCTAACTGATGAAAACAAAGGAAAACAAGAAGCATAAACACAAAGTGAGGACAAAACCTTTAGTTTAATTAAATAAGTTTGGTTTAGTTTAGTGAGTTTAGGTTAGTTTAGTTTAGTATGCAACAAGAAGCACAAACACAACAAGTGTAAGGCAAGGCAGTTTTATTTATATAACGCATTTCATACACAATGGCAACTCAATGTGCTTTACATAAAACAGAAAAACGTGATTTGAGACACATTAAAACATGCAATTAACCCCCCCACGCCCCCCCCCCCCCCCTTAATAATAAAAATAAAGTACAGAAAAATAGAAAGAGAGAAATAAAATGCTAGAATAGAGAGTGTAGACTGATGAGCAGACAGAGGACAAAACAGAAAAGTTTAGATTAGTTTAGTTTAGGATAGTACGTTTAGTTTAGTCTATTAAGTTTAAGTTGGGTTAGTAAATTTTGATTAGGTTAGTAAGTTTAGGTTAGGTTAGTAAGTTTAGGTTAGATTAGTAAGTTTAGGTTAGGTTAGTAAATTTAGGTTAGATTAGGTTAGTTTAATTTAGTAAATTTAGTTTAAGATAGTTTAGGTTAGTAAGTTTAGGTTAGGTTAGTAAGTTTAGGTTAGATTAGTAAGTTTAGGTTAGGTTAGTAAGTTTAGGTTAGATTAGTAAGTTTAGGTTAGGTTAGTAAGTTTAGGTTAGATTAGTAAGTTTAGGTTAGGTTAGTAAGTTTAGGTTAGATTAGTAAGTTTAGGTTAGATTAGTAAGTTTAGGTTAGTAAGTTTAGGTTAGATTAGTAAGTTTAGGTTAGATTAGTAAATTTAGGTTAGGTTAGATTAGGTTAGTTTAATTTAGTAAGTTTAGTTTAAGATAGTTTAGGTTAGTAAGTTTAGGTTAGGTTAGTAAGTTTAGGTTAGATTAGTAAATTTAGGTTAGATTAGTACATTTAGGTTAGATTAGTAAGTTTAGGTTAGATTAGGTTAGTTTAATTTAGTAAGTTTAGTTTAAGATAGTTTAGGTTAGTAAGTTTAGGTTAGATTAGATTAAGTTAGTTTAATTTAGTAAGTTTAGTTTAGTTTAGTAATAACTTAGTTTTCAATGAAAATCCTGTATTCAAATAAAATAAATTTGGGAGTGACCAATAAGTTCACTAATCGTTATAGAATAGATAAGAATAGAATAAAACTTTATTGACCACAATGGTGGAAAATTGAACACAAAATTATGGCGCTTTTCCACTATACAGTTCTAGCACTACTCGGCTTGACTCTACTCAGTTTGATACCTGGAACAACCTTTTCCATTACTATAGTACCTACTCAACGTAGGCGGGGTTGTCATAGCACGGCTGTGTTAAACTGCCGTGACTTCGTGACACAAACACATAAACAATGGAGGACATGGAGGCGATGGTGTACTTGCTGCTGTAAAAGTACCAGGTACTATCCCTGATGGAGAAGCAAAAAACCCTGAGTCGAGTCGAGTAGTGCTAGAACAGTATAGTGGAAAAGCGCCATTAGAAGTCTGATGGTCTGCATGAACAGAGTGGCCTGGAATGGCGTCAAGTTC